>NC_090657.1:51532903-52132903 GCF_040937935.1 Hyperolius riggenbachi | reverse complement strand
CCAGCTTCTTCAGAGGCAGAATGTACCTCTGAAGAAGCTGGTGTAACCAGCGAAACAGCTGTCAGGCACTTGATACCCCCACTGCTCTGTACCTGCTTATGCCCAACTGGAAATAAAGGCATTTTATGAGGAAGTGGTGCCCCGCTTTTGCTTCTTTCTGCTGAATTTGACAGGTGTTTTGGGTGAGCACGCTCCCTGTTCCAGCTCCGGTTGATCTGCCCTGCTACATTTGGTGCCAGGTACTGTTTCTCTTTTTGATATGCAAATATGATGATATAAGTGCATGTTTAGGCCACAGAGACAACCAGGGCTGCTGGGCTGTTGGGGCCCCTTCTGCCCCACCCTTTGCATCAATATTGGGTTAGAGGACTGAACACATAGCAGGTGGGGCTGGATAGCATGTGTCCTATGGAGTGGGTAAGTAAAAAGAGGGACACAAAAAGCAAAGATGTTTTCATGATAGGTAAATGATTTTTTTAAATGTAACTTCCAGCCCTCCCCTTTAAGGGCCCTTTTCCGGTGCCGTGCGATCACGTTTTCTGATTGCAAGGGCACCACAATAGCATGGTAATACCAGTAACCTTTTTTCCACTGGTGCATGCAGCATTTTCTGTGATATTGTAATAAGCCCATTCTAGGTTTTTTTAACCCCTACGCGATCGCATGTAGTTTTAAAATGTCCTGTTTGCCCCTGTTACTGGACAAATGGACGTTTAAAATGTCGCCTGGCGTTGCTGTCGCTAAGCATATGCGCGCTCCAGCCATGTGTACCCACGGGAACAGACACATTTATGATTGGTGAAGGGGAGCAAGTGTTTTCTGACCCAATCAAAGCGCCTGTAAGGTAAAGATCATGGATTCAAGGAAAAGCCTATGCTCTTTCCTGTAACAACACTGTCTGTGTGCTTTGAACTCTGTTCAAAGCACACAGAATAGTGTGTGTGGGGACATCTAGTGGTAAAAGAAAGACAAAACATAAAAATACATATTTTATATTAAAGTTTACACTTTAAACATTAAATTTAAAAAAATTTAATTCCTCCATTCTCCTCCCCTGCCCCCCATAGTTACCAAAATAAAACACCTATTAAAATAAAAAAGTGACAGCATTTAAAAAAAACATAAATAGCTACGTTAAAGGAATACTTAAGGAAAAAAAAATGATCTTTTCTCACCCGGGGCATCCCTCAGCCCCCAGAAGCTGGATGGTGCCCTCGCAGCCCCGCTCCGATCGTCCTGTCCCCGCCGGCGGCTACTTCCGGGTTCGGCGACAGCCGCCGACAGGCTGGGAACGCGGCTGATTCTCCGCGTTCCCAGCCGCTTTATCACCCTCTATGCTGCTATAGCAGCATAGAGGGTGATATAGCGGCTGTATCAAGCATGGTGATATAGCGGCTGTATCAAGCATGGTGATATAGCGGCTGTATCAAGCATGGATTCTCCGCGTTCCCAGCCGCTTTATCACCCTCTATGCTGCTATAGCAGCATAGAGGGTGATATAGCGGCTGTATCAAGCATGGATGTGGAGGAGGAGATGGTGCTTGGTGGCATGTGCATGTTATTTTTCATGTGTCTTCTTTGTCGAAGGAGGCAGTTTTGGGTCCATCCCCTTCTTGTGGGCCGTCCCTTAAGAGGGCATTATCACACCATTAAAAACTAACAAAAAATAAACAAATTAAGATTCCCGTTATAACAGTGATTACTTTGGATACTACAAATAAACAAAAATCCCCCCAAAAATATAAAAAAATAAACACAAAACACGTGTATTTACGATGGAACGAAAATGGCGCATGCGTTACATTTTAAAAAAAAATTACTGAGCATGTGCAACACAAATAACGCAGCAGATTCATTGCTCAACGCCCAGCATGCAGCACTTTCTAATAACGCTACACGTTACACACTAACGCAACGTGTGCACTGTGAATGTCGCACAGATTTAGTATTGCTGTGCGTTAGTCTGCGTTGAAACATTTTCTAACATACAACTTTAACGTCGTACTGTGAAAGAGCCTTTAGGGTAAAAACCCCTTGGTGGTGAAATGGTTAATAGTCGCCTCAAACCATCATTAAAAATGTACTTATTTTACATTTTTTAAATCGCTATCGGCATCCCAGCACAATTTCGATGTCAATCACAATTTTGGGTGAAAAAGGACCCTTACCCACCCCTAGTACCCAGTTCTGGCAAGGAAGTATAAGGAACGTATCTGTATCTGGTGAAAGTTGCGGCGAGAGCCGGGCTGAGACCTCCACTTCCAGGTCTCTGTGCTTGTTCCCCACTGATGACGTGTCAGCTGGAACGCAGGCTGCACTTCCTGATAGGCGGAGGGCGCCTTCTCAGTACGCCCTCCGCAAAGGTAAACAGTAGTGCAGTGTCAGCTGATATACAGCTGACACTTTGGCAGGATGTACTGCTGTCTGATTGGATGTGCGGAGTGTAGCCAGGCCACTATTTGGAAGAGAGTTGTATTTAAATGTGCTGAGTGCTCCCAGTCATCGCCTGTGATAGCATACCTGTGGCTAGTTGCTGGGTGCGCACTCTTACCTTTGTTATTGTTCTGGAATTGACCCTTTGCTTGTTACCTGGATACTCTTGTCTGCTGCCTGAACTGACCTTTGCTTGTTACCTGGACACTCTTGCTTGCTGCCTGGACCAACCTTGCCTGTCACTTAGATCCTCTGACTGCCTGTCACCATTGTGGGCCTCATTCTCATCATCAAGGTATGACTACAGTTTAACACTTGTGAACTCTGTTGATACTTGCCTCAGTGGGGCTCTGGGGGTTATTGTCCACTCTACTTCAGTCTGTATGCCTAGACTGGGGACAAATAAAGTGTCCTGTTCACGCAGAGGCTTGTCTATAGGTGAAGAACGTGGGCCAGGCTCAGAGTCACGGCACTAGATTGGGGCATAGGGACTGATTGTGGACATAACCTGTCAGGCCTTACGGGAACATTCTTTGTAAACCACTTTGAACACTTGGCTTATTCGTTTTGGAGAAGTGGGAGTGGCTAATTTCCTGTCTGTGGTGTTCCTGGGAATGAAGCAGTAGCACTACTACTTGACATTTTAGCTTTGTCAACACTGGAAAGAGTCCTTTGTGTTTGGCAACAGTTCTGCTCAGGAAGTGGAACACAAGTCAAAACTGAAAGTTCTCATGTTTATCTGTCACAATGCGCCGTGAGAGCACAGAACACTTTTTTAAAAGTCCAGTTTATTGTTTTCCTTGAAAAAATGCAAAAGCCTAGGCTAAGGAAAGAGTCAATAATTTACAGTTTTCTACTGCAAAGTACAGTTGGGATCCTGAGCAAAGCATAAAAATGGAAATCTGAACTTACCTGGGGGTCCCTCCAGCCCCCGTAGCACGCAAGGTCCCCTCTGCATCCTTGGGTTCCCTCCGTGCTCCGGCTATTAGGTGCACAACTTCACCCAAAAGTGCGGTTGACTGCGCATGCACACCTGGCTTGACCGCGTGCCCGACTCTGTGAGCGTTCTGCACAAGCACGGTTCAGTCTTTTGAGAACCGCACTTGCACTGAGCATTCACAGGAACGGGCACGTGATTGAGCCGGGTCACGCGTATACTTCAGGAGAAGTCGTGCACCTAACGGACCTGCCAGTGGGGGCACAGAGGAGACCCAAAGGACACTGAGGGCTATGAGGGGCTGGAGGAAGCCCCAGGTAAATTCAGATTTCCATTTTTATGCTCTTCTCAGGGTCCTGTGAGAAAACGCGGAAAAGCCGCCGCAGGTGCTCAGAGCAAGGCGGCTGATTCCGCGTCTAACGTGGCAGTTTGTGCGCGTAGGCCTACATCTGCTAGTATGGCTGAACGCGGAGAAACCGCCGCATGTCCTGAGAACAAGACTACTGAACCCGCGTCCAAAGCGGCGGTTTGCACGCATAGGCCTACATCTGTCAGTATGGCCAAACGCGGAGAAACCGCCGCATGCTCTGATAGCGGTGCGGTTGGTTCCGCGTCCAGCACGGTGGGTGGTACACAACACATGGCTGGTGTGGCTGGGACTGATAGTCCCCACAGGTTCAGAAGGACGCGCGCGCTGAGAGGCAGAGCTTTTATGACAGCTAGAAGAGAGTCAGCTGACCAAGCTGGTCAGCTGACAATCCAACCAGTTCCCATTGGTCCAGCACTTAGGGGAGGCGCTGGAGAGCGCTGTACTATATATACTGGGTGCTGGTCATTCTCTGGTTGTCTGCCGTTGTGATCACTACGTGGAAGCACTCAGACCTTTTTGTCAGAATCTGTGTTATTCTCTAGACCAGTTCCAGGGTGTTGATGATCACGGACCTCACACCCCAGACTAGGAATACTGTATATTATCTGTGTTATTCTCTAGACCAGTTCCAGGGTGTTGATGATCACGGACTTCACACCCCAGACTAGGAATACTGTATATCATCTCTGTGATATCTCAGACTAGTTCCAGGGTGTTGATGACTACGGAGCTCACACCCAAGACTAGGGACTTGTACCATCATTCTGTTATACTTCAGACTAGTTCCAGGGTGTTGATGATCAAGGAGCTCACACCCAAGACTAGGACTTGTACTATCATTCTGTTATACTTCAGACTAGTTCCAGGGTGTTGATGATCACGGAACTCACACCCAAGACTAGGCATTGTTTATTATCTGTTATGACCTTCTGCTTTCCTGACCACTCTTCTGATCACTGATTTGGTACTTCGCTATTTCTGATACTCTGTTGCCAAACCCTGCGTGTTTTAGGATTACCGAATCAGTCTCCTGTCTATGTACCCTATCTGTCTGTGTGTTGCCGAACTGGCGTGCCTGACCTCGAGAGCTATCTCCCCAGTTAAGAGATAGTTCACATATCTGTTAGTGACACCCCCCCCCCCCTGGTGTCACTCACACTCTGGTCCTTCCTATTCCCAGTCTGGTCACTCCCTTGGGAGTTCTCTGACCATAGGAAGGAACTTGTTCTTTGTGCAGTATCCCTTACTGCTTCATCACCTGCTTGTCAGGTGCGGTCCTAAAAGTATTACTGTTGCACCAAACACTCTTATCACTCAGGTGTCCAGAGGTTAGTGATATATCTGATTATCGGTGATACTGCAGATCATCAATAATCAGGTATATATCTGCATTTTTGGTGATACTGCAGATCACCAATAATCAGATCCTCTCTGTGTTACACCGATCGTTACAGGTCCCTTTAAAGAAATATTCCAGGTAGTGCCAGTTGAAAACATACCACCCAACTGCTTGAGACAAGAAAGAGAGACATTTTTATGACACAACCCTGAAACATCTCTAATCTTGCTCCCACCACACCCGGAGAGCTGGCGCTGTGTGCCGTTACAGTGAATTACAGTGATATCAGGAATCATCAGTGGAGAGTAAAGAGGCGTGTCCAGGGACAGGCTACCACTTCCTCTCCACCCATATTCGATGTTCTGCTAAGTCGGAGATTACGGCTGTGTAGTGCGGGGGCCACAGGGCGCGCTGGACTTATGTCAAAGCACCGCACGTAAGTCAGGATTAAATGTATGCAACAAATATTGAGTTCAGGGGTGCTTTAAAGGGAACCTGAGATGAGGGGATAGAAGAAATTTATACATACCTGGGACTTCCTCCAGCCCCCTTCAGCCTGATCCATCCATCGCCACCATCCTCCGCCTTCTGGATCTTCTGTAAGGGCTCCTGTACGTTCGGCCAGTTGGGGCTTACTGCGCATGCTGCGAGTCTGCGCCGTGTGCTCCCCGTCGCGCTTTCATGCCTGTCAGTGTTCTGCGCCTCTGCAGTACTACTGTGCAGGCACAGAACGCTTCCAACAATGGGAGCACGACGGGGGAGTGTGTGCAGATGCACTGCGCATGCGCCGACTGGCAGAATTTACGGGAGCCCTTACGGAGGATCCAGAAGGTCGAGGACGGTGGCGTGGGAGTGATCAAGCCAAAGGGGTCTGGGAGAAGTTCCAGATATGTATACATTTTTTCTATCCCCCATCTCAGGTACACTTTAAAGTATGGAAATAAAGTTGGGAGTCAATTAAAGTTTACGTGATAAAATAAATGTGTACAGAATGTACAGTGGCTGTGTTCTTTTACTTCTTTTTCTGCCTGAAAGAGTCAAATGGCAGTTTCCCTCCAGTCGGGAAGGACTACAGCGTAACCCTCACTGATAAGGAACTACAGCCATAAAACTCTTTCCTGCAAGATAACAGCTTCTGAGTGCAGGGGATAGATAAAAAAAGTCAATAGTTCATATATTTTAGCTCTTGGACACTGAAAGACTGTGTAAAATGCTGTATCATTCAGACGAGACAATACAAAAATGAAACCTACTTTTACTGATTTCAAACATAAAATAAAACTGGGGATTCTTAAAAAAAAAAGAAAGAAGAAATCATTTTTGGGAGTAGGAGGATAAATGCAATAATTTATCTTATCAGTTTATTTACACCTCAAATTTCCTTCAAAGTGTACTTGTGAGTAAAAAAAAAGTGCAAAAAATAGATAAAGTACTTACCTTAGTAGTAGAAGGAAGCCTCTGGATAGTCCAGAAGTTTCCCCCATCCTCCTACAGCCCACAAATCCATTACTGAATCCCTCTGAATATCTTTGCGCTGTCATGCTCCCATCCATGTACGAGCGCGGCTGCACTGCAGAGGTACAAGGATGGCCAGTGCCTGCATAGTACCACAGAGCCACTCATGTACAAGCAGCGCCATGCCACTGCGCAGTCCCTGGCTGTCATTACACCTGTGCAGTGTGGGCATGCTAGTACATGGACAGGAGCATGGCTATGAAGAAGAAGAGGGTCCTGGCAACCAGCGGTGGGCTGCAGGAAGATCATCTAGAGACTTCCCTTTACTGAGATATCTAACTTTAGCATTTTTTTCCTCACAGGTTTACTATAAAGATTACCCTTTTTGTTTTTAAAGCTGTGAGGCAAGTAATGCATGTTGCTGTTATCTGCAGACTCAGTGTGCTGCACTGTTTTCCCTTCTCCCTCATCCATAGCAACAGAATGTATTGCTAGCCCATAGGCTAGAGACTCGTCTGCAGAGAACTCACCCCAATAAGTCGCCCAATGGTTTGAGTCCCGATATCTGCTCATGCTGAAATCTATTTGTAGCGTGTGACAGGAATCGAACCCTTTCTGATCAGATTCCGATCATAGAGGGGTCTATCTTTTGGGTGTGTCGGGTGGCCATGGATTAAGCTATAGCCACCTTCACATGGGTACGGTCTTTGAAAGAATCCTGGCTTAAAGTGAGGGATCACTGAATAGATTCCTTGTAAAAGTGTTGTAAAATAGGAGTGGCTAGGAAGGTCTCTCAGACAGTGCAGTGTGTGAGGGGAATTGCTGTTGCTGAGGTAACCAACACACCTGCTGTATTGATAGCAGCAGGCTCTGAGGAGGAATTCAGCAGGGGGGAGGAGCACATCACAAATCATGTATAGCCTGCACTCTGCAATCATGTCTAGCCTGCAGTTCTACATCTGTGGGATTTAAGAAGAATCTTACTATCATGCAGAACTGTTCTCCCTGCTGGTTAGAACAGATTAAAAAGAAAAAAACTGTTGGTAATGCGTTGATAAATTTCCCCCTGTGTCCTATAGTGCCTTCCAGTTCCTCCTACGGTTCCCGCGCTCCACCGCTGGCTCCCGTGTTAGCAGTCTCCACCGCGAGTGTGCGAGATTACATGCTTGAGCATGCGCAGTATGGAGTGGCCCATTTTCAGGAGCACTCGGGCTCCCGAAGCCTGCCAAAGCCTCCCGCAGCGGCAGAGAGTGCAGTCTCCAACCTATCGGTTAGAGACTACTAAAGGGGAGCCAGTGGTGGAACTTGGGGACCGTAGGAGGAACGGGAAGGCTCTATAGCACCCAGAGTCTTCCCTCTCCTTAGGTGAGTATCTTCTTTTATTTTTATTTAACTGCAGACTCCCTTTAAACACAGACAGACTGCTTATAGCTTATTGTATGCAAAGTTGTCTTACCGTGAAGCCGATGCCCACTGTGGAAGTGAAGGATCCTGGGATGAACTTGCCTTGATCAAACTGTACTAGTAGCGACGTCTTCCCGACCGAGCTGTCCCCCACCAGGATAGTCTATGAAAAATGCAAAGCAAAGACGACAGCAGTCATTTAAAGTCAGGGTAAGGGCCCCCATTTGCACTTGCTTCATTTCGATCCGAAGATCGGATTGCTGGCGGTTTGTGGATTGCAATCAGGGCCGGTTCTCTCATGAAGCAAGGTGAAACATTTGCATCAGGCGCAGAGATTACAGGGGCAGCATTTTTGTAACATCCTACAGTCAGAGTAGGAGGAGAAGCGGGAGCGAGAGGGAGGTGAAGAAGTCATTATTGGGGAAAAGCAGCTTGTTGTGCTGTGTGGAGTCTGGCAATGAGTGAGTAGGGGGGGAGGAAAGAGAGCAGCAGTGTTTCATTTGACTTGAACAGCAGAAGGGAGGTGGCACTGTTGTCCTGACTGCAGAGGCGGCACATCCTCACAAGTTTGCCTCAGGCAGCAAAAAGTCTAGAACCGGCCCTGATTGCAATGGTACCATGACTAACATGTAAATTGCAGTGTTGTCTTTTCCACTAGTGGGATACATTTTTCACAGAATTGCTGTCTGGCATTTTTTGTGCATCTGCGAACCTATTCAAAGTATTACAATCGCAGCAATAGGATTGTAATCACTTTTTTTAGTGGAAAGAGGCCCTAAATCTCTCCCGCAGGGACACTGAAAGCAGAAAATAATAAAAAACAAAACAAAAATAGAGTCTCTAATTGTAACACACTCATTTTAATATTAAAAAAAAGTTATGACGTGAGCTACCTTTAAAGAGGAACTCCAGTGAAAATAATGTAATAACAAAAGTGCTTCATTTTTACAATAATTATGTATAAATGATTTAGTCAGTGTTTGCTCATTGTAAAATCTTTCCTCTCCCAGATTCACATTCTGACATGTATTACATGGTGACATTGTTACTGTGGGCAGGTTATGTAGCTGTGTCTAGCTGTTCTGGCTGTTACAGACAGCTGTAAACAGCCATTTCCTGTCTGTGAACATTGTTACATTGTGGCAGTTTGCCCAGAGTACCGCGGTACTCAGAGCTTTTTGTGGGAGGGGTTTCACCACAATATCAGTCATACAGCGCCCCCTGATGGTCTGTTTGTGAAATGCAATAGATTTGTCATGTAAAAGGGGGTATCAGCTACTGATTGGGATAAAGTTAAATTCTTGGTCGGAGTTTCTCTTTAAAATCTCTAGCTTAGGTGGCGAATTGGCGATATCTGAATCTGCCTCATGCAATACTATGGACAGCAGCTCTAAGACTGGGGCAGGGAGGGACCGCACTAAAGCAGCTAACTTACGGGCGCTAGGAGCCGCTACCCCCCCCCCCCCCCCCCGCAATGCGCGCACATACGAGTCCTGCTTGCTCGTTCCCCACCACTGTCTGAAGTATATGGACACGGGAGCTGCTTGCTTGGCAGTTGGAAAAAGCTGTTATTTCCCACAATGCAAACCTCTGTGAACCACATACAGCAAACTGTCAGATCCGGCCCTGTGTCCTAACTGCCCTGGCTGCGCACATGCTCAGTACAAAAAAGCCAGGGACACACAACCATTCAGTTGATGACGCAGGGACACTTGCATTTTATTGTATAGGATAAAAGCCTTGCTGAGAATCCCCTATGAAGAGATGGACTAATCCAAAACCTCAAAAAACTGGTTCACACGACAGTCAGGGGTCCCGGAATCTGCCACAGACCAGGACCCCTAAACTACCATGCGATGCCCAGAGGGAGATACAGGTGAGCCCTGGACCTCTCACCACCAGGGGAATCACCCTCACTGCCTCTAAGCTGACATAATCTACGATTACGTCCGATCGAAGTCTCCCACCTGAATGCTGCTAAATTTATGCAATACATGCAATTCCTGCTAGATTTGATACGGCAGACAAAGGGTGTATAACACTGCACCTGATGGGTGACAGGCATGTGTAGATCAGATATAAGGTAGGAATGTGCTAGCTGGGAGTGTGCATTTGCTTTTTGTGCTTTAGTCCCAAACCTGTCGCTTCTGTCAGATTCTGACAGATTTCTACTGCCATAGCACCCCTTTAAAGTGTGTTGCACATTCCAAATAACCAGCAGAAAGCAGTAGAGTGCAATTTATTTCCAAAGCACAGAGGCCAAGCATAGGCCTAAACAGTATACTGGATCCATGCATCCAGTACCAGATCCATGCAGTCCTCACCACAGTGTATTTGCAGATGCCCCCAGATATAGATAAGGAAGACAAGCTTGGTCAAAGAAAAGGCCAAAATGCCAGCCAAACACACTGATATGTTATCTCTCCACTCCAGTAAGGTCCATGTGATCTCCAACGGCAACCTGTAGTACAGGGGCGTAACTACAAATCACAACCCTTCCCTTGCCTCCCCTAGGTTACCCTTCCCTTGGGATCCATCATACAAGGGTCATAAAACAAGTGTGTGTGGCCATCAGTATCTTCAATCTTGTAACGTGTGTAGCCACAAAAAACACCTGATCTGGAGTATCTGAGAAAGGGAAGGTTAGTTGTTGGGCCCTCCCACACCTCCGGACCTCCGGACCCCTCTGCAGTTGCAGTGGCTACTCCTCTCTAGTCCCGCCCCTGCTGAGTTGTTGAGTTACTGTGATGAGCACACTCCAAATGAGGCCTCCCATAGAAGATACAGTATCGGCGCAGTTGATCACACAGGCAGCATGCAAGGGAATACACCATGTAATTGGCCAAGTTGTGCAATGATCCGACAGCGCATCCAGAATGTCTGTTTCTCTGCCAGTACGGCAGATCAGAAGCATAAGTGTCCAGTGGCAGGGATCAGCTGAGCCTAAAGGGCTATTATTATTTAGTACTTATATAGCACCAACATCTTCCACTGCGCTTTACAGAGTATACTGTCTTGTCACTTAACTGTTCTTCAGAGGGGCTCACAATCTAATCCCTACCATAGTCACACTGTGTGTATGTGTATGTACAGTATGTATCGTAGTCTAGGGCCAACTTAGGGGAAAGCCAATGAACTTATACTGTATGAGCTTGATTCACTAACCGGCGCTAAGTGTTAGCGCCGGAGTAAAAAAAGAGTTTTCCGGCGCTAAGCCAGTTAGTGTGCCTTATCTGAGGTTAGTGTGCCTTATCTGAGGTTAGTGTGCCTTATCTGAACTTAGTGCCTCTATTTGCATTCCCCGGTTCCAGCGCAGGTGCAGTTGCGGCTTTCTGATCGGGCTCAGTTGGAAATAGCCGAGCTCGATCGGGTCTGCTCTACTGCGCGGGTGCGAGTCGCCTGCGCAGTTGAGCAGACCTGATTGGGCTCAGCTATTTCTGCCTGAGCCCAATCAGAAAGCCGCTACTGTGCCTGCGTTGGATTGCAGTAAGTAAATATGTCCCTCCCTGGTGGTGAAGGGCCTCCAACGCTGGATCATCGTGACAGAAGAGGATGGGGAAGCCTCATTAGGATCCAGAGGCTTCCTCTTCCCGATGTAAGTATCCCCCCAGGAAGGTTTTTCCTTCTTACAGATTTTCCTTAAAGGACAACCGAGGTGACATGATGAGATAAACATGTGTATGTACAGTGCCAAGAGCACTAATAACTAGGCTGTGCTCCATTGTATCTTTCTCTGCCTGAAATAGTTAAACATCAGGTATGAAAGTGACAGTTTCTGTCCAGGTCCGGACCGGGTCGGACTGAGTCAGACTATAGCATAACCCTCACCGATAAGTAATTACAGCCATAAAATATTTTCCTGTAAGTAAATGGCTTCCTGGAGCAGAAAAGAGATAAAAGGTTCAATAATTCATAGATTTGAGCTCTGGCATACTTCAACGAAGGTGTCATTGAGCAGAGACAATAAAACAATAAAAGCTTAAAAACTAGATTTAAATATAAAATAAAACTGTGGGATATCTTAAAAATTCATTATATAGGAGAAGGAGGATAGATACATTTGTTTTCTCACCAGTTTATTTTCGCTTCGGATGTCCTTTAAAGGAAAGGTTCAGGGAGGGTGGGTAAAAAATAAAAATCAATTTCCACTTACCTGGGGCTTCCTCCAGCCCGTGGCAGGCAGGAGGTGCCCTCGCCGCCGCTCCGCAGGCTCCCGGTGGTCTCCGGTGGCCGACCCGACCTGGCCAGGCCGGCTGCCAGGTCGGGCTCTTCTGCGCTCCAAGGCCCGGAACTTCTGCGTCCCACGCCGGCGCGCTGACGTCATCGGACGTCCTCCGGGTTCTGCGCCTGCGCAGTAGAGCCCGGAGGACGTCCGATGACGTCAGAGCGCCGGCGTGGGACGCAGAAGTTCCGGGCCTTGGAGCGCAGAAGAGCCCGACCAGGCAGCCGGCCTGGCCAGGTCGGGTCGGCCACCGGAGACCACCGGGAGCCTGCGGAGCGGCGGCGAGGGCACCTCCTGCCTGCCACGGGCTGGAGGAAGCCCCAGGTAAGTGGAAATTGATTTTTATTTTTTACCCACCCTCCCTGAACCTTCCCTTTAAGTTATAAAGAATAAAATCTTACTCTAAACAGTGCCACAGAATTTGTTGGCGCTTTAAAACTCAGTCATAATAACAATAATAAAAGGAGCTTTTGTACTGTATGTTGGGTCTGTGGCGTTTCCCACAGAACGGCATGGCTGCTGATCCCAGGCAGCCTCAGAGCTGATAGACAAGGCTGATAATGCAGCTAATGATCGGGGTGAGCAGAGTGACATCCCTGCCTGTGCATATTACACACCTTGTCATTATTGTTTGCTATGGCAATAGCCTCACATGGCAGCTCTGCAAGCAACTGAAGCAATTATCTATCACCAGCAGCAAAGTGATCACTTAGTGGCAGATGATGTGTGTGGGAGAGGAATGAGAAAACAATCATCAGTGCAAAATCCCCAGCCAACATCTAACAGGAAGCATGAAAGATGAATAGGAAGCACACTACAGAGAGCTGCCCAGCTCATTACCAGGAAGGCCGAGTCACACCAATGTGCTTTTAATGGGACATCTTTGGATGACTATTTTATTATAGCCATCTCCCATTTTACATAGCTGCTCTGGCCCGTACAGCGTGACAGTTATCAAAACTCCATGTTATATCCCTCTGATGTTTACACAGCCTGCTTTTTAGAGGCTACGTCCAGAAGACCATGTGCACTCCCGCAGCCGATCACGCGCGAGCACGCGCGCTCCTGGCCCGCGGTTCATTAGCCGAGGAATCAATGAAGCCGGTCATGGTGCCCGATCAGTGATCCCTTTCCCCGGCAGAAAAAGCGACGGCTTCTCTCGGAAGCCTCGCTTTTTCTGCCTCTTACGTCCCTCTAACCGTACATGTTACGCTTAGAGTGACGTAATGTAAACAAACTTATGGCTGCCATCTTGTGGCCAAATAGTAAAACTACACCTACATGTAAAAAAAATAAAAAATAAACACATATTTACATTAAAAAAAATTACAATTTACATCCCACCCTCCCAAAAATACCCAAATAAAATGTTTAATTAAAAAAAACAAAAAAACATTACATTTAAACAAAATGTAAATATTTACCTAAGGTCTAAACTTTTTAAATATGCATGTTAAAAATAACTTTTTTTTTTTTTTTTTAATTATAAGCTTATAAATAGTGATGGATGCAAAACGGAAAAAATGCACTTTTATTTCCAAATAAAATATTGTCGCCATTCATTGTGATAATTTAAAGGGAACCTTAACTGAGAGCGATATGGATGTTTCCTTTTAAACAATACCAGTTGCCTGGCAGTCCTGCTGATCTCATTGACCAAAGTAGTGGCTGAATCACACACCTGAAACAAGCACGCAGCTAATCCAGTCTGACTTCAGTCAGAGCACCTGATCTGAATGCTTGTTGAGGGGCTTTGGCTAAAAGCATTAGAGACACAGGATCAGCAGGAGAGTCAGGCAACTGGTATTATTTTAAGAGGCAAAATCCATATCCTTCTCAGTTTAGGTTCCCTTTAAGCGGTTTAATACCCGGAACTATTAGGCAAATACAATACATGGATTTTAATTATGGAGGCATGTATTATTTTAAAACTATAATGGCCGAAAACTGAGAAATAATTATTTTTTTCCGTTTTTTTTCTTATTCTACCTGTTAAAATGCATTTACAGTAAAGTAGCACTTAGCAAAATGTACCACCCAAAGAAAGCCTAATTGGTGGCGGAAAAAACAAGATCTAGATCAGTTCATTGTGAGAATTAGTGATAAAGTTATAGGCTAATGAATGGGAGGTGAACATTGCTCGGATGCATAAAGTGCTATGTACAAGCGCTAAATTAATTTCGCCTGAAACCAGAGCAGGATCATCCACAAGGCAACCTAGGCAGGTGCCTGGGAACTAATGGGTGACAGTGTACCCAACTTCCACTTTCTCTGACCCCACTCCCACCTCAGATTACCAAAAGAACCATGAGGTGGAGCAAAAGCTATTATCTTGCATAAGGCCTCAATTCCTATTAACCCAATAGCAGCTTTAAAAGATTTTTTTCTGTTTGAAAGCTGTAGGTGCACTTTAAACCTCTGTCAGCAGATCTTGTTTTTCGTGTGGGTTTTTCTACATGCATTTTCTGCACACCATGTGTGTTTCTATGGGTGAAAACACCCGTTTTTTCACAGCATGTAATGTAATTGATAGCAGCTGTAATACACAATTGTCTTGTTTTGATAACTTTTGTAGTGATTCTGCTGCCACCCAGTGGTTGAAACAAAATCATGAATCTTTCAGCTTTGTATTACTTGAATGAGTTCTGCTGCCATCTACTGGTTGAAATAGTGAATTGCATATGGGCCAGGCTGTTAATTAACTGCATGTGAAAATAACTACAGAGCAGGTAACTTAACTACAGAGGAGGTAACTTAAGGACAGAAGTGATAAGATAACTCTCTCATTGTGAAAACCTATCTATACACCATTATAGTGAACCAGAGACAAAGCTCCCTCATGTATTTTACCATAGAAATCAGTGGGAACATTAGAGAAAACATTTACCATGCTCTCTGTTCCATCCTCACTGCTAAAAGTGTCTGTTATCTAGCTGAGATAAGAATCCCGGACTGAGCATTGAGTCTGGCTTTGCTATAATGACTCAGCTATAATGATTCCTGAGCAAAGCCAGCAGGGGGCAGGCTTGGACTTGAAGACAGCAAAGAACACAGTCTCAGCTATAATTATTCTGTAGCAAAGCCAGACCGACTGCTTAGTCGGGATTCTTATCTTAGAGGTGATAACAGGCAAATTAAACAGAGAACAATGTAACAAAGAGCAGATTAGGTGTTTACTGTCATGTTCCCACTGATTAATAAGGTAAAATACATGAGGGTGCTTCATCTCTGGTTCTCTTTAATAAGGCAAGATCGATGTGTGGTGGTAAGTTTTCTCTTGCCTTATTATCGCCAGCATGATCTTAGTGAATTGAGGCCATTTTATTACTTAATTCTGATAATGTAAAATATCGGTAATCTTTACCAATATTTTACTATGACCTAACCTAACCCTACTCTCACACAGAACCCTCCCTCTACTGATGCCTTAAAGGAATACTGTAGGGAGTTCGGGAGAAAATGAGTTGAAGTTACCCGGGGCTTCTAATGGTCCCCCGCAGACATCCTGTGCCCGCTCAGCCACTCACCGATGCTCTGGCCCCGCCTCCGGTTCACTTCTGAAATTTCAGACTTTAAAGTCTGAAAACCACTGGGCCTGCGTTGCCGTGTCCTTGCTCCCGCTGATGTCATCAGGAGCGTACTGCACAGGCACAGACCATACTGGGCTTGAGCAGTTCAACTCATTTTCCCCCGACCCCCCTACAGTGTTCCTTTAACACCACCCCCCAACCCCCCCCCCCCCCCTCCCCCAGCGCGTTAGTGCCTAACCTTAACACACACCTGCCTCCCACCCAGTGCTGCCTAACCTTAAACCCCCCTGGTGGTCCATTACCTTAACCCCTAAGGTCCCTCCCCAGACTCCTAACACTAAAGGCACCCGGGGCTAATTGCGGCTTTTATCATTGCGGCGCCCTTCTTTGTTCCTGCTTTGGATCCTCCCCCTCTCCATAGGACAGTACATATATCTTAGTGGAGACCCACGTTTAAGTTGTCTCTGGCTATCAGCAGACTGTCAGCCGACACAATCCTTAAGGACTGTACACTCTAATGTCCATGCAGGGTTTATATCATAATTTTCTATCTTTTGGAACCAATGACACAGGTTTTAAACGATCATATACTGTACTTAGCTCCATTCAAAGATACATTTACATTCCTTCTAGTTTCCTTGTACCCACCTTATGCTGAAAATCCAGGTTATAGCTGGACGATCGGTTTCCCTCTGACTGCTCTTCCATTGTGTTCTGTGCCTCTGCCGCTCTTGTCTTGTGTTAGAAGCAGATAAACCTCCGCAGCATCAGCACCAGCTCTGATATTCATGCACAGGTCAGTGCTCACACATGTACCTCGCTCCTGTCGTCATCACACACAGAGCTGCGCCTTGCAGTGAGCAGGAGGAGGAGGAGGAGGTGATAGGCGAGGCTGTTATCCCCATCTGACTGTTACATAAACTCAGCCTTGCCAGGGATGGGGGAGGCAAACTGTAATACAGCATCTCTATTACACCCACAGTCTCATTCATTTCTCAGGCATCACATCCAGGTTTCCGCTTGCTGCTGTATATATGTGTGTTTTCCTGTCACAGTGGTTGAAAGGGTAATTTTACCTTTATTATTATTATTGTTATTTATTTAAAGAGAGAGCAGCAGCATCTTCTGCATCACTGTACAAAAGTACAAAGCTGACAATAGTGGGGTGGGGTGTTAAATATGTAATTTTAAGATGAACTGTAGTGAAAATAACGTAATAAATAAAATTGCTTATTTTTATTTTATTATTTTTTTGCAATACTCATTTATAGATTATCTAGTCAGTGTTTTCCCATTGTAAAATCTTTTCTGTCCTGGATTTACATTCTGAAATGAATCACTGGTGGTGACTCTTTAGTCCTGACATATTCAGCTCTATGCATAGAACTCTCAGGAAACTAACTTTCCGCAGAGGGAGACATGGTTGATTGGCAGTTAGAAACAGCTGTTATTTCCCAGATGCAACGAGTAAACTGTCAGGACCTTGGTCATGACATCACACTGTGGGAGGGATTTCATCACAATATCAGCCATACAGATGTCCCTGATGAGCTATTCTAGAAAAGGTAAAGATTTACGTGGGAAAGGCGGTATCAGCTACTGATTGGGATGAAGTTCAATCCTTGGTTTAAGTTCCTCTTTAAAGCGGGATTGTCACCATAAAAATCAAATTTCAACAGCAAATGGTCATAGTGTATTAGGTGATAAAGATTCTAATCCTGCATTCAAAACTTTCAAAACTTGTTCTGCTGTTACGGTTGGAGTTATCACATGCCTTAGGAGCACTGGCCCTTTAATTGCCATTGCCATTGGCTAGCAAAACAGTTGTATGCTGGGGGGTCTTTTTATCTATAATATATTCCTTTTCCCATGGCCACACCCACATTCTGGTGCATGGCCACACCCATTTTTCAGATGCAGTGCCCAAAAGGGCCCTGGATCTCTTAGGATCCTAGCAACGCCCCTGCTCCCCACACACCTAAATTCCGAATGCCTTACAGCTTGTTAAGCAATTTGGAATGGCTCTGGTCGTTGACTAAATATAGACAAAACTGAGGTGCTATTCTCTAACCTAACTAAGCCACAAGGCCAGCACCTGGCTAGCTCATTAGGCATTTCGATACAAACTAAATATATAACCTATTTAGGAATCAGTATCTCTGCTGATCCGTCTGACCTTTTTCAAATTAATATTTGTCCAATGATAAATAAACTTAAACAGGACCTAACATCCTGGACCTCTCCCTCAATCTCCTGGACAGGTAGGATTCATGCAATTCGCATGACCCTCCTCTCTCGCATATTGTACCTTTTCCACTCCCTTCCTATCCCAGTGACACAGCAAGCTCTCTCCGATCTTCAACGTCACATTGCTAAAAATGCCTGGGTGGGCAAACGTAGTAGAATTTCTAAGGTGGTGATGCATTGGAGCAGGGAGAGAGGTGGATTGGATCTCCCAGATCTCTACAACTACTAGAGCAACTAGGATTGCCCAGCTTGCCCCTATTTTCTTCCAATGCATGTGAAAATAACTACAGATATTGTCATATGTTAATTTCTGTGTGGACACCATCACTGTCAACAAAAGAATTACGGTTTACCCAAATCATAAACCATGGATTACAAAAGAACTCAAGGAACTTCTAAAGAATAGAAACAAAGCTTTTAAAATACAGGACAAAGAAGCACATTCTTCAGCCAGAGCAAGTCTGAAAAAAGGCATACAAAATGCAAAACTTAAATACAAACAAAGGATTGAGGAAAACTTTGAAAATGACTCAAACCCAAAGAGGATGTGGCAAAGCATTCAACTATTCACAGATTACAAAAAGAATAGCACTCAATATACACTGGACAATAACATCCCCAGCCTAGCAGAGGAACTTAACAACTACTTTGCTAGATTTGAAAAAGACAACAATCGGCCTCCAGTCAACTTTGGGCCCACTACAGACTCACAGCCTTTAATCTTTCACATACATGAAGTGCAGCAAGCACTCACAAATATCAACACCAGGAAAGCTGCAGGTCCTGATGGTGTGCAAGGACGTGTGCTCCAGGCCTGTGCTGGTCAACTAGCGAAAGTTTTTACACAAATATTCAACCTCTCTCTGTTCTTGGGTGTAGTTCCATCATGCCTTAAATCTACAACCATTGTGCCAGTCCCAAAAAATCCTAGGATAACCTGTCTTAATGATTATCGACCAGTTGCTCTAACCCCTGTCATCGCCAAGTGCTTTGAACGACTGGTAGCCACACACATCAAGGCCTCCATCCCAGCAAATCTAGATCAACACCAGTTTGCTTATCGAACAAATAGATCGACTGAGGATGCCATCTGTGTAGCTCTCCATGCTGCCCTCTCACACCTGGAAAAGCCCAACTCCTATGTTAGGATGCTCTTTGTTGACTACAGCTCAGCATTTAACACCATTGTACCTAGCCAGCTGACCAACAAACTCCATGCACTAGGTCTTGCTCCCTCCATATGTACTTGGTTATTGGACTTCCTTACTAATCACCCTCAAACTGTCAGACTAGGAAAATACCCTTACCCTGAGCACTGGCATGCCACAGGGCTGTGTATTAAGCCCTCTCCTCTATGCACTTTTCACCCATGACTGCCAGCCTATCCATACCTCAAACATAATTGTTAAGTTTGCAGATGATACGACTGTCATTGGGCTTATATCAGACAATGAGGAAGCTGCATACAGAGAAGAAGTTAGGAACCTGACTGCATGG
This sequence comes from Hyperolius riggenbachi, assembly GCF_040937935.1. Taxonomy (NCBI): domain Eukaryota; kingdom Metazoa; phylum Chordata; class Amphibia; order Anura; family Hyperoliidae; genus Hyperolius; species Hyperolius riggenbachi. The sequence goes on along the minus strand of NC_090657.1, from coordinate 52,113,469 downwards.
TGCGACATTAACAACCTGTTATTAAATACAAAGAAGACCAAAGAAATTATTCTGGACTTTAGGGCCACCAAAAAGACCACTCACCTACCGCTAATGATCAATGCAGCGGCTGTGGAGAGAGTTTCCAGCTTCAAATTTTTGGGAGTCACCATCGCAGAGAACCTGTCCTGGGCTGAAAATGCTTTAGCTCTAACTGGCAAAGCACAACAACGCCTCTACTTTCTGAGAAAACTAAGGAGCGCTAACCTCCCACAGAAGCTGCTGGTTAATTTCTACAGATGCACTATAGAAAGCGTTCTGACCAATTGCATGACGGCCTGGTACAACAGCTGCACGAAGGCTACTAGAGAAGCCCTGCAGCGAGTTGTTAAAACAGCAGAAGCCATTATTGGCACTGAACTACCATCACTGGAACTTTTGTATAATACTAGCAGCGTGAGAAGGGCCAAAAACATTATCAAGGACAACACTCACCCTGGAAATGCCTTGTTTGAGCTCCTTCCATCAGGTAAACGTTTTAGATCAACCCGCACACACACAAACAGACTGAAAGACAGCTTTTTCCCATCTGCCATAAATTTGATGAACTCTGAATCCTCTCTGAAATAATTAACACTGTGTACAAATTGTTTAAATATCTGTTATACCTGGCATATGTGTATAATTTCTTCTCTTCCTTGTTACTATCACTATGTTCCCTATATGCACCGTGGGGTTGTCATGAAAAGTAATTTCGTTGTGTTACACAATGACAATAAAGTGAATTGAACATAATCCCCATCTATGTGTGCAAATTGAAAACAACTTGCTGGCCCCTCTTAATCCTGGATCACTTATCTGGTCTACCAAAACATCAATATCCACAATGAAAACCATTTCTACCAGCTCTTATCATGCTCTGTCATTATGGTATAAAATCCACTACGCTAAACACCTTTAATCAGCCCTCCCTCCACTTACCCAAATTTTCAACAACCCTGCGTTCCCCCCGGGGTCAGTGGACATGGGTTCATTTAAATGGTGGAAGTCCAGGGGCCTCCTTCTCCTTAAACATTTCCTGATTAATGATAAAATCCCTTCCTTGGATCAATTTAAAAAAGAATACCCTTTTCCTCCTCTCTGAATTCTTTCATGCACTCCAATTGCATCACTACTTGAGATCATTAACCCGTAACCCTAAAGGTACTCCCAGTACCACTTACTTTGAACATTGGTGGAACATAGGCCCCTGGAAGGTGGTTTTATCTCCTACCTGTACTCTGTATTTTCTCAACCGATTGAGGCATCTAAATTCAAATCTATGCTTATGTGGGAATCCAAACTAGGTCAAACACTATCTATCTCACGCTGGTCTAAATGTTGTCTCACTATCAATAGAGATAGTAGTTACTTCTCTCATATCGAGACTAGTCTGAAGGTCCTTCACAGGACATATATCACTCCTTCCATTTTACATAGAATAGACAAAACTAAATCTAAGGAATGCTTTAGAGGTTACGGTAGAGTAGAAGACTGAGCCCACATCTGGTGGTTCTGTCCCTTGGTTCAACGTTTCTGGTCGGAGATTTCCGCCATTATTAGCACAGTTCTGGAAAGGACTGTCACCATTGACCTGTTTATGTTACTAATGGGAGATAAACCAAAGGGCTGGAAATACCCTCCTCATCGTATGGCACAGCATATAGCCAAGGCTGCCAAGTTGAATATAGCCAGAATGTGGCTAACTACTACATTTTTCAGTTGATCTTACTAAATTTATGCGTGCTCAAACACCAAGTTTAACCCTTACAAATCTGGCTTTGCAAATCTGGCCTAATTGGCTTATCATGAGGCATTGCTCATGCAAATATGCATTTGCTTTCGCATGCCAAACTATGCAGGATCAAAAACCAATACCGCAAAGCAGTTGCCCTGCGGGAATTAGTTCATGCTACATTAGCACTATCCAGGAGCCCCACGGGGATGCTTCCCAATGCCCCCATACAACCGGGGGGCCACGGGGCTCTCTCACAGCCTGGGGACTACAGCGGCACCCCGGAGGGGGAGGCTGGGTGGCGCAGGCGACCCCCCAAGCGTGGCCAGCGCCAGGGAGGGCCGTCTGCTCCCACCTCCCAATATTAAAAACAGGCACTTACCTTAAGGTCCATTGCGTTCTGCTACATGAGCATAGACTTGGCGGCACCACATGAGAAAGGAGTGAAGCAGGGGTCACCCCAAGCTTTGGAGCTCAGGGCTGGCTTACACACAACACTCCAGAGGGGGGGGGAGTACAGGCACAGACAGCTCACCCCAGGGCTCACACCACCTAGAGCAAGCCATCAACCACCTGCCTCCAAAGGATACAATTATGAAAATGCTTACCACAAGAGAATTTATGCGTGCTCAAACACCAAGTTTAACCCTAACAAATCTGGCTTTGCAAATCTGGCCTAATTGGCTTATCATGAGGCATTGCTCATGCAAATATGCATTTGCTTTCGCATGCCAAACTATGCAGGGTCAAAAACCAATACTGCAAAGCAGTTGCCCTGCGGGAATTAGTTCATGCTACATTAGCACTATCCAAGAGCGCCACGGGAAGGCTTCCCAATGCCCCCATACAACCAAACTATGACCCTGCATAGTTTGGCATTTAAAAGCAAATGCATATTGCATGAGCAATGCCTGAGGATAAGCCAATTAGGCCAGATTTGCAAAGCCAGATTTGTTAGTGTTAAACTTGGTGTTAGAGCACGCACAAATTCTCTTGTGGTAAGCTTACTAAATCTATCATGACTGACATCCTCATTTCTGAAATGCTGGTCGCAATACCTAACTATACATCTGAAATATTCACTAAAACTTGGCTAAAGCCCTGGCTTAACTATGTTGACAACTCAGGTCTCCATCCTCTGGTTCTTGCCTCATAACTACTACATGTCCTTATTGCGTCATATTGGTATATGAACATATTTCTGTCCACTCCATTTTAACACCCTCTATACTTACTGGTGTCTCTATTATAACCCATATCCCACTTGGAGCAGTTCATACCAATTTTGATAATGTTTTCTTATTATTAATGTTGCTAATTAGCTCTCTTCATTCTCTCTTCTTTCCCCTTTAACTTTTTTTTTCATTTATTTTCACTTGTTGTTCATGTAATTTTCCCCGAGGAGGAGTGTTTATGCATTTCTTGTTAAACTGAACTTATTGTTCAATAAAACCTATTTGAAGCTAAAATCCACACATATATTTGCCCATTTGTCCCAGTTATTGAAACGTTTAAATTATATCCCTAGTACAATGTATGGTGACAATATTTTATTTGGAAATAAAGGTGCATTTTTCACATACAAATAAGAAGTACATTTCTTCCAGAGTAAAATGAGCCATGAATTACTTTTCTCCTATGTTGCTGTCACTTACAGATGGTAGTAGAAATCTGACAGAAGCGACAGGTTTTGGACTAGTCCATCTCTTCTTAGGGAATTCTCAGCAAGGCTTTTATTCTTTATAAAGATATTCCCTAAAACGGATTAAAACAATGATGCTGGCCAGCTTGCTACACAATTTTTTGGCAGTTGAACAGAGCAACTGCCATTCACTAAGTGCTTTTGAAAATAAATAAATCCCTGAGAATCCCCCAATGAAAAGATGGACTAGTTCAAAACCTGTCGCTTCTGTCAGATTTTCACTACCTATTGTAAGTGACAGCAACATAGGAGAAAAGTAATTTATGGCTGATTTTACTCTGGAAAAAAACGTACTTCTTATTTGTATATGTTTGTATATATTTTAAATTTTAAAATTTTTCGCCATAGTGCCCCTTTTATTTGGAATACTGTCACAATTTTTGAGGTAAACCAATCTGTAACACTTACAGAAATATGTAATGTGCTCATCTGATTTAAAAAAAAAGTACAATTAAAAATAAATTTTATTTTTCTGATCTTGATAAAAAAATATTAAACATATTAAATGTATTTTGCTTTTGCTTGTAACATCTAACATGCTTTTTATAACCTTTGACTTAATAAATAAATATTTTCTTAAAAGTGGTTTGTCTATGGTAGTAATTGTAATTGGTGCTGATAAATAGATTTTACTGATGGGAAATGGTCTCCAGGTATCCCGGATAAGTGATGCCATACCTAAGGGACAAGTCCTCCAGGACTCAGCCTGTAGCCTAGAATGCTTAAAAGAAATATGTGTCTCTTTGCATAGTACTATCTGCCCTAAATATATTAAAGGATGAATCATGTTATGTTTATTTCCCTACAACAAGAGGTAATTATTGTAGGCAGATGAAAAGAGTAATGAAAAGCTATGTCCATGTCCTATCTTTATAAACTTTATGGGCCCAATATAAATTCTCTTTTTCTCCAAGTTTTCTCCTACGTGATATTTTTACATCTTATGAATAAAATGACTTTTAAGCCTCTAGAAAGGAAGAAAATACTCTGAATTTCCAGACAGTAGTTTTCCACCTACTGTTGGCTACAATTACTAGGTAATGCCTAATGATGTTGATCCAGGGATTTTATCTGATTTTATCTGATTGCCATCTGGAGTCGGGAAGGAATTTTTTTCCCTTTTGGGGCTAATTGGACCATGCCTTGTAAGGGTTTTTCACCTTCCTCTGGATCAACAGGGATATGTGAGGGAGCAGGCTGGTGTTGTACTTTGTTCTCTGGTTGAACTCAATTGACGTATGTATTTTTTCAACCAAAATAACTATGTAACTATGTAACTATGTTTGGTGCTTTGTCAGTTGCAGTGCTGAAAAGTTAAATTTAAATAGAAGATGAAAAATTATCTCCTCGGGAGAAAACTTAGAATAAAAAGTGAATTGTATCGGCCCTATTTGGTGATGTTTAGTGATCATCTTGTTGAATATGACTTACTGGCAAAAAAAGCTGATTGTGATTGTGATGTTGGCACACCAGGCCCATTTGTAACAAATGCCTCTCTGAGTTCTTGTAGAGTTCATGTCAAAATTTCCCAAAGCTGCCTATGTCCCCCAACTTGCGAAGAGAAGGGACCCACCACCGTCTTCAAGTTTGTATTAAGCTCTTTTATTTAAGGCATAAACAGGATACAGTAGATAGGGCAAGCAACGATGAAGTTTCGAGAGGCGCTTCTCTCTTTAGTAAGTCCACATGCCCTTTCTATGTCCCCCAACTTCTGCAGAATCTTTCTCCTTGTGTGTTTGATCCCCCCCCCCCCATAGATTAGATAGACTTTTAAATGATCTCTCCTTATCTGTTTTAACTCAGAATTTATCACTTCTTGAAGTGTCTACTTTCCAAAATGGGGTCATTTGTGGGGTGTGTTTACTGTCCTCGCATTTTGGGGGGTGCTAATTTGTAAGCACCCCTGTAAAGCCTAAAGGTGCTCATTGGACTTTGGGCCCCTTAGCGCAGTTAGGCTGCAAAAAAGTGCCACACATGTGGTATTGCCTTACTCAGGAGAAGTAGTATAATGTGTTTTGGGGAGTATTTTCACACATACCGATGCTGGGTGGGAGAAATATCTCTGTAAATGACAATTTTTTAATTTTTTTTACACACAATTGTCCATTTACAGAGATCTTTCTCCCACTCAGCATGGGTATGTGTAAAAATACACCCCAAAACACATTATACTACTTCTCCTGAGTACGGCGATACCACATGTGTGGCACTCTTTTGCACCCTAACTGCGCTAAGGGGCCCAAAGTCCAATGAGTATTTTAGGGGCCCTAAACCGTGAGGAGTAGTCTTGAAACCAAATGTCGCAAAATGACCTGTGAAATCCTAAAGGTACTTATTGGACTTTGGGCCCCTTAGCGTACTTAGGGTGTAAAAAAGTGCCACACATGTGGTACCGCCGTACTCAGGAGAAGTAGTATAATGTGTTTTGGGGTGTATTTTTACACATACCCATGCTGGGTGGGAGAAATATCTCTGTAAATGACAATTGTTTGATTTTTTTTACATGCAATTGTCCATTTACAGAGAGATTTCTCCCACCCAGCATGGGTATGTGTAAAAATACACCCCAAAACACATTATACTACTTCTCCTGAGTACGGCGGTACCACATGTGTGACACTTTTTTGCAGCCTAGGTGCACTAAGGGGCCCAACGTCCTATTCACAGGTCATTTTGAGGCATTTGTTTTCTAGACTACTCCTCACGGTTTAGGGCCCCTAAAATGCCAGGGCAGTATAGGAACCCCACAAGTGACCCCATTTTAGAAAGAAGACACCCCAAGGTATTCCATTAGGTGTATGGCGAGTTCATAGAAGATTTTATTTTTTGTCACAAGTTAGTGAAAAATGACACAAATCAATTTCCGCTAACTTTTGACAAAAAATAAAATCTTCTATGAACTCGTCATACACCTAACAGAATACATTTGGGTGTCTTTTTTCTAAAATGGGGTCACTTGTGGTTGTGGGGTTCCTATACCGCCCTGGCATTTTACGGGCCCAAAACCGTGAGTAGTCTGGAAACCAAATGTCTCAAAATGACTGTTCAGGGGTATAAGCATCTGCAAATTTTGATGACAGGTGGTGTATGAGGGGGCGAATTTTGTGGAACCGGTCATAAGCAGGGTGGCCTTTTAGATGACAGGTTGTATTGGGCCTGATATGATGGATAGGAGTGCTAGGGGGGTGACAGGAGGTGATTGATGGGTGTCTCAGGGGGTGGTTAGAGGGGAAAATAGATGCAATCAATGCACTGGGGAGGTGATCAGAAGGGGGTCCGAGGAGGATCTGAGGGTTTGGCCGAGTGATCAGGAGCCCACACGGGGCAAATTAGGGCCTGATCTGATGGGTAGGTGTGCTAGGGGGTGACAGGAGGTAGAGTGACCAGACGTCCCGGATTGCCCGGGACACGTCCCGGATTCGGGGTCCGCTGTCCCAGGCTTAATGAGGTCCCGGGAAACGTCCCGCTTTGAGCAGCGGGACGTCCCGGCCTCGGGACTCTGGCCACTCTCTCCTCAATGAACTGGCAGCGGCGTCTATAGACGCCGTGCCAGTTCATTGCCCGCAGCCCCGCTCCAGCCTCCTCTTCCGGTGTCTGTTTCCGACACCAGCAGGCGAGCAGGGCTACGGCAAGATGGCTGCCGGAGCCCTGTACTGGAGACCTATTTGTGTCACTAGTACAGGGCTTCGGGCGCCATCTTGCCGTAGCCCTGTCAGCGCGGGAGACCAGAGCAGGAGGAACAAGACGGTCCCAGGACGGAGCAGCGCGCCAGAGGCCGGACACTTCTGCCAGGTGAGTAAATGCTTTCTTTTCCAGGTGAAATGTTTGCCCGCATTGTTTCTTTTCCAGGTGAAATGTTTGCCCGCATTGTTTCTTTTCTGGTGAAATGTTTGCCCGCATTGTTTCTTTTCCAGGTGAAATGTTTGCCCGCATTGTTTCTTTTCCAGGTGAAATGTTTGCCCGCATTGTTTCTTTTCCAGGTGAAATGTTTGCCCGCATTGTTTCTTTTCCAGGTGAAATGTTTGCCCGCATTGTTTCTTTTCCAGGTGAAATGTTTGCCCGCATTGTTTCTTTTCCAGGTGAAATGTTTGCCCGCATTGTTTCTTTTCCGGTGAAATGTTTGCCCGCATTGTTTCTTTTCTGGCGAAATGTTTGCCCGCAGTGCGTTTCTTTTCTGGCGAAATGTTTGCCCGCATTGCGTTTCTTTTCTGGTGAAATGTTTGGCCGCAGTGCGTTTCTTTTCTGGTGAAATGTTTGCCCGCAGTGCGTTTCTTTTCTGGCGAAATGTTTACCCGCATTGCGTTTCTTTTCTGGCGAAATGTTTGCCCGCAGTGCGTTTCTTTTCTGGCGAAATGTTTGCCCGCATTGCGTTTCTTTTCTGGTGAAATGTTTGGCCGCAGTGCGTTTCTTTTCTGGTGAAATGTTTGCCCGCATTGCGTTTATTTTGTACTGACATGTTGCCCGCATTGCGTTTATTTTATACTGACATGTTTGCCCGCATTGCATTTATTTTATACTGACATGTTGCCTATTGCGTTTATTTTCTGGTGTCCGGGGTAACTGTTACTGCATTTATTATTTAATGGTCATAGATGGCTATGTTTGCTGCTTTGTGGTTACGGTATACTATTAGCATCACACAGTTTCTGCACACCCATGATACAAAGTCTCATTTGTCCACATCATGGCGTAAACACTGCTTTCTTATGCCTCGCTGTTACATCATTACGTTAGCTCCGCCCATACAATGTCATGGCCACGCCCATTTTTTCCTCCCCCAGTCTTCGCCACTGCACGCTCCTCACTCCTTCCCACTCCCCCCCCACGCCCCCCTCCCCGTCCCAGGTTGGACCCACAAAAATATGGTCACTCTACAGGAGGTGATTGATGGGTGTCTCAAGGTGTGATTAGAGGGGGGAATAGATGCAAGCAATGCACTGGCGAGGTGATCAGGGCTGGGGTCTGAGGGCGTTCTGAGGGTGTGGGCGGGTGATTGAGTGCCCTAGGGGCAGATAGTGGTCTAATCTGATGGATAGCAGTGACAGGGGGTGATTGATGGGTAATTAGTGGGTGTTTAGAGGAGAGAACAGATGTAAACAATGCACTTGGGAGGTGATCTGACGTCGGATCTGCGGGCGATCTATTGGTGTGGGTGGGTGATCAGATTGCCCGCAAGGGGCAGGTTAGGGGCTGATTGATGGGTGGCAGTGCCAGGGGGTGATTGATGGGTGGCAGTGACAGGCGGTGATTGATGGGTGATTGACAGGTGATTGACAGGTGATCAGTGGGTTATTACAGGGAAGAACAGATGTAACTAATGCACTGGCGAATTGATAAGGGGGGGTCTGAGGGCAATCTGAGCGTGTAGGCGGGTGATTGGGTGCCCGCAAGGGGCAGATTAGGGTCTGATCTGATGGGTAACAATGACAGGTGGTGATAGGGGGTGATTGATGGGTAATTAGTGGGTGTTTAGGGTAGAGAACAGATGTAAACACTGCACTTGGGAGGTGATCTGACGTCGGATCTGCGGGCGATCTATTGGTGTGGGTGGGTGATCAGATTGCCCGCAAGGGGCAGGTTAGGGGCTGATTGATGGGTGGCAGTGCCAGGGGGTGATTGATGGGTGGCAGTGACAGGGGGTGATTGATGGGTGATTGACAGGTGATTGACAGGTGATCAGTGGGTTATTACAGGGAAGAACAGATGTAACTAATGCACTGGCGAATTGATAAGGGGGGGTCTGAGGGCAATCTGAGCGTGTAGGCGGGTGATTGGGTGCCCGCAAGGGGCAGATTAGGGTCTGATCTGATGGGTAACAGTGACAGGTGGTGATAGGGGGTGATTGATGGGTAATTAGTGGGTGTTTAGGGTAGAGAACAGATGTAAGCAATGCACTTGGGAGGTGATCTGACGTCGGATCTGCGGGCGATCTACTGGTGTGGGTGGGTGATCAGATTGCCCGCAAGGGGCAGGTTAGGGGCTGATTGATGGGTGGCAGTGCCAGGGGGTGATTGATGGGTGGCAGTGACAGGGGGTGATTGATGGGTGATTGACAGGTGATCAGTGGGTTATTACAGGGAAGAACAGATGTAACTAATGCACTGGCGAATTGATAAGGGGGGGTCTGAGGGCAATCTGAGCGTGTAGGCGGGTGATTGGGTGCCCACAAGGGGCAGATTAGGGTCTGATCTGATGGGTAACAGTGACAGGTGGTAATAGAGGGTGATTGATGGGTGATTGATGGGTAATTAGTGGGTGTTTAGGGTAGAGAACAGTCGTAAACACTGCACTTGGGAGGTGATCTGACGTCGGATCTGCGGGCGATCTATTGGTGTGGGTGGGTGATCAGATTGCCCGCAAGGGGCAGGTTAGGGGCTGATTGATGGGTGGCAGTGACAGGGGGTGATTGATGGGTGATTGACGGGTGATTGACAGGTGATTGACAGGTGATCAGGGGGATAGATGCATACAGTACACGGGGGGGTCTGGGAGGGGGGGTCTGGGGAGAATCTGAGGGGTGGGGGGTGATCAGGAGGGGGCAGGGGGCAGGGGGGGATAAAAAAAAATAGCGTTGACAGATAGTGACAGGGAGTGATTGATGGGTGATTAGGGGAGTGATTGTGTGCAAACAGGGGTCTGGGGGGTGGGCAGGGGGGGGGGGTCTGAGGGGTGCTGTGAGCGATCTGGGGCAGGGGGGGAGAAATCAGTGTGCTTGGGTGCGACATAGGGTGGCTGCAGCCTGCCCTGGTGGTCCCTCGGACACTGGGACCACCAGGGCAGGAGGCAGCCTGTATAATACACTTTGTAAACATTACAAAGTGTATTATACACTTTGTATGCGGCGATCGCGGGGTTAACATCCCGCCGGCGCTTCCGTATGGCCGGCGGGATGTTGCGGCGGGTGAGCGGAGTCAGGCGGCGGCGGAGGATCGCGTCACGGATGACGCAATCGCTCCGCCCATGCCCCTAAAAGGACCGCCGCCTCTGTGGGTGAGCTGGTCTTTGCGGGCTCCACTTCCCGGCCGCCCCTGTGCGTTAGGCGGTCGGGAAGTGGTTAAAGGGTATTTTACTGTATTGATATGGTGTGACATATCACCTAGGAGATAACTTAGGACAAAAAGTGAATTGGACCGTGACCTTTTTCTCCTAAGTTTTCTGATATTTTTACACTATAAATAAAATGACTTTTATACCGACCAACAAGCAAGAAAATACTATTTTGATAGTACTTTTTCACCTAGTTTTTGGTACTTATTAAATTACAGAGTGCCAAAAATTATTTTAAACAGGTGATGAAAAATCATCTCCAGGAGAAAACTTAGGAGAAAAGGGGCCTGATTTAATTGTCTTTTACTCATAAGTTTCCTTCTTCTAAGAGACAATTTTTCATCTTCTGTTTTCAGCACGCTTTCATTGAAAAGTAAATACTAGTGGATGAGAAATTACTATCAAAATTATTCTGTTTTCTTGCTTGCTAGTGGCTTAAAAAGCATTTTATTGCTTAGGTATGTAGAGATCACCTAGGTCTAGGAGAATACTTAGGAGAAAACGTGAATTGAATAGAGGCCATTATAGTTTAGGTGATTGATAAGTAACGAGACATATGTTTTGTGAATCAGTTGATGTGACTAAGTTGTTTGAACTGAGTTGGTTTTTGTTTAACGTAGCAGTTTAAATATTTCAGATTATCCACTGAACATAGACCTCTTGACCAATACAAATACACTTCCACAGAAACAAGGCTGCAGAATCATCATTTTACCAGCAACAAACAATGAACGCACCTCAACCTTGAAGCTGGAAGTATAAGAAATATATAGCATGGCTGTATCCTCGGTTTCAGCCTCGGAGGAAATTGCCTTGGCAAACACAACGGAAGAAGCTACATTTGTCCTGCTTGGATTTGGAAAACTTCACAATTCAGTATTGGCCTTCATCATTATCTTAACAATGTTCATCACAACCTTGTTTGGAAACCTCACAATAGTAACTTTAGTGTTAAGTAGTCGTCGGCTCCATACCCCCATGTACATGTTACTCTTGCACTTGTCCATATGTGATGTTGTATTTACCACTAACATAGTTCCTAACATTCTCCTCTCAGTTCTTAAAGGTGTGATTAGAATTTCTATACAAAAATGTATTTCTCAGTTTTATGTGTATGGAGTGTCCGTAGTAGCTGAATACCTTATTCTTACGGCTATGTCCTATGATCGCTATATCGCCATCTGTAGACCCCTGCACTACACCTCCATTATGGATGTTAGCATGTGTGTAAAGCTGGTTGGCCTTTCTTGGCTTGCAGGAGGCTTAATAACGCTAAATACTGTCCTTATTATTTTCATGCAGCCCTTCTGTGGTCCTAATATCATTGATCATTTCATTTGTGATATTGGCCCTCTTTTTAAGCTGTCCTGCTCAGACTTATTTTTCTTTCAAGTTTTTATCTATGTGCTTGCCATTCCCTCACTACTCACTCCATTTATGTTCATCATTGTGACCTATATCTGCATCTTCATAACCATCAGCAAGATCACCTCCAAGGAGCGGAAGGAGAAGACCTTCTCTACCTGTAGCCCACACCTGACCTCAGTATGTTTGTACTATGGGAGCCTCATCACCATCTATGTTTTTCCAAACAGGGGACAGGAAATAAGTACAAACAAAGTTCTGTTTCTTCTCTACACAGTGATAAACCCATTATTCAACCCATTTATTTATAGCATAAGGAATCAGGAGATTAGGAAGCTGCTAAGATGGTTGTTTTGGAAAAAGAAAAGACCCTAACTTTAAAGAGAACCTGAGGCAGAATGGTAGCATAAAAAAAAGCTTAGCACCGTCACTTCTTGGATGAATCTGCACCACTTTCCAACACTCCCTATGGCCCTGTTTATCCTCCACGGCCATAAGAAAACAAGTACTTCCAGGTCCCGGCACATCTGTTATAGGATGAAAACCTCGGAAAATGAGCTGAGGCAGGCAGTGAAGGGGCATTCCTAACGCTGGTGTGGGCATAATGCAGAAGTGCCCTTCCAGAAAGGACACCCCTTTAGCTAATGGGTGATCAACAAGCTGCCGAGGCCAGGGGGAAGACAGCAGTGCAGAGAGAACACAGAGGTAATATTATTATTATTTATTAGATTTATATAGCGCCAACATATTACGCAGCGCTGTACAATAAATAGGGTTACAGACAATGATAACAGGGGTGACAGAACAATACAGGTAATAGACAAATACAACAATGCAGGTAATAGCAAAAAGATACACAACACAATGCAGACAGTAGTACAATGCCAGATCATAAACTGGAGTGGTAGTGGTAAAAATTACAAGTTCCAAATTCTGGGTAAAGTGCACACAGTCAAGTATGATACACAAGGGGAGAGGGCCCTGCCAAAGGCTTACAATCTAGAGGGAGGGGTTCGTGACACAAAAGGAGGGGGTGCAGCTAGAAGTTATTGGCAGAAAGGATTAGGGCTGTGTTGAGTTGATTTAGGCCTCCTTGAAGAAGTGAGTTTTTAGTGCTTTTTTGAAGGTGTAGAAGGTGTGAGCGATCCTGATGGGCAGTGGGAGAGAGTTCCACAGGATGGGGGCAGCTCTAGTGAAGTCCTGCAGTCGTGCATGGGAGTGCGAGATGCGTGGGGTGGTTAAGAGGAGGTTGTTGGAGGAGCAAAGTGGGCGGCCAGGTGTATATCTGCTGACCAGGTCAGAGATGTAGGTTGGGCAGGACTTGTGTATGGATTTGTAGGCCAAACATAGGATCTTTAAGCTAATTCTGAAGTGAATTGGAAGCCAATTAAGGGATTTGCCTAGGGGAGTCGTGGAGACAGAGCGGTGGGAGGAGTAGATGAGTCTGGCTGCTGCGTTCATGATGGATTGTAGGGGGGCTATGCGGTTTTGAGGGAGGCCTGACAGGAGGGAGTTGCAGTAGTCCAGGCGGGAGATGATCAGGGCGTGGACAAGGAGTTTGGCAGTGTCTGGGGTCAGGAAAGGCCGGATCTTGGAGATGTTGCGTAAGTGGAAATAGCAGGCCCTAGCTACGGTTTGGATGTGGGAGGTGAAGGAGAGGGCCGAGTCCAGGGTGACATCCAGGCAGCGGGCTTGTGTGGTTGGATGAATGATGATAAATGTGATAAGGTCCCATACCTCTATGTCCCATTTATTTAAGAAAATCAACCTCAGGTTCACTTTAAACAATATATGGCCTATTTCTTTCACTAAGTCCGAGCTTTGTATGCTCAGACTCAGTTGTTTCCACTTTCATTTTGTGTCTTGCCATCTTGTTAATGGTGCAGAAAGATAACTTTCTAGATTGCTAACAACTAAGTTTATCTCTTTACAGTACACAATATTCACTACATTTTTGTCTAATATAATTCAAAGTGTAAGATGAGGGAAACTCAAAGACAGGAAGATAACAGAAGAAACCAAGCTATAATATACAGTAGTACCGAGTTTTCAAGCTAGTGTGAGATGAGTGTAGAGAAGAGTGAGGTACAAAAAATGGGTTGCCAACACAAGCAAGCAGTCTGTAGGATGATGAGAAGAATCAGCTTGTCTGGGGTGAGTTGGTTCACAAACTGGACATAAAATACTAACCTCTGTTTAAAGTGAACCGAGCATAATTTTTAACACCCAGTGCAGCTCTATAGCAAATTAAAAATGCATTCTAAAAATGTGGTTTATTATTAAAAAACCTTTCGTTTTACCTCATCTTTTTACATTTAAGGGTTAAAATACACACTTCTTGCGTCTGTGAAAGGACCTGCGGACGGAGAGAAACAGATGATGGAAGGCAGATAAGAAATTACCTCATTAGACTTAATTACCACAAACAAACTCTGAGCCTTCCCCATTGTACTTCAAACAGAAAACATACCGGACGCACTTGAAGAATTTCACACCTAGACTGGATTAGACAGCATAAAAGCAGCAGGGGTTTTGAACTCCTGAAACATGGCAGCCCTTTCAGCAATTTGAAGCCAGGAGCTGCTTAGATCACTTTAAAGTAGATAGATACTTGGAGGAAACAGAGTTACCTATTGGAATAAAATAAGTAGGAAGCTAAAACATTAATGTAAGAACTAACGTACCTTCAGAAAGACTCGAGCCTGTTTAGCCTTAAAAGGTTTTACGAAAGACTGGCATTGATTAAAATAACTTTTACCCAAGGTCTTCAATAGGTAGGCAAAATCTTGGCCTGGTGAACTAGACAATAAACTTGCCGGTACAGTAAGGCTTCATCTGGGCATCTGATCCTCCAGAGGTTTACCACGTCCTCCTCCAGACCACTGCCAGTCACTGGGACCCTCTTGAAGTTTGCACCCATGCTCTTTTTCATGCACAAGTGCAGCTGTATTGTGTCTAGGTAATAACAACCATGCCTGTGCACTACAACAAACAAAGTTGCTCAGCTTAATGCACAGGAACGGCCATACTCTTGTAGGTGCAGTACAGCCCACGCTCGTACACGGTGGGGAGTGTAGCCATGCAAACATATCCGACAAGCTCTTGTTGGACATGTTCCAGGGGTCCACATCCAGCAACAGTGGGTGCCCGGAGGAAATAGGAGGCCTCTGCAGGATTCAAAGGCTTCTCTATTCTTAGGTAAGGATCTAATTTTTTTTTAAACCGGCTCGGGCACACTTTAACACCTTCACTGGAAGTGCGTGTTCACTTTAATACAGTAAATAAATCATATTCCAAATGGTATACAAATCAATTTACTAATTAGTAATTTAGATTTGCTAAAAGAGCTGAGTTTGGTGCATTTTTGTTAGTTTGCAGTCAGCTAGGTTTAGGATTTTGTGCCAAGAATCTAAGGCTGAGATGCTGTCCAATCAACCATGTAAATGCATTATTAGGTATCCAGGCCGGCCCGCCCATAAGGCGGGGTGAGGCGGTTCCTCAGGCGGCAAAGTGGGGGGCGGCACCTGTACTTGTAAATAGTAATTTATTTTTTTTTGTAAATACGTGTTTATTTTTTTTTTAAATGTAGATGTATTTATACTTTTTGGCCACAAGATGGCAACCTTGAGTTTGTTTACATAACGTCATTCTAAGCGTAACATGTACGCTTAGAGGGACGTAGGGAGGATGTAGGAGGCAGAAAGAGCAGGGCCGGCCCGCTCATGAGGCGGGGTGAAACATTTGCCTCAGGCGGCATTTCTGGGGGGGGGGGGGGCGGGCACCCACCTGTCTATGGGTGCGGGGGGCCACCCGCCGAGCTTGAGGAGTAGCGGGCAGAAAGGGGGTATTGGGCCTAGCGGTGGGGAGGGGGGTCAGACCCCTCCCCTCCCTCGCCTGGGTCCCCCGATCTGCTCTCCCCTCCAGCTTTAAAAAGTGAAGTACCAGCTCTATGATTAAGAGGCAACGGGCGGGGATCACTTACCTTTTCTGCGTTCCAGCGTGCGCTCCACTGACGTCACTTCCTGCAACGCCGCCCGCTGTATTGTAAGTGGACGGCGTTGCAGGAAGTGACGTCAGTGAAGCGCACGATGGAACGCGGAAAAGGTGAATTATCCCTGCCCATTGCCTCTTAATCATAGAGCTGGTACTTCACTTTTTAAAACTGGAGGGGAGCGCAGATCGGGGGACCCAGGTGAGGGAGGGGGGGCGTCCGACCCCCCTCCCCACCGCTAGGCCCAATACCCCCTTCCTGCCCACTACCCCTCCAGCACGGCGGCCTCACCACCCACGGAACGGGGGGGGGGGGGGATTTTTTCGAATTTTGCCTCAGGCGGCAAAAAGTCTAGGGCCGGCCCTGAGAAAGAGCGAGGCTTCCGAGAGAAGCCATCGCTTTTTCTGCCGGGGAAAGGGATCAGTGATCGGGCACCATGTCCCGATTCACTGATTCCCTGGCTAACAAACCACGGGCCGGGAGCGCGCGTGTAGGAGCGCGATCGGCCACGGGAGCGTGAAAAAAATTATGATATAATGAATTGGTTGTGTAGTATGGATAATTACTAGAACATTAGTAGCAAAGAAAATATTCTCATATTTTTATTTCAGTTATATAGTTTTTTTCATAACATTACATTATTCTCTAATATTTGCAGTTTACACACTACTCAGCATTCTAAATGATTTTACAGAGCAGGCAAGTGAACATTTGAACCCTTCTCTGCAGAGAAAAAGAATATACATTGACAGACACTTGAGATAATAAGCTTCAGAAGACAGAGCTCTCTGCGACTTTGAAAGTCATGGAGCTCAATGGCTCTTTTGCATAGATAACAACTGGATTTTCTTAACTCTTCCTATACTGGAAACAATATTCGACTCGTGTATCTGCTCCTAATGTTATATTTCTTAGCTGTACTACACATACAAATCATTATATCATAATATTTTTTCCCACTTACCTGTCACAATCGAATCCCTGCCATAGCCATATATATGTACATGTATGTGTAGTGTACTGTATGTATCTTAGTCTAGGACCAATTGGGGGGGGGGGGGGGAATAAAAAAATAGTTTTCTTTTTCAATAATGTGGGTCATTTTTAATTAATAAAAAAATAGCAGCAGCAATCAAATGTCACCAAAAGAAAGCTCTATTTGTGGGAAGAAAAGGAGGTAAAATTTATTTGGGTGCTAAGTTTTATCACCGAGCAATAAACCGCTAAAGTTGTGAAGTGCCGAGTAAAAAATGGCCTGGTCACTAGGGGGGTATAAACCTCTGGTCCTCAAGAGGTTAAATAACATTGACAAAGTGAAACTAGCTGAATACCTATCATCACCTCTGATCTTCTAAAAACAGCCTCAGTGCAGTAACTGTTCTCAGATGATCGGGATGGTGGAGATCAGGCATGTATCTAGAAATCAATATTAGCAGCTGGACTGTGTTCAGAAAACTTTATTAAATGTGTGCTCACAACCTTCAGCTGCCCTCTGCCCGGATGGTTAAATTATTCTCCTCCAAGTGGTCAGACCCACCATATGGGGAGTCTTGATCACTAGCTCTTCACGTCATCTTGTTAAGGAGGGTGATAGGAAGAGTAGCCTACTACAGATGGTCAATGAAATGCAAATAAGTTCTTGCTGCTTGCTGCTGCTTGTGCATATCTCTTAAGTGGATTCAACAGCCTTACATGCTTGACAAAGGACATACAGTGGTGTGAAAAACTATTTGCCCCCTTCCTGATTTCTTATTCTTTTGCATGTTTGTCACACTTAAATGTTTCTGCTCATCAAAAACCGTTAACTATTAGTCATTGAACACAAAATGCAGTTTTAAATTATGGTTTTTATTATTTAGTGAGAAAAAAAAACCTCAAAACCTACATGGTCCTGTGTAAAAAAGTGATTGCCCCCCCTTGTTAAAAAATAACTTAACTGTGGTTTATAACACCTGAGTTCAATTTCTGTAGTCACCCCCAGGCCTGATTACTGCCACATCTGTTTCAATCAAGAAATCACTTAAATAGAAGCTATCTGACACAGAGAAGTAGACCAAAAGCACCTCAAAAGCTAGACATCATGCCAAGATCCAAAGAAATTCAGGAACAAATGAGAACAAAAGTACTGTAATTTAGATCTATCAGTCTGGTAAAGGTTATAAAGCCATTTCTAAAGCTTTGGGACTCCAGCGAACTGCAATGAGAGCCATTATCCACAAATGGCAAAAACATGGAACAGTGATGAACCTTCCCAGGAGTGGCCGGCCGACCAAAATTACCCCAAGAGCGAAGAGAAAACTCATCCGAGAGGCCACAAAAGACCCCAGGACAACATCTAAAGAACTGCAGGCCTCACTTGCCTCAATTAAGGTCAGTGTTCATGACTCCACCATTAGAAAGAGACTGGGCAAAAACGGCCTGCATGGCAGATATCCAAGGCGCAAACCACTTTTAAGCAAAAACAACATTAAGGCTCGTCTCAATTATTGCCAAGACTTTTGGGAAAATACCTTGTGGACCGAAGAGACAAATGTTGAACTTTTTGGAAGATGCGTGTCCTGTTACATCTGGCGTAGAAGTAACACAGCATTTCAGCAAAAGAACATTATACCAACAGTAAAATATGGTGGTGGTAGTGTGATGGTCTGGGGTTGTTTTGCTGCTTCAGGACCTGGAAGGCTTGCTGTGCTAGACAGAACCATGAAGTCTACTGTCTACCAAAAAATCCTGAAGGAGAATGTCCGGCCATCTGTTCGTCAACTCAAGCTGAAGCGATCTTGGGTGCTGCAGCAGGACAATGACCCAAAACACACCAGCAAATCCACCTCTGAATGGCTGAAGAAAAACAAAATGAAGACTTTGGAGAGGCCTAATCAAAGCCCTGACCTGAATCCTGTTGAGATGTTGTGGCATGACCTTAAAAAGGTGGTTCATGCTAGAAAACCCTCAAATAAAGCTGAATTACAACAATTCTGCAAAGATGAGTGGGCCAAAATTCCTCCAAAGCGCTGTAAAAGACTCGTTGCAAGTTATCGCAAATGCTGGATTGCAGTTATTGCTGCTAAGGGTGGCCCAACCAGTTATTAGGTTCAGGGGGCAATTTCTTTTTCACACAGGGCCATGTAGGTTTTGAGTTTTTTTACTCACTAAATAATAAAACCATCATTTAAAACTGCATTTTGTGTTCAATTATGTTATCTTTGACTAATAGTTAATGGTTTTTGATGAGCAGAAACATTTAAGTGTGACAAACATGCAAAAGAATAAGAAATCAGGAAGGAGGCAAATAGTTTTTCACACCACTGTAAGTTAGGATATGAGACTATGCTAATGCAATTATTGGAGATACCAGTGCAGTGTAAATCTGGATATCAGTGTTATGGACAATATGAGAGACATATAACACCGTTTTTATAAGCATGCTATTTATAGTGGTACCACGTTTTTTTGCTCTCTCTATACTATTTGGTGCGGGTGCACCCCTTTTTTTGTATAGTAGTCCAGCCAATCAATAGTTGCCATTTAATTCTAAGGGCAGGGCATATGTTAAGGGCTCGTTTCCACTATCGCGAATCTGCATGCGTCCAACGCATGCAGATTCGCACATGTAATGCAAGTGAATGGACCTGTTTCCACTGTAGCGTTTGCGTGGTGCGTTTTTATGAGCGGGGAAAAAACGCACAAAAGAGCCAACGAATTCGCCTGCTAGTGGAATGCATGCGAATCGCCGCTAATGTATTTAATAGGGAAATCGCATGCGTTTTTTTACGCGTTATTTTACGCGATTACGCATGCGATTCCGCATAGGAACCAATGTAAATTAACACAAGCAGTGACATGGTTAAAAACGCACATAGCCTAACCTATGCGAAATCGCATGCGTAATCGCGTAAAATAACGCGTAAAAAAACGCACCTGCATGCGATTTCTTCTGCGGTGGAATCCAGGCGATTCCGCACCGCTGCAGTGGAAACGAGCCCTAAGGACATGGCCATATAGTTTAGATTCCTCTGTTGGAGTTTGGTTGGTAGCCAATCGGCGTTCTATTCATGTATCGATCCCATTGGTCTCTACAATATTTTGTTACCTCTGTGAGTGTATATTTTTATTTTTACCTGGCAACAGTGAATAATTTTGCTGTGAGCTGGGATACCTCACATACTTTACTAGAGGGACATTGATGTACCACTGTGGTTGACATATGGTTGGGTTTAGATGGGTTAGGGGAAGGTGGTGGTCCTTTGGGTTGTACAGCTATTACTGATTTATGCTATTTGGAATTTTTTAGAGATTCTATTCAATAAAGATTTTCTACTTTTTGAAGAAACAATCTCACAGTTTATGTATTATTATTTAGCAATTGGCAGTGTGCAGTAGATACTGGTTGGTTCATTTTAGTTTTTGTTGGTCCTAAGGTAACTATGTATGTTTTTTTTTTATTGTATTTTTTTATGCAAACGTTTAGTGTAATGCTGGGAGGGCATACTTTCTGACCACCCAGCACAACAAGACTAAGTAGCTGGATAATGGAAGAGGCTCCACAGATGGACACAGGAGTAATGAACAAGGAAGCAAGATTGCCCAGAGCAACTGCAGCTCTGGGCCGCCTATCAGGCTAGATGCTATGTGACACAATACATAGCGGACATAGTCGGTAACAGGCTTGGGTCATACACGTTAATTCAGATGTCAGTCGTATTGGAAGGATTAGGCAGATTTGTAGTCAAGAGGCAGGCAAAGGTTGGTACACAATACAATATACAATATTACAAATAATACAATACTGACTGACTAGAGTACATATATATTGTACTGATGCGCAATATATGAAATGTAGCTCTCAAATAACTCACTAGCTAAGCACAAGTAATGACAATTAACAAGACAGACAACAGACAGACAGACAGAATGCTCAGCCAATCTAGTCGCTGTTTCAGCAACGGCAACATTCACACTGAGATAGACAAGACTAACAGGTAGGATCATAACTAATGGCAACCGTTGCTATAGTTCGTCATCAAGAACAAGGCAAGAACAAGGCTAGAAGGAATACTACCAGTCACCAACGTGGTGCTGGCAGAATTCAAACTATCAGGATCAGAAGGACTTCACTGACCCCCGCAGGTCAGCAAACGTCCAGCGGACATGAAATTACAGAGCAAGGCATTATACATTTTTACAATAACAACTTTCACAGCAGAGACCCAACGACAACTCAGAGAGCTGAACGCTATGTGGGGCGGAGTCTGAAATGGGAGGCAGACTTTTATGCTGGCATCAGCCAATGAATGCAGGTATGCATACAAGTATGCAAATTCCCACATAGCTGAATGGTAATCATTCAATCCTGAGCTGGCTTGATTACCATTTGCTAGCTGAGAGACTATCATAACAAATACATGCAGAACTATGCAACAACTTGCATGTAGGAAATCCAGGGCTATCTGGCTGCAGTTCAACTGCAGCAAACCATAGGAGGAATCCTGACAGCATCCTGAACTGCTCTGAACTGCAGAGTGATTGCAAATGACAATAAGACTCACTGCGAATGCGCAACCGAATGCAAGCAGACAAGTCAGAACTGCCCCGTCGCAGCTCCACTGCAAGCGACAGAACATGCTACAGGAGAGATCCTGACAACGAGGTAAGGAGTTAAGTTTAAATCATGTGTAGGTCTGTAGAAAAATAAATGTACAGTATGTAGGTGTAATTTTACTATTTGGCCACAAGATGTCCTCAGTCATAAGCTTCCTGCGTGTGATTTTAGTACGCAAACAGGAAGAAATACATGAAAGTGTAATTTACAGTGTTTACAAATGACCACAGGCATCTCATTGACACGGGACCTAGATCAATGAATGGGAACTGCGGTCCCATTCATTGATCGTCAGGCTAACGAGCAGCAGTGAGAACGAGTGTGGGAGGGTGCGTACAAGTGAGCGGCAGAGTACGTATAGCTACACCCCTGAGGCTAAGTTTTTAGGGGCGTAGATATACTGTACTAAAAACATTAAGTCGGGAAGGGCCAACAAAAGGGGACTCTTTCTAAAGTATATACGCATTATTGAATGAGATAGAAAGCCCGGCAGTCTCAATTCAGGAGGGTTGGGAGAAAGATCTGGGAAGGACTTTTACAGTAGACCAGTGGAAGAGGATAACAATTATGGCAAGTAGATCATCCATATCTATAAGCGGACAAGTAGGGGGTTATAAGGTGTTTGTGAGGTGGTATTATACACCAGCGAGACTGAGTAGGATGTACCCAGGTACCTCGAAGCAATTTTGAATAAAGAATTGATATATAAGAAGTTTTAGAATTAGGAGATATGCACCTTAAGTAATAAGCACAATTTATAAATTCATATATTAATATCAACACTGTACAGATTTTTGTAATAAAGGAATATGTATGTATTGTAATATTTAGAAAATTTGGAAAAAATTAAAATAAATATATAAAATAAAAAAAAAACATTAAGGGGTTAAACTGTTTGATTATTTACTGTATGTTGTGCACAAATCATTTCTAATTTGATATTAATGCTCTGTCTAAACCCGGACCTAGCACTAGAGTAGTCCCTAGGGGACCATGAAAGTGACTAAATATTTGTATGCAGATTTATTGTGTAAATTGAAGTGTGGATTTGCCTAATACTTGGTTTTATGAAATTCGAAAAATATGCTAAATGAATTATTTAACCACTATACGACCACTCCACGCCAATCGGCGTGAATGCGGCGACAGCCCTAGGACCGCCTAACGCCAATTGGCGTGCAGTCCTAGGGTAGAGTTTGCAGGGGATCGCGCAAACCGCTGTTTTTTTACTCCATACAGCGCTGCAATCCAAGGCAGCGCTGTACTGGGGACAGCTGTGTGACACGGCTGTCCCCCTGGTAGGCTCGGGGGTGATCCGCTGTCGGAGGCTGAAGCCTATGACAGTCGATCACAGTGATTGGCTGACGGGGGAGGGAGGGAGGGAGGGTGGGAGGTATGTAAAATAAATTAAAAAAAATATGCAATTTTATTTAAAAAATAATAAAATAAATATTTGTGTAAAAATAAATAAACATTGGTGGAGCGATCAGACCCCACCAACAGAAAGCTCTGTTGGTGGGGAGAAAAGGGGGGGGGGAATCACTTGTTTGCTGACATGTGCGGCCCTGCAGCTTGGCCTTAAAGCTGCAGTTGCCTATTTAGAGAAAAATGGCCTGGTCTTTAGGGGAGTTTAAAACTGCGGTCCTCAAGTGGTAAATAAGGAGGTTGTGAATTATTTATTATAGAATGGGGCTATTTTTTGGTCATTCTTTTGCTTTTGTAGTTTGGTCTATTTTTGATGCAATACTCATGGATTAGCGCAAATAGCCGCTGACCTGTTGCCAAGGAGACAGACGCTTTTGTTTAGGCTGCCCAGCTGGAGGTGCTTCTGGCTGTTTGGTGGCTGATGACCTTGACACCCAGACCAAGGTTCAGGGAGGTGAAGCGGAAGGATGCAACGTGAGTATGCTGCTAGAGTGGATATTGTTATAAACTGTTCTTATATCACCTTGCTTCGACACCACCGTCTCACAGACTGTGAGATCACTTGACTCTCCACACAGCAAACAGGAGATAGACTTTCTCAGGCTTCTTCAATGTTTACGTTATTTATTCAAGTCACAGAAAGACAGATAGATACAGTCATCATATCCTGGCCATGCCAATCTTCATGTTGCGTTACAAGCTCTTGATTAGACTCCCTGCTGAAGTCAATCAGGTACCTTCTTCCTAACTACGTTACACTAAACTACCTATGTACAGCATACATTATATCAGATTACAGAAAGGAAGAACATGCTTAGAGGTCCCAGTCGGCCTTGCGAGCTAGTGCGGAAGGAAGAAGCAGAATGCTCTCTCCATCGCTCACTCCGGGTTTAATACCGACTAGGAAAGAGTTAAATATGACATCATCTTCGCCACCCCCTAGATCAGATTATTGGTGGACCCACTCGTGGTGTCATCATACCCACCTACTTGATTAATAATCAATGAGGCATTTGACCTAAATGCAGGAATGTGGATGTTTAGTAAATATGGCCGATGTTTACTGTTCCTGTGGTGTACGTGGAGGTCAGAGTAGGCCGATGGCCTTCTTTTAGGAACATGTTCTCAGTATCTGCGTGTATCCTCTGCTACACGCAGACCCTGAGATGCCTCTGCCTGCATCACAAAACCTCTATTGATTTTAAAGGCATACACTGCGGACAAGCCTTTTACATAAAACTCAGGCCAAGTAACTGAGGCCTACTTAAATTATAACAATCCCCCCTAAAACGGCTTGACCCGCAGATCCCAGCGTCTGAACCTCCCAGTACCTGGTTTCTTTCTTTTATGTTTCACTTTTCGATGTTCGTGCTCACACAACTTCTCTGCTCTCGGTGGTTACCCCTCGAAGAGAGAGAGCACGACCTCTTGGTCTTCCTGTAACCAGGCTCTCTGGGGAGGCCCTACTTCTAAATCCCTCTATACCACATGCTCAGCATTTGCGTCACTTGCGTATCACTCACAAACTTGCATGACCACAGAAAAGTGAAACTCGTTTGGTTGTTACTCAAGGGAGCAGTGCCAGGTGCCTTCTAATAGAACGCCTTTATACAATCAGCTCCATCACAGGTACTACTAAACCTATACCCGTAACCCTGTATATCTCTTAATTTGAAAATATTGGTTCAGGAGATTGTTTATGAGGCACCAATCTCTGGACCAGGTTCATTTGTTTTACGTAATTTTAACACGCAACCTCACCTGGATAATGATGCCTAACGTTGTCTTCCCCATCCAGACGACCAGTGGGTGTAGAAAAAACTTTGGAACTGCAGAGGCCCCGTCCGAGTGTCCCTGGAACATCACCGGAACCTTTGTCCACCAGGTCAGACTGGCACTCACCTGCTCATTTTTGTGTTCTACCTCGTTAAGATCACCTGTATCATGGTGAAATCTTACCTCTAACTTAGTGTACTGTTTGTTTAACCTTTGTAACAAAATGTGGTCGTCTTGGATCAAACCCTGTTCCCCTTTGTCCCATGTCGTGTTCTCTTTCAGGACGGGAACTACCCGTGAAACTTTGCACTTTAGAGTTCTCTTAACAATTTGAGAAACAACGTCATCCAACCTGGATGACTGGATCCATATGGGATCTCCGCTCCCACAATATGTTCCCCTTGGAAAATCTCCCTTATCGGAACAATTATGAGAATATACCTTGAATGTATCATTAGACCTTATGTTAAAAAACCAAACCTTTCCTTCAGCCACCGGAACTATCGGTTGGGCTTCAGGGTGGATCTTTTGAATGGTATCCTCGCATTCTGCGTTCTTGAGCCTGCAGGCTTCTTCACTAAATTTGACTTGCCCCGGCCAACGCAGGTACTTCTGCAAGAATTGCCCGCATGAGGACAACTCTACTTGCTTCACCTCCCCGTCTAGCACCAAAAAAGGTTGACCTCTCAGGTCCTGGTGTGAGACACAGGTTGAGGTGGGAACTAAGGAAGTGGCGGTGCCTAAAGGAATGTTGCACCGTTTCCCTTTGTTCACCTAAACATCTCGAAGCTGCCATGCAAAAGATCCTTCTCCAGAAAAATCGCTATACCTCCCCTTGTCCAATCTCAGTTGGACAGGATCTTTTAGCATCTCCCTGACAACATATGTCCCCAACTGTCCTGATTGGACCTCTTCCCCCCTTATGTCCCGAGGCACAATATGTACCTGAGGTCGGGAAGACTGTACTCTCGGCAATTTTTCAATTAAGAGTACCTCTTCACTTACCCAACTATCATGAGGATAAGCTGCTGCATATGGACTGTGTAATATCGTCCCCTGTTGTGACCCGTGTGGTGTGAATGGGGTTCCCTGTGTTGGCGTTCCCTCCCCCGGGACCGCTCTCCCCACCCTCTTTGTCACCTGGAAATGTGGCTTGATCTCGATTTTTACTTCTTGTTTCGAGAACCACCCACCCTCGGCTTTCCAGCCTTTACGTGTGTATAGTTGTTTCAGAGGCACTCTCTGTTGGTAGCTCCAGAGTGTGATGTTGTCCCCCGCGTCTCTCCGGCAGGAGAATTGACACCTCCTACTCGTTCCTCTCCAATCTGGAACCATCTCACTCTGCATAACCAAGACAAGGTACCCCTGAATCACACACTCCACCTTTTGCACGTACCCATTGTACTGCAATGTACCTTTTAACAAACCTTTGGATCGGTGCGTCGATTCCGGGAGTGTGGTACTCAATAGCAGATTTATACTGCCATTCAATTCCCACTGCCCGCACACCTGACCCTTCAGACCTTTCACCCCCCTTGTGCCCTGAAATTTGTTTTCTCCTGGCACAAGTGCTCTTTTCCTCCGTCCCTGCATGGTCCATCTGTGCCAAGCGGAGGGAGGTGTGAAAGGATTAGTACCTTTGTCACCCAACATTAACATGCTTGGGCCTTGCATTCTCATTAACCCCTTATTATACATGAGAATGTCCTCTCTTCGTTCTCCTAGGACGGAATGGCAACCTAGGATCACCATCAGCACGGTACTCTTCATTATAAAAGCACCACCTTGGGAAAGAAAAACATTAGCAATTTGCACTATGCTTTGCTCAGTCAGTTTTTTTATACGTTTTCCGATCTCAGGAACCTCGGTTTTTAGTCTCTTTCCAATTTCAGAAATCTCGTGTTTTAGTCTCTTTCCAATTTCAGGAATCTTGTGTTTCTCCAAACTTAGATTGGCATCTGGAACCTTTCGCTTATCCGACTGACATCTCCATCTTTGCTGCCAGCACTGCAGCTGTCTCGAGTCCATATTGCCCAACTCCTGAAATCAAAATACAAACAAATCAATTCTTATTAATGATTTGGGATTTGCCCTGCGGCTTGTACTCTTTACACTTTAAATTGATCAATATATACCGTAATTGATCTCGTTGCTTTATGGTTCTCATGAACTCTGTTTACTCTTATTGGTAGATTGGAGTTAAACTTCACCCCCCTACCTCAGTACTATCCTCAGTACTTACCTGTTTAAAATATGCTCCTGCGGACTTCACCTCTGGAAGCTCTCACCTCATTGCAGCTCACTCCACATCCCCCCCTATCTGTCCATGCGCGGCCGTCGCATGCACAGATTACGGATGCCACACCTGTTGCTGCTTTGCAGGTGAGCCTGCAATGCTCTTACTCATTTTCGCATTAACTTATCTAGAACTTCATCGCGATACCAGCTCTGCTAGAAGTTCTGTGTGTTGTACCCTCTGATCGATGTTTGCCGTGCCACTATCTAAACTGCAAAAAAAAAAATGGCTGCCTCCCAGTAGGAAGGAGCATTTAACACTTAAACTACACCGGGTGCCGGGCTAAGCATACCAGCGTCACATGCCTGTATGCAGATCCCTGACTGCCCACGTGGCAGGTAGTCACATGGCAAACACTGTACTGGTACACTGTCACTCTGCACATGGCAATTCTTTCATTTGCATAATTACCCCATGAACTGCTGTCAGTTCTTGTTCTTTGTGCTACAATTGATAGGAGCTGGAAAAAAACATATTTGACCAATCAGTGGACGAAAAAAAAACGCACAAAAAAACAGCCCCAGCCCAGCATAGACCTCTTAGTCAAGCTCTGGCCCTGTCCACGACAAAAACCGGAAAAAAACGTTACCGCTCTGAAGCAGCGGCGACGGAAACCCGGATTGGTCAACTCCCTTTTTTCCAACCTCCGGCACCCCCCTGATGCACTGTCCCCCCCCTATACTCTATTGGGAACTCATGCTGCACCACCCATTAAGGTGCCCCCCTTACAGGAATAATCCCGTAAGCAACTCAGTACAGACACTTTCCTGACCTGCACTGCTACGTGTGTCCCTGCACCTAGCTGGGACACACTTCCTATCTGTGAGCCTGCAACTTGCTTGGCTCACGTATGCGGACACTCCCTGTGTCCAGACTTCTTCTGAGGAAATCATCTGGAAGCCAAGAAACTCAGTAAAATCTCTCTACTGTCCCCACTCTGGACCCCCCTCCCACCAGCTGCTTCCGTGCACGGCGCCTTGTGCACAGCTGTGACATGGGACGTGGGATCCCCCCCAGCACATCCTCCCCCCTGCCATCGGGCGTGCCTATCAGTGGGCGCTTCCCGCCCCCTCCCCTCCTGATACATCATGCAGATGGGAGTGGCTTTCTCAGAAACCCGACGCCATGTTGAATCATGGCCTGCCAGCCAAGATGGCTGCTATCAATCTCCCGTAACAACCTCTTAATCCTATGCACCTTCAGAAAAAAACAGTTAGAACATACATAGAACATACAAGGCATAGTATGCACACTAAACATTTCAGCATATATATTTCTTGGATACCTGCAAAACAGACACAGCCGCGTGTGAAATTTCCTATCTCCTTCCCAGAAAAAAAACCCGCAAATCATCTTGGACATGTAGATGGAGGAAAAAAAAAAAACATGCACCCAACCCCGTGCACTCAAACGCTTCCTACAGGACTCCGATCTTATGACGGCTGAAAAAAAAACATCCTGAACAGAAGGAATTCTCCCCAACTACACCGAAACTTTACTCATATCATAAACCTTTGCCTGGAATGTGGAGTGACAGAAGCTGAACAAAACTTCCAGCTGCTAGCAGATATCCGCGGACACAAACCTCAACCGTGCTTCCCCCAATCTGTAGAGAGGGGGGTGGGAGGATACCCTGTATTGGCCCCCCTTCCCACTAAACCAACGCTCTGCGATCCGCAAGAAAAAAACAAGAAAACCCATGACACTGAATCATGCTGAAATTACAGAAACATCACATAGCACTAACTAATAGCACTGAACTGGAACCAGCTTGCAGAACATCTCAGAAACACCCCTATGGACAGGGGAAAAAAAACATGCTGTCTCTCTTTCACTTTTCTCATTACCAGTCTCCTCTCTCTTCCCTCTCTCTCCTTCTCCTCTACTACTCGAAAGCCTTAGCCCCCCCTTATCTCTCCTGCGGGGGACACCCATATCTGGCAAACCTCCCAAACTCACGCTGGACACACGGGAGAAAGAGAAAGAACAAACAAAAACTGCCCACAACAGCCACTAGCACAACCCGAGAGAGAGAAAAAAAAACCAATACAGGAAAACCAGTAAGAACACACACTGGAAACCTTAGAGAGAAAGCACTGCTGAAACAAACTGTCAACATGTAATACCACACACTTGCATTAGAATTAAACAAATGAAACACTATACTTGCCTGGCTCTACAGACTTGTACCGACTTCCAATCCGATCAGCTGACGGCAAGTTTTTTCCACGAGTCGATGGACCTCGGTGAGCGTTTACTGAGCGTTCTCTCAGTGGATTCTCTGGTCCCGAAGGTAACTTGCTCAAAACCTCTGCCTGGGATACCTCACCACGGAATCCTTTGTTCGGCTAGATTGCGTGTACATTACAACCCAAATAAAACAGGTCCATGACTTGCCGCTGATCATCACTCGGATTGCAGTCCGTGTGTTGGCCTCTCTAGTGGCCTCCCACACATCACTTATCCTCTTGATAAGCTTTCCAGTCCGCGTCAACTCCGCTTGTGTCGCTGTGGAATATCTTGAAAACTAGATAACAGACTGACATCTGGCCCGGTCCTTGCCTGCCTTTTCTGCTAGACAGCGCAGCTGGGTTCACGGCACCACTGTTATAAACTGTTCTTATATCACCTTGCTTCGACACCACCGTCTCACAGACTGTGAGATCACTTGACTCTCCACACAGCAAACAGGAGATAGACTTTCTCAGGCTTCTTCAATGTTTACGTTATTTATTCAAGTCACAGAAAGACAGATAGATACAGTCATCATATCCTGGCCATGCCAATCTTCATGTTGCGTTACAAGCTCTTGATTAGACTCCCTGCTGAAGTCAATCAGGTACCTTCTTCCTAACTACGTTACACTAAACTACCTATGTACAGCATACATTATATCAGATTACAGAAAGGAAGAACATGCTTAGAGGTCCCAGTCGGCCTTGCGAGCTAGTGCGGAAGGAAGAAGCAGAATGCTCTCTCCATCGCTCACTCCGGGTTTAATACCGACTAGGAAAGAGTTAAATATGACATCATCTTCGCCACCCCCTAGATCAGATTATTGGTGGACCCACTCGTGGTGTCATCATACCCACCTACTTGATTAATAATCAATGAGGCATTTGACCTAAATGCAGGAATGTGGATGTTTAGTAAATATGGCCGATGTTTACTGTTCCTGTGGTGTACGTGGAGGTCAGAGTAGGCCGATGGCCTTCTTTTAGGAACATGTTCTCAGTATCTGCGTGTATCCTCTGCTACACGCAGACCCTGAGATGCCTCTGCCTGCATCACAAAACCTCTATTGATTTTAAAGGCATACACTGCGGACAAGCCTTTTACATAAAACTCAGGCCAAGTAACTGAGGCCTACTTAAATTATAACGGATATAATCAGAAGCAGTGTTCCCGCCACTTGTTACAGCCTCAGAAGAAGTGCTTTGCGCGAAACAACTGCCAGGCTAACTGTGCCCAGCACCTACGATCTTCTGCCTTCTACACCAGCACTGTTATGTGTTATACTGTTTAACCACTTCGGGACCGGCCACCTAACCCCCCTTAAGGACCAGGGCATTTTGCGGTGGAGGGGGTGCGCGTGTTTGGGGGGTCGGGCGGCCGGATCCCGTCTGTGGTGTGCTGGGCTGTGTGCAGGGGTGCCTCTAGCCATTTTGTCACTCCAGGCGAGAAAACCTGTGGCGCCCCCTACCCCCGCGGCAACCCCCCCTATGGTGCAGCACTAACGTCACACAACAGCAGATAACATGGCCAATTCTGAACATGTTCAGATATATAATAATAGCATATGCCTCATACAAATCAAATTCAGATAACTTGTTCCCCACGGATCAAATGCAGATATGTCAGCATAGGTCAAATGCACATAGCACATCACCCACGCATCAAATGCACATAACACATGCCCCACAGATCAATGCATGTAACACATCCCCCACAGATCAATGCACATAACACGTACCCCGCAGATCAAATGCACATAATATGTCCCCCACAGATCAAATGCAGATATGTCCCCATTCATCAAATGCACATAACACATTCCCCACAGATCAAATGCACATAGCATATCCCCCACACATCAAATGCACATAACATGTCCCAATAGATCAAATGCAGATATGTCCCCATAGATCAAATGCAGATAACATGTTCCCCACAGATCAAATGCAGATAACACATCCCCCACAGAACAAGACAAGACATAATTTTCCACATAAAACTATTTCATGTATCATGTCTGCTCTTAAAGACACGCGACAGCATAAGAACCTTTACATTGAACCTGAGACGAAAAGAGTCTCTGGTTCTACACTTACCTGGGGCTTCCTTAAGCCCCGTTAGGGATGCTCGTCCCTCGCAGTCTCCCTGGGTGTCTCCTGCAGTTGTCCCAGAAAACATGGTCGAGTCGCGCTCCATCGCACATGTGCAGCCCCACCAGGTGTGCTCCCGTCCCTGTGCTTGTACTGCGCAAGCGCAGATAGGTCGCCTAACGAAGTGTGACTCGGCCAGACAATCGCGGGTGACAGGAGTCACCCACGGAGATAGCAAGGGATGAGCAGCCCTAACGGTGCTTAAGAAAGCCTCAGGTAAGTATTGTACCAAAGATGCTTCTTGTGACTCGTCTCTGGTACACTTCACACAAAAAACATTTGTTACAGGGGATAAAAATCTAAAAATAAATCTGCAGTTTCTACTTCTTAATTCATGGAAGCAGAAACACATTGTTAACATCAGGGCTGTGGAGTCAGAGTTGGAGCCGGGGCAATTTTGGGCACCCGGAATCGGAGTTATTGATTTCATAAACTGAGGAGTCGGAGTTGGCTGATTTTTGTACAAAATCCACATCCCTGTTAAAGAGAGACTGAAGCTTGTATAAAACTTGCTTCAGCTCTTATATTCAGCAGGGGCATGTGTGCCCCTGCTAAAACGCCACTATCCCACGGCTGAACGGGGGTCCCTTACCCCCCAAATCCCCTCGTCTACTCACTGGGATCTCTTCCTGATTGAGGCAGGGCTAATGCACGCAGCCCTGCCTCTAAGCGCCGTCTATCAGCGTGCATCTCCGCCTCTCCCCCGCCCCTCTCAGTCTTACTTCACTGAGAGGGGCGGGGGAGAGGTGGCGATGCGCCGCGGATAGACGGCGCTTAGAGGCAGGGCTGCAGCCGTTAGCCCTGCCTCAACAGCAGCAAAATCTACGACCAAGTTGGTCGTAGATGTTGCAAGGGGGGGATTTGGGGGGTAAGGGACCCCCGTTCAGCCGCGGGATAGCGGCGTTTTATCAGGGGTACACATGCCCCTGCTGAATATAAGCTCTGAAGCGAGATTTATTCTCGCTTCAGAGTCTCTTTAAGTATTAGACTAAGGAGTTGGAGTTGAGGAGTCGGAGCCATTTTGGGTATCCGGAGTCAGAGTCGTGATTTCATAAACTGAGGAGTCGGCAGATTTTAGCACCGACTCCACAGCCCTGGTTAACATCCTGTGCTATCAAATGGAGCTTATCTGCGACTGCCATGGCAGTCAGCTACAATTAGACACAAATGAGGGGGAATTAAACAAGAGATAGAGAGAGAGAGAGAGAGAGAGAGATATTATATTTTACAGGGTGCATTTCTTTATGTTTTTCCTTCTGACCTGTGCAAGAGTTCAGGTCCACTTTTTTGAACAAATTTCTTTATCGCCTAGGATGCTGTGGCAGGTTTACCTTAGGCTGCCTGCACTCAGGTTGCAGCCACTTGTTTGGAGAGCCGGGGGAGCGGGGGGAATACACGCACACACCGGTGACCCGCGGGGCCAAGAGGGGGCACACACAGTCAGTGCCTCAGTCGATCATCTCCCCTAAGGCATCTGGCACCGGCGGCGGCTAGTCACGCTGCTTCCAGGCAGGGGGCAAAGTTAGAGGCGGCGCCGCAAGCAGGAAACAAATCGTGCGGCTACTGCTATGGAGTCTGGAGAGGGGCGGGCCAGGCGATGAGGAGGAGGTGGAGTGGGTGGGCGGCTAGTGACAGGAAATGCAGTGAAGCACACTGCTTTCCATATCTATTGGCTGGACGAGGGGCGGGCGGGCATAGTGGCGGCAGCACGTTGTGTAAACAACCACGATCCCTGGATATGACTCGACAGGAGGAGGCAGCACAGCTAATAGTAATAGCAGTGTTCAGCCGCAGTCTCCCCCCGCGGCAGCGCCCCCCCCTTCATGCCGCTCCAAGCCGCTGCCTGTACCGCCTGGCGGTTAAGGCGCCCCTGGCTGTGTGTCCCCCATGGTGGCCAGGTGTCCCCCTGTAGCTGGAAGCCATCACTCACCTTCCAGGCTCCAGCGATGAGCCGCAGAAGCCAACGCTTCTCCAGCCGGCATCTCCGCTCCAAATGACGCTCAGGTCGGGTTGCGGCTTGATGACGTCATCAAGCCGGAACCTGGCACTGACGTCAGACGGAGCAGAGATGCCGGCCAGAGGGGAGGGGGGCGCCCATCGTCGCTGGAACAGCAGGGAGGTGAGTGGATCCTCTTCTTTTCCCCCCTGCCGCCGCCGCTGTCAAGGTGATCACTACGATCCGACGGCGATCGTAGTGATCACGTGATCAGCAGCCATACGCGATGGCTGCTGATCACTGAGGGGAGATGCCAGCTGTCATATGACAGCTTAATCTCCCCTCTTGGGTGCGCACGATCGCGTCGGGAGCGATTTTTAGCGCGGACGTTGAATCAGCGTCCGGTCAGAACGGTACCACCACCTGCCGGACGTTGATTCAACCTACAGCGATCCACAATAGGTTAAGTTGATGCACAGACTGTTAATCTGTATTGTGCACCCTGTTACCATTAGAAGGATTGTCAGCAATGCTAACCATCTCCTCTTTGTCCCTTTCAATTGATTGCTGCATTTCTGGCCAGAGCACACTATTGTACCTAGCAGTGCGGGTCAGCAAAGCTGACTATTCATCACTCCTCTTTACCGTAGTACCAACAGGTTCTTTCCTCCTTTCCTTAGCTCTATTATAATTCTTATATCCTGTAGGAGAACTCTGTGGCAGTGATGATCGTCATCAGCTGATGACAAATACGTAAAATTTGGCATACATTTTCGCAATTACGCATATGCGTAATTACAAATTGTTAATTCGATTGAATTCAGGAGTAAAGTTAATTGCATATGGCAGTGGCGTACGGAGGGGGAGGTTACCATTACCCAGAATCCCCCCTGTGATGCCTGACCTGATGCTTAGAGTCCTGTGTTACACACAATCGGAAACACAGCAAAGCAGCAGTGCCTGCAGAAAGTATGAGCGACTCATCAGAGTTGATGACGCATCTTCATTCAGAACACTTGCCAGGTATCTGTTCCTGCGAGTCAGATGATCTCCTGCAGAGTGTGTGTTTACACAGGGCGGGCTGCTCAGCAAAGTGGCTAGCGTCTGCTACAATGCAGCTCCCTCCTCCCCCTCCATGAAGCAAGGTAAACTGCCTTATCACCACCTCCGTGGAGGGATCTGAACTGCCTGTCCCTGTGTTAATCTCCCAACCTAACTGTACATTAGAGATGGCCCGAACGGTTCGGCCGCAAACTTATTCACACAAACTTCGGTGGTTCGCGTTCGTGGTGAACCTCGAACTATATGCTAGTTCGACCCGCCCCCTATACTACATCATGAAGGTCAACTTTGACCCTCTACATCACAGCCAGCAGACACAGGATAGCCTATCAGGCTACACTCCTTCCTTGAGCCCCCCCCCCCCCCCCATAAAATGCAGGCAGCGTCAACCTTTTCACTCACTCCTGTGGCTGCAGTAATTAGAGAAGGGAGAGAACCTGCTGACATAGGGAAAGCTTAGTTAGGCTTGTTAGGTTGCTCATTCTTGCTGATACTTATTGCTAAAAAGCACTCCTCATCCTCAACAGCTCTTTTGAGAGCTAATGTTTTTCTTGTGATCTATTTTTTTTGTGTGTGTGTGTGTGTGTCCCACAGACACTTGTGTTGCATATACAGCCCTGTCAGTCAGTCGCAGCTGCTGGACCTTGGCCCCTTGGTAATTCCTACTGTGCTTCTGCCAGGCCCAGCACATTCAGTGACTACCTGTGTGTGACAGCTGCACATTTGTAATACCAATCACTGCATACCCACCTGTTCAGTGCACTTACCTACCTACGTCAGCGCACGCTGTGTTATATACCACCAGTCACTGCACCTGTTCACGGTACCTGTGTGTGTGACAGCTGCACATTTGTAATACCAATCACTGCATACCCACCTGTTCAGTGCACCTACCTACCTACGTGAGTGCGCGCAGTGTTATATACCAGTCACTGCACCTGTTCATGGTGCCTGTGTGTGTGACAGCTGCACATTGTATTGATACCAGACACTGCATACCTGTTCACTGCACCTGTGTGACTGCACATTGTGAGAGTCAAGTCAGTGCATACCTTTCACTTCATCCCCCCAATATGGGCAAAACACGCTGAGACAGTGGCAGGCCATCCGGCAGGTCTGTTTGAGGTCATGCTGTCGTGATTTCGTGTGGCCCTGGACCAAAGTACAGTGTTCAGAAGGCGCGTGCCATCAACCCCCAAGATTGTCAGGACGTAGTTGACTATTTAACACAGAACACCTCATGCCTCATATGAGGCATGACATATCTTCCTCCTCCTGCTCTGATTCTGGCACCCCACTTATCACTAAGTCGCCGCCACCACCAAAGTGCAATTACCCCAGGGCTCAGCGGTGTGGAAATTTTTTGGTGTGTCTGCCTCAGATGAGAGCAATGCCATCTGTACTCTCTGCCACCAAAAATTGAGCCGTGGAAAGACCAAGACCTGCATAGGGACAACTTCCTTACGAAGGCACATGATGACAAAGCACAAACTGCAATGGGATGACCACCTAAGGAAAAGCAGCACACAAAGCCACACACCGCAGTGGAAGATACCAGGCCGCAATTGTTTCTCAAAAAAGGCGATACCCAAACTGTACCATGATGTTGAAAGGCAAGTGGTGCCATCTCTGGCACACAGCGTTGGGTCAAGGGTCCATCTGACCACGTGGTCTGCAAAGTCAGTCCTCACACACAGCATTTCTGCCTGCATGCCGTGTAACTGCCTGCCCCAAGACTAAGTCGCTCCCCACACAGCATCTCTACCTGCAGGCCGCTTGACTGTCTTCTCTGCCACCACCAACAGGGTCCAGGACTCCAGGCGGATTCCTGATTTTTGGCCGCTATAATAATTTTTCTGGTGCGTGTACATGCCTGCCTAATTTTTCTGGCTGCACTGCGGCTGCACCAACAAAACAAAAGGCATGTACATGTGTCAATTCCCGTTCGTGATCGTTACCTTGCTGCGGTGAAGGGGCTTGCGTATCACAATGAAGCAATGACCGCCGGCTATATGAGTGTCTCGGGGGGGCACACCCAAGACAATAAGGTTGTTGCTTCATTGTGGACAGACCACATTCGATCAGCTGGACAGTCACTGTTGTTCTGTCATTGAGCTACCTCAGCCCGGCGACCATATGAGCTTGAAAACCGCTATCTTCTGCACTCTGGCCATGGTGCGCACCAGTCCAGCATGGCCGTCACTACACAAACAGCTGTGTGCGGTGCGTTACACAGTGAGTTTGGTGTGTCAGTGAGAAGCAGTACACTAATTACACTACCTGAGTGATGTATACACATGCAAGATGTTTTAAAGCACTTTAGGCCTCCAATTTAGCATGCAATGTGATTTCTGCCCTTAAAACGCAGCTGTGCGTCAAATCTGGATTTTTCCCTGGGACTTTTGACGTGTATTCCACTCCGCCATGCAAAAACTTTTGTGGCCAGCATAAATGTTTCTAGTTTTCAAAGTTCGCCTCCCCATTGAAGTCTATTGCGGTTTCGAAAAGTTTGCGCGAACCGAACTTTTTGCGGAGGTTTGAGTTGGTTCGAGACATCTCTACTGTACATGTGTTTGGCTGGCTAAATAGTAACTTTTATTAACTTGAAAGCTCTGTAGTATATATTCAAACTCCATCTTTCTCCCCTTTCCATGTGCGTCTGCTTGCCTGTGTGTGTGTGTGTGTCTGTCTGTCTGCCTGTGTGTGTGTGTGTGTGTGTGTCTGTGCCCCTGTGTATCTGTCTGCCTGTGTATGTGTTTCTGTCTGCCTGTGTGTGTGTGTGTGTGTTTGTGTGTGTGTGTGTGTGTCTGTCTGCCTGTGTGTGTGTGTGTGTGTGTGTGTGTGTGTCTGTCTGTCTGTCTGCCTGTGTGTGTGTGTCTGTGAGTGTGTCTGTGGCCCTGTGTGTCGGTCTGCCTGTGTGTGTCTCATGGGCTTCCTCTCCCATGTGGCTCTCTCCCTCTGGGTCTCTACCCCTCCTCCATGTGTTTGTCTCTCTATCTCTTTGATGTCTCCCCTTCCATGTAGCTGTTCCTTTCCCATGGCCAATGTCACTGTCTTCCTGTGACACCACCAAGGGTCACAGCATGTCACACCTGCAATGTGGCTTACTCTCACTTTCTGCGTCACATGGGGTTTTCCCTCCACCTCTGTCAATATTCCTGCTTCATATGGCTGTTGTTTGTTCTGTGTCACTATGTGGCATACCCTTGTTAACCTTCCACTGACTTGTCCATACTAGGTTTATCTCCCTTTCCTCTCTCGGGGAGTTGTTTCAGTGCTGTACCCCATTCAAATTTGCCGCTTCCAGAAGCCCTCGGAAACACTTGTGTCCTTGAGTGCTTTCCGAAGGTAGGCAGCTCCATAATACACGAGCACGCTTTTGTGCATGAGCAGCATGGAGCCGCCTGTCTTCGGAAGCAGGGGACATAAGTGCTTCTGGACCTTTCAGGAAAAATCCTGCGTTTGCCCCTTTATGGGCCCATGGGTTTTCTCCTAGGAGATAATTTTTTATCTTCTAGTTAAAATAACTTTCCAGTACTTTTCAACTAAAAAAAAGTACCAAAATGTAAATTAAAAAGTACAATGAAAATTATTTTGAGTATTTTCTTGCTTTCTGGTGGCTTAACCTTCCTGGCGGTAACCCCCACTTTGCTAGCTGCGTGAGCACACCGATCGCCGCCGCCCCGCGCCGATTCGCCGCTATCCACCGCGCCGCACCCCCCCCCCCCTAGACCCCTTGAGCAGCCTGGCCTATCAGCGCCAGGCAGCACTGAGGGGTGGATCAGGACTCCCGATGTCGGTGATGTCATCCCGCCCCATCGCCATGGCGATGGGGGAAGCCCTCCAGGAAATCCCGTTCCTTGAACGGGATTTCCTGATCGCCGGAGGCGATCGAAGAGGCTAGGGGGATGCCGCTGCACAGCGGCTATCATGTAGTGAGCCCTAGGCTCGCTACATGATTTTTAAAAAAAATTACAAAAAAACGGCTGCGCTGTCCCCTGGCGGTTTTTAATAGACCGCCAGGAGGGTTAAAGGTCATTTTATTGACAAGTTTCAAAATATCACCTAGAAGAAAACTCAGGAGAAAAAGTTAATTGCATATGTGATAAAACACATTTTAAACCACCAGCAAGCAAGAAAATACTCAAAATAACACTGGAGAAAATGTGATTGCATAGGGGTCATTGGCCCAAATGCAATTAACTTTTTCTCCTGAGTTTTCTCCAAGGAGATATTTTCACACCTTATCAATAAAATATCTTTTAACCACTTTTGCCTCCTGGACGTAGTACCTACGTCCAGGAGGCCACGTGCATGCGCGCTCCCGGGCCCGCAGTTTGTTAGCCAAGCAATCAGTGAATCAGGCTATAGTGCCCGATCACTGATTCCTCACCCCCGCAGAAAAAGCGACAGCTTCTCTCGGAAGCTTCGCTTTTTCTGGCTTCATGCGTCCCTCTAAGCGTATGTTACGCTTAGAGTGACGTCATGTAAACAAACTCATGGCTGCCATCTTGTGGCCAAAAAGTAAAACTACAACTAAATGTAAAAAAAATTTAAAATGCACATATATTTACCCCAAACAAATACTATTTACATCCCACCCTCCCAAAAATACCCAAATAAAATGTTTAATATAAAAAAAACAAAAAACATTACAATAAAAAACGTAAATATTTACCTAAGGGTCTAAACTTTTTAAATATCAATGTAAAGGTGAACTAGATCTATTTTTTTATTTTATTTTAAACTTGTAAATAGTGATGGATGTAAAACGGAAAAAATGCATCTTTATTTCCAAATAAAATATTGTCGCCATACATTGTGATAGGCACATAATTTAAATGGTGTAATAACCGGGACAAATGGGCAAATACAGTACGTGAGTTTTAATTATGGAGGCATGTATTATTTTAAAACTAAAATGGCTGAAAACTGAGAAATAATTAATTTTTTCCTGTAACGATTGGTGTCAGCACGCAGAGAGAATCTGATTATTGGTGATCTGCAGTATCACCAAGAATGCAGATATATACCTGATTATTGATGATCTGCAGAATCACCGATAATACAGATATATTGCTAACCTCTGGACACCTAAGGTATGTGAGTGTTTGGTGTAACAGTAATACTTTGAGACATGCACCTGCTGAGCAGGTGATCAGAAGCAGCCTGGAATACTGCTTTTGAGGACACAGGAACCTTCCAGCAGCCTGAGGCTCTCCAAGGGGTGGAGTCAGGCTGGAGATGGGAAGGACCAGAGAGTGAGTGACACCTGAAGGTGGATATCACTATCAGATCTGGAGACTATCTCTTAAACGGAGAGATAGCTCTCGAGGTCGGGCACGCCTGGTCGGCAACACACTGACAGATAAAGTACAAAGACAGAAAGCTGATTCGGTATCCTAGGCAAGCAGGGTCTGGCAACGGAATATCAGATATGCGAGGTACTGAATCAGAGATCAGAGGAATAGTCAGGACAGAAGTAAAGTCATAACAGATATCAACAATGCCTATTCTGGGTGTGAGGTCCTTGGTCTCTACACCCTGGTACTAGTCTGATGAATAACAAATAGATAACACAAGTTCCCTAGTCTGGGTGTGAGGTCCGTGGTCTCTACACCCTGGAACTAGTCTGAAGTATAACAGATTGATAATGCAAGTTCCCTAGTCTGGGTGTGAGGTCCGTGGTCTCTACACCCTGGAACTAGTCTAAGCATAAACAGAATAACAGTACAAGTAATCTGGCTCAGTGTGAATTCCCAGGTCCACCTGGTTCAAACACACTGTAGGATCTGACTAAGGTCTGAGTGCTTCCACGTAGTGTTTGCAACGGCAGACCACTTGAGACTGGCCAGCAGTAACTATACTGTATATGGAGTAGTGCCCTCCGGCACCACCCCTAATTGATCAACCAATAGTATCCTGCTCTGAAGTCAGCAGATCGGCGTGATCAGCTGACCTCTCCTTGCCCAGTATAAGAGTTCTGCCTCTCAGCGCGCGCGCGTGTATTCCTAAGCCTGTGTGCACTAACAGACCCAGCCACACCAGACACACGCTGCCGCGTGCAAACTGCCGCGCTGGACGCGGAAACCAGCCGCCTTACTGTTGTTACATGCGGTGGCTTTTCCG
This sequence comes from Hyperolius riggenbachi, assembly GCF_040937935.1. Lineage (NCBI taxonomy): Eukaryota > Metazoa > Chordata > Amphibia > Anura > Hyperoliidae > Hyperolius > Hyperolius riggenbachi. Next base: position 52,073,006 of record NC_090657.1, on the reverse strand, counting down.
CGTTCTGCCCTGTTACCAGATGACGCCTCCGCGTGCAAACCGCCGCATTGGACGCGGAAACAGCCGCCTCCTCAGTAGCACACGCGGCGGCTTTTCCGCGTTCTCTCACATTTCCGTTTTTTTCTTATTCTTCCTGTTAAAATGCATTTACAGTAAAGTCGCTCTTAGCAAAATGTACCCCCCAAAGAAAGCCTAATTGGTGGCGGAAAAAAACAACATATAGATCAGTTCATTGTGATAAGTAGTGATAAAGTTATAGGCAAATGAATGGGAGGTGAACATTGCTCGGATGCATAAAGTGAAAACGACTGAAGGCTGAACTGGTTAATAACTCACTAAGCAAGGAAATACTAAAAAATAAGTTTGATATTGCTTTTTACCTACTGTTTGGAACTTTTCCTTTTTAAGTTTCTGAAAAGTTATTTTGTAAATAAGATGAACAAAACTCAGGAGAAAAATCTAATTTCATATGTAACCCCTACGTAATTCTAATTTCATATGTAACCCCTACGTAATTCTCATTTCATATGTAACCCCTACGTAATTCTAATTTCATATGTAACCCCTACGTAATTCTCATTTCATATGTAACCCCTACGTAATTCTCATTTCATATGTAACCCCTACGTAATTCTAATTTCATATGTAACCCCTACGTAATTCTAATTTCATATGTAACCCCTACGTAATTCTCATTTCATATGTAACCCCTACGTATTCAGTTATAAAATGCATTTTAAACCACCAGAAAGCAAGAAAATTCTCAAAATAATTTTGATATACTTTTCCACCAATTTTTAGGTACTTTTTCAATTGTAAAATGTGCAAAAGTTATTTTAAAGAGAATATAAAAATTATCTTCTAAGAGAAGACTCAGGAAAAACTGTTAATTGCATATATGAAAATGGCCCTTATTCAATTCACGTTTTCTCCTAAGATATATTTTTTTCATTTTCTGTTTAAAATAACTTTTTTTTTCACTATTCAATGCTTTATTAAACCAAAGATTCAATAAAAGTACAAACATGTCTTCATCAGATAAGGCACATATACAGTTTCATATAAACATAGATAGGTTAACTGTATCAAAAACTGCTATACAATTTGTGCAAGGCTAAAGCGGATATTAGAGTGACCGGGGATCTCTACACCCAGTCTAAAGGGCTGCTTGGCCCAGCCCGTCAGTAGGAGCAGAGAGGACTCCCAGGCTAGCAAGGAGAAGGAAAGGGGCAAGGAACATGAGTAAAGAGATAAGTGGTGCATCTCAGACTGTTGCAGATGGTGTTTCTTGGGTGGTGACCAACAACATCCTCTGTGGATAAGGTGAGTTTAAGGCCCCACTCTCTGCTGGAACTCGTCAGATAGTTTGAAGTGATGCCAGACTGCCCAAGTAATATTGAATTTTTCTAGTTTGTCTGCGGCTGCTGATACCAGTTCCTCCATCTCTGCAATCGCGTCAACCCTGCGGACCCACTCAATGAGAGATGGGGGGGTAGGAGATTTCCAGCGAATTGGAATGAGCGCCCTTGCGGCGTTGATCAAGTGGATTAGTATGGATTTCTTGTATGCTCTAATGGAGGAGGTGGTATCATGCAGAAGGAGGCATGCTGGGGTGAATGGAATTTTGTCGGTTGTGATGTGTTCCATTAAAGAGTGGGATGCTTTCCAGAAGTTGTGGATGATTGGGCATTCCCAAAAGATATGGATAAGTGTACCTCCAGGAGCTCCACATCTCCAGCACTGGTCTGGAACAGAGGGGAAGATTTTATGCAGAACATGGGGCGTCTTATACCAGCGCGTTAGAATTTTGTAACCAAGTTCCTGAATGTTAGAGTTTAATGAGCCTTTATGGTTAAAAAGGATGATTCGTTGCCATTTATCATCATCAAATTTTAGCTTCAGGTCTCTTTCCCATTTATCTTGGAATCTAGTATGTTCGTCCCAGTTTGCCTCGAGCAATAATTGGTATATGGAGGACACCAAATGTCTGTGGGGGCCTTTACTAGTCACTAGGTTTTCAAATGGAGTAAGTGGTTTGGACCAAACTTTCTTAATTTTGTCACTGTTAAGGTAGTGAGAAATCTGTAAGTATTGCCACCAAGTCAGGGGGGTATGGGTCTCTGATATTGAGTTAACCACTTCCCGACCGCCGTATGTACAATTGGCGGCCGGGAAGTGCACCCCGCAAGGACCGCCGTATTGACAATTGGCGGCGGTCCTTGTAGGGGCATGGGCGGAGCGATCGCGTCATCAGTGACGCGATCCTCCGCCTCCGCCTGGCGCCGCTCACCCGCCGCAACATCCCGCCGGCCATACGGAAGCGCCGGCGGGATGTTAACCCCACGATCGCCGCATACAAAGTGTATAATACACTTTGTAATGTTTACAAAGTGTATTATACAGGCTGCCTCCTGCCCTGGTGGTCCCAGTGTCCGAGGGACCACCAGGGCAGGCTGCAGCCACCCTAGTCTGCACCAAGCACACTGATTTCCCCCCCCCCCTGCCCCAGATCGCCCACAGCACCCATCAGACCCCCCCCTGCCCACCCCCCAGACCCCTGTTTGCACCCAATCACCCCCCTAATCACCCATCAATCACTCCCTGTCACTATCTGTCAACGCTATTTTTTTTTTTTATCCCCCACCCTGCTCCCTGCCCCCTCCTGATCACCCCCCACCCCTCAGATTCTCCCCAGACCCCCCCCCCCAGACCACCCCCCCTGTTTACTGTATGCATCTATCCCCCTGATCACCTGTCAATCACCTGTCAATCACCTGTCAATCACCTGTCAATCACCCATCAATCACCCGTCAATCACCCCCTGTCACTGCCACCCATCAGCCAGCCCCTAACCTGCCCCTTGCGGGCAATCTGATCACCCCCCCACACCAATAGATCGCCCGCAGATCCGACATCAGATCACCTCCCAAATCCATTGTTTACATCTATTCTCTCCTCTAAACACACACTAATTACCCATCAATCACCCATCAATCACCCCCTATCACCACCTGTCACTTTTACCTATCAGATCAGACCCTAATCTGCCCCTTGCGGGCACCCAATCACCCGCCCACACGCTCAGATTGCCCTCTGACCCCCCCTTATCAATTCACCAGTGCATTAATTGCATCTGTTCTTCCCTGTAATAACCCACTGATCACCTGTCAATCACCTGCCAATCACCTATCACCCATCAATCACCCCCTGTCACTGCCACCCATCAATCAGCCCCTAACCTGCCCCTTGCGGGCAATCTGATCACCCACCCACACCATTAGATCGCCCGCAAACCCGCCGTCAGATTACCTCCCAAATGTATTGTTTACATCTGTTATCTTCTCTAAACACCCACTAATTACCCATCAATCACCCATCAATCACCCCCTATCACCACCTGTCACTGTTACCTATCAGATCAGACCCTAATCTGCCCCTTGCGGGCACCCAATCACCCGCCCACACGCTCAGATTGCCCTCAGACCCCCCCCTTATCGATTCGCCAGTGCATTAATTACATCTGTCCTTCCCTGTAATAACCCACTGACCACCTGTCAATCACCTGCCAATCACCTATCACCCATCAATCACCCCCTGTCACTGCCACCCATCAATCAGCCCCTAACCTGCCCCTTGCGGGCAATCTGATCACCCACCCACACCATTAGATCGCCCGCAAACCCGCCGTCAGATTACCTCCCAAATGTATTGTTTACATCTGTTATCTTCTCTAAACACCCACTAATTACCCATCAATCACCCATCAATCACCCCCTATCACCACCTGTCACTGTTACCTATCAGATCAGACCCTAATCTACCCCTTGCGGGCACCCAATCACCCGCCCACACGCTCAGATTGCCCTCAGACCCCCCCCTTATCGATTCGCCAGTGCATTAATTACATCTGTCCTTCCCTGTAATAACCCACTGACCACCTGTCAATCACCTGCCAATCACCTATCACCCATCAATCACCCCGTCACTGCCACCCAACAATCAGCCCCTAACCTGCCCCTTGCGGGCAATCTGATCACCCACCCACACCAATAGATCGCCCGCAGATCCGACATCAGATCACCACCCAAGCGCAGCGTTTACATCTATTCTCTCCTCTAAACACCCACTAATTACCCATCAATCACCCCCTATCACCACCTGTCACTGTTACCCATCAGATCAGACCCTAATCTGCCCCTTGCGGGCACCCAATCGCCCGCCTACACGCTCAGATTGCCCTCAGACCCCCCCTTATCAATTCGCCAGTGCAATATTTACATCTGTTCTCCCCTGTAATAACCCACTGATTACCTGTCAATCACCTATCAATCACCCATCAATCACCCCCTGTCACTGCCACCCATCAATCACCCCCTGTCACTTCCACCCATCAATCACCCGCTGTCACTGCCACCCATCAATCAGCCCCTAACCTGCCCCTTGCGGGCAAACTGATCACCCACCCACACCAATAGATCGCCCGCAGATCCGACATCAGATCACCACCCAAGCGCAGTGTTTCCATCTATTCTCTACCCTAAACACCCACTAATTACCCATCAATCACCCCCTGTCACTGCTACCTATCAGATTAGACCCCTATCTGCCCCTAGGGCACTCAATCACCCGCCCACACCCTCAGAATGCCCTCAGACCCCAGCCCTGATCACCTCGCCAGTGCATTGCTTGCATCTATTCCCCCCTCTAATCACACCTTGAGACACCCATCAATCACCTCCTGTCACCCCCTAGCACACCTACCCATCAGATCAGGCCCCAATTTGCCCCGTGTGGGCTCCTGATCACTCGGCCAATCCCTCAGATCCCCCTCAGACCCCCTTCCGATCACCTCCCCAGTGCATTGATTGCATCTATTTTCCCCTCTAACCACCCCCTGAGACACCCATCAATCACCTCCTGTCACCCCCCTAGCACTCCTATCCATCAGATCAGGCCCAATACAACCTGTCATCTAAAAGGCCACCCTGCTTATGACCGGTTCCACAAAATTCGCCCCCTCATAGACCACCTGTCATCAAAATTTGCAGATGCTTATACCCCTGAACAGTCATTTTGAGACATTTGGTTTCCAGACTACTCACGGTTTTGGGCCTGTAAAATGCCAGGGCGGTATAGGAACCCCACAAGTGACCCTATTTTAGAAAAAAAGACACCCCAAGGTATTCTGTTAGGTGTATGACGAGTTCATAGAAGATTTTATTTTTGTCAAAAGTTAGCGGAAATTAATTTTTATTGGTTTTTTTTCACAAAGTGTCATTTTTCACTAACTTGTGACAAAAAATAAAATCTTCTATGAACTCGCCATACACCTAACGGAATACCTTGGGGTGTCTTCTTTCTAAAATGGGGTCACTTGTGGGGTTCCTATACTGCCCTGGCATTTTAGGGGCCCTAAACCGCGAGGAGTAGTCTAGAAAACAAATGCTTCAAAATGACCTGTGAATAGGACGTTGGGCCCCTTAGCGCACCTAGGCTGCAAAAAATTGTCACACATGTGGTACCGCTGTACTCAGGAAAAGTAGTATAATGTGTTTTGGGGTGTATTTTTACACATACCCATGCTGGATGGGAGAAATTTCTATGTAAATGGACAATTGTGTGTAAAAAAATCAAACAATTGTCATTTACAGAGATATTTCTCCCACTTAGCATGGGTATGTGTAAAAATACACCCCAAAACGCATTATACTACTTCTCCTGAGTACGGCGGTACCACATGTGTGACACTTTTTTACACCCTAAGTACGCTAAGGGGCCCAAAGTCCAATGAGTACCTTTAGGATTTCACAGGTCATTTTGCGACATTTGGTTTCAAGACTACTCCTCACGGTTTAGGGCCCCTAAAATGCCAGGGCAGTATAGGAACCCCACAAATGACCTCATTCTAGAAAGAAGACACCCAAAGGTATTCCGTACGGAGTATGGTGAGTTCATAGAAGATTTTATTTTTTGTCACAAGTTAGCGGAAAATGACACTTTGTGAAAAAAAACTATTAAAATCAATTTCCGCTAACTTGTGACAAAAAAATAAAAACTTCTATGAACTCACCATACTCCTAACGGAATACCTTGGGGTGTCTTCTTTCTAAAATGGGGTCATTAGTGGGGTTCCTATACTGCCCTGGCATTTTAGGGGCCCTAAACCGTGAGGAGTAGTCTTGAAACAAAAATGACCTGTGAAATCCTAAAGGTACTCATTGCACTTTGGGCCCCTTAGTGCAGTTAGGGTGCAAAAAAGTGCCACACGTGGTATCGCCGTACTCGGGAGAAGTAGTATAATGTGTTTTGGGGTGTATTTTTACACATACCCATGCTGGGTGGGAGAAATACCTCTGTAAATGACAATCTTTTGATTTTTTTACACACAATTGTCCATTTACAGAGGTATTTCTCCCACCCAGCATGGGTATGTGTAAAAATACACCCCAAAACACATTGGGCCTGATTCACAAAGCGGTGCTAACAGTTAGCACCGTGGTGAAAAGCCCTTTATCACGCCTAAACTCTGTTTAGGCATGATAAGTTTAGGTGTGATAAGTTTAGGTGTGATAAGTTTTTAGGTGTGATAAGTTTAAGCACCAACTGGGCTAGCACCGCAGTGCACAGCTGATCAAAAGTTTTGCGCTAGCAAAGTCTGGTGCACTGTGCATAGAGTTTAATGGCGCTGCTTTGCGTGCGGGACTTTGCGCGCAATCTAAACTTATCTAAACTTAGCATGCCTAAACTTATCATGCCTAAACTTATCATGCCTAAACTGAGTTTAGGCATGATAAAAATGGTTATCACGCCTAAAGTCTTTAACTGGGTTATCACCGCTTTGTGAATCGAGCCCATTGTACTACTTCTCCTGAGTACGGCGATACCACATGTGTGGCACTTTTTTGCACCCTAACTGCGCTAAAGGGCCCAAAGTCCAATGAGTACCTTTAGAATTTCACAGGTCATTTTGAGAAATTTCGTTTCAAGACTACTCCTCACGGTTTAGGGCCCCTAAAATGCCAGGGCAGTATAGGAACCCCACAAATGACCCCATTTTAGAAAGAAGACACCCCAAGGTATTCCGTTAGGAGTATGGTGAGTTCATAGAAGATTTTATTTTTTGTCAAAAGTTAGTGGAAAATGACACTTTGTGAAAAAACACAATTAAAATCAATTTCCGCTAACTTTTGACAAAAAAATAAAATCTTCTATGAACTCACTATACTCCTAACGGAATACCTTGGGGTGTCTTCTTTCTAAAATGGGGTCATTTGTGGGGTTCCTATACTGCCCTGGCATTTTAGGGGCCCTAAACCGTGAGGAGTAGTCTTGAAACAAAAATGACCTGTGAAATCCTAAAGGTACTCATTGCACTTTGGGCCCCTTAGTGCAGTTAGGGTGCAAAAAAGTGCCACACATGTGGTATCGCCGTACTCGGGAGAAGTAGTATAATGTGTTTTGGGGTGTATTTTTACACATACCCATGCTGGGTGGGAGAAATACCTCTGTAAATGACAATCTTTTGATTTTTTTACACACAATTGTCCATTTACAGAGGTATTTCTCCCACCCAGCATGGGTATGTGTAAAAATACACCCCAAAACACATTGGGCCTGATTCACAAAGCGGTGCTAACAGTTAGCACCGTGGTGAAAAGCCCTTTATCACGCCTAAACTCTGTTTAGGCATGATAAGTTTAGGTGTGATAAGTTTAGGTGTGATAAGTTTTTAGGTGTGATAAGTTTAAGCACCAACTGGGCTAGCACCGCAGTGCACAGCTGATCAAAAGTTTTGCGCTAGCAAAGTCTGGTGCACTGTGCATAGAGTTTAATGGCGCTGCTTTGCGTGCGGGACTTTGCGCGCAATCTAAACTTATCTAAACTTAGCATGCCTAAACTTATCATGCCTAAACTTATCATGCCTAAACTGAGTTTAGGCATGATAAAAATGGTTATCACGCCTAAAGTCTTTAACTGGGTTATCACCGCTTTGTGAATCGAGCCCATTGTACTACTTCTCCTGAGTACGGCGATACCACATGTGTGGCACTTTTTTGCACCCTAACTGCGCTAAAGGGCCCAAAGTCCAATGAGTACCTTTAGAATTTCACAGGTCATTTTGAGAAATTTCGTTTCAAGACTACTCCTCACGGTTTAGGGCCCCTAAAATGCCAGGGCAGTATAGGAACCCCACAAATGACCCCATTTTAGAAAGAAGACACCCCAAGGTATTCCGTTAGGAGTATGGTGAGTTCATAGAAGATTTTATTTTTTGTCAAAAGTTAGTGGAAAATGACACTTTGTGAAAAAACACAATTAAAATCAATTTCCGCTAACTTTTGACAAAAAAATAAAATCTTCTATGAACTCACTATACTCCTAACGGAATACCTTGGGGTGTCTTCTTTCTAAAATGGGGTCATTTGTGGGGTTCCTATACTGCCCTGGCATTTTAGGGGCCCTAAACCGTGAGGAGTAGTCTTGAAACAAAAATGACCTGTGAAATCCTAAAGGTACTCATTGCACTTTGGGCCCCTTAGTGCAGTTAGGGTGCAAAAAAGTGCCACACATGTGGTATCGCCGTACTCGGGAGAAGTAGTATAATGTGTTTTGGGGTGTATTTTTACACATACCCATGCTGGGTGGGAGAAATACCTCTGTAAATGACAATCTTTTGATTTTTTTACACACAATTGTCCATTTACAGAGGTATTTCTCCCACCCAGCATGGGTATGTGTAAAAATACACCCCAAAACACATTGGGCCTGATTCACAAAGCGGTGCTAACAGTTAGCACCGTGGTGAAAAGCCCTTTATCACGCCTAAACTCTGTTTAGGCATGATAAGTTTAGGTGTGATAAGTTTAGGTGTGATAAGTTTTTAGGTGTGATAAGTTTAAGCACCAACTGGGCTAGCACCGCAGTGCACAGCTGATCAAAAGTTTTGCGCTAGCAAAGTCTGGTGCACTGTGCATAGAGTTTAATGGCGCTGCTTTGCGTGCGGGACTTTGCGCGCAATCTAAACTTATCTAAACTTAGCATGCCTAAACTTATCATGCCTAAACTTATCATGCCTAAACTGAGTTTAGGCATGATAAAAATGGTTATCACGCCTAAAGTCTTTAACTGGGTTATCACCGCTTTGTGAATCGAGCCCATTGTACTACTTCTCCTGAGTACGGCGATACCACATGTGTGGCACTTTTTTGCACCCTAACTGCGCTAAAGGGCCCAAAGTCCAATGAGTACCTTTAGAATTTCACAGGTCATTTTGAGAAATTTCGTTTCAAGACTACTCCTCACGGTTTAGGGCCCCTAAAATGCCAGGGCAGTATAGGAACCCCACAAATGACCCCATTTTAGAAAGAAGACACCCCAAGGTATTCCGTTAGGAGTATGGTGAGTTCATAGAAGATTTTATTTTTTGTCAAAAGTTAGTGGAAAATGACACTTTGTGAAAAAACACAATTAAAATCAATTTCCGCTAACTTTTGACAAAAAAATAAAATCTTCTATGAACTCACTATACTCCTAACGGAATACCTTGGGGTGTCTTCTTTCTAAAATGGGGTCATTTGTGGGGTTCCTATACTGCCCTGGCATTTTAGGGGCCCTAAACCGTGAGGAGTAGTCTTGAAACGAAATTTCTCAAAATGACCTGTGAAATTCTAAAGGTACTCATTGGACTTTGGGCCCTTTAGCGCAGTTAGGGTGCAAAAAAGTGCCACACATGTGGTATCGCCGTACTCAGGAGAAGTAGTATAATGTGTTTTGTGGTGTATTTTTACACATACCCATGCTGAGTGGGAGAAAGATCTCTGTAAATGGACAATTGTGTGTAAAAAAAATTAACAAATTGTCATTTACAGAGATATTTCTCCCACCCAGCATGGGTATGTGTAAAAATACACCCCAAAACACATTATACTACTTCTCCTGAGTACGGCAATACCACATGTGTGGCACTTTTTTGCACCCTAACTGCGCTAAGGGGTCCAAAGTCCAATGAGCACCTTCAGGCTTTACAGGGGTGCTTACAATTTAGCACCCCCCAAAATGTCAGGACAGTAAACACACCCCACAAATGACCCCATTTTGGAAAGTAGACACTTCAAGGTATTCAGAGAGGAGCATGGTGAGTCCGTGGCAGATTTCATTTTTTTTTGTCGCAAGTTAGAAGAAATGGAAACTTTTTTTTTTTTTTTACAAAGTGTCATTTTCCGCTTACTTGTGACAAAAAATAATATCTTCTATGAACTCACTATGCCTCTCAGTGAATACTTTGGGATGTCTTCTTTCCAAAATGGGGTCATTTGGGGGGTATTTATACTATCCTGGAATTCTAGCCCCTCATGAAACATGACAGAGGGTCAGAAAAGTCAGAGATGCTTGAAAATGGGAAAATTCACTTTTTGCACCATAGTTTGTAAACGCTATAACTTTTACCCAAACCAATAAATATACACTGAATGGGTTTTTTTGTATCAAAAACATGTTTGTCCACATTTTTCGCGCTGCATGTATACAGAAATTTTACTTTATTTGAAAACTGTCAGCACAGAAAGTTAAAAAAATCATTTTTTTGCCAAAATTCATGTCTTTTTTGCTGAATATAATAAAAAGTAAAAATCGCAGGAGCAATCAAATAGCACTAAAAGAAAGCTTTATTAGTGACAAGAAAAGGAGCCAAAATTCATTTAGGTGGTAGGTTGTATGAGCGAGCAATAAACCGTGAAAGCTGCAGTGGTCTGAATGGAAAAAAAGTGGCCGGTCCTTAAGGGGTAGAAAGCCCTAGGTCCTCAAGTGGTTAAGATCCATTAGCGGTTTAATTTTACCATTGCAAATAAAATCTTTAACCCTAGGGGTTGAGAGGGTCGGATGGTTAGAGAGGAAGGGGATCTCACGAGCTGGACAGAATTCCGGGTTGCGTAACAGTGGGGTTAGCTTGCTGGGGTAGGTGGTCAGACCAAATTTTGAGGAATTTTTCCGAATGCATGAGGTTGCTGCATCAATTAGTGGATTGACCAAATCCCTGCTTGCCTGTTTACTAGGTAAAACCCAGCCGATGACTGGGGCAGGGGTTGAAGTGAAGTCTTGTTCAACTAAAACCCAGTGTTTTGTGTCCAGCTCGCTAGACCATTCCACTACTCTGGATAGTTGTGATGCGATGTGGTATTTGCTTAAGTCAGGGAGACCCAGGCCCCCACATTCTTTGGGCATACAGATCACCGCTCTCTTAAGGCGGGGTGGTTTGTTTCCCCAGATGAATTTAGAGATTTGTGTTTGGAGGGAGCGCAGATATGATGGGGGAAGTGTTATCGGGAGGCACTGACTAACGTATAGGAACCGAGGAAGCAAGTTCATTTTTACAGAGGAGATTTTTCCAAACCAGGAAAGACAAGGTTTTTTGGTCCAGCTAGTCAGATCACCAGAGAGGGCCCTACCCAAGGGTTCGAAGTTTAAATGGAACAGCTCAGACAATTCACTGGGGATAGTGATTCCCAGATATTTCAAGGATGATTTAGCCCATTGGAAGGGGAAGGACTGTTCACATTGTAGAGCTAGCTCTTGTGGCAGGGAAATATTTAAGGCCTGGGATTTGGAGAAGTTAATCTTTAGATTGGATAATATACCAAATTCCTGGAACCTCGCCATCAAGTTTGGTAATGAGATTAAGGGGTCCTGCAAAAAGAATAGGAGATCGTTGGCAAATGCCGCTACCAGATGTTCATTTGTATCTATTCTCACTCCCTTAACTGAAGGATCTGATCTTATGCAGTTGAGGAAAGGTTCCAGAGTTAAAATATATATGAGTGGTGAAAGGGGGCAGCCTTGCCTGGTCCCATTTGATATTGTCAAAGGGGATGACAGTATTCCATTCGCTTTAACCCTGGCAGATGGGTTTGAGTAGAGTAACCCGATCCAGCGGATCATGGGCTCGCCGATATTAAGGCATGACAGGGTGGCTCGGATATAATCCCAAGCCACCCTGTCAAATGCCTTCTCTGCATCTGTGGACAGAAGGAAGGTCTGCACTCCCTTTTTTTTAGCCAGAGAGATAATGTCAATCGTACGGAAGACATTGTCTTTAGCCTCCCTCCCGGGGACAAAGCCCGCCTGGTCACCTGTTATCGAGTTGGGAATAAATGGAATTAGTCGATTTGCAATGATTTTAGCCAGGATTTTTGCGTCCAGGTTCAGCAGCGAGATAGGCCTGTAGCTTGAACACTGTTGCGGATCTTTCCCGTCCTTGGGGATCACAGTAATGTGAGCCTCAAGGAACTGGGGGGATGGGACAGTAGTTGAGTTAGCGGAGTTGAAAGCTGCTATGAACCTGGGGGCGAGGATGTGACGGAAAAGTTTGTAGTACTGAGAGGATAGGCCATCTGGGCCAGGTGCTTTTCCAGCCTTGAGTGCAGAGGTAGCCATAAGGAATTCATCCTCAGAAATGGGTGCTGAAAGCGTTTCCCTATCGTCAGTAGAAAGGTTAAAGGGACGGCAGAATTTGTTTAGGAAAGCCTGCATCTTAATGGTTCTTTCCGGGCCTCTGGGGTCAGACGACCCCACTGGGTACAGGTTGTAAAGTTTCTCGTAGAATTGTCTGAACTGCTCCACTATATCCTCTGGTGAGTGGACCCTCCTCTGAGTTTTATCTATAATGGAAGAGATGTTTGTTTTAAGGACCTGCTTCCTCAGAGACCTGGCCAGCAGTCTCCCAGGCTTGTTGACAAACTCATAGAAGATGCGCTTGCTCCAACAAACCTTCCTTTTTGCCTCAACTAAGAGATACCTAGATAAATATACTCTGGCTGTGGTCAGTTCCTCCATTCTATCTACTGCTAGGGATTGTTTGTGAAGTCTCTCAATCTCGTTTACTCTGGCTGTCAGGTTCGCTATAGCTTCTTCCTTTTCTCTTTTGAGTAGGGCGCCCATGCGGATAAGCCTCCCTCTGATCACCACCTTGTGTGCTTCCCATACAGTGAGTGGCGATGTGTCTGGGGTTTGGTTGATAGCAAAATAGTCAGAAAGAGCAGTAGATATCTTCTCTACTCTTACCTTTTCGGCTAAGAGGTGTGGGTTTAGACGCCAACACCAAATTTTAGTCACTCGCTCAGGGAGCTGGAGGGTGAGAGATACTGGAGCGTGATCTGAGATGCTTTTAACACCAATTGATGTTGATTGTATCAGGCTCAGGTCTCTTTGGGATAAGAATAGGTAGTCGATGCGTGAATGCTTATTGTGTATTTGAGAAAAGAACGTAAAATCCTTTTCTCTGGGGTGGGTGATTCTCCATACATCAACAAGAGATAGTTTCTGCAAGTGCGATCTGATCGTTTTCAGGGATCTGTACGATAGGATCGAGGATCCATTAGAGCAGTCTATGAGTGGCTCCAGGGGCACATTTAGATCTCCCCCCAGAATCAGTATGCCTTGCATAAAATTAAGTAGTTTTGATAAGGTGGTGATCAGAAAGGAGGCCTGTTTTACATTAGGAGAGTAAAGGTTAGCTAGAGTGATAATTCTGTTGTCTATTTTACCCTTCACAAATAAGAACCTTCCCGCGGGATCTTGTTGAACCTCTATTACATTAAAAGAAATGTTTCGGTTGACAAAGATCGAGACCCCTTTTGTCTTTGTTGTATCGGAGGTAGCATGGAACGCCTGGGGAAAGCGCCCATCAAATCTAGTTGGGATATGACCCGAACGTAGGTGTGTCTCTTGGAGGAGGGCAAAATTTGCCTTCTCCCTTTTCAGGAGATCAAATATCATCGTCCTTTTTTCAGGAGTATTCATACCGTTTACATTTAGTGACACCGTTTTCCAGGTGAGGAACCCAGTGTTGGTGGCCTCCATGTTTTGATCATGTGTACCCATGTTCCAATATACCAGTGTCGGATAATGTGGTAGTAGTGAAAGATTTAGCAGGGTATATGGTTCCAAGGCGCCCAAGCTGTGCACCCCAGAGTGTACGACACTCTTCCTCAGGGAGAGTGGGCCTTCACTGCAGTAATTATCTGTAGGATAAGCCAGAAGGCAAGAAGGAAAAATAAAGAAAAGAAGGAGATAGGAGGAAGGGAGATAGGGTGGGGATAGAGACAGTAACCTATCTGATGTGGAAGCTCGAGAACCAGGCATCCCACGTGAATACAGTATGGGGTACTGCACTCACCCAGTGTGTGGGTAACCTTCTCAGTGTGTAGGATATACACACTGTTGTGGGTTGTGGAAAGATACCGAGAGTATATGAGCTAGTCTCATGTGTGTCTCCACTGCACAGTGCAGGAGATTTTACCTGAGTAAAGATCCGAGCAAGTATAATTCAAACTAAACAATAAGTGAACTATGACTCAATAGCCTTAACAAGACCTCAGGAAAATGTGCCCTCAAGGAAGTACAAGTCTCCCTCTCCCTCCGTGAGCAGGGCCCAGAGTTATATAGAGAAAAATCAAGCATGCTTTTAACAGTAACCCACATCCTGAGAGCTTCATTGTGATCAGAAAAAGAGGAGCAGATATTAAGCGGCATATTCATATCTAGCAGACAAACTCTGGGCAATGCAACGTGATAACATCAATCCCCCCCTTCCCCCCCCCCTCCCATCAATAGCCCCCTGTCCCAAACATAAATATATAACAAAACTGGAGTATGCAGGGGTTGTTATCAGATGTGTAAGGTAACCAGTAGAAGAGTAGCCGGTGCCATTAGGGACATTATAGTTAAGTCGTGCTAGGAGCCCCGCATCATAAAGGGGGATCTCTCCGAGGGGGGAACAAGCATGTTAGGGCCTGGGGGGCCTTGGGGGACAGAAGAAGAGACTTTGCAGAGTACCTTTCATCACTCGCCACCAAAAACTTCGGAATTACGTGAGGAGACGGAGGTTCTCCTCTGTGTTAGCCCGGATTCCGGAGGGGTATGGGGTAAACCGGCCGATTGGGAGTCCAAAGGTGTGGGAGCGAAGTCTCCTGCGGATGCTAACTCGGGGATCGACATCTCACCGTCCCAGTTTGGGATATCCACCGATGACAGGCCCAACTCGGTGCAGAAGTCGGACAGGCCTGCAGCAGATCTAAGTATGGCCAGACGATCACCATGCATCACCGTTAGTGCAAACGGGAATCTCCAGCGGTAGGTATACCCTTTGTCACGCAGCAGTTGGAGCAGCGGTTTGAGGGCCCTTCTTTTGGCCAGGGTTATAGCTGAGAGGTCCTGGTACAGGGCAATGGGGTGGTCGTTAAAGCGGATTTCCTCGTTGTTTCTAGCGGCTTTCATTATATCTTCCTTTTGCTTGAAGGATTCAAGACAGCATATGATATCCCTGGGCTTATCACTTTCTAGGCCGCGAGGTCTTAGTGCTCTGTGTGCCCTGACAAGTGGGAACTCGGATTCTGCCGGGAGATCCATCAGGTTTGCAAAGATCGATTGCAGAGCAGGTTCAATCTGCTCTGTGGTGACTGTTTCGGGGAGGCCTTTCACCCGAATGTTGCACCTCCTGCCTCGGTTGTCCAGGTCCTCTAAATGGCGGGAGTGGGCCGCAATTCTAGCATTCTGGCCTACCGCGAGCCTGTGGAGCATAGTGATTTGTGACCCCTGAACTGTGTCTGCGGCTTCTAGGGCCTGCAGTATCACGCCAAAGGCGGCTACATCTTGACGTACCTCTGCTATTGCGGACTGGAAGGACGATTTGATGTCCGCTGCCATCGCTTGGAGGTCATCTATGGTCAGGGCCGCTTTTTTCTTATCCTTCTGCAGGTTGGTGCCTGTGTTCGGCGGTGACGCCGTATTGGAGTCTTTGACGGGCGCCATCTTGAGTTTAGATGGGTCCGTGTTAGCGCCGCGGTGTGAGCGGAATATCTCCGGAATAGTAGGTCCCAGTGAGGATTGTGAGAGCGTTAGGTCTTCCTTGGAGGCTAACTGCTTGCGGGTGCTCCTCATAGCTCGGATGGTGTCAGGTAAAAGGCTAGATTTTAGATGCTTCGAGCAGTTGTGACACGAGAGCTCAGAGTTAAGCGGCCATCTTGCTCGGGATCCAAGCCACGCCCCTAAAATAACTTTTTAGCACACATTATGAATACTGTTAAAACCTATATAGCATCCCAATGGCAGCAGAAGACTCTGTCCTTTCGTTGTGTCCTCGATCACATCCATGCTACAATGTTAAATGAAAAGATCAAAGCTAATCTGCTGGACAGGATACACCAAATTGATAAAATCTGGTTGCCCTGGATTCAGGCTACCTCTTCTGCTGATGCCCAGTAGATTTTAGATTCTTTAAAAAAAAATATAAAAAAAAAAGAATGATGATAGACCTCACGCACTATTGTACCATCAATCTTCCATGAAACATAGCAATTTGTGTGGCACAGTTCCTGGCTCGGTACGGGTGTTTTTAATTCATTTCATTTTTTTTGTTCATTTTTTCTTTTATTTTCGCCTTTTCCTTTTTCCCAAGTTTAGACTTGTTTCAACTTGTTTAACCCTCTGGGGGATAATCCCGAGCTGAGCTCGGGGTAAGCCGCCACAGAGGTTTTCTCAGGCCCTGGTGGGCCGATTTGCATAATTTTTTTTTTGTTGCACGCAGCTAGCACTTTGCTAGCTGCGTGTATATACCGATCGCCGCCGCTCCGCGCTGATTCGCCGCTACTCGCCGTGCCGTGCCGCTCCCCCCCCCAAGACCCTCTGCGCAGCCTGGCCAATCAGTGCCAGGCAGCGCTGAGGGGTGGATCGAGACTCCCTCTGACGTCACGACGTCGTTGACGTCGATGACGTCATCCCGATCGTCGCCATGGCGACGGGGGAAGCCAAACAGGAAATCCCGTTCTGAATGGGATTTCCTGTTTGCTTTGTATGCCGGAGGCGATCGGAGGGGGTGGGGGGGATGCCGCTGCACAGCGGCTATCATGTAGCGAGCCCTGGGCTCGCTACATGATTTAAAAAATAAAAAAAATTTAAAAATAGTGCTGCGCCACCTCCTGGGCGATATAATTGTATCCCCCAGGAGGTTAAACGCGTTTCAATGTTTATGGCATGTTATTATTGACCTGAAAGCTATTATAAAAGTAGTTCAGTAAATTGATAAAACATTTCCCTACAATATCTTACAGCAATAAGCATGTAATTAAGATCTAGTTACAAATGCCGTTGTATTTTATTCTGACTACTGTATGTATTATGCTGGATTGTTCTGAAATGTTCACATTATTTCTCTATGAACAAGCTACTTTCAAATAAAATTTATTGAAACTAAAATAACTTTTCAGCATTTTGCAACTGAAAAAGTGCCAAAAGTAATAAAAAAAACTACTGTCAAAATTATTTTGTGTATTTTTTTGTTTGCTGGGGATAGAAAAGGCATTTTGTTGACAAGGTTTGAAAATATCAACTTGGAGAAAAAAAAGGAGAAAAAGTGAATTGGATATGACTCCTTGGCCCATATGCAATTAATTTTTCACCTGAGTTATCTCCTAGGAGATAATTTTCAACATCTCTGTAAACTAAATTTTCAGCATTCTACAAATGAAAATGTACCCAAAAGTTGGTGAAAAAGTACTATCACAATTAATTTGAGTATTTCCTTGCTTGTTGGTGACTTCAAAAGCATTTTATAACAAGTTGTAAAAATTATCACCTAGGAGAAAACTCAGGAGGAAAAAATGAATTGCATATGGCCCCTTGTATTTAAAATAATTTTTCAGCACTTTTCAACACGTAGGTGAATAAGTACTATCAAAATTATTTTGAGTATTTTCTTGCTTGCTGGTGGTTTAAAAGGCAATGTATTGAAAAGTTGTTAAAATATCACCTAGGTGAAAACTCAGCAGAAAAAAAGTTAATGTCATATGGACCCTGATCTTAGTTACAATAGGAATATCCAACTGCCGTTTCCTTAAATATTTTTCCATCCTGGTATTGTTTAACACCAAAATCTGGATGTATGTTGAGGAAAGGGTTACTCCAGAATACTCAGGGAAAAAAACAAACATTTCTCTGTATCTGATCTGACTCCAGCAAGAGGGTTTCCTCTGTTATTATTTACAGTAACAGCGCAATTTCATACTAAGTGTGGTACCCAGGTCTATCTGCTATAAAGAATCAACTTTGCAAAAACTCCATATACCCAACCAAAAGTACTGAGAAGTTAAGATGTAATGACATAAACTCATCAGTGTTCCCACTGCTGCTTTACATGTTGCCTTAAAAAAATAATAGGATGACCGATTTAAAAAAAAAGGATATTTTTTAGTAATAATCAAGATACAAATGTAATTATTTTAAGTTGGCAGGGTAGATATATTTTGCTTAATAAGCTGTTTAAAACATTTCCCCTTACAAAACATTAGGAATATATATTTATATTTTCATTACACCTGTTTGTTAGTGAAATGGTACTAATTGTAACCGGTGGTGGTAAATATTATTTTACTGATGGGAAATGGTCTCAAGGCATCCCTGACAAATGTTTCTATACCTAAGGGACAGGTCCTCCAGGGCTCAGCCGGTAGCTAAGATTGCTTAAAAGCAATATGTGTCTCGCTGCTTAATTATATGTCCTCAATATATTGAGGGATTTCCCTACAGCTAGAATATTGTATGCAAATAAGATCAATCACGGGAAAATATATCTGAGTTATCCTTTATAATAAAGTTGAGGTTTAGTGTTCACACATGGCCTGTGTGTAACAACTGCCTGAGTTCTTGTAGAGTCAAGTTTAAAACTTTTACAAGGCTGCCTATGTCTCCCAGCTTCTGAAGAAGCCGTCTCCTTTGCATTTGACTTTTCCCAGCACCAAGAATTTTATAGAGACCTAACTGCACACTAGGAAGGCAGCGAGAAATTACATAGTTATTTAAGTCGAAAAAAAGACTTGCGACCATCGAGTTCAACCAGGATGGTCCGGTGTTAGCCGTGGAGCAGACATCAAGCCAACAAATGTTGATCCAGTTAATACCTTTTTTACCAACACTTGCTGGTTTGATGTTGGCAGAACCGCACAATATATGAATAAGATGTCCATAGTGCTGCAATGATCCTTTATGCTGCAAAGCTAGGTAGGTGTTTTTGCAGTTGTTAAACATCAAAATGTAAAGGTATCAGATCGCCCAGTGAACAAAACAAGGCCAGATTTATCATTTTTGTGCCCCTAGGTCAAGTATGTTGTGACCCCCCTTGCTTGTGCAGCAGCGTCCCATGTGCAGCCCCTATTCTATGTGTAACATGCATTTAGTGTAGCCTCTCTATTTCATGAACAGCTCCCTCGGGCATCAGTTTCCCTTTTTTCACGTTTTGCTCCCCATTTTCAGACTCCTCTTTCCTATGTAGCAACTCCTCTTTTATGCTCAGGTGCTCCATTGAGCTTCTGCCGCCCAAGGCCCGGGTCTTTGTGGCCTTTCCATAAATTCGGCCCCATGAACCCATAACCCTCTTTATCTCTACAAATACCCATCCATAGACCTAGGGGTCCAGAAATATAATTTTGCCAGTGAGAGACAGTAGCCACCCCTTACCCTTGCTGGAAGTACGGGTAATATTTAGTATGGCTGTATGTTCTGTTTTAGCCTTGGAGGAAATGACATTGCCAAACACAACAGTAGAGGCTACATTTATTCTGCTCGGATTTGGGAAACGTCAAAGTGCTATATCAGTTTTCATCATGTTTCTCATCTTCTTCATAACTTACATCGCAACATTGTGTGGAAACCTCACAATAATATCACTGGTTTTAAATAGTCACCAGCTCCAAACCCCCATGTACACATTACTCATGCACCTGTCCATATGTGATGTTGTGTTTACCACTAACATAGTCCCTAATATACTCCACTCAATTCTGGAAGGTGTCATCAGAATTCCTATTGAAACATGTGTCTCCCACTTTTATGTGTATGGCGTATCAGCAACTACTAAATGTCTTACTCTTATGGCTATGTGCTACGATCGCTATCTCGACATCTGCAAACCTCTGCACTACAATGCCATCATGAACCTTGGCCTTTGTGTTAAGCTGGTTGGCCTTTCTTGGCTTTCAGGAGGTTTAACAACGTTGAATACTGCCCTGATTATCTTTATGCAGCCCTTTTGTTGTCCTAAAATAATTGACCATTTCATTTGTGATGTCGGTCCTCTCTTGAAGCTGTCCTGCTCAGACTTATCTTTCTTACAATTTCTTCTCTATGTGATTTCCATTCCCTTTCTTATCACTCCATTTGTGTTCATCATTGTGACATATATTTGTATCTTCATAACCATCATCTATATTGTTCCGATGGTGATGAGGCTCCCAAACAGGGGACAGGTAATAAGTACAAACAAGGTCCTCTTTCTTCTTTACACGGTCACCCCATTATTCAACCCATTTATTTATAACACGAGGAACCAGGAGATATGGAAAGCTGCTGAAAATGTTCTTTTGGAAAAAGAGGAGACTCTAACTTTCTACACCATATGGTCTCCTTCTTCCACTAAGTCCTGCCTTTGCCTTCTCTGACTAGGTTGTTTCCATTTTCATTTTGTGTCCACCTGCCTTGATAGCAAGCTGGGAGAATATCCTTCTGCACCAACTCATTTACTTTTTTTTTTACAATACAAAATATTTTCTACGGTTTTGTCTAATGTCTTGTTGCAAATTGACTGTAAGATGAGGAAACTTCAAAGGCGAAAAGATAACAAAAGAAACCAAGAGCTAATATGGTGCAGTGTTTCACGCTAGTATGGGGTGAATGCAGAGAAGAATGGGGCATACAAAACTGTGTTACCAACTCAGGCAACCACTCAATAATCAGATGAAAATTAACTTGTCCTCATTCGGAAAAGGGAGAAATTCTATTTCATGGACCTGAAACATGAAACACTATACTGTCTGGTTTGATGTTGGCAGAACAACACAAAACATGATAATATAAGATAGCTAGTGGAGGTGCCTGATGAAATAAAATAACTAAAAAAAGCTATAAAAAAAGTGAACTTTCAGGATAGACACAGGCCTGTTCAGGCACAAAAAGCTTTTAGACAATGTATTATGTGCACTTTCCTTCATCAGGTCAAAGTTATGCCTAACTATAGCTAGAATTAAAGCATATTTTCTAATTTCCTACGCTATTTAGACACCTTGTTTTGATGAAGTGGATGTTAAAATAAGCGAGTCATCTCCAGAAAAGTGAAGTTCAACCTCTAAAATCAGTAAAGCTGCATGTGAGCAGTAAGTGTCTTTCTGTCCACAAATTTCTACTCTCTAGCCATTTACTGCTCCCTGGTCCTGCATCTGTCAACCCGATGATGTCATTCATATTTTTTTCTATATCACTAAGCTGATTGATATAATACAATAGAAAAAAATGACATATACACACTTTTTTTTAAATAATGAGAGTAAGCAAAGGCACTTCTGTTTCTATTCATTCCATAGAATGGGTTTGCCCCACCCGCACTGATCTTCTGACAAAAGCTCCTGCTGGAATTAAGAACTGCCTCGGTGCTGTGCAGATAGTGCTGATGTATAGCTGCTTTGCGCATCTGCAGGAGCTGTTCTCAGAGGATCAGCAGTAGCGAAGGTGAGGCATGTGTCTAAGAAGCATAACTAGAAGATGGGATGTGTCCACAGAACTTCATTAGATGTCTACACACAAACTATAGCTGCCCTCAGCTTGTGCTGGATGGAAGGTCAAATTAGTCTCCTTGTAGTGGCAAGAGCTTCCAAAAGAGGATGTCAGTGTCTTCTTGAACAGCAGCTCTTCACATCATCGTGTTGATAAGGATTAAGGACAGAGTTGTCTTCAGAAAAGGTAAGAACTCTTAAGCTGCAGAACAGAAATTAACACCAAGGGCTGAGACACACCAAAAAAGCTCTCCAAACGCTAGAGGTTTCAAAAGCTCTTCCCAATGTAATGCTATGTTGTTTTTTTTCACAAAACCTCATCGCTCCAGTGTGCACAGACACATAGGATAACATTAGCAGGAGGTTTCAAAAACTCAAAACGCTCAGAAAAACTCCTCGGGTGTGCACCAGGCCCAAGTAAGCATTTGAAATCTACAGCAGGCAGATGCAGAGCAAGTCCCTAATAGTACTTTGTATGTCTGTCTTAGCCTTGACAAAGGGGACCGGAATGGCCCCGAAACGATCGTGGTGTACGGTCAGATAATTGTATGTGTGTGATGGGACAATAAATGGTACACTGTTCCTGAACAAGCCCGTGAGCAGAACTCTCCTTTGATTTTGTTCATCGCATTGCACATTTTACCGTTAGGAAACTAGAGTAAGGACCACAGTTAAAACAGGAGGCTTAATGTGCCATTGTAGCTTAATGTGTATTTGTTTATACTTAGACTAATCCTGTTTTTAATGATGATTGGAAATCGTGTTTTTGCAGGCCTGCCGGGGGTGACCCAGATTTTTTCCCACTTTGTTTGGTTTCGTGTTATTCTAGATTTTTGTGTTTTCTGTTTATTTGACTTTTTTCACTCTTTCTTTCTTTGTACACCGATTTTTCCTTATTAGTAAGTGATTCATCTCTTTGTACACTGATGTTTCCTATGAATTAGTAAGTGATTCATCCAGCAAATTCTCTTATACTTTGTGTAGAAAAATATTGAATCCTGCCCTTTAAAGAGGAACTTTAGAGTGTAATAACATAATGAATACAATTTATTTTATTACACTACCAACGTGTACACATGCTGGACGTTTTAAAGCACTATATTCCACAAATGTAGGAATGTACTGTGATTTATGCCATTTAGAGATTAAAATACGACTCTGCGTCAACTACATAATTTTTCGTGGAACTTTTGCCATGGATCCTCCTTCAGCATGCCACTGTCCAGGTGTTAGGGTTAAGGGTTAGGCGCGAGATGAAAATGTTCACTACAGGAGTGCTGCTTATGGTCTAAATGAGTGGCACTTCAATTCACTCAGGTGACACAGACAGGTAGCAAAAGAAAAACTCAGCCCTTACAAGGGCTATTGGGGAAGGTAATGTAACACTTGCAGTGATGTTCACCTGTCTCCTCTCCTACAACAGCTGAAGTGCTCTGTCTGGACAGTGGACACACAGAACAGCAATATAAATAGCAAGAAAAACACTACACTGCTTCACACAGCCTGTAAAATGGCTGCCATGCTGGTGTTTTTATAGGGGGGGTGTTGTCCAGGAGGGAGGGATAGTTGATTGGCTGCCATGTGTCTGCTGAGTCTGGGGTGAGGGGTAAAATTTTGGCTCCCTGATGATGTATGGGGGAGGGGGGAACGGACGGTCGAACACACCATGTGCTTGCCTGCCGACGAGAACATGCGTTATTCGCAAGGAACTGTCTGCTGACGAAGAGTTCGGACCATCCCTAGCAGGATTGGAGAGCTATGGGCATCATGCAATAGCCTAACGAGTGTCACAAATACTGCATTCAAAACTAAAGCAACTTTAACCCAAATCTGAGGAAGAGCAACACTACTGTGAACATGCTAATCATTTTTTTTCAGTTATGTGTCCATGCTAGACCTTACTCTTCAGAAATATAAACCGGTTTAAGTTATATTGGGTCATAACGTGTTTGAACCTAACAACTTATGCTGTGAAATCAAGGGAACTGTACTCTGTGGGAGCTCTAATATCTGCATTTAAATAGAAAAAAAATCAACTTCAGTTAGAGTGTAGAAAAAGTTCATGGAGTTCTTCACTTCTATTCATTTAATTTTGGAAAATCTTATTCCGTGCTCAGAATGCCTGGACTCTTCTAACCGGTGCTCCCATTTCCAAGTATAAAGAGGTGCAGTAATTAGGACTAGAAGATCTTCCACGTTAAATTATGTATTTTTTTACTGTCTTAATCTCATCCCCTCCTTTTCTGAACCTTATCTTCTGACAATTTGTCTTCTGAAACTATTGTCTTTCCTGAATTAGCAATCAGTATCAATCACCTGGAGGTGAAAACGAGCCAGGCTTAGGTTGTTATTACCGGTAATCCTGAGCTTGGTTTGGCGTGACCTTTGGGTACGTTATTGCAGAGAGCTTAGCAGAGCTGAATATATAACTCACCTCTCCGGGTTCTGGACACTCACAGCTCTTCAGCTTCTCTTCTGAGACTTACCATTTCTATGGTGAGATCAACATCTGACACATGATGACAGACAGTGATCTCACCTTAGAGATAGAGCACACCCATGAGGCCAAGACATGCTACTTTTAGCCAAATCCCAAGGTGGTGAGTTCTATATACTCTGCTGCACTCTCTGCATAGGGGAGTGGGGGGCATCTCTGGCAAGTGGCAACCTATACTGAATAGGGGGACACTCTCTGGCTACCTATACTGAGAGTGGAGGTGGAAGAACTCTCTAGTTACCTATTCTGAAAGAGGGGACCCTCTGGCTGCTCTCTGGCTACCTATTCTGCGGGAGGTGGGAGCACTATCTGGATAGCTGTATTGGGGGGAACCTCTGGCTTTTTATAATGGGGGCACTTTCTGGCTACCTACACTGCGTGGAAGGGGACACTGTCTGGCTACCCATAATCGGGGAGCGCATTCTCTGACTATCTACACTTGAGGTACCTCTCTGTCTATACCTATACTGTGGGAGCACTCTCTGGCTACACATAATGGGGGGGGCTTTCTGGCTACCTATACTGGAGGAACTCTCCAACTACCTAAATTCGTTCTCGCTGGCTAAACTGAGGGGCTTTCTGGCTGCCTATATACTGGTGTCTGATTATGGT
Source organism: Hyperolius riggenbachi (assembly GCF_040937935.1). Lineage (NCBI taxonomy): Eukaryota > Metazoa > Chordata > Amphibia > Anura > Hyperoliidae > Hyperolius > Hyperolius riggenbachi. The sequence continues at coordinate 52,048,307 of NC_090657.1, read as the reverse complement.
AGGATTTTAAAGCAGAAAACATTGCACCAATTTTAGACTCTAAAATCCTGAAATAATCAGAACGCCAAGAACTTTAACCTTCTGCCGCCCGCGTCACGCCAGTAGGCGTGGCCGCGGTGGCAACCCCAGGACCGCCTAACGCCAATTGGCGTAAAGTCCTGGGGCTCTGTTTTGCATGAGATCGCGCGCATGGTGCGCGCGCATCTCATGCTCGGAGGGCGGAGCTCCGCCCCGCCTTCAGTCTCCGAGCGGCTATTGCCGCTCGGGAGACTGTTAGACGGCGATCACGCCGTCTATTTACTAGGTGCAGCGCTGCGATGAGCAGCAGCGCTGCACTGGGGACAGCCGTGTGACACGGCTGTCCCCATGGGGGACAAGAGAGCGATCGGCTCTCATAGGCAGAAGCCTATGACAGCCGATCGCCATAATTGGCTGGCTGCTGTGGGGAGGGAGGGAGGGAGGGAATAAACTTAAAGAAACAGGGGTTTTGAACAAAAAAAACAAAACAATAATATTTATTTAAAAAAAATAAACATAGGGGGAGCGATCAGACCCCACCAACAGAGAGCTCTGTTGGTGGGGAGAAAAGGGGGGGGGATCACTTGTGTGCTGAGTTGTGCGGCCCTGCAGCTTGGCCTTAAAGCTGCAGTGGCCAATTTAGCTAAAAATTGCCTGGTCACTAGGGGGGTTTAGCCCTGCAGTCCTCAAGTGGTTAAACATAATCAAAAGCTGTGTGCTGTTCTTGCTTATGGCATGACTGTCTGGTGGCAGCCTGTTAGTTGAGCAGAAGCACTCAAAGAGGACAGAACCCTCTTTGAGCACCATGAAGAGTACGAGCAACATGAAGAAGAGCCTCATCAACAAGGCAAAAGTCATACTGCAGTCTGAGCTGCTGATGAAGATGGAAATCCTTGAAGAACACAAATACATCTGAATAAAATATTATTAAAAAAAATCCTGGTTAATATGCTTCAGTACCCACCAGTAGTATGTAGAGTATGTAGGATAATAAGCTTCAGGACCCACCAGTACTATGTATATAGGATACCGCAGCTTACTGTCTTAGCTTAAGTATCAACTTAAGTATCTTTGCATCAACTCTATTAAAGTCACGCTGCGAGTACTATAGGGCACCACTTGGGTACCACTATTTTGGATGTAGTTATAGAAGTTTAGATTTAGTGATGTAAGCATATCCGTGTTTCAGACTCTACTTTGCATGTTGTAAAACAAAACTGTCTTATGAAATACTACAATCACCCGATTTAAAAAACGTGCAAATAAAATGTATATTTTTTTAGACACAAAACCACTAGATCGATTTAGCGTTTGAACAGGAACTCAACTGCTGTGGGAGGGTCACTCCAATGCACCTGAGCAGCTTCACAGTGTGGGGTGTGCAAGGAATCTGAGTGAGAAAAAGAAGCGCTCTATGGTGCATGAATCCAAAAGTTTTAATGAGCATATAAAAGTAATGCACATCTGACAAAGGCGTAGCAATGCCGAAACATGTAATGATGCTGAAGGCATGTTGGAGGCACGTGGGAACTAGGACCTGCCCACCCTGCTGAAACCCGGAAATCCCTTCCATCTGTACACCAACGCTGCTGACCATGGCGCGGAAAGAGGAGAAGTACCGTACGGTGGAAGGAACGGAAGTTCACTGTTTTTAAAGCGATTTTACTTCTGAATCTTGTAAGTGCATTACTTTTATATGTTCATTAAAACGTTTGGATTCATGCACCATAGAGAGCTCCTTTCTCTCACTCAGATATTTTAGAAGTGTTACAGATAAAAATATAAAATACTGTAAAATAATAAGGAATGATATTCCTTAATGTCCAAAAACAGATTATCTGTCTTTGAACATTAAGGAATATCATCATCGTTTTAAGCAAAGTAGTGCATTGGCAGTAGTAGGATTGGGGGAATCTCTGAGTGTGTGTGGGGGGTGTGGTGAGATTGCTTCCTGAAACTATGCTGATGGCCATTTGATTTGTGATCTACGGTGGTGACATTCAATTAAGTTTTAATAATCTTTTATAGTTGATGCTATTTTAGGCAGATTATTGTTTTTTATTCATTATATTGATTAAAATGGAATAATTATTCTATTATAGCGCAGGAGTTCAATTGTGTTTTGTATTAGCAATATATATTGTCAAAAAATAAGTCAATATTTTCATAAAAGCTGTTTGTTAGTGAAAGAGTAGTAATTATAACTTGTGCAGCTAAATATATATTACTAATAGGAAATGGCCTCATGGGATCCTTGATGAGTGTTGCCATTCCTGAGTGACAACAAATCCTTGAGGACTCAGTCCGTAGCCAAAAGTGCTTTAAAACAGCATGTGTCTCATTGCCTAGTTATTTGTTCTGATTACATCGAAGGATGAATGTTGTTTAGTTGTTTTTTTTCCTTATAATAAGAATATAGTAAATAGATGAGAACAATGATGGAAAACTATATGTGAGCCCTACTTTTATAAAGTCTATTTGTTGGCATGTTATCTTGTTGAATAGGACATATTGTGATGTTGGCACATCAGGCATGTTTGTCATAACTGCCTCTCTGAGTCCTTGCAGAGTTACCGTATCTTCAAAACCCACACTGTGCTGTCTATGCCTCCCAGCTTCTGAAGAATATTTCTCCTTTGAGTCCTGACTGCATATTATTAAGTGAGTGAGGTATGGTCCAGCGTTAGATCTGCTGCTGTCAAATCAACCAATCTTGATTCAGTTGACACTCTTTTCTTTACCTGAATCAACATTTGCTGGTTTGATGTCAGCAGAACTGCACAATATGTGACTCAGTTGTCCTTAGTTATGAGATGGTCCTTTTTGCAGGAAACCTGTTTTGGTGTCTTCAGTTAAGAGATAATTTCCTCCCTCTGCTATGTAAACAGTATTGTTTAAAATCACACTTTAAAGGGTGGCCTAGGGTAAAACCTATCCCTCTTCACCTACACAAAATACACATCCTGTCATAAAAGGATTCAGAAACATAACTTTGCCAGTGAGAGACAGTGACCACCCTTTACTTTTGCCAGACGTACAGGTCATTGTTCCCATGACTGTATGCTCTGTTTCAGCCTTCGAAGAAATGACTTTGGCAAACACAACAGAAGAGGCCACATTTTTTCTGCTCGGATTTGGGAAACGTCAAAATTCTATATCAGTTTTTGTCATGTTCATCGTCTTCTTCACAATTTACATCACAACATTGTGTGGAAACCTCACAATAGTGACTCTAGTGTTAAGTAGTCACTGGCTCCATACTCCCATGTACATTTTACTCATGCACTTGTCCATATGTGATGTTGTGTTTACCACTAACATAGTGCCCAACATACTCCTCTCAGTTCTGGAAGGTGTGATTAGAATTTCTATACAGAAATGTGTTTCCCAGTTTTGTGTATATGGAGTGTCCGCACTTGTTGAATGTCTGCTTCTTATGGCTATGTCCTACGATCGCTATCTCGCCATCTGTAGACCCCTGCACTACACCTCCATGATAGACCTTGGCCTTTGTGCCAGGCTGGTTGGCCTTTCATGGCTTTCAGCAGGTTTAGCAACTTTGACTTCTGCCCTGGTTATCTTCGTGCAGCCCTTCTGTTGTCCTAAAATCATTGACCATTTCATATGTGATTTTGGCCCTTTGTTGAAACTGTCCTGCTCAGACTTAACTTTCCTACAGCTTCTTCTCTATGTGCTCTCACTTCCTTTTGTTTTCATTCCATTTGTGTTCATCATTGTGACATATATAGGTATCTTCATAACCATCAGCAAAATCAACTCCAAGGAGGGGAGGGATAAGACTTTTGCTACGTGCAGTCCACATCTGACTTCCGTGTGCATGTATTATGGAAGCGTCATGGCCATTTATATTGTTCCAAACAAGGGACAGGTAGTAAGTACAAACAAGGTCTTGTTTCTTCTCTACACAGTGGTGACCCCACTATTCAATCCATTTATTTATTGCTTAAGGAACCAAGAGATTAAGAAAATATTTTGGAAAATGAGGAAACGCTTAGTTTAAAGAAATTGGCCTCAATTCACTAAGCTTTATCAACCACTTTATCAAACGTTTTTTTAATTTACCTCATGGGTAAAACCTCATTTTGAATTCACTAAGGTGTTATATATTTATCGAATGTTCTATCAATAAAACGTTCAATAAATCTATAATAACACCTTTGTGAATTCAAAATTAGATTTTACCCATGAGGTAAATTATCAAACGTTTGATAAAGTGTTTGATAAATCTTAGTGAATTGAGGCCTATGTGGCCTCCTTTTTCTACCTTTGTCCTGCCTGTCTCGGACAGTTATTTCCATTTTAGTTTTCTGTCTGACCACCTTGTTAGCGCACTAGGAGAATCTCTTTGTTCTCTAACTCCTTTACATACCAACATTTTCTACAGTTTTGTCTAGCATTGTAGGACAAACTGATGGTAAGTTGAGGAAACATCAAAGACAAAAAGATAACAAAAGAAACCAGGAACAAAAAGCAAAGTCCCCATTATCTGCAACTCAGGCAACCAGAAGTCTCAACTAACGTGCATGCCTGAGGGGGAAAACGGGGACAGAAGTTTTGGAGGCTTTTAAGGGCATAAACTACTTACCAATCCTCCGGGCGCCATCTTCTATGCGTCCTGCAGCTCCCAGTGGCTTACCGGCGTCCATGCACGGCATGTCACCTGACCCATAGGGAGACATATGGAGGACGCCAGAAAGCCGCTGGGAGCTACAGGAAGAATAGAAGATAGTGCCTGGAGGATCAGTAAGTAGTTTCTGCTGCACGGGGCGAGGTTTGTGCTATTTTTGGCCAGCAAGCACTCGTATCTGGCATCAGGGTGTCCAGGTTTTGGTCTAAAATTAATACTTTTTTAACGAGAGTGTTTAAGAGAGCCATCCTCAAAGATCCTTGGATCCTGATGCTTAGTTATAAATCAGATTGTGTGAAGCATCCTGAACACAGATTAACCTAGCATATTTCCAATGCCGCTAACTCCCATATAGCCGCCTCCTGGCAATTTTGCTTTTTCTCCTATGCAACGGTCCTTAAAAATATAGACACTACTATGGTCTCTGAGTGCATTAATGCTAGAATAGCGGATAGGGTTGATCCCTTTGAGTTAAATCCAAGGATGCCCGGTTTTATCAGAAGGTCCACTGCTTCTGGGGCTTTATATAGCTAATATTCTTTGTCTTCTATTATTGGGATAACCTGCAACCCTCTGACAATGCTGGATAGTGATCTTCACCTACCTATGCATATGTATTTATTTGCTATGTAAGTTTCTGTCTTAGTCTATGTTTGGACTCTTTTTGTTGTTCTTTTTGCTACTCTTTTCAACCATATCTGTAAAATTTGACTTTTTTGCAAAATAAAGAGATTTTTAAACCTAAAAAAAAAGTACATAAATAGTTACATTAGAGACTTAGGGCCATATCCTATTCAAGGTGATAAGTAGCTTGCAGATGCGAGCTACTTATCACCTTGCCATCGCGCGAGGATTACCGGCAAATCCTATTGCCCATATCCTTCGCGCGATGGCCGATCGTTAGGGAGCATTACGCAGGCGAAAGCCTGAGCGATGCTCCCTTTTACCGAGCGATGGGGAGTGAGGTTTACGCTGTGGTGCTGTCCATCAGCACCACGGCCTCACTCCCCACACATGCACACTCGCCCGCCTAACATCCGCCGCCATCTTCCGCCGCAGCATCTGGGGGTCTCCTTTAATAAGGAGACCGCCAGAGCTCCCCGTCGGGTCGCCGCACAGTTTAGAAGCCCCCGCGCAGCTCTGCACCGGCACCCCTGTTGGCATACATACCGCCGCAGATCACCCGCCGCCTCTCGCCGCAAAATCCGTCGCGTAATTACAGTGTATCTAACACTGTAATTACTGTCCGCATAGAAGGAGCCCGGGCAAAGCATCTTTGAATCTGCAGCCTGGGCTCCCCATTGGTCCACTGTCTGAGCCATTTTATTGGTTCAGACAGCGGACCAATGGGGAGCCCAGGCTGCAGATTCAAAGATGCTTTGCCCGGGCTCCTTCTATGCGGACAGTAATTACAGTGTTAGATACACTGTAATTACGCGACGGATTTTGCGGCGAGAGGCGGTGGGTGATCTGCGGCGGTATGTATGCCAACAGGGGTGCCGGTGCAGAGCTGCGCGGGGGCTTCTAAACTGTGCGGCGACCCGACGGGGAGCTCTGGGGGTCTCCTTATTAAAGGAGACCCCCAGATGCTGCGGCGACGACGTGCATTAGCTAGTTTAGACCTGCTTTTTGCAGGTCTAAGCTAATGCTCATGTCTGTCGGGAAGCATCGCTTCCCGGAGACATGATAAGGGTAATTGGATTCGGTGTTAAGAACCCGCTGGGCGATTATATCGCCCAAGCGAGTTCTTTTCCGCCTGGGGGGGTCTAAAGTTTAATTAGATTAGGCGATGCCCCCATCGCCTAAGTTAAGAACTCGCCAGTGCTTAGCGCTGGCGAGTTCAGGAATAGAATATGGCCCTTAGATTGTATACTATCTATGTCATGACTGAGGGTATATTACTGTTATTTTTGAAAATAAGAGCTTATAATTATTGATCAGGTCCAAAAAACACAAAAAAGAAGACATACACCTTTATTTCCAAATTATATTTCGTCACCATACATTATACTAGGGACATCATTTAAACAATGTAATAGCTGGGACAAATGGGAAAATAAAACGTGTGGGTTTTATTTAGAGTAGCATTGTTTATTTTTTTTAACTATAGAAGATGGAATTGGAGAAATAGTGTATTATTTTCATTTTTTTTTCCTTGTTTTTTTTTTCCTTTAAAAAGCATAAAAAATAAAGTAATTACTGAAAACAAGTATCACCCCTAAAAAACCTAATTTGTGGAGAAGATATAGATCATTTAGGTGTGATAGGTAATGATAAAGTTATTGACAAATAAATAGGAGGAGTGCTGAAATGTTAAAATTGCTTAAGGTGAAAACAACCCAGGGGCTGTAGTGGTTAGGTTCTTTCTCCCACTTACAAAGAGAAGGATAACATAGTTATATTTTATTGAAAAATAATGTTATACTTATTGGACATTAAAATAAAATGTAAGAAATTCTAAATGTCTTTGCTCATGGACAAATTTAACTTGGAATACACACAGTTATGGAGAACATTTTGTAATAACAGCTTTCTCCCAAATCTGAAAGTTCAATTTTGGTAGAATTAGTTTTAGAGTAGAAAAAGGGAATGTTAGCCTTATGTGAGACGTTTGGCCTATGAGTATAACTAGTAAGTAAATCCTTTCAGGTTTTAACCATTAGGGATTTGCAACAGATATTGGTATGGTTATTTTTCAATACAATTATCTCTATACGCCCATCTCCTATTAGTATTATTAAGAAACCAGACACTGAGTTGATCAAGCATAGTAGCTTCATATAAGAAATTTTAATCTGGAAGTCCTATTCTACAACGTTTTGGTACCATTAACTTAGCTAAAGCCACCCAAGCCTTACCCTTTATATTAATACACATGTTCCAATTGTATTTATTGATATAAATAATGTATTAAGTGTAAGGATTTGAACTATCCTAAATAAATATAACATTTTCAGTAAGATAATTATTTTAAAAAATATTAATTTTTTTTTGTAACCATGACAATTCCAATTTAGACATTTATTTTAATTATTTGTCAATTATAGATGTAGGTAGAAAAAAAACAAAGTCTTGTAAAAGTAATACCTTTTAATGGCTAACTGATAAAGTTAAATAATGCAAGCTTTCTGGGATCTAGTCCCCTTCTTCAGGCATATTTCTAGATGTTAGCTGTAGTAAAACACTGATGCAGGGAAGCTGCATGAAGATGGCAGTTGTACTGGTTGATGTTTAGTAGTTAGATGTCAGGTGATCAGCAGGCTGGAGCCAGTGAGCTTATGCAAGCAAACATGAAATCTAGCAGATTTCTGAAGATAGTGAAGCCAAGTCAATCATGTTACATAAGGAGTCATGAATCCCATTCCACAATTTAAACCTTCTGTTAATGTCTTGAACATTTTCATTAATTTGTACTCAGAAATCTTTCTTGCTTGTTCATTTTTGAAGTTACCCTTAAGAATAAGTACTTTTAGATCTTGCATGCTGTGTCCTGGTTCACAGAGGTGTTGGCCCACTGGTCTGTCCATTTTACCCTCATTAATTTTAAAGCGGTGATGGTTCATTCTTGTGCGCAGTTTTTGTCCTGTTTCTCCTATATAGATTCCTCTTGAGGGGCATTTCATGCAGCGTATCATGTATACAACATTGGATGATATACAAGGAAAATTGGTCTGATATTAATGAGGGTAAAATGGACACACCAGAGGGCCAACACTTCTGTGAACCAGGACACAGCATGCAAGATCTAAAAGTACTTATTCTTAAGGGTAATTTCAAAAATGAACAAGCAAGAAAGATTTCTGAGTACAAATTTATGAAAATGTTCATTAACAGAAGGTTTAAATTGTGGAATGGGATTCATGACTCCTTATGTAACATGATTGACTTGGCTTCACTATCTTCAGAAACCTGCTAGATTTCATGTTTGCTTGCATAAGCTCACTGGCTCCAGCCTGCTGATCACCTGACATCTAACTGCTAAACAGCAACCAGTACAACTGCCATCTTCATGCAGCTTCCCTGCATCAGTGCTTTACTACAGCTAACATCTAGAAATATGCATAAAGAAGGGGACTAGATCCCAGAAAGCTTGCATTATTTAACTTTATCAGTTAGCCATTAAAAGGTATTACTTTTACAAGACTTTGTTTTTTTGCTACCTACATATATTGTTTGGCTAACACGGTACAGAAACATTTTTACTACTATTGTCAATTATAGGAAATAGCGCCATATGATTAAATTTGTATGTGTGAGATACCAATGAAATACCTAAGTAGTTTAAAACATTTTTAACGCAGATGAATTAATCGTAAAGGTATGCTATCAGGGATCCATTGGCTTGGTTGTCATTCATTTTATATTAAGAGGCCAAACTGAATTGCTTCATAGTACTCAGAAAATGGTATAGGGATTTCAATGGATCAATACAAACCAAGATCATGTTGTCTGCTCACAAGGAAACATCAAATCTGATTCTATTTGCCAGGATTTCCATTATGAAAACAAATATAACTGAAAATGAGGACAGCCTTGTCTGCTTCCTTTTTTTTTAAATAAAAGGCCTTGACATGGCTCCATTTGCTTAAAGAGGAACTCCAGTGAAAATAATTTAATAAAAAAAGTGCTTCATTTTTACAATAATTATGTATAAATGATTTAGTCAGTGTTCGCTCATTGTAAAATCTTTCCTCTCCCAGATTCACATTCTGACATTTATTACATGGTGACATTGTTACTGTGGGCAGATTATTTAGCTGTTTCTAGCTGTTAGACAGCTGTAAACAGCCATTTCCTGTCTGTGAACATTGTTACATTATGGCAGTTTGCCAGGAGTACCGCGGTATTCAGAGCCTCTTGTAGGAGGGGTTTCAGCACAAAATTAGCCACACAGCGCCCCCTGATGGTCTGTTTGTGAAAATCATTCTCTTTCTCATGTAAAAGGGGGTATCAGCTACTGATTGGGATAAAGTTCAATTCTTGGTTGGAGTTTCTCTTTAAACTCTTGCACTAAGATTGAAATAAAGAGTTGTAATGGCATCACTAATGTACCCAGACAAACCAAATATTTTATTGGTTTCAATTGTTTTTTTTGTTGTTGTTTTATAAAAGGAAATAATCGTACATGCCGTATAATGCAGGAGAATAACTATAAAGTTACCATCATAACTTATACTGGTAGGTGATCAGAGGCGCCAGCAGAATAAAATTAATATAAAATTGTTAAGAATTGCCAGGAGGGAAAGTGGTGGACTTCCCCTCAATAATTAGACACCAAGGTCTGTCATCGAATCAAACAAATACATTTATTCAATAGTACCCCAAAATCTGCAACGCGTTTCGTGGGAGCAGACCCACTTCTTCAGGCAATAAAACGGGGACAACAAACACAGCAATCAATGTGCAGTGAATTTAGCACCTCTGTGACAGAGGTGCTAAATTCACTGCACATTGATTGCTGTGTTTGTTGTCCCCGTTTAATTGCCTGAAGAAGTGGGTCTGCTCCCACGAAACGCGTTGCAGATTTTGGGGTACTATTGAATAAATGTATTTGTTTGATTCGATGACAGACCTTGGTGTCTAATTATTGAGGGGAAGTCCACCACTTTCCCTCCCGGCAATTCTTAACAATTTTATATTAATTTTATTCTGCTGGCGCCTCTGATCACCTACCAGTATACTTGAGTCCACCCCAGGTGGAGGGGAGACCCTACCCCATTTTTTCTGATCTACAGAGAGCGACTTCTTAATCCTGAGTGAGGACAGGTCTAATCTCCTCACCTGCCTATACAGTGGTTGCCTGAGCGGTAACCCATGTTTGTGAGTATAACCATCTCACCTTTTCATTTCCCTTCGTATCTCTGACATACTACACCATATTGGGCTCTCGATTTCTCTCTTTTTTACCATCATAACTTACATCAATGCAGGATGTTGTACATATGAATGAGGCAAAGATTACCGTGCAATAATAATACAACAGTCAGTTTACAGTTAACATATGGTTCCAGTTTAGAGTAGTTTAGTAGAAGAGGAAAACAACATATCTAGTATATTGTGTTGTCTCATTGAATCAGGTATGAGACTTTTATTCAACTGGAACAACCACCAGGCACTTAAACTTTGTAACAACAGAAAAAAAGGGGGGAGGAAAAGGGGACCAGGATGAGAAGTATTTTAATGATCCTATAGCTCACATTTTAGGGTATCGATAGTTTTATACCATAGTGTTAGCCGTAAAATAAAAGGATTGCTAGAACGGTAGAGAATAGATAATAGTTTGTGGGTCATAGCTAGGGTCAGACCTCAAAGAGAAGGTTAGTTCAGTGGAAAAGTTTGGTTTCAGGATAAATCTTAAGCCATTAACTGGCTTTTTGAAGGAAGGTAGGTAAAGAGTTGGTTCTGACGGCAAGTCTTTTTTTCAGCATGCAAACAGAAGTCTACCTTGTTTATAACTTCCTGTAATGTAGTTATACATCCGGATTTCCAATTCTCAGCTAAGAGAAAGGCAAACCAAACAAACATTTTTACGTCACCTTGAGCATGATTAAGGGACCTGTAAACAAAAAAAAATTGCATCTTTCTTAAAGAGACACTGAAGCGAAAAAAAATATATGAAATAGTGAATTGGTTGTGTACTATGAATAATTACTAGAAGATTAGCAGCAAAGAAAATATTCTCATATTTTTATTTTCAGGTATATAGTGTTTTTTCTAACATTGCATCATTGTATAATATGTGCAGATTACACAACACTCAGCATTCAAAATGAGTCTTTCAGAGCAGTCTGTGAAGTAATGACCTCTCCTCTAGCAGAGGAAAAGTAAACAGTTCACTTATAGTTGAGATAATAAAAGTCAGAAAACAGCCCTCTCCACGACTTTGAAAGTCGTAGAGCTTAATGGCTTTTTTGTATAGAGATAACAACTGGAGTTTCTTAACTCTTCCTGTACTGGAAACAATTAGACTGATGATTCTGATCTTAATGTTTTTTTTCTTAGCTGTACTACACATACAAATCATAATATCATAATTTTTTTTCCGCTTCAGTGTCTCTTTAAGTTGCCCTCCAAGCTTCACTGTCCCTCTCTAGTGCTGTACATATTTTCCTCCCTTTTTTATTTTTCATAGCAACATGTCCTTCAAGCATGTGGTGGACTTCCCTTGCCATTTTGTAGCAGTTGGCCATGGTGGCTTGGCTGCAGTGGCCAGGAAAACATTGGAATGCTTCTCTATTGACTTGATGGGCATTATGGAATAGCGTAACAAGCATAAAGAATTTCCACTGAGTTCTGAAGTTTTGATCAATCTGCATGACTGAATTTAACACAAATGCAACTTTAATCCAAATCTGAAGAGCAACACTAGTGTGAACATGCTAAATACTGCTTTTATTAAAGAGGCATCATGACAACATATAGTAGAATAGAATTAATTATTAAAGGGAACCTTAGCTGAGAGTGAGCGTTTAAATTACAGTGCAGGTAGATGTGGGCCCAGCCGCCGCCACCATAGGCTACAGAAAGAGAGCAAGAGACTAGTCAGACAAGGCAAGAGGTCGATACCGGGAGATCAATACAAATGCAGGAGGCAAGGAGCTAGGAACAAGGATGGGTGACCAGAGCACAAGGTCTACACAAAATGATCTAGCGATGTTCTTCTACTAGAGGCAGCCTTAAATACTGCACAATGGTCAGGTGACTGAATTAGGCAAAGCAGTATGCAGCAAATACCATGGCAGAGCAGGCAACAACTGCCAATGCTGAGTGGGCAGAGAGGGATATAAGTCCAAAACAAAACCACAAGTCTTTGGAGACTGAGCTGCTGGACACTGGAGAACCTGGACAGTAATTGACTTAAAAGAGTCACGCAAAATAATGGGCTTGATATCAGACTGCAAACCATCAGTCAACAGGCTGGAGATCATCAGATGGAACCACAGGCTGGCAGCAACTTGAGCACCACCAGGAATAACACTGAACTGGGCACCATTAGGAAGAATAGAGGACTGGATGCCCTTAGGAGCAGGAACAGCAGACTGGATGCCATCAGGAGCAGGAACAGCAGAATGGATGCCATCAGGAGCAGGAGCAGCAGACTGGAAGGCATCAAAAGAAGGAATAACAGACTGGAAGTCATCAGGAGCAGGAGCAGCAGACTGGAAGTCATCAGGAGCAGGAACAACAGACTGGAAGTTATCAGGAGCAGGAACAGCAGACTGGAAGTCATCAGGAGCAGGAACAACAGACTGGAAGTCATCAGGAGCAGGAACAGCAGACAAAGTCTGTAATAGCTGAGCCACAGTAGAAGTCCATAATGGCCATGTTGCAGCAGGAACACAAGTCTGTATCAACTGGATAGCAGCCTAAACAGGAGGAAACTGAATGCCAGCATGAGCATGTAGTAAATGAGCATCATCAAAAGTCTTTGCAAACAGGATGCCAGCAATAGCTTGCGGGGAACTGGGTGCCTAAAAAAGTCTTTAGAGAATGCATGCCAACCAAAGTTTGCATAAACTGGGGGTCAGCAGAGGACCATGAAACTGGCTGGATGCAAGGCTGAGCATCAGGAAGCTGGACGGCAGGAGGCCGGAAAGCATCCGGCAGAACATCAGGCTGGACAATGACCTGGAGACCAGCAGGCAGTGAAACATACTGCTTAGTTTCAGGCAGGACAGCAGCAGGTTGAACAACTTCAGACAGTGAAGCAGCAGGCTGAACAGCTTCAGACAGGGAAGCAGCAGGCTGAACAGCTTCAGACAGGGAGGCAGCAGGCTGGTGAGCTTCAGACAGGGAGGCAGCAGGCTGAACAGCTTCAGACAGGGAGGCAGCAGGCTGGTGAGCTTCAGACAGGGAGGCAGCAGGCTGATGAACTTCAGACAGGGAAGCAGCAGGCTGAACAACATCAGGGATCTGGACCGTTGACTGAGCACCTGGCTGGGCTGTTGGATGAGCACCTGGCTGGGCCATTGGCTGAAATCCCAATGAAGCCTGTGCGGGCTGGAGCAATGCCTGTGCAGGCTGGATGCATAGCTCTGCGGGTTGGATGCAAAGCTCTGCGGGCTGGATGCAAGTCTCTGAGGGCTGGATGCAAGTCTCTGATGGTTGGATACAAAGCTCTGCGGGCTGGATGCAAAGCTCTGCGGGTTGGCACACTGTAGAACAGGCAGACTGACACACTGTAGGAATGGCAGGCTAGCACATTGTTCAGTTGCACAAATACATGCAGACACATACTCCTATTCTTTCTCCGTGTAAAATTCAATGAAACCTTTCCTATCCCTCTTAAAAAAATTAAACAAATGGTCAATCTGATCGGAGTTAAAAATTAATGGTTTCTTGATGGGTAATATATTTTCATGCTGTCTGACTGCTGCGGGCTGGATGTTCTGCACTAAATGAGATGCATTTATTGAGTTAAAGGAGAAGAACAACAACCTGAGCTCAGGATTTCTTTATAAGCAGAAATGAAGGCAGAAGCCGGTTGATGCTTACAAAGTCCATTCGCACGCAAAGATTCAACTCCTTGCAAACATCTGGCCACAAATTCCTCACTCTGTGTACTGTAAAAAGCAATAAAGCCTTTTCTGTCATCTCTTAAATACCCATAATAAGCATTAATCTGTTCAGCAGTCATATCAAAACTATCTTGACCTTTGCAGATTCCTTGATCAGTAGAATCATTCAAAGCACTCATACATGCACCCACATATGCTTTAACAAGGGAGTAGTCAGACAAGGCAAGAGGTCGATACCGGGAGATCAATACAAATACAGGAGGCAAGGAGCTAGGAACAAGGATGGGTTTACCAGAGCACAAGGCCAACAGCACAAAATGATCTAGCGATGTTCTTCTGCTAGAGGCAGCCTTAAATACTGCACAATGGTCAGGTGACTGTTTACAGAGTTCCAGAGATGAGGTGAGACCTCTGCTGGTGGACAGTGGAAGTTCCTGTAAAGTCCATAGTGCGACACCAACAGCATGACAATGGTCAGGTGACTGTTCACAGAGTTCTAGAGATGAGGTGAGACCTCTGCTGGTGGACAGCGGAAGTTCATGTAAAGTCCATAGTGTGACACCCGCAGGAATTCAAACAGCAAGTAGCATGACAGTCATAGACTTTCATTCTCCTTATTGCAACATCCAGGCTCTGAATGAGCCGCCGAAGTACCGATTTTTCCATCGGGGGGCCCCGGCTGCCCGGCCTCCTTGGGGCCCCAGTGCTGAAAAGGAGGGGGGCACAGCGCATGAAGGGGGGAAAGTGGGCACAGAGCGGCGGGGAGGGGGGGAAGCCCCCCCCTTCCCTCACCTAGGGCCCCTCTTCCACGCTCCCCCCCCTCCAGAATTTTAGCCAGCCAGCGGAACGGCTTACCGAGAGCGATAGCTCTGCGTGCCGCTGGTCTGGTCTTCTGCACTGACAATGTCCAATCACGCTCTTGCAGTACTTCCTGTGAGAGCATGATTGAACAGGGCAGTGCAGGAGACCAGACCAGCAGCGGCATGCAGAGCTCTCTGATTTTCCCGGTAAGTGATTCCTGCTCGCTGCCTCTGCTGGCTGCAATTTTGGAGGGGGGAGCACGGTAGGGGGGACCCTAGGTGAGGGAGGGGGTGAGACTTCCCCCCTCCCCACCGCTCTGTGCCCACTGCCCCCCTTTCAGCATGTGGGCCCCCACTAACTGGTGACCTGCCTACCTAAACTGGGGACACCTATAGACCTGGCTATATCTATACTGGGGACACCTATATACCTGCCTACCTAAACTGGGAAATCTGCCGGCTGCCGCCAATCTGATTGCATTTTGTGGGGATATCTGCTGCCAATCTGATTGCATTTTGTCGGAAAATCTGCTGCTATTTGACTACTTGATGAATCATGAGGCATGTAACTACTTGATGATTTTATCTAAATGTATCTTGTCGGACCTAATCTCTGTGAATAACACCGCTACTTATTTTGTGGGTTTTTTTCAAGTCTGCCCATGACCCATCATGACCTCACCCATGTTCCAGTGCGTGGTGACACCCATTTAGTTTTGTAGCGGCGCGCCGCATGTGGACATATCCCTATTGGAGACTGTCTTCAGAAGTGCTCAAAATCTATTCCCTACCATAATCATGCAAGTACATGTGTATGTGAGCCCAAAATGGGGGGAGGGGGGGGATGGGATAGGGAGGGGGGCCCCAGGCTGAAACTTTCTTGGTGGGCCCTTAGTGTCCCAGTCCGACCCTGGCAACATCCCAAAGATTTAGGTGGTTTAGCTGTTCCTAACTGCTATTTATATTATCTTGTAGCTCAGCCATCTCATCTATATGATGAGTTTAGAGAAAATAAGGAATCTATACACGTTCTACTCTTCTCCTGCTTAGCAGTATCGCATACTGACCCTTTTTATAATGTGTTAAAGGGATGGAGAGGCACGGTGAAGAAATCCTCTTTACTTGTCACGTTGGTACAGATACTTAAAGTGTGGGATTGCGCTCACAAATACTTATGTATGAAAGATACTTTCAAATTTACCTCTCTTTGGGAAAATTGTTCTCTGGCTGAGTTGCTTAAAGGAATACTATCAATACCCAAGTGTTCTAAAATGACAGTGTGCAAATAATGTCTAAGTAGCTGTGTAAACATTTTCCTACTTTTCATGTTAATTATCAAAGGCAAAAACTGTAATTTATTGAGGGTAGGATTTACCTATATTGGGACAAATCAATTGCAGAAGGGGTGTCTGCTTCAATGCACAGCCAGAGTTGCATATCAGACTACAGAAAGAAAATATCAAACTCTGAAAGCAAAAACAGTATGAAAAGCTGTGACAATTAGTTACATTTCCTCTGCTCTCTTCAGACACTTCAGTCAGAAACACAGGGCACAGGAGCTGCAGCTGTTCTCTCTGTCACACACAGAGCTACACATAGGGTTAACTGATCAAGTGTGAGGGGAATTTCCCCTCTCCTCATGGCTCAGTCAGCCGTCAGTTTTGGCGTCAGTAAAGTTTGAAAGTATTCTGATAACAGTAAACAAAGAGGTTGCTACTAAAATGTATACACCAGTACTTAGCAGCACTTCCCAAACAATTCCTGTGTCAATTGAAAAAATATGTGAATCGATAGTATTCCTTTAATTAGATGGTATACATTGGTAGATAAATAAAGGTCTGTTTGATAGTGGAACTCTGAAATAATTTACTCAACTTTCTACAGACTTCACTTTACCGGCCACAGCCCTTTATAAATACTTAAGACTAAAGTTAGCCATACACTGGTCGATTTGCCATCAGATTCGACCAACAGATAGATCACTCTCTGATCGAATCTGATCAGAGAGGGATCGTATGGCTGCCTTTACTGCAAACAGATTGTGAACAGATTTCAGCCTGCAAACCATTCACAATCTGTTGTGGTGGTGGTGGTGCTGCCGCCGCTCCCCCCCCTCGCATACATTAACTGCTCCGCCGGTGCGACTCCCCAGGTCTCCGCTGTCTTCTCCGCTCTGGTCTCCGGGTCCGGCATGCTTCACTTCCCCCTGTCTGGGGCCTACTGAGGTCGTGTCCACCACCTAGCCAATGGGAGTTGAGCTCTCTGCGCTCCACTGACATCAGAGCCCCGCCGAGATCTGGAGGTTTGCGCCTCAGCGTGGATCTCAGCGTTCTGCCGCCATAGGCGGCAAGATCTTACAGCAATACTTTTTTATGTTTTCTTCTGAAACTATTGCCCTTCCCCAAATAGCATTCAGTATCAATGACACGTCATGCTTTTACATAATTAACTGTAAAAAATAAGGTGTGGCTTCAGAATGGAGGGGCAACATAGGTCCCTCCACATTATGAGTTTGATCTTTCCAACAGAAGATCATGGCCTTTGAAATAGAGGGTAAATACAGCCCTCCCTATGAATGAAGAGTTTTGTGCTCACTACTAGTGGGCATGGCGCCAAAACAAAGGAAAAATAATTTATGGTGGAATCTGGAAAGTTCAGATGAACATCCCCACTCAGGGTAATGTGCATGAGGATCTCTTACACATTGCCCCAATATGTACAAGCTCAATGAAACATATAGGGCTTGCTAATATTTTAATATGAAGTGTTTGGGGTTCTTCTCCAATGGATGGCCTATTCTGGTTGAGTTCATATACGGAGCTGGTGTCACCCAGTTAGTTGAGGACAGACCCTCTTCAGGCAGTATGAAGACTGCAAGCAACATGAAGAAAAGCTCTCTATCAACAAGACAGAAGTCATACTGTAGCAAAGGCTGCTGATGAAGATGGAGGTCCTGGGGAAGGACCTACAAATATCAGTATTTCAGCCTCCTGTGCCTTTTATTGAATCTAACTTTCACCCACTAGCCCATATGCAATTAACTTTTTCTCCTAAGTTTTCTCCTAGGAGATATTTTCCTCATCTGGATTTAACCACTCCCCCTCCACCAGGATGAGTAACTACGCCCCTGCAAAATGCCACAACTCTGTGCATGGGCGTAGCTACTACATCCCTCCCCGCCGCACGTTCCTGCTTGAACACACCCCTTCCGCGCGCTTGTTACCGCCGATCGGTACCCGCTAGATCAATCTAAGTCCCCTTGTGAATGACCGCCATTCACAAAACCCGTCCACGCTTCACTTCCTAATAGAGTGACCGGTGAGGACATTTTGTGACCAAAAAGTAAAATTACATCTACATTTTTTTCAATAAAATACCTTTTTTAACTTTATTTTTATATGTGAAATAAACTCCTGACCTCCCACACTCCCCATTAACTACCAATATATATATATATATATATATATATATATATATATATATATATATATATATATATATATATATATATATATATATATATATATATATTAAAATGCACCTTTATTTCCAACTAAAATATTGGTGCCAGACTTTGCACTAGGGAAAAATTTGAAACGTTGCAATAACTGGGACAAATGGGCAAATAAAATGTGTGGATTTTAATAATGTTAGCATGTATTCTTTTAAAACTATAATGGCAGAAAACTGAGAAATAATACATTTTTTCTTTTTTTTTCTTATTATTCCCAAAAAACGCAGTTAGAATAAAATAAATCTTATCAAAAAGTATCCCCCCCCCCCCCCCCAAAGAAAGCCTAATTGGTGGCGAAAAAAACAGGATATAGATTGTTTCATTGTGATAAGTAGTAATAAAGTTATAGCTGAATGACTGTAAGGAGCTCTGACAGGTGAAAATTGCTCTGTGTTTTTAAGGGGAAAAACCCTTTCGAGGTGGAGTGGTTAAAATACATTTTCAGCACTTTGCAACTGAAAAAGTACCAAAAAGTAGGTAAAAAAGTACTGTCCACATTATTTTAAGTATTTTCTTGCTTTCTGGTAGCTTAAAAGGCATTTTATTGAAAAGTTTAAAGATGTCACCTAGGAGATGTCACCTAGGAGAAAACTCAGAAAAAAAAAGCTAATTGCATATGGGAGACTGTCAATGTGCATGAGATCTTAGGAGACCCCTACATACATTGGCCATATTGAGGGTGCCTGTCCTATTGCTCCAAATTAGTTTTCACCAGATCACAACATAAACCCTCATTATTATGATCAGGCATTGCTCCAGGTTTGGAGATTTTCCCATGAGACCTTGTGCCACCCTTTTGTGGATATGGAGTTTATGGAACAGAGGTGGGTTATGTCACTAAAAAGCAAACCTCACTTTAAGAAAAAAATAATAATTCTCAGTTAATAAGCTACAGAAGGTGTTAAGGGAATATCAGACATCTAGGTCTTAATATCATATACCATATTAAAATCTAACCTACAATTGAGTCGAGTCCTAGTGGATTTACAGATCCAAAATGTTTCGCGTTTGAGTAGCAATCTGTGTAGATCACCTCCTCTAGGCGAGCACATGACCCTTTCGACTCCCTGGGACCTGTAACTGGACATGTCCCCTAAATGAGTACGTAAAAGTTTTAACACACAAGAGATATTAGCAATGTAAGCACTATATCACGCTGATACGTGATGAGGTAACGTACAAGTGTATACACAAACAGTAGTACGTAAAGCATAGTCAGGATCAGGCCGTAGTCGTACACAAAGTCAGAGGTATCGAGGTACAGAGTAGCAAGGCAATATCATAGTCAATAAAGAGGCAGGGTCATACAAATAAGTCAGATGTCAGTCGTATTGTAAGGATCAGACAATAACGAAGTCAGGGACAGGCCGAGTCGAACACGTGTATTAGATGGCAGTGGTACAGAAGGACGAGACAAGAGCGAGGTCAAGAGGCAGGCAAAAGTTGGTACACAGATAAATATACAATAAGATGTTACTTCAATATATTACGATAATAAATAATATAACTACAAAATACAAGACTGACTAACTAAAGTACATATATATTGTGCATCTACACAATATATTAATGTAGCTCTCGAATCTCACTAGCTAGGTCAAGAACCAGCGAACTAATTAGTATTAAGGCCAACGAGCAAGTGAATACTCTGGCCTTTTTTTTTTTTTTAAAGAGAATTTTTATTTATTTTCATAAACAAATAACTCTTAAAAGAGCTAAAAACATAACAAAAACATTCCCAAAGTAGTGCAATTCAAGACATTAGATATATCGAAGATACGGTGAGATCCATTTCCAGAAGATAAAATTAAACGTACATTTATAAACAAGAACAAAGGTAAACAAATGATTGTATCAAATACGATTAGAGAATAACATGTGGAATGTGGTATCATCATCATATATGGAGAAATTATAATACTAGATCCTGGACAGAGATATTGATATCAAGGTTTGGGATTACCTTATCCATAGAGTCCACCCAGGCAGACCAAACTTTAGAAAACTTATTTGGTTGATTGCGAGACTGGTAAGTCAATTTATAGAGTGGCAGTACAGAATTTACTAATCGCCTCCAGTCAGTCATATTGGGAGGATTATTATTCTTCCATTTAAGGACAATGGACTTTCTGGAATAGAACAGCAAAATTCTGATAAATGCTTTTTTCCGTTAATACCCTGAATCATGCCCAACATACAGACTTTAAATGAGTGAGCAACAGGGAGATCGAGAACGTCTCTCAGAAAATGAGTCACTGATTTCCAATAGTTATTGACTTGAGGGAAGGACCAGACACAGTGTAAGAAATCTGCTGAATCCTGGCCACATTTAAAACATTGGCCATCGTGTAAGGGACCCATCCGCATCAGTCGGACTGGGGATAAATAGGGTTGATGGAGCCACTTTAATCCAATTAACCTATCACAGGCTGCCATGGTAGTTTTCTGATAATTGTCTGTTAAATCTAGCCAATCTCCCTCCTCAATATCATCTACCACATGAGACCATCTCCCTTTAATAAGGTTAAATTTAACTGAGGATTGAAAGGTTACTAAAAGTTATAATGTTTAGAGATCTGTTTGGATCTATCCTTTTGCAATAGTAATTTCTCTAAACCCGAAGGGGCCAGGTCCACGCCAGTCAACCCAGTCTGGGCCGCTATGGCGTGCCTGAGCTGGAAATATCTGAACATAGATTGCCTGGGAAGACCAAACTCCCCACAGAGTTGAGAGAAGTCTTTAAATTTCCCTTCAGAAAAAAGTTGGTGCATGTATTTAATGCCATATTGGATCCAGAATTTCGGATCAGGGATTGAAAGCAGGTCAGGGAGATTTTTTATTAAACCATAGGGGAGAACTATAGGATACGGGAGTAATGGGTTCACCCAGAAATTTGAGTGGATTTATACACTTTGATGGTGTTTTTGTATGAGAGAAGTTCCACCGCCCCAATTGGGAATCTCATATCTATAGATGGCTCCGCACAAGGATTTATATGAGGATGCGAAGTCCGCTTCTAGTGCTAATGTTGAGTCCCGCCTGATGCCACTCAAGAATACTCTGGCCTTAAATACCCAGGAGGCAGAGCACAAGCCCAGCCCCCAGAAATGACCGCACCTCCTGCAAAAAGGTGTCAGCTGATGACATCACTGGTGACACCCCATCAGACACGCCTCCTCAGCCTATAAAGACAGCTCTGAGCTGTGCGCGTCCTGCCAGAACCAACACGCAGACCCACAACTATAGGGGAGCCGGCGATGCCATCATTCTGATTCACGTCTACAGGGAAGCCGGGGATGCCTTTGATCAAAGAGGAAGAGGAAGCTTGCTCCAGCTGCTCCAAACTATCAGAGCAGTTTACAGAGATCACACCAGGTAAGTTTGTTACACACTATTTCTAATACATCTCCCAGCTCCATTATAGTGTTCCGAGATTCTTTGACGCAAGGGTCGGGTGGTGCAGCCAATATATTGGAGTTCACAGACCAGACATGTGATCAAATATACCACATTACAAGATTGACAGTTAGTGTACTGTCTAATATCATAACTCTTGTGGTTGGAAAATGAAATAATCTCACCGACTGGTCTATTGGGGCCGCTTTGGAGATTCTGCTATCATCTCATGTATTGCATTAGAAACTTTCTCTTATTGCATTAATTTCGTTCATGATTAGGTGTAATTGCAGCTTGGTGCTAGTTTGTGTGTTTTAATGTGTTTGATGCTTTTGTCGTAATATGAATTTTTTGTATAGTGGCTGACGCCATTTTTATATTCATTTGCATGTCTCTTTAAGACAGGGGTAACACCTTTGGTAGGTGTCTACCTGTCTATATAACTTGTGAAGCAAATTCATCTGTAAGCTATGATTAAGGAGCCATACCTTGCTCCAATACGCGTGAGCTTTTAACCTCCCTGGCGTTCTATTGATTGCGCCAGGGTGGCGGCGCAGTGGTATTTTTTTTTTTTTTTTGTTAAACCATGTAGCTAGCCTAGCGCTAGCTACATGATAGCCGCTGAGCAGCGGCATCCCCCTGCCGGAGGCGATCAGAGCAAACAGGAAATCCCGTTCAGAACGGAATTTCCTTTCTGGCTTCCCCCGTCGCCATGGTGATGATCGTGATAACATCACCGACGTCATCGACGTCGTGACGTCAGAGGGAGTCCCGATCCACCCCATAGTGCAGCATGGCACTGATTGGCCAGGCTGCGTAGGGGTCTTGGAGGGGTGGCGTGTTACGCGTCGGGTAGCGGCGAATCGGAGGCGATCGTCGGCGATCGTATATAGCGAACAGCTAGCAACATGCTAGCTGCGTGTTTAAAGAAAAATTATGAAAATCGGCCCAGTAGGGCCTGAGAAATCCACCGCGGCAGTAATGGACAAGTTGAGCTCGTCATTACCGCCAAGGTGGTTATGTGTATCATGTTTGAATGAAGATTTATATTGCAACCCAGCCATCCGGAGTAGCGGGATATCCTTCCTTGGCAACTGACTGTATGTGCAGGGCCGGCCCGCCCATGAGGCGGGGTGAGGCGGGTTCCTCAGGCGGCAGGAAGTGGAGGGGCGGCACCAGGCATTAAGAGGAAGTGCCTGTGCCTGGTTCTTGCCGCCCTCTGGAGAGACTGGACTGGTCTCTGTGACTGGAGGAGTGGCACTGTGCTATCGCCGCCGCCCGCCTGGCCGCCTCAAGTGCTGCAGAGCCTGCAGTGAAGTGTCCGTCCGACCCTGCTGCTGCTGGCAGTGGCTGAATCGGTGAGTCCCTGGCCTCTGGCTGCACAGACTGTGACGCGGGCGGCCGCGGCGCACCAGCCCTGACTGACGTGCCGCCCACGCCCGGCCCACCCACCCACCATGCCGGACTTCCGAGTCCTGAGGCGGGCGGCAGCTCTGCGGCGGCGGCCTACTAGGTCTAGGCCTCTGTGAGGCTTTCCTGGCTGCACGCTGCCTCCGCCTGCAGAATCCGGAAACGGGAGTCTGGAGGAGTCACGCTGCCTCCGCCCGCTGCCCATGTCACGGTCACTGAGTCAGTGCTACTGCCCGTGACCGTGACAAATTGAGCCCGCCGACGCCCCACTCCCCCCCCGGCCTTGCCCGCCCAGAGATGGAGCATGGAGGAGCAAGCCCGCTGCCCTCTTGCCGCCGGCGCAAGATGGATGCTGGGCTGGCCTGCCCTCCGCCATCATCGTCGCCGGACCCCACACCGCACCATCCCCGGTGAGTCAGCTTTTGCTGCGGGCTGCGGCTGCCTCTGGGCCTCTGGCTGCTGCTGGGGTCGGATCGGGTCGGATTCCGTTTTTTGTATTGTATCTTTGTTTCATGTATGTGTAGTCAAGGGTGATGAGGAGGGCTGGGGAGGAGGATGATGAGGAGGGCTGGGGAGGAGGATGATGAGGAGGGCTGGGGAGGAGGATGATGAGGAGGGCTGGGGAGGAGGATGATGAGGAGGGCTGGGGAGGAGGATGATGAGGATGGCTGTGGCTGGGGAGGAGGATGATGAGGATGGCTGTGGCTGGGGAGGAGGATGATGAGGATGGCTGTGGCTGGGGAGGAGGATGGCTGGGGAGGGGGAGGATGAGGATGGCCGTGGCTGGGGAGGATGAGGATGGCCGTGGCTGGGGAGGATGAGGGTGCCTGTGGCTGGGGAGGATGAGGGTGCCTGTGGCTGGGGAGGATGAGGGTGCCTGTGGCTGGGGAGGATGAGGGTGCCTGTGGCTGGGGAGGATGAGGGTGCCCGTGGCTGGGGAGGATGAGGGTGCCCGTGGCTGGGGAGGATGAGGGTGCCCGTGGCTGGGGAGGATGAGGGTGAGGGTGCCCGTGGCTGGGGAGGAGGGTAAGGCGTGGCTGGGGAGGAGGGTAAGGCGCCCCCCGTGGGGGGGGGGGGGGGGGGCGCCTTCACGATCTTTGCCTCAGGCAGCAGAAAGTCCAGGACCGGCCCTGTGTATGTGGCAACCAATTCCCTGCTCCTATATGGTTCCACCAATGTGAGTTGCAGCGGCTCTTCCTTCCTTCCTTTCTAATAAGCTACTGTAACGATAGGTGTCAGCAACCAGAGAGAATCTGATTATTGGTGACCTGCAGTATCACCAAGAATACAGATCTATACCTGATTATGGATGATCTGCAGAATCACCAATAATACAGATATAGTACTAACCTCTAGACACCTGAAGTGTGTAAGTGTTTGGTGTAACAGTAGGAATTGAACCACCGGGGTAGCAGGTGGTCCAATAAGTAGAGAAAGACTCTACTGCAGTCAAGGGCTCCAGGAGGGAGAGTCCCCGACTGGTTTTGCAGCAGGGCCCCCCTCTGAGGAGCAGGGGACCCCTGCAGGAGGACTGAGCACCCAAAGGTTGGGTGGCAGCCAGAAGGGTCAGGCAGGCCGGGTCGGCAACACACAGGCAGATAAAGTACAGAGACAGGAAACAGATTCGGTAACCAGGGACAGGCAGGGTCGGCAACAGTAGATCAGATGTGCGAAGGTACCGAATCAGAAAACAGAAGAGAAGTCAGGAGAGATACAATTCATAAACAGATATCCAATAATAGATAATAGGATAACAGAGGCGCCAATAGGATAAAAAACACTAAAAGAACTTAAAAACCCATCTTGGTAATAGAGGAGGCAGTGGTGGACTCACCCCCTCCAAGCAGAACACACGACTGTGGATTTTCAGTCAAAACAATTTTATTGGATACTCCAAATGAAGTGCAACGCGTTTCACGGGATGCAAACCCGCTTCATCAGGCAATAACAGATAGGAGTAAACAGCATCTGCCAGTATCATCAACACTGAGCGCCTCTGTAGATATCCAATAATGCCTAGTCTTGAGTGTGAGGTCCGTGGTCTCACACCCAGGGACTGGTCTAAGGAATAACACAGATGATATACAATATTCCTAGTCTGGGGTGTGAGGTCCGTGGTCTCTACACCCTGGAACTGGTCTAAGGAATAACACAGATGATATACAATATTCCTAGTCTGGGGTGTGAGGTCCATGGTCTCTACACCCTGGAACTGGTCTAAGGAATAACACAGATGATATACAATATTCCTAGTCTGGGGTGTGAGGTCCGTGGTCTCTACACCCTGGAACTATGCTAGAGAATAACACAGATAATAATACAGTGAACTGGCTAAGTGTGGATTCCCAGGTCCTCCTGGTTCCACCACACTGAAGGATCTAACTAAGGTCTGAGTGCTAACACATAGGCATTCGCAACGCCAGACAACCAGCAACTGAACAGCAAGAGATATATATAGTAAAGTGCTCCACAGCGCCGCCCAGCTCCCATCAACCAATCACCCGCTGAGCTGGGATCATCTGACCGCCTCGATCAGCTGACCCTTCTCCTATTGGCCAAAAGAGCCTGTCTTGCGGCGCGCGCGTAGCTCTCTATCTGTGTGCACTACTATGTCCAGACAAACCAGAAGCCTGTTGCCGCGGGGAAACCGCCGCTCTGTGCGCGGATTCCGCCGCCTCACTGCCAGAACGCGCGGCGGTTTCTCCGCAATCCGTCACAGCTACGGTACCCAATGGAAGTCAAACAGCAGGTACTTCAGGCCCCATCTTGGGCACCACAATTTAAATTTAGGTAAGTCTATTACAGTATAAGTGAAGATATAGTAATGCAAGCACATCAGTGTACTTACCGCCACTTTGCATCTTGCAAATATGCATGTTGTAAATACAAAATTGTCTTATGAAATAATACGATCGATCACCTTATTTAGAACTGATCTAGATACAGGTATAAATCACAGAAAAAAATATTTTAAGTTGGCAGTGTAGATGTATAATAGTTAATAAGCTGTTTAAAACGTACTGTATACCTTAACATTTTAAAAATATATATGGTATATTTTAAGAATAAGAAAACATTTTCATTAAAGCTGTTTGTTAGTGAAATGGTGCAAGCATTGGTGCTGATAAATAGGTTTTACTGATGGGAAATGGTCTCCAGGTATCCCAGATAAGTGATGCCATACCTAAGGGACAAGTCCTCCAGGAGCCTGTAGCCTGTAGCCTAGAATGCTTAAAAGCAATATGTGTCTCTTTGCATAGTACTATCATAGTACTATCTGCCCTAAATATATTGAAAGATAAGTTTATTTTTCTGCAGCAATATTATTGTCTACAGATTAGTACAACAATGGAAAACTATATCTGAGTTCTTTTATCAATTATATGCTGATGTTCAGTGGTCACCTTGTTGTATAGGACCTATTGTGATGTTGGCACATCGGGCCTTTTTGTAATAACTGCTTGTCTGAGTTCTTGCAGGTTTAACTTTGAAACACTCATGGTGCTCTCTGTGTCTCCCAGCTACTGAAGAATCTTTCTCCATTGCTTTTCCCCACACCAGAGTATTTTATAGAGTCCTAACTGCACATTATAGAGGGAGTACAGTATGGTCCGGTGTTAGTCGTGTAGAGCAGATCTGTTGGCATCAAACCAACAAATCTTCATTCCGTTTATACCTTTTTGTACCCGAGTCAACATTTGCTGGTTTGATATTGGCAGAGCCGCCCATTATGTGACTAAGTTGACCTTAATCCTGAGCAGTGGCAGACAAAGCCAACAGTGGTCCCCTGTGCAGAATAAATTAAGGGACCCCGTGTGAGTGGCCATAATCCTATCAAATTACGGTTGGATCCAAGTAATGTCGATAACATAAAAGTACATGAGTCTAAGTTACATTCTTTAGGCCCTCTGTTAATGTAGCGCACGTTTCGTACTTGTGTATCACTAGGTCACAAGCAATATCACTGTTCCCTTCTGGGTTTCAAAGAGAAATACACAGAGAAGAGCCTACAGAATAATCCTGCCCTAACTGTGGTGCAGCCTAGAGGGCATGGGGCCCCTGTGTGGATGTCCTACACGGGCCTATGTCCGCCTCTGGTCTTGAGATCCTTTTTGCAGAAAAGTTTGGCTAATGTCAGTTAACAAATCATTTCCGCTCTCTGAAAAGCAAATAGTTTTCTTTAATATCACAATTTAAAGGTGCCAGATTGTCCAGTGAACACATAGCCCTCCCCCACATCTACAGACCTAGAGATTCAGAAACCCAATGTATCAGTGATAGGCAGTGACTACTCCTTATTTTTATGGAAGCACAGGCACTATTTAGTACGGCTGTATGCTCTGCTTCAGCCATGGAGGAAACCACTTTGGCCAATGCAACCGAAGAGACTACATTTATTCTGCTTGGATTTGGGACACTTCACAATTCAGTATCAGCCTTCATCGCCATCTTCATCATCTTAACAATATATATCACAACACTGTGTGGAAACCTCACAATAGTGACTCTAGTGTTAAGTAGTCACAGGCTCCATACCCCCATGTACACGTTACTCATGCACTTGTCCATATGTGATGTTTTATTTACCACTAACATAGTTCCTAACATACTCCTCTCACTTACGGAAGGTGTCATCAGAATTTCTATTAACAAATGTATTTCCCAGTTTTATGTGTATGGAGTGTCTGCACTTGCTGAATGTTTTATCCTCATGGCTATGTCCTATGATCGCTACCTTGCCATCTGTAGACCTCTGCACTACACCTCCATTATGGACCTCAACCTTTGTGTTAAGCTGGTTGGCTTTTCTTGGCTTGCAGGAGGATTAGCACATTTGAATACTGTCCTGATTATCTCTATGCAGCCCTTCTGTGGTCCTAATATCATTAACCATTTCATATGTGATGTTGGTCCCCTGTTCAAGCTTTCCTGCTCAGATGTTTTTTTATTTCAAGTTCTTCTCTATGTGCTCTCCATTCCCTTTCTTATCACTCCATTCATGTTCATCATTGTGACATATATCTGTATCTTAATAACCATCAGCAAGATCAACTCCAAGGAGGGGAAGGAGAAGACCTTCTCTACCTGCAGCCCACACCTGACCTCAGTGTGTTTGTACTATTGGAGCCTTATCACCATTTATGCTATTCCAAATAGGGGACAGGAAATAAGTGCAAACAAGATTCTGTTTCTACTTTACACCGTGGTCACCCCATTATTCAATCCATTTATTTATAGCATAAGGAACCAGGAGATGAGGAAAGCTGCTGAGATGTTCTTTTGGAAAAAGAAGAGACTCTTACTTTAACCTCCCTGGCGGTTAATTTTTTTTGCCAAATAGGCAAAAATCCTTTTTTAAAATTTTTTTTTTGTTTCATGTAAAGCTACCAGAGTGGTAGCTACATGAAACACCACTAGAGGGCGCATGTGTCCCTCTAGTGCGATCGTCGCCGGCATCAATAGCAAACAGGGGAACACGTATATAACGCGCTCCCGTTTGGCTTCTCCTGTCGCCATGGCGACGATCGGAATGACGTCATGGATGTCAGCAGACGTCCTGACGTCTGACGCTTCCGATCCAGCCCATAGCGCTGCCCGGAACTCATTGGTCTGGGCAGCGCAGGGCTGTGGCGGGGGGGGCCTCTTCTTCTGCCGCTGCGTGCGGGCGATCGCCGCAGAGTGGCGGCGATCAAGCTGTACACGCGGCTAGCAAAGTGCTAGCTGCACGTACAGCACTTTAAATGGCCCAAATCGCCCCACCAGGGGCTGAGATATCTTCCTGCGCGGCATAGCCCGAGCTCAGCTCGGGCTTACCGCCAGGAAGGTTAAGCAATGTTTAGCCTCCTTCTGCAAAGTCCTCCCTTTCCATCTTGGACTCCATTTGTTTCCATTTAGTTTTGAGTCCATCTGTTTTGTTAGCAAGCTGGGAGGTTATCCTTGTGCACCTTTTTTGGAGTTCAAAATATTGAACTATTCTCTATAATTTTGTCTAGCATTTTTGTTCAAAAGGAGCATACACATCAGTTACTAAAGTTGCTTGTTGGGTATCAGGAGCCAAAGGCCTTGGGTGACATCTGTGGGCAGGGTTTGACAGACGCAAGTCATCTGTGTAGCTGACGATGCATTGTATTGCTGTGCGGGGGGGGGGGGGGCAGAGGGATGAAGGAGAAACAATGTCACATGGTAGGCAGGGGAGTGGTGTGCACCAGTGTTGCCAACTCATCCCTTTAATTACTGACACATATGAATTATACAGGTTTTGTGGCTAGGTAGATGCAGTTAAGGCACTGGTTATGTGCAAATAGCCCCAGAACCTGTATAACTTAGATGTGTCAGTAATTAAAGGGATGAGTTGGCAACACTGGTGTGCACACTGGGATCAGCCATCATGGGGAGGAGTTGTTACAAAAGGTGGAGCACCTGCAGGTTGGGGGTTGCGAGCCTCTGTACACACGCCTGATTAACAGCTGAGGCAGTCGTTATTGACTTCCTCAGCCAACTTTAGTCAAGCGTGTGTACAGGGCTCAAAATGAGGAGATCTCAAAGGCAAAAAGATAATAGAAGAAACTGGGAGCCAATATGATGCAGTGTGTTCACACTAGTGTGGGATAAGTACAAAGAAGAATGAGACATGCAAAACTATCTCTACTACTGCAATCTACTCAGGCAACCACTCTACAGGAATATGAGAATCAACTTGACCTTACTCAGGAGATGGGGAAAATTCTATTTAATGGACCTAGAATAGAAAACACCAGACTCTAAACAAGGTAGATAGACACTAACAGGTGGTGGAGGCACCTAGTGGAAAAGAAAAGTATATATGTGTGTAAGAACTAAGAAGTAGCAGGGCTGGGACAAGATTTTCCAGCACTAATGACAGAGATTCCAAAGTTTGCCACAACCAAAAAAATGTGCCCGCTGCGGTATGAGTAGCAAATGTGCACCCAGTATTAAGTAAGTTACCCCATTATAAATAGCCCCCAGAATTCCTCCACAGCTCAGCGGATCGTTCAGAAACAGCCTTATCAGTCAGACGACAGCGTGTACACACGCGCATACTATCGACTAAAGACCGCCCGGCGGGAGGGTCCAGCGAACCCGTCGTTGCATTTGGTAGTGCGTGTGTACGCACCTTTAGGGCCTGTAGAATGCTGAGTAATGTGTAAACTGCAAATATTAGAGAATTATGCAATGGTATAAAAAAAAGCTGTATGACTGAAAATAAAAATATGAGAATATTTTTTTTGCTACCAATCTTCTAGTAATTACCCCAACTACACAACCAAGTCATTATTTCATAATTTTTTTCCGCTTCAGTGTCTCTTTAACATATAAAATAAATGTTGTTGTTTAACGCATTATGATAGTATTTATGGGGGCTTTGCTATTACTGCTAAAGTCTGCGCAAAATTGCATGATGAAATTACAAATTGGATTATACAAAATCAGCTGAATTTCCAAATCATAATTACGTATGGCCATAATTGAGAAAATGTGAGCAAAATTTAACTTCATTGTAATTCGCAGATTGCGATCTTCAATAAGCATTATTATATGGATGCAATTAGAAACTTAGGGGGAAATACCTAGCATTGTTTATTAAAGAGACTCTGTAACAACAAAAACCTCCCCTGGGGGGTACTCACCTCGGGTGGGGGAAGCCTCCGGATCCTAATGAGGCTTCCCACGCCGTCCTCTGTCCCACGGGGGTCTCGCTGCAGCCCTCCGAACAGCCGGCGACAGAGCCGACTGTAGCTTCAATATTTACCTTTGCTGGCTCCAGCGGGGGCGCTGTGGCAACTTTCGGCACGGAAATAGACGGAAATACCCGATCTCCGTCGGGTCCGCTCTACTGCGCAGGCGCCGGAAACTTGCGCCTGCGCAGTAGAGCAGACCCGACGGCGATCGGGTATTTCCGCCTACTTCGGCGCCGACAGCCATCAGAGCGCCTGCGCAGGAGCCAGGAAGGTAAATATTGCGTCACGGCTGTACGGAGGGCTACAGCGAGACCCCCGAGGGACGCAGGACGGCGTGGGAAGCCTCATTAGGATCCTGAGGCTTCCCCCACCCGAGGTGAGTACCCCCCAGGGGCCGTTTTGTCGTTACAGTTCCTCTTTAAGATATGTTTACTTAGTTATTATATTCAAGAATAGAACCTTGAATTCAGCTACAAACTACTGATAAGCTATTTTGTGGATCCTATATTATAAAATTGTGATGACTGTTAAAAGATCTGGAGAGATTGCATTATTTTTTTACATAAGCTAAATATTTCCATATGAAGTACTAAGTGTTGTGTTTCATTTCAAGTTACCATTGACCTATACATTTCTGTTTATAGCTGGACTATTGGTCCACTTTAAGTTCATGAAATTGTGCGTCTCTGGAGTTAAGGCTCAATAGGCCTTCTGTCAACCTGTGTCTTCCCTGGAGGTAACCGATATACACCCCTAGGCTGCTGCAGCCTAGGTCGTTGGAGACTACGTCAAATATCCAACCATGTGTCACCTGGTGGTGACAGACACCTGCCAGGAGCTGTGGGATGTGAAAGTTTGGGCAACATTGTTAATTGTCAGGATTTTCCTGTATAAATCGTTGGTTGTTACGATAAAAAAATGTCAGTTAAATATATCATATAGGAGACACACACAGTGATATTTGAGAAGTGAAATGAAGTTTATTGCATTTACAAAAAGTGTGCAATAATTGTTTAAATAAAATTAGGCAGGTGCATAAATTTGGCTTCATGTACCCTTCATGGGCCTGTACATAACATATGTATTACACTGTCCACGTTTTGATTTTAGTGATTTTTCAGTAGTAAAAAAAGAGAAAATCCTTCTTAGGATTCTTCATTTTAACTGTGTCTATTTTGAAGCCAACCCTTCCTGATGTCATTTCCTCCCTTACTCTCCTCTGCCTGATTGTGTATGCATTGCCTGCCCTCCTACCAGTTCAGGAACTCCCACCCAGCTCGGCAATATAAAGTGCATTGTCTCAGCATGAGAAATATTGGCCAATCAGAGAGGAACAGAGGTGTGGCAGGAGAAAACAGGAGGGAAAGAGGATTCAGCCAATCAGGCTGCAGTAGTTAAGTCTGAGAGCAAAGTAAAGAAGCAAAAAAAGACAACCCAGCATGCCTTGCAATTTCCTTTATGCGGCAATGTACCGAATGAGAGTCAGGTAAACTGGGGAATGATCATTTATCAACAAGAAAAGTAATATAGATTTTAACTTTTGGATTGCCTTGTTAGTATCCTTATTACTTGTTTACCAGATAAAAATAAAGAATTGATTTTTGATTTTAAGCCCGACAGTTACACTTTAAACATGGTGAAACGTGGAGATATGATTTGCTTTTGGACAAATCTGGAATTGGACATATAGTATAAATAGTTTTTTGGTTGTTGTTTTTAAAACTGGACATATATACAGTATGTCTGCCCTCATACTACTGGCCAAAACAACTACTGTGCAGATGTTTCAAGTTCGCGCAAAACCGTTTAATTGCGCGCAAACACAAACATTCGCGTGAAAACAGCCGTGCTAACAGTTAGCACTCTTTTGTGAATCAAGCCCCATGTATCCCTGTATCCTGCTTCTTATCAGAAGCTTTTTTAGTAGATCTGTGAGCTATGTGGATGGCTCTGGTTTTAGGTTTTTTGGGGGGTTTCCCTAGGGGACCATGACTTGTGAGGTGAGTTTGTTTTATGGCCCCCTAGATAGCTAAGCTTTTCCTGGGAAAGAGAAGGATTGCTTGGCAATAAATACGAGCATAAACAAACACTCACAATCCCTAGAGCAGGGCTGTGGGATGAAAGAGCACTGATTTTCTAAAAGCAGGCTAATGAATGTAAAGGGGTACTCCAGATCAGATTTTGTGTGCATTTTCATGTGCTTGCCGCAATGGTGTCCACAAAATCGTGACATTGGGTCACTCATAACATGTTTGAACAGAGAATTATATTGACAAGTCGAGTGAACCGTTCCCCAAGGAAGCTCCAATGTCAGCATTTTTTTTTACAAAACAGACTCTTCAGGTGAGTAGAAATGTCAAGGAGTTCTTCAATTAAATTTTTTTACATTTCGGAAGAGTAACAGAAAACCTTATTCTATGTTAAGAATGCCTGGACTAAAATATCTACCATTCTAGAGCGTAACTAGAAAACAGTGAGCCCCCCTGCGAAACACTTTGGGTGCCCCCCACTCCACCCCTTCACAGTCCCGCCTTCTGACTCTGCAGGCAGCTTGAGCCAGTGAGCCATTCTCTGTCCAGACACAACTGCAGGCAGGCTGTGTCACAATTGCAGTGGTGACAAAGCGTCCTATTCAGTCAGGAAGATGGGAGATGTGGGACCATGCTGCATGCTTGAGGGGGCCGGGCAGGCCAGGCAAATGAGGAAGTAGCAGCCAGGGACACTGCAGCCCAGCCCAAGTCTGCCAGGTTCTAGTGCCTGCCCGCACCACCACAGCTGTACAGCATACAGCCTGAGCCAGTGCCCAGCACCGGATACAGCAAGTAAATGTAAAATAAATGTATAAGGGCTTGTTTCCACTTCCGGTTCTGCGGGTACGCAGACGAATCCCATCAGCCATGCCATGCACAGCTATGGGTTTCGCAGCCTCCCGCACCATTTCGGATGAAAATGTCGGCCGAATCACTAGCACAAGCGATTCGGCCGGCGGCGCCATTATACCCTATGAGTTTCCCTGCGGGGAAACTCTACAGATTCGGCGCGGAAACCGTGCCAGTGGAAACTGGCCCTTAAGGTTTCTGCGCCCACCCATGTGTTAATTTATGTACACGAGTGGGTGGCAGGCCCCCTGGCCCACCCGCAGTTGAAGACACTGTAGGGGCGATTGTTACGCCCCTGCTACAGTATTATTCCCATACTTTCTATCTCCTTCTATTTTCTGAATCTGAACTTGTGACTTTTTCTCTTCTGGAACTATTGCCCATACTGAAAAAGTACCTTATTTTTTGGGACTATAAGACGCACTGGACTATAAAATGCACCTAGGTTTAGAGGGCAAAAACCAGGGAAAAAATATACTAAACCTGGTGCTTCCATGATCCAGGAGCGTCTTCTAGATGTTCTCCTCCCAATTATTGTCCACCTCCTGTTTCCCCTTTGTACCCGCTTCTGTGCCCCCCCTTTGAGTCTCCCTTCATGTTTACCCTTTGAGTTCTCCTCTGTGTACCCCCTTGGTGTCCTGTTCTGCTGTTTGCCACTTCCTGTTTCTGCTTGGTGCCATCCCCAGACTTCCACTGCCTGAGGAAATCACATCAAATGGCTTCATGGGCGGGCCGGGCCTGTACATAACATATGTATTACACTGTCCACGTTTTTATTTTAGTGATTTTTCTATAGTAAAAAAAGAGAAAATCCTTCTTAGGATTCTCCATTTAAACTGTGTCTATTTTGAAGCCAATCCAGATGTAATTTCCTCCCTTACTCTTCCCTGCCTGATTGTATATGCATTGCCCGCCCTTCTACCAGTCTTCAGGAACTCTCATCCAACTCTGCAATAGAAAGTGCATTTTCTCAGCATGAGAAATATTGGCCAATCAGAGAGGAACAGAGGTGTGGCAGGGGAAAACAGGAGAGAAAGAGGCTTCAGCCAATCAGGCTGCATTAGTTAAATTTGAGTGCAAAGTAAAGAAGCAAAAAAAGACAACCCAGCATTCCTTGCAATTTCCTTTATGCGGCAATGTACCAAATGAGAGTCAGGTAAACTGGGGAATGATCATTTATCAGCAAGAAAAGTAATAATGATTTTAACTTTTGGATTGCCTGGTTAGCATCCTTATTACTTGTTTACCAGATAAAAATAAAGAATTGATTTTTGATTTTAAGCCTGACAGTTACACTTTAAACATGGTGAAACGTGGAGATATGATTTGCTTTTGGACAAATCTGGATTTGGACATATAGTATAAATAGTTTTTTGGTTGTTGTCTTTAAAACTGGACATATATACAGTGGGATGCAAAAATTTGGGCAACATTGTTAATTGTCATGATTTTCTAGTATAAATCGTTAGTTGTTACGATAATAAATGTCAGTTAAATATATCATATAGGAGACACACACAGTGATATTTGAGAAGTTAAATGAAGTTTATTGCATTTACAGAAAGTGCGCAATAATTGTTTAAATAAAATTAGGCAGGTGTATAAATTTGGGCACTGTTGTCATTGTATTGATTCCAAAACCTTTAGAACTTATTACTAGAACACAAATTGGTTTGGTAAGCTCAGTGACCCCTGACCTACATACACAGGTGAATCCAATTATAAGAAAGAGTATTTAAGGGGGTCAATTGAAAGTTTCCCTACTCTTAATTTTCTCTGAAGAGTAGCAACATGGGGTTCTCAAAACAACTCTTAAATGACCTGAAGATAAAGATTGTTCACCATCATGGTTTAGGGGAAGAATACAGAAAGCTGTCTCAGAGATTTCAGCTCCCTGTTTCCACAGTTAGGAACATATTGAGGAAATGGAAGACCAAAGGCTCAGTTCAAGTTTAGGCTCGAAGTGGCAGACCAACAAAAATCTCAGATAAATAGAAGCTACAAATGGTGAGAACAGTCAGAGTCAACCCACAGACCAGCACCAAAGACCTACAACATCATCTAGCTGCAGATGGAGTTACTGTGCATCAATCAACCATTCGGCGCACTTTACACAAGGAGATGCTGTATGCAGAGAAAGCCTTTTCTCCGCCCACAGCACAAACAGAGCCGCTTGAGGTATGCTAAAGCACAATTGAACAAGCCAGCTTTATTTTGGAAGAAGGTGCTGTGGACTGCTGAAAATAAAATTGAGTTATTTGGGCATAACAAGGGGCGTTATGCATGGAGGAAAACCAACACAGCATTTCAAGAATAACGCCTGCTACCTACAGTAAAATATGGTGGTGGTTCCATCATGCTTTGGCGCTGTGTGGCCACTGGCCAGTACAGGGACTGGGAATCTTGAGGGACGCAAGGATTCCACTCAGTATCAGCAGATTCTGGAGACTAATGTCCAGGAATCAGTGACAAAGCTGAAGCTGCGCCGAGGCTGGATCTTTCAACAAGACAATGACCCTAAATACTGCTCAAAATCCACTAAGGCATTCATGCAGAGGAACAAGTACAATGTTCTGGAATGGCCATCTCAGTCCCCAGACCTGAATATAATTGAAAATCTGTGGTGTGAGTTAAAGAGTGCTGTCCAGGCTCGGAAGCCATCAGACCTGAATGAACTACAGATGTTTTGTAAGGAGGAATGGTCCAAAATACCTTCAACCAGAATCCAGACTTTCATTGGATCCTACAGGAAGCGTTTAGAGACTGTAATTTCTGCAAAAGGAGGATCTACTAACTATTGATTTCATTTCTTTTTTGTGGTGCCCAAATGTAACTTTCGCATCCCACTGTATATGTCCAGTGGAGTTTTTTCCATTTTTTTT
The DNA here is from genome assembly GCF_040937935.1 of Hyperolius riggenbachi. Classification (NCBI taxonomy): domain Eukaryota; kingdom Metazoa; phylum Chordata; class Amphibia; order Anura; family Hyperoliidae; genus Hyperolius; species Hyperolius riggenbachi. The sequence goes on along the minus strand of NC_090657.1, from coordinate 52,011,542 downwards.
ACCTTATTTTCCTTTGAAAATAGCATAGAAAATAAGGTAATTATTAAACAAAAATATCACCCACTAAAGGCCTAATTTATCCTGCAAAAAAAACAATGTGTAGATCATTGAGGTGTGATAAGTAGTAATAAAGTTATTGGCTAATGAATAGGAGCAGCGCTGATATGTGAAAATTCCTCAGGGGCTGAAGTGGTACTTTTAAACTACTTATACAAAACTGTAACATTTAACCACGAAAAGTATGTAATACAAAACAGTACTGTATATTTTGTACATGAACACAACTTTGTTTGCTTCTTTGAAATATTGTAACTCGAGTCGTTTGTATGTAGGGGACTGTCTGCATTGTAAAATAAGGAAATCTGTTCATAAAAGCTGTTTGTTAGTGAAAGAGTGGTAATTATAAATTGTGTAGCTAAATATATACAGTATTACTGATGGGAAATGGCCTCAAGAGATCCTTGATGAGTGTTGCCATTCCTGAGTGACTACAAATCCTCAAGGACTCAGTCTGTAGCCTAGAATGCTTAAAAACAGCATGAGTCTCATTGTCTAGTTATATGTTCTAATTATATCGAAGGATGCACCCTGTTTAGCTTATTTCCTTATAAGAATATAGTAAACAGATGAGAACAATGACAGAAAACTATATCTGAGCCCTACTTGTATAAAGTCTATTTGTTGGCATTTTATCTTGTTGAATAGGACATATTGTGATGTTGGCACATCAGGTGTGTCAGAACTGCTTCTCTGAGTTTTCACAGAGTTATCTTTATAACCCTCACAGTGCTGTCTATCAGAATCAGAATCTATTTATTTCACCAAGTACAATGTGAGCTGTACCCGGAATTGATTTTGGCACAAACAGGGTCGGTGATGGTACAGTCACAGAAGAAAAAAGTACATGTAGCATACAGTAGGTACATTTGATATACAGTAGATACATACAGTGTCTGCAGATACATACAATAGATACCTACAGTAGGTTCAAAACTTATATAGCTATTAAGAAACAATTGGGTACAGTCTTTTATATAGCAAAAAGGGCCAAAAAGCACAGTCCTTTTTAGGAGGCAGTCCACCTTGCCCACTTAGATCTTTATTACTTTATAGGAAGGACTCAAGATTTACAAAAAAGAGGAAATTGAATGCTGTTTTCTGGTACAAAAAACTTTTTCATATAAACTTTATTAATACATATAGCAAAAAATAGCAAAAGCCATTAAAAACAATATCTTTGGTTCCATATAGTCAGTCTTCGTGTAATCATGTAATCAACAATATCAAAACACCAATGACTAAGACTGATAGTAACAATACTCTGGCTTGGCTTGATATTTTAGTTGCAACCCTTGATTGATGTATATGTTAAAAGTGGCAACGACACGTTCGTTTCAGGCAGTTTTACTAAACAATTATGCCCTTCTTATTATGCTATGTATAGGTCTTCCAACATAGCAGCATCCTCTTGCATCACGCCTTGGAAAGCCCTGGTGTGCATCTGGTTGGTGCAGATGCCCATATGTGTATATACTTCTTTGGCTTTTTTTGCCCTATAGTTGAGCCTTGCAGATCTGTGTGTTACGGCCCGACGAAGGGCATAATTGTTTAGTAAAACTGCCCTAAACGAACATGTGTCGTTGCCACTTTTAACACATACATCAATCAAGGGTTGCAACTAAATTATCAAGCCAAGCCAGAGTATTGTTACTATCAGTCTTAGTCATTGGTGTTTTGATATTGTTGATTACACGAAGACTGACTATATGGAACCAAAGATATCGTTTTCAAAACTTATATAGGCATAGATTATAGAGTGTAAGGCATAGGTAGAGGAGCCTGTAGAAAGATAGACCCAGCATTTGAAAATATTCCTCCTTTGAGTCCTGACCACACATTATTAAGCGAGTGAGGTATGGTCCAGTGTTGGTCATAGATCTGCTGATATCAAATCAACACATCTTGATTTAGTGAATTCTTTTTTCTTTACCTGATTGACTGGTTTGTTGTCAGCAGATTTGCACATTATATGACTAAATATGCCCATATATCACTGCATATTACGGTCCAATCAACCTTCCAAATCATTTTATTGAATCGGGAAAGAATCAGTGCTGCTACATGGCCGCCCGATCGCCCTTTTGATTGTTTTCCAAAAATCAATCAAATGGATCAATCAGGAATGCTGGAGTTCTCAGGCACAAGAACTAGACCGGGTGCACGGCAGTAGCGGTATTTGATGTCATGACGATTGACAGATCCAAGAGACCCCCGGATGGTGTACATCTCCACCACCCTGTGCCTGTGTGCAGTGTTTTAAAGTGTCACCTGTCTGTCGGTTTAACTCCTGGCCTTTTCTGGCATCTGCCAACAGTACGAGTGACGGTTCCACATAACACTAGTGTGATGTCACATCTGCCGAGCCACATGGTAATGGCGCTCTTGGTGATCTCTAGCACCAGAGGAGGCCAGTAGTTGCTCTGACAGGCAGGTGAGACTTTAATACACTGAGTACGGGCACGGGTGGGACATTTTACTCTCGGGCAGGCCGAAATGCAATAGTCAAATCGCTACGCAGTGTGTGGGCAGGCAACACGCCCTTCTCTGATCAGATTCAATCAGAGAGGGATCTATCTAATGGTCGATCTGACCATATATCAAGTGATGTCTGGACACCTTAAGTTATCCTTAGTTCTGAGATGGTCCTTTCTGCAGGAAAGCTGGGCTGGTCTCTTCACTTAACAAATCATTTCCTCTATCTGCAATACAAACAGTGAATATAGTACTCTACACCTCTACAGACACCCACAGACCTAGGGGTTCAGAGACATAATTTTGCCAGTAAGAGGATGTGACCATGCCTTACCCTTACTGGAAATACAAACCATTTTTAGTATGACTAAGCTATATATCCAAAGCCAGATTATATTAACCAATATGGTTGAATTCTACTGCGCCTGGTGGACACCTTTAACATGGCAGTTGTTCCTTGCTGTATGATCCTGAAGTCATGTGACAGAGTAGAAAGTATATTTTCTGCAAACAGGAAGTAACAGCTCTGTATGTCTGTGCAATTATAATTCTTGCTGGCCATCAATTTCTGCCACTGGGCATGTGCAGTATTGACATTTGGCTAGGGGTAGAGTTTAGTGCTAGATGTCCGAGAGGGGTACAGGTTAGTGTTAGACATAGTGTTAGGCATTAGAGTGGATGAGGTTAATGTTACACAAAGAACAGGAGATGTTAGTTTTAGGAATCAAAAAAGGGTAGGTTACTGTTTGGTGTCCGAGAGGGGAAGATTAGTGTTAGAAAGGGGTGAAGACAGGTAATGTTACCTGTCGGAGAGACAGTACACGTTGATGACATAGGGCAGCAAAAATTGTCATTGCACCAGCAGCCATATTTACTCTTTACTGTTGAATCCACATCCATTTATGCTTCATTCACGCCAAGCATCATCTGTATGTCAAATAGAGATGTTGCAAACCCGCATTTTTTTGTTTGCGAACGCAAACTTGCGAAAAAGTTCACGAACCGGTGAACACCGCCAACTGCAATAGACTTCAATGGGCAGGCGAACTTGAAAACTACAGACACTAATTCTGGCCACAAAAGTGATGGAAAAGATGTTTCAAGGGGTTGAACAAATGGAGGGGGGCATGGCGGAGTGGGATACAAGCCAAAAGTCCCCGGGAAAATTCCAGATTTGACGCAGAGCAGGGTTATAATCCCTAAAGGGCAGAAATCATATTGTATTCCTAAATTGGAGGCCTAAAGTGCTTGAAAACATCTTGTGTATACATGGATCAGGTAGTGTAAGTAGTGTACTGCTTCACACTGACAGACCAAACTCACTGTGTAATGCACCGCAAACAGATGGCCGTGCTGGTGCGCACGTTGGCGAGAGTGCAGGTGATGGTGGCTTTCTAGCCCATATGGTCGGGCTGAGGTAGCTGAATGACAGAACAACAGTGACTGAGTGTCTAGCTGATCGAATTTGGTCTGTCCTCAATGAAGCAATGACCTTAGTCTGACTGACTTAGTCTTCGGGCAGGCCTGACTGTGCTTTGCAGACCAGGCATCCATGGTCAGATGGACCCTTGACCCAACGCTGTGCACCAGAAACGACACCACTTGCCTTTCAACATCACGGTACAGTTTGGGTATTGCCTTTTTGAGAAATAATTGCGGCCTGGTATCTTCCACTGCGGTGTGTGGCTTTGCTTTTGTGTGCTGCTTTTCCTCAGGTGGTCATCCCATTGCAGTTTGTGCTTTTTCATCATGTGCCTTAGTAAGGTAGTTGTCTCTATGCGGGTCTAGGTCTTTCCACGGCTCAATTTCGGTGGCAGAGAGTACAGATGGCATTGCTCTCATCTGAGGCAGACACACAAAAAAATGTCCACACCGCTGAGCCCTGGGATGATGCCTTTGGTGATGGATGCCGACAGAGTGTTAAGTGGGTTGCCAGAATCAGAGCAGGAGGAGGAAGATATGTCACGCTTCCGTGAAGAAGCTGAGGAAGATGAGGTGTTCTGTGTTAAATAGTCAACTACGTCCTGACAATATTGGGGGTTGATGGCACGTGCCTTCTTCTGAACACTGTACTTTGGTCAAGGGCCACACAAAATCACGAAAGCTAGATCTCGAACAGACCTGTCAGGTGGCCTGCTTCTGGTTCTGCCTTTTGTTTTGTCCATATTAGGGGATGAAGTGAAAGGTATGCACTGACTTGACTAATACAATGTGCAGTCACACAGGTGCAGTGAAAAGGTTGCAGTCACTGCTGGTATAGCAATGTGCAATCACACAGGTGCAGTGAAAATGGATGCACTGACTGCTGGTATATAAAACAGCGTGCGGTCACACAGAGGTGCAGTGAACAGGTATGCAGTGACTGGTATATAAAGCTGCGTGCTGTCACACACAGGTGAAGTGAAAAGTATACAGTGACTAGTATTACAATACAATGTGCAGCTGTCACACAGGTGCAGTTAACAGGTATGGACGGACTGGTATATAAAACAGAGTGCGGTCACACAGAGGTGCAGTGAACAGGTATGCAGTGACTGGTATATAAAGCTGTGTGCTGTCACACACAGGTGCAGTGAAAGGTATACAGTGACTGGTATTACAATACAATGTGCAGCTGTCACACACACAGGTGCAGTGAAAGGTATGCACGGACTGGTATATAAAACAGCGTGCAGCAGTCACACTAGGCACTGAATGTGCTGGGTCCTGCACAGTATAGCAATTAGCAAGGGCCAGCTGCGACAGACAGGGCTGTATATGCAGTGTCAGTGGGCCACACACACACACACACACACACACACAAAAACACATCACAAGAACATTAGCTCTCAAAAGAGCTGTTTTTGGTGGTGCTTTTTCAGCAACAAATATAAGCAAGGAGCAAGCTAACAGACCTCCTAACTATCGCTTTCCCTATCTCTCCAATGTCTCTCCCTTCTCTCACTAATACTGCAGCACACAGAGTGAGAAAATGGCAGATGCTGCTGCCTTATATTAGGGGGGGGGGGTTCCCAGTCTGATTGGCGGCCATGTGTCTGCTGACTGTGATGTAGAGGGTCAAAGTTTAGCCCAATGATGTAGTATAGGGGGCGGATCAAACCCCCATAAAGCTCGCGTTTGGATGCGAACGCGAACCTGCGTTGTTTGTGCGAATAAGTTCGGGACATCTCTAATGTCAAACCTTTTCTTTACATACATTTGTAAAATATAATGTATATTTGGTTGTATTCGTCCATTTTCTTCATGGTTCTCATTGCTCAGTAATTTGGGAGTTACCTCTCAAATGTTTTAAGCTCTGTACATTTGTACTCTACCCATTTGTTCATTATGCCATTTATATTTGCCTGTTGTATATGTTCTCATCCATAGTTACTGATGCAATGTTTTCCTGATCTGCAGTAATCATTCTTATGTCAGATGTTGCCCTCTATATTCTTATGCATATCTTTTATTTTATATAAGAGGGGGTATCATAAAGTTTTAAGTATACTTGGAAGCTATGGTACATTGATTAAATTTTGTCAGTCTCATAATTTTGCACATGAAAGGAAAGGGTAAGCACTGCTCACCACCCCACCTTGATAGCCAGGAGCAGGACCTCAGGCAGCCAAGCCCCATGGATATTGTGAGAAGGAAAGAAGTATCTGCTGCCCTGGCGTTCTAAAAGTCCAAATTTATTGGCAATTAATAAGCTAGACATGCACAATAGCTTTTTTCATAATTTTGCACACACTACTATAACTAAGACCAGTTTCATTGATGGTCATTTGAATAGTCGTTCATCTGTCTTAGGGAATTCAATACTTTACTTTCTTCACTGTGGCCGCATCGTCCATCAATGATGGTCTACCAGGTATTAGCTCGTCTGTGAGGGACGTGACCAGTTTGGAAATTGCTTTTCCAACTCACAGTAGTGTAATAAGATGGGCAATCTTTTCCATAAATTGCCATCATTTCATCATGATTTTTGCCGGGCACTTTTACCCTTCAAATACAGGAACTTTATTATGCTGTAAGCCTCAATCTATTCCATCTCACACTTCTGGCACAATCTGTAAAAGAAATAAAGCTGATTTTTTTCTACACCACACACTTAGGGACCAATGAGGACACTGACAAAATTTAATAAACATGCCATAATAATGATGATAATTAAAACTTTATAATACCCCTTGTATGCTTTATTCTATTAAACCAAACTCTTGCATTCCATGTATAGTCTGATACTATGCTGTTGTCTGTGTTTACAGTTTTAAGTCCTTTTGATTGTTCACATTGAACAAGTTACTGGAACTTCCACAGTGTGGTGATTGAAGGGCAAGTAAACTGCCTGTCAAGAATTATTCTGCACAATAAGGGGAATAGGACAATGGCTGTATGCTCTGTTTCAGCCTTGGAGGAGGTAACTTTGGCAAATGCAACAGAAGAGACTATATTTATTCTGCTTGGATTTGGAAATCTTCACAATTCAGTATCAGCCTTCATCATCGTCTTCATCATTTTCTTCACAATTTATATAACAACGTTGTGTGGAAACCTAACAATAGTTACTCTAGTGTTGAGCAGTCACCAGCTCCATACCCCCATGTGCACATTACTCATGCACTTGTCCATCTGCGAGGTTGTGTTTACCACTAATATTGTTCCTAACATATTTCGCTCACTTCTGGAAGGTGTCATCAGAATTTCCATTGAAAAATGTATTTTTCAGTTTTACGTGTATGGAGTGTCCGCAGCTACTGAATGTCTAATTTTTATGGCTATGTCCTACGATCGCTATCTTGCCATATGTAGACCCCTGCACTACACCTCCTTGATAGACCTTGGCCTTTGTGTCAGGCTGGTTGGTCTTTCTTGGCTTGTAGGAGGATTAACAACTTTGAATACTGCTCTTGTTATCTATATGCAGCGGTTCTGTTGTCCTAAAATCATTGACCATTTCATATGTGATTTTGGCCCTCTGTTGAAGCTGTCCTGCTCAGATCTATATTTCTTGCAAGTTCTTCTCTATGTGCTCGCCATTCCCTTACTGCTCATTCCATTTGTGTTCATCACTTGGACATATATCTGTATCTTCCTAGCCATCAGCAAGATCAACTCCAAGAAGGGGAGGGAGAAGACCTTCTCTACCTGCAGCCCACACCTGACCTCAGTCTGTTTGTACTACGGAAGCCTCTTTACTGTCTATGTTGTTCCAAACAGGGGAGAGGTAATAAGTACAAACAAAGTCGTGTTTCTTCTTTACACAGCTGTGAACCCATTATTCAACCCATTCATTTATAGCATAAGGAACCAGGAGATTAGGAAAAGTGCTGAGATGTTCTTCTGGAAAAAGAGGAGATCTTTAGTGTAAAAAATATGTGTCCTTCTGCTTCCACTGAGGCATGCATCTGCATTTACCGAAAAATTTGTTCCATTTTAGTGTTTTTGTCGAACATCATAGGTCAAACTGACTGTAAGATAAGGAAACCTCAAAGACACAAAGATAAAATAAGAAACTGTGAGCTAATACAGTGCAGTATTTTCAAGCTAGTGTAAAATGAATGTATGTTTCTATAATTCTTGATTTTAATGATTTTCTGTATATATTATTTATATTGTATTTTTAATAAACGACGCTAATGTCATTTATTTGTTGGGCTACACCTATTATTCAGCAACACAAAACTGAACCCTGGCTTCTGAAGAGTCGCTACTATTGTTGATAGCTAGATAAAATAGTGTGTGTTTAACCGTTTTCTTTTTGCAGGTCTAGAATCAGCCAGCCAGTGGGTTCCTCTGTCCCATTAGAACAGAGGTGGTGGCAGTTATACCCAGAAATAGTGTGTGAATTGTATTACCGTAACTCACAGGCTCCCTTCTAGTCGGTCTGCTGCCAAATTCCCAGCGGTTTCTGCGCACCGATTGCGACTACAGATTGCATGATCTGTGTACTGAATCCGATTGGAAGGTATTGTGCGGTCCGGCCACTAGGGGGAAAGCCAGCATCATCCCCAGGACTGAACTCCTAAAACATAGGCAAAACCAAAAAAAGGACCGTGTCCCTTTGGTTGTCACCTAACAACCCACACCTGGAAATTTTAAGAAGGATTGCTAAGGAACTTCATCCCATTTTACACAAGGATCAGCCTGAGAAAGATATTCCCTAAACCTCCCCTTTTGTTATATCGGCAACCACACAATCTGAAACAGATGATTGTCAGGAATTCTTTGAATAGGCCTCAACAAAACGGAACATCACCCTGCTGACAAAAAAGGTGTGGGACCTGCAGACACATTTACTCCACTGGCAGGTTAACGATACCAGGTTCACAACAGGAGTACAGAATACAAGGCACATTTTCCTGTGGTTCCACCAATCTGGTATATCTGATCATGTGTGCTAAATGACCCAATGTTATGTACGTGGGAGAAACTGGAAAACTCTGCACAAACGTATGAATGGACACAGGCAAACTATTAACGATACCAAATCTGAACTCCCAGTTGCTACACACTTTCGTTCCAACGGACACAGCGTGTATGATCTTCGTCACACTGCCCTGAAGGGTGGCTTCAAAACGTCAAATGATCGATTAATAGCAGAAACAAAATTTATAAATTGGTTCAAAGCAGTGGACAAGGGCTTGAGTAAGGACAAAAACTTTTTATATTGGTATGAGGCTGGTGATATTTAAACTCTTTCTCAGCCTGTATTGCTAAACTTGTGATCTCAAAATTTATGATACCTCTGTGTCAGTCCAACTCCCAGGTCTGTGAGCATGGTGTAAACAAGGATCCTTATCTCAGCTAACAACCTCTCACCCCATTTAGATGTTCTGTTTCACTTAAGGCATCTCAATGACATGTATTTATGCTTGAAAAAAAAAAATCTGTTTTCCCTTTTGATGTTGCATGTATATAGCTGTCTGTACCATCAGCCTTCAAACAAACAGTATGTAAGCCCGACGAAGGCTGCAAGGCCGAAAGCTTGCTTATTCTTATTATTTTTAGTTAGCCAATAAATGGTATCATCCTGATTTAAAACTTCTTGTACTAAAGAGGGTGACATGCTAAATTGGGTTACCAGCACAGACAACTATTCTTTAGGCAGATGAGGAGAATCAATTTGTTCATATTTGGGTGCAAGAAACCCAAACTATTGGTATCACTATGAAAAATTATATTCTACAGGACTGGGACATAAAATACTAATGTCTGACTGAGGAAGCTAGACAATAATGAGAAGAAGAAGAGGCACCCAATAGAATACAAAAATTAGAAACTTAAAAAAATTGTGTAAAATATTTGTTACCTTCAGGGAAGACACAGGCCTGTTCTACAGCAAAACTTTCATTTCGGCTCAAATGACTGGAATGTACTATTAGAGAACGTGTGCAGCCTAATAGTAAATTTCGTTTCAAGGGTGTTTATTAGATCAAAAACACAAGAACAGGAATATTTCAAAGAAGAGATTTCCCCACGCAGGAGGAGTAACTACATAAAATACGATAATGAAAAGTAGTGGAATGAAACATTCCATAAAAAAAAATTTAAACTAAACACATTTTAGATTTATAAGAATAAGGGAAGGGAGGGAAAGGAGGGGGAGGGAACAGGGGAGTTATAGAGGCATGGATAAGAGCGGGTGACCCATGGGTGCTATGCACAACATGCCGATGGGTCTCAGTGGTGGAAGGGGAAAGGAGAGGAGGGGTAAATTATTAAACTGGGAAGCCCCAAGCCTACCTTCTTTTTATAGAGGAAAAGAGTGGTTCTGGGTTCTCTGGGAAGGAACGTCCCTCGTAAGAAGATAATATAAGTATGGTATGTTATTTTGTAACATGTGGAAGAAATAGGTGGAGACCTTAACTGGATGCAGTCTAAAATAAAGACATATGAATTGAAGGGTTTGGGGTAAGACAGACATTTTTGTCACTTTGGTATATATCGGAGCCATGATAGATGAGAGGATGACCAATTTTAGGAGTAGCAAGATTAGTATATTTACTAGCTAGTAATGATGCCACAAATGGACATGATAAGTATAAGTTAAAGGACAGCTGAAGTAAGAGGGATATGGAGGGTGCCATATTTATTTCCTTTTTAAACAGTACCTGTCCTGCTTGTGCCTTGCTGTCCTGGTGGACTTTTATGGATCAATAGTGTCTGAATCACACACCTGAAACAAGCATGCAGCTAATTCAGTCAACCTTAAGTCAAACAGTCGATCTGCATGCTTGTTCTGGGTCTATCGCTAAAAGTATTAGACCCAGAGGCTCAGCAGGACAGCCAGGCAATTTGCATTGTTTAGAGGGAAATAAATATGGCAGCCTCCACATCCTTCTCACATCAGTTGTCCTTTAATCAGACCTCTAAATTATCTGAATATGATGTTGAGCAGGTGAAAGAGTAATTAGGTTGTAACAATGACCACATGGCTAAATCCAGGTTTGTAATGATCACCTAGAAATCCCCAAGAATTGTTGTAGCACAGCAAATAAATTAGGAAAAGTGATGTGGGATTGGGTTACAAAGGTCAGGAAGTTTGTGAATAAATTAAGTTTATGAGGGATGCTCATTTCCCACGATTTCCTAATTTTGTCGCCAAACCTGTACCAAGGGATCTATGGCTAGAACAAAGAGGGTAGGGGACACCCCTGCCTCTTACCTTTCTGGATACCAAATACTGAGGATATATAACAAAACATACTTGGGCTGTAGGATGAGAATAGGCAACTTAGATCCCTCTATTGGATAGTATCCATAAAATGGTGGTGTTACTTTCTATACCTTCTATTTGATACCCTTTTTGTGGCCTATGTTTTGCATGTCTAACCACATGAGCTTCCTTTACAGGTTCACAATAATGATATAAGTTCGTTTTCCGACAGGAATAGGAGGCGCCCGTGTGGTGTATTAGGTGTTCTCTTCATACAAAGAGACTCCACTCGATAAAAGGTTACGACGATTTATTTTAGCACAATAGACAACGCGTTTCGCGGTCCAAGCCGCTTCCTCAGGTCAATAACAGGTGCTTTTTTTTTTTTTTTTTTAAACAAATAAATGAAATCACTAGAAGTATATAAAACATAAATATAGACATACAATAAAAATATGATATATAGAAGTTACAGCCACGAACCATTAGGATCTATGGGGACCGGCCCTTAGTCGTGGCAGTTGTGCCGTAAAAACAAACAACACACATGATAATAATAACAAGAAGATACTTCAAATAATTGGCATAAAATACTATAACAGATGTGATGGATCTAGGTGAAAGGGATGTATGTGTGAGTGGGATCCATATCTATAATGGGATGGGTGTGTAACTGAAGTACTCCGTTGTACGGTGCACTACAAGGCGGAGGATGCCGGGGGAGGGGGAGGTGGTTATGGGGTGGACTGTTACTGTAGGTCGAGGCCTGGGGGGAGAAAAGAGAGTCTAAATGCCAGTTATAGGCTATCAGTTCCTAGTATAGGGAAGGATCCAGTTACGGAGAGCCTATATATCAATTATGGGTATAGGGATAAGGTCCTAGTATAGGCAGGGTCCGGCTGGAAGTATCCTACGAGTACTAGTGGGTATGTAGGGCCCCCAGGAGTAATAGGAACCTGATAACTATGTGGGGGACCCGGAGGGGGTATATGGTGAATGTGGAGGTCGCTAGAACCCATGTTAAAATATCGTCTGCTAGTGGGTTCTCTGTGTGAGGATCCCTGGGGTGGTATCCGAAAAAATTATAAAGGTTGTAGTGGCCAGATGGGGACCCTGTGTACGGACACGGAGGGTCTCTTACCTTAAGCTGGGGTCCGGAGAACCAGAGCGCCAAGCCGAGGGCTCTGCTGAGTGAAATTTAAATAATGTGTATTGCGGAAGTGAAATTGGCCGGCCAGGGGGGCGTGGGTGAAGTGGGGACCTATCGGAAGGGAAGGGGGCGAGGTCTGGGTCCGTATCTCAAGCCGATTGGTGTGACGGCTAGAGGACGGAGCGCAGTGCGTATCAAGACTCGCATTCAACGCGAGTGTACGGGGCTGCTAGATGTGAGGCTCTACGTCGGGGCTGGGGGCAGGACGCATGCGCTAAAATCCTAGGCCGCCATGTTGGTCTATGGCAGGCCTGGCAGTGTGACGAGGGGGGCAATGGGATACCAGAGGAGAGAGAATTTTTATTCCAAAGCAGTCTGGGACGCCAATGGGTATATAACCAATTTGTATAGCTCCACGTACTAAGGGATAATATAAGTCAGGGACACATGGGATGAGAGAAAGGGAAAGTTGATTAAAAATTAGCTTGAAAGCTTTAACACCGATAACCAATAGTGTGAAAGTTTTAACAAGGGTAGCAGCTGTTTTAAAATTGCATATATTCCATATATATTGGGGATATTATGGGATTTACAGACGAGTCTACACATATACAGACAGATACATAGTCCAAATGACAGAATAACAAATATTGTTCAAAGCTAGTTCCGAAAACTACACGGTCAGTCAGATCTGCTGAACTACTGCCATCTCATGGACAGCTAGGGAACTGTATTAAAAACTAGTATTACATCTCATGATTATTTAGTTTGAATGGAATTAGCATGAACCATTAGTACCGAGACTATAATCTTGCAACTACATGTATTCCACATATTGGAAACCTTATTGTGTCTTGGAAGCACATGTACAAAACATATATATATATATGACAGATTTTTGTTGTGGTGCTAATTCTCAAATCATGTGTCTGGCAGGAGTATGGGCGTAATTGTGTTCCTAACATCCTAGGCTCTTATTACTCATTTTATTCCATCTGGCGGTAAAGGACGAATAACTCTATGGTGTATGTATGGTCCAAATGTTGTAAGGGGACTAGGAATATGTTACAGCAAGGGGAGCGGTGGACCATTTGGACCATACAGCATTGACCTGAGGAAGCGGCTTGGACCGCGAAACGCGTTGTCTATTGTGCTAAAATAAATCGTCGTAACCTTTTATCGAGTGGAGTCTCTTTGTATGAAGAGAACACCTAATACACCACACGGGCGCCTCCTATTCCTGTCGGAAAACGATCTTGTATTACCCCACTCGTGGGGTTCTTCGTGACCTACGAGAAGCGAAGCCTTTTTCTAAGGAGCAGCGACCAGCGATCATAAAGACCGAGTGGGGACGGGACTTCCCTACACGCCCGTACAAGTGGTTGCCTTAAAGCAACCTATACTTGTGAGTATATTTGTTCTTAATTTTAACTTCCTTACTTGAGGATAATACACCATAAGGGCTCCTGGTACCCTGCGGGTTTTTTCTCTTCTCTACACTGACCAGAATGTTATAAGTTGTAACCTGGTTCTTGGAAACTACATGGTTGGGAGCAGGCTATTAACCTCCTTGCCGGTCTAAAAATTCCGGCAAGGAGGCAGCGCCGCACTTTTTATTTTTTTTTATTTTTTAAATCATGTAGCGAGCCCAGGGCTCGCTACATTATAGCCGCTGAGCGGCGGCATCCCCCCACCCACTCCGATCGCCTTCGGCGGCATCCCCCCACCCACTCCGATCGCCTTCGGCGATCAGGAGTATGCAGGAAATCCCGTTGCGACCGGGCGGGATGACGTCACCGACGTCATAGGGAATCCCGATCCGCCCCTTAGCGCTGCCTGGCACTGATTGGCCAGGCTGCACAGGGGTCTGGGGCGGGGGGGCGGCTCGGCGCGGCGGGTAGCGGCGAATCAGCGGCATTCACGTACTACACGCAGCTAGCAAAGTGCTAGCTGCGTGTAGGAAAAAAAAATTATGCAAATCGGCCCAGCGGGGCCTGAGAAATCCTCCAGCGCAGGTTACCCCGAACTGAGTTCGGGATAACCGGCAAGGAGGTTAATAAAGCGGCACAAAATACACACAGGGAAGTAATTGCACTTCTGCTTGCAAAACAATTGTTAATCTATTGCAGTTAGGGTTCGCCCCAACTTAAGGATAAGTCCCCCCTACCAAAGTGTGTTCAATATTAGTGTGTATTGCGCAATGGGGGGATCTAAAAAAGAAAGGGCGCAGACTAGAAAGACAGTGGCGTAAATCAGGGACTGGGGAGCACAAATCTAGCCTAGTTCAACACCTCAGACAATACAAACAAGCAATAACCAAGAAAAAATCAGACTTTATCTCGCACAAAATATCTACAGCCAACAACAGAGCTGCTCAACTCTTCCACACAGTGGAATCACTCTGCAATCCTTCCTGCCTAAAAGCCCCAACCACATACTCCAGGGAAAGGTGTGAAGAATTCTCTGCCTTCTTCACAAACAAGGTGTCTACCATCCGTGCCAGCATTACACCAACAACATCAATTGACCACTGGACGTTGCATATGCCTACTACCGTACCACCATGGCAAGTCTTTGACACTCTGAGTGTAGAAGATTTTGGAATTCTCATTCAAAGTCTTCGCCCCACTACCTGCGACCTGGATCCTGGCCCAACTGGATCCTTAATGCAGTGCCCAGCGCTGTTCAGGCCAGCACTTCACAAAATCACTCAGTGCTCCTTGCAAAGTGGACTTTTCCCAGAAGAACTAAAGAAAGCAATCATAAAACCCCTCCTGAAGAAACCATCACTAGATCCTGATTCTGTAACCAACTACAGACCTGTGGCGAACTTACCATTCCTATCAAAAGTTATCGAGAAAGCAGTCGCCAACCAGCTAGAAGCCAGGCTTACAGATAACAACATCTTTGATACTTTTCAGTCAGGATTCAGGAAAAGGCACAGCACTGAAACAGCATTAGTCCGAGTAATGAATGATCTACTTACTGCAAGGGACAAGGGTGATTGCTCAATTCTGATTCTTCTTGACTTGTCAGCAGCATTTGATACTGTGGACCATGAAATACTAATCCAGCGACTGAAGAATTACTGTGGCCTAAGGGGTACTGTTCTTAGCTGGTTTCAGACCTTCCTATCTGGCAGGACACAGCAAGTATGTCTAAGCACACACTACTCTAATCCAGTGCCACTTGCCTATGGAGTTCCACAGGGTTCTGTACTATCACCATTACTCTTTGCAGTCTACATGCTCCCACTGGGCAAAATAATCCAGAACTATGGTTTAGGATACCATTGTTATGCAGATGACACACAACTGTATCTGTCCTTCAAGCCTGGCACCCAAGACCCATCAGCATCCATAAATGCGTGTCTAGTGGATTTACAAAATTGGATGAACACCAGCTGGCTGAGGCTGAACTCTGACAAAACAGAGGTGTTGGTGGTAGGTGGTCCACACATGATGGATAACGTTCAAAACGCTCACCACCTCAAACTAGCAATTGGGGGAGATACTGTACAGTATAAAGACTCTGTGCGAAACCTTGGGGTGATCCTGGATGGAAATCTAAAACTCAGACAGCAGGTATCAGCTGTCGTCAAGTCTTCCTTCTTCCATCTAAGAAATATAGCGAAAATAAAACACCTAATCCCAGCTGAAGACCTACCTGCCCTGGTTCACGCATTTGTATCCTCCCGCCTAGACTACTGCAACGCCCTGCTAATCGGATCTACAGATAAGGTTCTGCGCCCCTTACAGCTAGTACAGAATGCTGCAGCCAGAATCCTAGCCAATGCCCCCCGCAGCTCACACATCACCCCAGTACTGCAAACTCTTCACTGGTTGCCAGTAAAATGGAGAATCAATTTTAAGATCTGCCTGCTGACATTCAAGGCTCTACACCACATGGGACCCAAATACATAGCGGATCTATTGGAACTTTATGCCCCTCCACGCACCCTCCGCTCTGCCAACAAGATGAAGCTGGTTATTCCCAGGATACACTTAACATTTGGTGCTCGGGCCTTTTCCTATGCAGCCCCTACTCTATGGAACTCACTTCCACAATCAGTACGAGAGGCTCCTTCTCTGGACAGCTTTAAAAAAAGGCTAAAAACTCACCTCTTTTCCCTAGCCTTTGAGACTGCATAATGCAGGGTCACAGCGCTTTGAGTCCCCAGGGAGAAAAGCGCTATATAAATATTATTGTTATTGTTATGTAAAGCATACTTGCCAACTTGTTCTGTAAGAACTGCATCCTTTCTGCCCTCTTGTAACTTGGCAACATCTCTGCCACATTGTGCTTATACCGAGGGTCTAGTAGTGTTGCCACCCAGTAAAGGTCTTTCGAATTTTTTTTTTTTTTTTTATACGGGGGTCCCTCAACAGGCTGAACAGCATGAAAGACCCCATCTGCACAAAGTTGGATGCCGACCTAGTAGTCATCTCCTCCTGCTCTTCCTCAGTGATGTCAGGTAAGTCCTCCTCCTCCCCCCAGCCACGAACAATACCACGGTAAAGGTAAGCAGCACAAGCCCCCTGCGATTGTTCTTCCGCCTTCTCCTCCCTCCTCTTTGTGGTCAACAAATCTGGTTCTGCTGATGTTTGTTCCCACTTTCCCTCCTCTCAGTCCTCTACAGCTTGCTCCTCCACTCTACGTATGTCACGCTCCAGGAAGAAAGCGTATGGGATCAGGTCGGTGATGGCGCCTTCGCTGCGACTCACCAGGTTTGTCACCTCCTCAAACGGACACATGAGCCTGCAGGCATTACGCATGAGCGTCCAGTACTTTGGCCAGAAAATCCCCAGCTCCCCAGAGCCTGACCTTTCACCATAGTTGTACAGATACTCATTGACTACTTTTTCCCGTTGTAGCAGGCGGTCAAACATGAATTCGTTGAATTCCAGCGAGTCGGGCTATCGCAAATCAAGCGCCTCGCTGGCAAGTTCTTTCTGCGCTGAATATCGGACAAGCGTGCCATGGCCGTGTAGGAATGCTTGAAATGCCCACACACCTTCCTGGACTGCCTCAGGACCTCCTGTAAGCCTGGGAACTTACACACAAATCTTTGCATTATAAGATTCAGCACATGTCATGCATGGCACATGTGTCAACCTGCCCAAACTCAAAGCTGAAATGAGATTGCTGCCATATTCACACATCACGTTGCTAATCTTCAGTTAGTGCGGGGTCAGCCACTGATCCACCGATTTCTTCAGAACGGCCAAAAGTGCTGTTCCAGTGTGACGCTTTGAGGCAAGACATGTCCAAGATGGCATGATACCATCGTACCTGGCCCTGGGGAGCTGGGGTTATGCAATTTGATTTTATGAATAAACTTAAAAAATTGTGAAACTGTAGAAATAAGGCAGGCAGAGTAGTAAAAATCCAAGCAGAGGTCAGTGCAGGCGGCAGGCAGAGTAGTCAAAATCCAGGCAAAAATCGGTAACAGTAAGGCAGAAGCACTTAGCTCAGAAACAGTTGAGGACCAAATGGCTATACTGTCATCCTGTGCTTTCAAATGAGCTTATCTGCCATGGCAGTCAGGTGACACGGGGAGAGATCAAATTACAACTTGTGATTAGAGACATATGAGGAGGAATTAGACAAGCTAAACTCAATCTATAGCACGTCTCTGTTTTCCTTCTGCCCTGTGCTACACTACAGTTGCACTTTAAAAATAGTTACCACCCCCGATGTCACGCCACACCACCACACTGATTGGCCGCCGGGTCACCAGAAAAAGAAGAGCAGGGATATTGGGATCCCGGCGGCCGGAGAAAGCAGAGGACAGCCGGGGTGAGGGGTTGGAGTCCTGCTGCACAGCGCCGATCGCACACGGGACTCCATAACATCCATTAAAGCAGGAAATTCACTACCCCGAGCTGAGCTTGGGATTACCGCTTTGGGCTATTTTTTCCTACCCTGAGCTCAGCTCGGGATTACTGCCAAGGAGGTTAAATTGATATATTTCTTATTTTCAAATATCAATATGACGGAAAATGAACCAGAATAGAAAGTGTCAGTGTTTTTGGGGTGTGGAAGGGGTTTGGCTTAAAGTGAACCAGAGACTAAGCACCCTCATGTATTTTACCATATATATCAGTGGGAACATTAGAGAAAACGCCTACTCTGCTCTCTGTTTTATCCTCACTGCTAAAAGGGTCTGTTATCAGCTGTGATAAGAATCCCAGATTGAGCATTCAGTCTAGCTTTGCCAGGATTGATTATTGAGTCATTATTGCAGAGCCACAAGGGGGCAGGCTTGGGCTTGAAAAGACCACAGAGAAGACAGACTCAGCTATAATCATTCCATAGCAAAGCCAGACTGAATGGTCAGTCAGGGTTTCTTATCAGAGGTGATAACAGTCAGATTAAACAGAGAACAATGAAACAAAGAGCAGATTAGGTGTTGTCATGTTCCCACTTATTTATAAGGTAAAATACATGCAGGTGCTTCATTTCTGGTTCTCTTTAGAGACACTGAAGCAAAAAAAAAATAAATAAATTATGATAATGAATTGGTTGTGTAGTACAGCTAAGAAATAATGCAATAGAAGCAGAGACACAAGTCTAATATTTGTTTCCAGTACAGGAAGAGTTAAACTCCAGTCATCTATGCAAATAGCCATTGAGCTCTAGACTTTCAAAGTCTTATGCCTCATCCAGACCAGGGCTTTTCAACCTGTGGTACGCGTACCACCAGTGGTACTTTGCTGCTGCCCAGGTGGTACATTTTAAGTTTGCCTGCCACCTTAATTGCCTGTCTGCTGCTTGTCCTGGTCCTCCACAAAGTTCAGCTCGCCCTCACATGCTACTAATGCAATATGTAGGCTATCAATCTGATTTTAACCCTTTTCCCCACTAATACTTCCTGTACCCCCCCCCCCCCCCCCCACACACTTTTCTTAAAGTGTACCTGTAAGAGGAAAAGTGCACCTGGGGGGTACTTAAATCGGTAGAGGGAAGCCTCTGGATCATAAAGAGACTTTCCCTTTCTCTTCAGTAGAGGAGATCCAGCACTGGGACCCCCCAAAGATCTCCTTGTTGCCGTGCGCGTATGCGCAGTAGCGGCACTCCACTCGGCGGAAACAGCGGAGCCCAATGTACTGTGCAGGCACATTGGTGGTACTTAGAACATTTTCAGGCGATAAAGGTGGTACACTCAGTGAAAAAGTTGAAAAGCCCTGATCTAGACGGAGCGTTCCGGCAGCTCGATTAGCCACCGGATCGCCTCTTCCGCATCCCCACCGCGTCCCCGCTCGCCGGATTCGATCCGCCCTCATCCCCGCCGCTTATCTTCCGCTCGATTCCCTGCCATTGTCCCCTCGTGGAGAATGAGCAGGGAATCGGCGGTGGCGAGATCCGACCTGTCGGATCTTATCAATCGAGCCACATCAGCGGCTCGATTGATAAGCCAAATCGCCGCCGGATCACTACGTGTAGACGTAGCTAAAAGGTGGCCATACACTTATAGATTTGCAGCAGATTCGATTAGAGAATGATGCAATGTTATAAAAAAAAAAGCTGTAAAACTGAAAATAAAAATATGAGAACATTTTTTTTTTGCTACCAATGTTCTAGTAATTATCCGTACTGCACAACCAATTCATTATATTATAATTTTTTCCGCTTCAGTGTCTCTTTAACCTTCCTGGCGGTAAGCCCGAGCTGAGCTCGGGCTATGCCGCCGGAAGGCACCGCTCAGGCCCCGCTGGGCCGATTTGCATAATTTTTTTTTTCCTGCACGCAGCTAGCACTTTGCTAGCTGCGTGCAGTGCCCGATCGCCGCCGCTACCCGCCGATCCGCCGCTATCCGTCGCGCCGCAGCCGCCCCCCCCCCCCCCAGACCCCGTGCGCTGCCTGGCCAATCAGTGCCAGGCAGCTCTATGGGGTGGATCGGAATCCCCTATGACGTCATGACGTCGGTGACGTCATCCCGCCCCGTCGCCATGGCGACGGGGAAGCCCTCCAGGAGATCCCGTTCTTTGAACGGGATCTCCTGATCGCCGGCGGCGATCGGAGGGGCTGGGGGGATGCCGCTGAGCAGCGGCTATCATGTAGCGAGACTTTGTCTCGCTACATGAAAAAAAAAAAAAAAAAATTTAAAAAAAAGATTTGCTGCCCCCTGGCGATTTTTTTGCAAACCGCCAGGAGGGTTAAGTGTCCCTCTTATCTTAAAAAGTTGGGAGGCATGCCCGGACTAGTTTTCAGAGAATACTACAGCACGCTTTTTTTTTGCCACACCTTGCTAATGTAATTATGTCAGCTCTTATCTATGCTTCTTTTGGAACCAAATTCCCCTTTGTCCCTCCTTCCACCTCATTTTTTTCACTTTTAAGGGGCCCATACACCTAACGATTTTCCCGCCGATATATAGCAGATTCGATCACTGCAGCACTAACACAGATTGTGATCAACTTCATGCTGAAATCGATTCACAATCTGTTTGCAGTAAAGGCAGCCATACGATCCCTCTCTGATCAGATTCGATCATAGAGGGATTGATCTGTTGGTCGAATCTGATGGCAAATCGACCAGTGTATGGCCACCTTTAGATTATATATAAAGATCCATGCAATGAAATACATCCTTTTCCTCTAAAAGGTTTACTTTTGAAAATGTGCTGTTCTGGTATTTTCACTGATTTTTTTGCTGATTAACTCATAAAACCTGCCTAACTGGAGGTGTGTCGTTTCAACACTTTCACATGTGAAAAGGAGTCCATGTTTCTCACCGTTACCAAGAAACCTCCAGCCGATTTCAGGCTATTTTCACCCCATTTTCCTTTTCTCTGGGTGGGAGAGGAAGAGAGATCATTCGTCAGTCACTTCCTGCTTTAATTGGCAGGAATACATTCTCTGTAATTAATACACAGCCAATGACAAACCGAACACGAGAGCTCTCTTGATAAGTAATGTGCTAGAAAAATGTTCATCAGTCTATCTCATGCCACTGGGTGGTTCATAACTGTATAATGAAGCCAATACTTAATACCAGGTCACTAGAAATCTGACAATAGAGCACTAGAAAGTTTGTGGTCTTTCAGTGCACAGGTATTTTGGAACATTACATTAGTTGCATGTGACTTCAACATCTTCAAGAAAGCCCTCAAAACTCACCTTTTCACTCTGGCCTACTACCCCTCACAAGTGCTCTAAACCTACAGCTGAACTCTGGTCCCCTACCGTTCGTGTCCTTACCTCTCCCTCTAGATTGTAAGCCTTTGGGCAGGGTCCTCCTCCTTTTGTGTCCTACCTGATCATGCACCTCCATTACTGTGAACCAATGCTATGCATCTGAGTGAACCTAACTTGCCTAATCTCCATGCTCCCCTCCAGTGACTGACTAAGCATTACCTTGTACTCACTGTGCTGTGTGATCTGGTTTTCTATTATTCCTGTATTGTCATATTGCTGTATGTCACCCCTAAATATTGTCTGTAACCTAAATTACTGTTCAGCGCTGCGTAATATGTTGGCGCTTTATAAATACAATAAATAATAAATAATAATGTGACCACACACATTCTCATGGTCCACTCTACCTAGTTCCAGGGTATGTTTAAGCTACATAGTGCCAGCAAATGCAAGAGCTATGCAACTACATGCTGCCAAACACCTTTCAAGCCAGTAACAGGTGTGGGGGGGGGGGGGGGGGGGGGGAATGACAGCAGGAAAATATAGTTAGTGTTGCCACACTTCTGTGCTATGTGCATATTTCACAATATTACCTGCCTCTTGTGTACCACTGTTTTCTGCATCGCTGTCATTCTTATATATACTCCATTCGTAGAGTCTCTCAACCCTCCTGTACTCCTTGGAAAGCTGGCCAACTAAGCCAGCTTTCCAAGGAGTAAAGGAGCCTGCGCATGCCAGTTGCAATTTTTATGCACTACGCAAGCGAAGAATGCTCCCCCGCCCACGGGAACGTGATCAAGAAGGTGCTCGGCCAGTATAGTAATGGAAGGGAGTAGCGTGGAATGCCAGCAAGGCAGAACTACAGGCTAGAAGAAGCCCTAAATAACAAAGTAAAAACATAACAGAAAAGTAAAAAAAAAAAAAAGGGAACATACTTGCATCTGTAGGGGTCAGCCTTTTCATTCTCAAGAGACTTCCCCAATCCTCCATGACCTGCCATCGCCGGCCGGGAACCTCTATCTTTGCGGCCAACCTCCCCTCCCTGTACGAGTGTGGCAGCATTACACAGGCACCAATGGGTTTGTGCCTAGCCGCTAGTGCACTGAGAAAAAAAGCTGTACACAAGCAACTCCATGCTACTGTGCAGGCCATCCTTTGTGCCTATGCAGGGCCGGCACACTTGTACAAGGAGGGGAGTGTGGCCGCAAGAACTCTTCGACATTCATGTCGGATTGTTTGGAGTAGGGTTCAGGAACCTTTGTGGCCTTGAGTATTTTAAAATTTAATTCCGTGAGATCCATACAATATGTATCAAACTAAATAGAAGAACAATTGGAGCGGCCGTTAGTTTTGGGGGAAGCACGAGTAAGCTGCTAGTGCATGCTACAACAGTAGCGTGCCTACTTTGAAAATGTTATTGAGTTTCCTGAGTGGCACAGCGTAGTGAATCAACCTCTACTGATTTGTCTGCGAGCCAGATGTAGCCATCAAAGAGCCACATCTGGCTCCCGAGCCATAGGTTCCATACCCCTGGTTTAGAGGGTCTCAGCACAGAAGGAAGAGTCTCAGGACCATCCATAGTCTTACCGCCTAGTGAGGTAAGTATAACTTTATTTTGTTTTTATGCTGACTAAAGGTGTCCTTTAATGTGCACTAGCCACTGAGATCAGTGGAGTGCCATCTTCACGATTACAAAAGTCAAGCTGAATCTTAAGTTCTCCACAAACCTATTTGATGTATATAAAAGAAAACAACTTTTTTTCAAATAATTTTATTTTTTGAGCGATTCTTTACAAAGATAGTTGAAATATGAAAGTTGTTGGATAGAAATATCAAGCTGTCTTTTCAAACACACTAAAATTAACAAAAAATATATAATTTCAGAGCTCACAGAGCTTAAAGAGCAAAAGATTATATGCAACCAGACAAAAGGTCACTGCGTTTCCTGGCAGCGATGTGGCTCCCAACAACAAGTTTCAAAAAGAAAAAAAAAATAGAAAATAAAAAAACCGTGCCTGGGAACACAGCTGAGATTTTGTTTGGTATGTAAGAAACACCATGACACTATGTACAAAATAAATTCACAGATTGAATGTAAAAGGAACGAGGATTACAAATTTGCTGTTCCACGCTTCCCTGCAAATTTCCTCATCTACATTTTGGTGAAGAAAAAAAATGATCGCTAATCTTCTGTAACAGAGGTCCTCTGGCTTTGGAATCCTACAACATGTCAGGCATTTTTGTTTTCCACAGTCCCGCACTGCCCATCATCTTTATCCTCTGGGCCAGGTCTTCTGGGATGTAAGGCAGCACAGCAAAATGAACGGGGTTGAATGCCATTTAGCCAATACATTGCATTCGTCCTTTATTTTAAGGTATTAGACTGTACACAAAAAGTTACGCCCCTTCCACTTCATGTGGAGCTAAAAAAAAAAAGAAATCTGAATGACAAGCTCTCTCCTCTTTTGCAACTGGGTGGAGAAAAAAACAAAAAACAAAGAGCTATGTACAAAAACAGGTGCTGTGAGATTCATCGACGAACGGGAAACAGAAGTTGAGTGGAGGTCATGGAGTCTGGGAAGAGGCTGTGGTAAGTTGGAAGTGGAACATATGCAGCTGTAATCATCTTACCTATGGGTTAGAAAAAACAATGAGGATTTAAAGCGGAACTCAAATCTCAAAATCAAGTTGTTTCACATGTAATGGTATTATAATAATGGACAACTGAAATGAGGGATATGGAAGCTGCCGTAATTATTTCCTCTTAAACAATACACATTGCCTGGCTGTTCTGCAGATCCTTTGGGTCTAATATTTTTAGCCATAGACCTTGATCAAGAATGCAGATCAGGTGCCCTGACTGAAGTGTGACTGGCTTAGCTGCATGCTTATTTCAGGTGTGTGATTCAGACGCTATTGATGCCAAAGAGATCAGCAGGACTGCCTATCATCTGGTATTGTTTAAAAGGAAATGCACGTGTCCGCTTTCATATCCCTCTCACTTAAAGTTCCCTTTAAAGTGGACCATTCAAATGATAAAAAATATAAAAATCTACATAAACACTGTGGCAAGAAAACAAGAAAATGCACCCTTGAAAGTTTAGAGTAATTTAAACTTATGAGCAATATAAACTAAGCTTACGATAACCAGAGGTTACCTACTGTGAAATCTACATGTCTGCATGCTTAGCAGTTAAAGATAGGGGAGATGGAGAGGACATGACAGTAAGCTAGTAACATGCTGGTCAGTGAAGTTGTGAATCATATCACAGGACTAAATAGGAAGGCTTGAGAGATCCAAGGTGGAGAGACTTCCTCTTAACTGTACATGATGCTTGAACATAAAGGTTGCTCCACCACTGGTCTATATGTGCTATCCCTATTAGCAATACTATTATTTCTAGTAGTTCTGGATAAATTCCAAAGCTTTCCCTGAAGGTAATCTCTGATCATGCATTATATTATAGGGCATGAGTAAATAATCCAAGCAGTTAAAAAAAGGGCAAACAGAACGCTTGTTAATTTGGGCTCCCCCATAGCGCACAATGTAATTATTGGATACGGTGGCCCAAAGGGGTAATTGACAGCTGGGCATGCAATATTGTAGTGGTATACAGCTGCTGCGGCAGAGTCTGAATCGCCCCTCCAGAGCTGTTACTTTGGGCACCAGGTGCCTGATACGGTCCATTGCTGCTGTGGCTCTGCAGCACCAGCTCCATATTTTGCATGCCAGGCACCTGAAATAGTGCATAGCTTCTATGGAATGGGCAACCGAAGTGCCACAATTTACCAGAGTGACCGCAATCTGGCTACTGTAGCCACTGATGCCATTGCTCCAGGATTGGTACTAAACTGCTGCATTTTGTGATTGCAACACTGCTAGATGGACCAACTCCCATCAGGAGTCACTGTGAAAACGCTATGACAATCATAGGCGATCGGCAAGCATTGCCAAAGCGCACCTAGTGGATCCCAGCCCTTAGGTACAGGTCATGGGACAAGGGTCAAGTTAGGAAAACTAAGTGGGTTTGAAATTCTTTGAGAGAACCCAGAAAATTCAATTTGTGAAAATATTCATTCTCATCTTTTACAGGCAAATTAGTGCACCACAAAGTCACAGAATCCAACATACCATGTGTAAATGAATGTTACTTACCAGCAAACCACCTCCCATGCAGGGCATTTACTGCCGCTATCGCAGCTGCTATAGTTGGACATTTGACATAAACATTTCCCTGTGAAAACATAGAGATGATTGTTGAAAGTTTTTGTAATGAACAGAACCCCATTTCTAAGCTGAAAACAATGTAGCCCCCAATCACGTGCTCCTTGCCCAATTTACTCAAATATTGGGTGTGCTGGCACCTGATGCAATATATTTTAGTGACTTAGCGAGTGGGGTATAAAATGTTTCTTTCAAACTGCTGTCTATAGATTATAACTTAATGAAATGTTTGGCTCTTCCCTCAGACTGTACCCTGCAGAGACTGGAATTATCAGTCTGTTGGGGTCATGGGACTGGGTTTCCACTGCCCCTTTATCCCACCAGACTGTGCCTGAATGCCTGGAATATATAAAGGGCTAAAAGACACCAAAAAGCACACCATCAAAAAGCAAGGCAAAATATAATTTTGCCGCCTTAAAAACAGAAGGTATTTCTGTAATACAACATTAAGTGAGCAACCTGGGTTTCCCATGATGCATCACTCCTGAATATGCAAATCATCTCTCTGTACTTGAAAGCCAAGCTGCATATCCAGCGCCGCTGGTGTATAGTGGACCTTCAGCCAATATTTTACAGAGCGACATCAATCCAACACGTGACTAAGCACCTGGAACCCTCTCAGCCACTTGTCGCTCTCGGCCGCTGCATTGGTGTAGCATCACAGCAGTTCTGTCTCACAGTCTAATGCTGGGGATACATGGTACGATTCTGTACAGTGTATCGAGCCGCTGATGCTGGGAGCTGATCATTTCCGACAGGTCCGATGACCCGCCAGATTGATTCCCCACTCGATTCCTGCGGGCGGACAATAGCGGGGAGTCGAGTGGAAGATAAGGAAGTGCATGCTGAGACGAGCGGGAATCGATCCGGACGGTGATGGGGACGCATCGGGAGTCGATCCGGCGGCTAATCGAGCCGCCGGGTCGGCCAGTGTATCCCCAGCATAAATGGTGGCCACACACACACCATACAATTAAAAGATCCAATTTTATAGCAATTCCATAAATAAGATATGTTGTCCCAAAAAATCAAAAGCTTTTGTTCGTTTTTGATTAAGAAATTTTCTATTTTTGTTTTTTTATATACTGGACATGTTGGAAAATTCAGACCGATTTTTTCAAGAATTATGATGTGTGATGGATTGTGAAATTGTATTCAACCAGAAAAAAAATTGTATGCAACTATTCAGTACATACCAAAATGTATTAACTTTCTCACCAACCAATTTTTTTCAGAGCTTTTACGATCTTTTACCCGGAATAGTGGCAATCTCAAAAATGTGTGTGGTACCTCAAAGATTCTGATCTAAACTTCTGATTAATTGGAATGCTCAAAATTAATAAAATAGAAGAAATTGTACCTGTGTGGCCACCTTTATTTTAGACTCTTTTCCCCTAGTCGACTAATGCAGTGTTCCCCCAACCCTGTTCTCAAGGCCCAACAACAGTGCAGGTTTTGTGGAAATCTACAGAGGTAGTTAATCAGCTCTGCTGAGCCACTAATTACCTCACCTGTGCATGTTTGTGGTTTTCTTCAAAACATGCACTATTCGTGGGCCTTGAGGACGGGGTTGGGGAACTCTGGACTAAGCAATGCCCCACACAACACAGTGGAGCTAATAGGAGGGCACACAGACACATGCTGGCATTAAGCAGATGACCATAACAGTGTACAGATGACAGACTTTTTCAGTTGCCCGTTCCACTTTAGCTATTTATAAGAAACATACCTGCGGTGAACTTTTGTCTACATAAATGTGGACAACTCCTCCATGCTTGTTGCATTCCTCAATGACATCGTCTTTAATTTCTTGGTCCCAGCCTGGCTCGTCTTCCCTGGATGACATATAGAAAAGAGACAACTTGTAAAGAAAACCTGGCCAACTGAAGCTAACAAAACAAAAACACACATCAAAAAGACTTAACAGTGATAATTTCAGATAAGAGCCTAATGCTGGGAATACACTGTTCTTTTTGAACCGTGTATCGAGCCGCTCGATAGATTCCGGCGCGTCCCCGCGGGCATCCGGATCGATTCCCGCTTGTCCCTGTGGGCGGCTTCTTATCTTTTCATTTCTTACTATTGTCCTGCCCGCCGGTATCGAGCGGGGAATCGATCCTGCGGGGTATCAGACAGGTCGGAAACTATCAATCGAGCCATCAGCGGCTCGATTACACGGTTCAAAACGAACCATATATTCCCAGCATTAGGTACGCACTGAAGACCCCTCATAACCAGATTTAATAATGAGACACAATGGCTGTCGCTCTTTCTGTGCAGTGCTAGGGGTCTCAGGATGAAATCTCAGCCAAGACACTTCCTGCTTGGAGTTTGGATCCTCCTCCCCTATTTTGAGGAGGTTTCCTCAGGCTTCTTAGAATTTATTCAAAATCCCACATACGTAACCCTTGAAAAAAAGCCTGTACACCAGCTCAATGTCACCCCGAGGAGGATCAGTAGCTTATCTCTCATGCGACCTATCAGGGGTGAAACTCTGCAAGAATGTAAGTGGGTGAGAACAAGGTTATCGCTGGTCTCTTGCCGGAAGTGACCCGCAAGGCAAATCGCTGACCAAGCCGGGACATCGGGGGACTGCTGTACTCATGCTGGATTCTTGGCAGAGGCAGTAGTTATAGTACCATCTGGTGTGCATACAGGCCTTTAGGGCTCGTTCACATCTAGGGCGTTTTCTGCCTTTTTTTTTTTCAAGCGCAATGATTCTCTGTGAGAATATATCATATCAATGTAACAATATGGGAAAAAGGAAAATATAGGCAGGCACCAGGCGCTTGCTGAGGATGAGCTCTATAGGCTGTACCTATGATGGTTGTGCTCACGGAGAATTCAATCACCAGTATAGGAGGAAGAAAAGTCGGAGCACCAGCTCATGCACATAGGGGTTTAATGGCAGTCGTATAGGCATACAGGCAATCCAGCAAAGTTACAAAGGAGAGATACCGGCCTATCAGCTTCACGGCAACTGCCGCTTCTTCAGAGACCACAGATATCAACATTTTCACAGATATGCAGCTATATACATACAAAAATACATAACTACTCGCCACTCCCCACTTACAAAAATACATAACTACTTCACCACTCCGCAAAAGCGGTACCTGTACCATTTTTTGGGGCGACTTTTCTCTAACGGCAGGTATAGGACAAGCGCTAAACGCTCACAAAATCACTTTATGTAGCGATTGCGCTCACGGTTTTAAGAATAAACACATTGTATTTATTCTTTTTCAGGTCAAAGAGTTCACTTCCGGACTGATGTCAGGAAGTGACAAAATGGACTTGCTCTGCAAAAGCGATTTGCACAAAATCGTAGCGCGCTGAGAGGGGTGAACGGGAAATCGCTAAAAAGAAAAAAAAAACAAAAATCGCTGCGGTTAGATTTCGATTTTAGATGTTAACAGAGCCTTAGACTAGGTTAGGAATATAAAACCATGTTGGTAATTTAACTATAAGCCCCTTTGTTCGAGGTACTCTAAAGTGCTGTAGAATGATCACTATGTAAATTACAAAAAATAAATAAAAAATAAAAAAAACGTCACTGTGGAAATTTGGAAAAAAGCAAGAAGGATTTGGCAATAATATAAATGAATATGGCTTTGGGGTGGGAGTGCAACAGAACCCCGATTAAGGGTCATTTTCCTCTACAAACTGCAAATGCAATTTTTCTGTGATTATGTTTTGTACTGGTTCCACAGACACAAAGTACAAAAAATGCACCAGGCAGGATAATTTTGCGGTGTGCGGGAAAAAAATGCAGATCGCAATTGCATAGCAGTAATGAAAAAGGTAACCTTGCAATTTGAATCATCTAAAGTTCAGATTTGCTTTTATCACATCCAGCTTTAGCACATCATAACTAGCAAATCAAAGCCTTGCATATCTATCACGTGACCAAAACTTATCACATGCTTCTCTAGGAGTTCTCCTAGACATGACCATAACTACTTACAGACTTTCTATATAAAATATCTGAAAAATAAGAAATACTAGTCAGAAAAATAAACACACTGTGGAAAATACTTACGTTTGAGGGTTGAACATGTTTGACAATTGGAAGCACTGTGTAGCCAATGGCTGAGTTGTTGGCGGAACAGGTAGCGTGGATGCGGTCAGTGAGATGGCGGCAGCAGAAGCGGCAGCTGCAGCAAGAGCTGTGGGAAAAGCAAACAAACTTTAGTTACAAAACAGAAAACTGTTTTTAGATTTAAGGCCTGGTTCACATCTGCGCTTTTTATGGACTGTAACCGGAACGTATACTGTAGAACTGGAACGGATGTGAGAGGATCCAATGTTAACCTATTGGACCATTCACATGCGTCCGCTGGTACGGATACATTCCGTACGGTAGTCTGTTCCCCGGACCAAAAAAATGCATCAGGCCCTAATTTTCCAGACAGTTCTGCCCAGCGGAACGGAACCAGACAAAAAAAATGCTTTTGCATTAGGGCAATGGAGAACGGAACGTTTCTTCACACTAGCTGGTGGCGCAAACATGAGCGGCGGGTAACGTGAGGGAGGCCGGCGGTAGAGGCTTCCGTCTTCTGCATCATGTGACTAGTCACATAGCCTCTGCCACTAGGTATGTATTTGCTGACAAACTGAGTGAAAACAGATCTGATGCATTGGTGATCAGATGAGTTCACAATCTGTTTGCCAATGTGCACAGAGCCATCCGGATCCGGTGAAGCGGAGACTGGATCCGCTCACCGGATCAGTTTGGCTCATATTTTCTTAAGTGAACCACGCCTTATTTTAATCTCAAATATGCCCAATTTACCATAAGTTTAGGATTCTGGCTGATTGAACAAAGTAACAATGAACATTAAATGGCAGATGAAATTCAATGTTGAAAAATGTAAAGTCATGCATTTTGGTCATACCAATGGTCTAGCACCATACAAAATAAATGGGATACAGTTGGGGACATCAAACTTGGAGAAGGACCTAGGAGTACTCATCGACAAGTTAAATAATTGTATTCAATGCCAAGCCGCTGCAGCTAAAGCTAACAAAAGTTTGGGATGCATTAAAAGGGAAAAAAACCTCGCCCCTCTAACTCTCTACTAAGGCCACATCTGGAATATGGAATTCAGTTCTGGGCACCACATTACAGGAAATATATTGCATTTTTAGAGCAGGTACAGAGACTAGCAACAAAATTGATACGTAG
This sequence comes from Hyperolius riggenbachi, assembly GCF_040937935.1. Classification (NCBI taxonomy): domain Eukaryota; kingdom Metazoa; phylum Chordata; class Amphibia; order Anura; family Hyperoliidae; genus Hyperolius; species Hyperolius riggenbachi. Next base: position 51,980,666 of record NC_090657.1, on the reverse strand, counting down.
ATTGGAAGGTCTCACTTACCAAGAAAGGTTAGATAAACTGGGTTTATTTAGTATAGAGAAAAGACGCCTTAGAGGGGATCTAATTAACATGTATAAATACATCAGAGGGCAATATAATAGCTTGGCGGATGAGCTTTTTGTCCCTAGGCCTTCTCAAAGGACTAGAGGACATGATCTGCGCATGGAGGAAAAACGTTTTAGCCATTTATTTAGGAAAGGGTTCTTTACAGTAAGAGTGATTAAGATGTTGAATACATTGCCACAGGAAGTGGTTATGGCAAATTCTATACCTGCATTTAAAGGGGGCTTAGATGCTTTCCTTGCGTTGAAAGACATCCATAGCTACAATTACTAGGTAATGCCTAATGATGTTGATCCAGGGATATTATCTGATTGCCATCTGGGAGTCAGGAAGGAATTTTTTCCCTTTTGGGGCTAATTGGACTATGCCTTGTAAGGGTTTTTCACCTTCCTCTGGATCAACAGGGATATGTGAGGGAACAGGCTGGTATTGTACTTTATACTGGTTGAACTCGATGGACGTATGTCTTTTTTCACCCCAAATAACTATGCAACTATGTGACATTTTAGAAGCTTAAAGTGACACTGATGTTAAAAACAAACAAAACCTTACGATATGACTTGTATGCGTAATACGGATAATTAATAGGACATTAGTAGCAAAGAGGAGTCATTTTTATTTTCAGTTATATAGTTCATTTTGTAATATTTGCAGTTTACAAACTACACTAGTCATTTTAAACTATGAAACAGAGCAGAGCTAATGACCCTTTGAACTTCACTGCAATAAAACCTCATATTTCCCTTTTTCTTTGATGTATAAGTGATTCAGAAAACAGTACTGAGTTCTACCAAAGTTGGGTCAGAGAGCTCAGAGCGGCTCTTTTGCATAGATAACAACTGAGGCAGGGAACACACTTGACTGTTTTCGTGCGCGTTTTCTGCACAGAAAAACTGAGAACTCATATTAATCAATGGGCTAGTCCACACTTAATATGTTGTTGGCGCGCAGAAAAAAAAACTGACATTCTGCATCCTGGTTCTGCACATTTTGTCAGTTTTCTCCATCAATTACATCAGCTGCTGTGAAAAAACGTGCGCGTTTTCCTGCATAGAAACAATTGGTGTGCAGAAAAAGTGTGCAGGAAAACGCGCGCACAAAACTGAAAGATAAGTGTGTTCCCTGCCTGAAGTTTCTTAAATCTTAAGAATTTGAGATTTCTTTGCTACTAATGTTTTCTTTCTTAGCTGTACTAAACATACAATTCATTATACCATAAGTTTATTTTCACTTCAGATTCACTTTAAAATAAATCCAAACAAACCTTGGTACTTATCCGTTAGCCGGGCACATCCTCTAGGTGGCGACAAAACTCCACCAGAGTTACATCTTTCCCTACAATCCATGTCGGCCTGGAGGGGGAATAGTAATTAGCGCCACCTGCCGGATGCGCCCGGCTAACGGATAAGTACCCAAACCTTTTCTACACTTGAGCCAAGCTCTGCCATAATCTACATACACAAATATAATAGTGCAGTGTCACCTCATCTTATCTTACTTGCCAGGGCTGCAGAATCTGCGGTGCGATGAGGGCCGCTATCTTGCTAGGGGATTACAGTTTTTGAACAGCTATCACTACTGCACGATTGCTAGCAGCTGCTACAGACATAGCATAGTGTTATCTCTGCCTCTGATTATTATTATTTATTTATTTTTAATGTTATGCTGGGTACACACTATACGTTTTTCCGCTCGATAGATGGATTTGATAGATCATTCTCTACATGTCCAATATTCCTTCAGATTGATGGTGCGCTCGATTTCTTATAGACATGAATGGAAAAAGATAAGAAAAACAAGCGGAGGATAAAAGACCAGAGTGCAAAATCGAGCGGAAAAACGCATCATGTTTACCAAGCATTTAGACGTCAAGATCTGGGGTCAGTCAGTTCTGTCACATCAGAGATTTGACAACAATAAAGGAAACTTCTAGTGAACACATAAGTAGCTGTGCAAAAAAAAATAATATTTGCAGTTTACAAACTACACTCTGCATTTTAAACTGTGGACCAGAGCAGAGCTAATGACCCTTTAAACTCCCCTGCAGTAAAATCTTGTCTGAAGTTGTCCTTCACTGTTTCTTTGATGTAGAAGTGCTTCAGAAAATAGCACTGCTCGCTGGCTAATTTAGTCGGAGAGTTCAGAGCAGCTTTGCTACTAATGTTCTATTTCTTAGCCGTACTACACATACAATTCATTATCTCATAAGTTTATTTTCACTTCAGACTCACTGAGTGTAGAATCATTTCACAGGGAAGCTTACCCATAGCTTTTATTTGCAACAGAGTCCCTAAGTTCAGGTGCAATTGAAATGCATTGCAAGTGTATTATCAAAGAAACAAGGTAGAAAGAAAGATGCGGCCATGATATTTTGTTCTAATTGTAATGTCTAATTTCAAGAAGAGTATTTTTATTTTGTGATTACTGTTCCATTAAGTGAATATGCTTTGAATATTTGCATGGCATGGTAGTTATAATGAGGTTTGATTGCAGTAGACACAGACTGTGCATACACTTATGGTTATTTTGTGATCTGCATACAAATGGCCAGAGTGAGATAGGACTGTCTATGGAAAAACCTAGCTGCTGTAAACAAGGTTTGTCTTTTCCAACTTTTCTCTGAAGACAGGGCTGAGAGGCAAGGCTGACTACCATCCCCACAATATACAGCTGTTAGAGGCGCATGCCTGGCCATAGTGCAAATATTCTTACACAGCTACTGTCAGCGAGAATCATTTCCCCACACTCATCCTGAATGGTCATCCAGAGGTTGTATGGACTGTTTAACATGTCAAGCATTGTACCTTATTTAGAAGCTATGCTTGGCAGAATCTCTACTCCCCTATAACTTAGGTTCCTAGCACAATGCATGGAGGCATACAGGACTTGAGGGCAGCTTTATGTCTGTGTAAATAAGCAACCCTAATATATATATATATATATATATATATATATATATATATATATATATATATATATATATATATATATATATATATATATATATATGTTTATTTTATATTATATATTTTATATATATATATATATATATATACACTCCACAGAAACTTTAAAAACGACCAGAACTCCGAACTTCCTCTCTGCTCGAAAAGATAAGCAACAGCATAATAACCTTTAAAGCAAATTGTTTCTTTGTTACAGCTGATACAAATCCTGCAATACATCTACTTCCTGCTTTCATGGAAGCAAATATTAACATCCTGTGCTTTCAAATTAGCTCATCTGTCCTGGCAATCAGCTGACAGCTGAGAGATCAAATTACAACTTGTGATGACACAGATGAGGGGGAAAATTAGACAGGCTGATCAATCTAAATACATACAGGGTGCATTTCTCTATGTTTTCCTGTGCAAGAGTTGAGGTCCAAGCAGCAGTAATATTGCCGTGCACCGACGGCACAAAGCAATATTGCTGTTACTATTGCCAGCAAAACACTGCTAACGTGCTTTGCTAAAGTATCATAGTTTAAAGTATCATGGCTCGCATTACCGTAGTAACCATCACATTTCCCTTGGGTCATGCTAACTGCACAATGCACAGTACACTGCTGGCAGTTGTAATAAGGATGATGTGCTGTCTGCGCACAGCAATACTACCGACATTTCATGCATCCACCCCAGTCTGCCTCAATCTTGCAGGTAGGGTGCTGCATCATACTTCAGAGATGGGATGTAACCAGGATGTCCTGCCTACACAGTCCTATGCAAGGGGAGGTTGTGGCCTGGACAGCCAGACTGCTGATGAATGTGAGGAAGTCTGTTAGGTTCTTCAAAATGAGAAGCACAGTGTATAGCTTTACCTTAACAGCAAGGTATTCCTAGCTTATTTTAGAAGGAAACCACTACTTAATTGCTTTGTTGAGGTTAAAACAGCCAAGAAATGTTGCTACACTGAAATATTAAAAATAGAGAAAAACTACACAATGTACAAACCTTCGCTTTGCTGTGAAATTCTGGTCTGGAGGTCTGCACAAGACAAAAAGATATGCATTCAACTTGAGGTGTAAAGATATAAACTGAACTCATGCAGCAGTAACACACAACAGGAACATGGCAGTAAGTGTAGACTTCTCTGTTCTACTCACCTGCTACAGCTCCAAAAGCTAAAGATCCACTCATCTGTAAAGCCTGCTGGGCAGCAGGAGGAATCTGCAAGCCAGTGCCTGAAAGAGTAAAGTCTACTGTAAGAACTAGTATACATGCAAATGAATGCTGACATTTACCAAACTCCTGTTAGCTTGTCACCACAAAGAAGTTTCTCCTACCTTCAGCCAGTCTTGCCATAAGCTGAAGTCTACCAGTAGTTCCCAGATCTATTCCCGTCCTCTCAAGTTCATCGCTATCCAAAAATGAGCTGGCGTTGGATGCGTCTGTGCGTTCCGTCACATGACCAACCTTCATGGGCCGCCCTGCTAGCTCAAAGCCGTTTAACTGTTCCAGGGCTTTTTTGGCACATTCAGAATCTGCAAACTGCAAAAGCAAAAACTTATCAATTTGAACTTTCTACCAAATGTTTGGCTATATAAATACATTGCTGGTACACTTACGGTAATAAAGCCATATCCCTTGGAGCGACCAGTCTCGCTGTCCATCATAAGCTGGATGCTTTCAATCTAGAGGAACAAAAAGTAGGTCAATGGAAATAAGGTCACAATCCACAGTAACGCATAGTGTAAAAAAAAAAATTCTGTTTTGTATACTTACTCTACCAAATGGTTCAAAAATTCCACGCAGCATGTCTTCCGTTATATTAAAGTGTAGGGAACCAACATACAACCTCATTGGTCCAGCAGTACCTTTCTGTAAATTATTGGCCATTGCGGCAGCTCTGTTCTTCTCTGCCTGTGAAATAGAAAGTATAAGGAACAAACATGTTAATTAAACACACACTGCCTGCTCCACAAACAATGGGAATATTGCCAACAGCTACTTAGCATGAGGCTGAATCAGACCTAATATAACCTATTTGTGAAGCGTTTGCAATTTTGCATTCCACACTTGCGATTATACAGTGACTGCGATTCTTATTCAGTGAATAAGAATCACAATCGCTCCTAAAATGCTGCATGTTGTGCGTTTGCAATTGAGGCAAATCGTAAAAATGCTGCAGTATGAATCATCCCATATGGATACATAGTGCACAACACTTTGCTGATTGCAAGTGATTGGCAAAACATCCCAGTGTGAACGGGCCTTTAAAAGCGGATCAGAGATGAAAAACTAATTATAACAAGTAACTTGTCTATAGATCTTATCTAAAGTTTAGATAGTTTACACAGCAAATCTAGCTGCAAACAGCTTCAACAGTTTATGAGGATTTATTCCTGTGATGCAATGAGAGCAGCCATGTTCTGTTTGTCACATTATACACAGGCAAGCTGCTCCGCATCTCCAGCCCTCAGCCTGTGAAAACTTCACTCCTCTCCTCCTCCCCTCGGCCATCTCTGGCTAGTAACCTCCTCCTCCTGCCCAGACTGAGCTCCCATAAGCCCTTGCTACTAAGGCTCAGAGTACCAAGGCACTATGGAGAAGCTTTGGGCGAGGCTTGTTTCATTTATAGGGAATTAGAGTATTAAAACAAAAACAAAAAAGTATTTGGCTTAAGGAATGCCCTATAAACCTATATGAAAGGAACAATTATGCAATGAGGAAAAGTTTATTTCGGATCCACTTTAAAGCCTCTGGTATTTGTTATACATGCCCAATTGAACAAAGCAGTCTTAGGGCTACTTTGCACTACAAATCACAAAAGATTTTTTTTTCACCAAGCGATTTTACAGCAATTTTGTGTTCCTATACTTATGACAACCGCAATGGCTCAAGAAATGCTGCATGTACCGCTGTTGAGCTTTGGGCACAATCGAACCGCTGTAGTGAGAACACCTTCATTACATTGTCATAGCACTTTGCTGATTACCGACGACCAGCAAAGCCCTGAAAACCCGTAAAAAAAAAAAAGTGCTGCATTGTGATCTAACCAAAAAGTAATCAGGGAGAAGAGAAGGGAATGAAGAGGTAGGTGACTATTCAAGCTGAGGGTTAGGCTCGTTACACACCAAAAGCGTGCAGGAGAACGGCTCCTGCACGCGCTGCGGCGTGTCGTCGGGAAACTCCTGTGCGACGCTGAGTAGCAGCGGTGGTAGTTAATTACCCCGAAGGGGAAAGGCGATTCCCGACGATAAAATCCGCCGGGACGCGTCGTACCGCAACGTATCGAAACGCAGCGTCGGGTGTGAAAGGTAAAAGGAAAGTCTATGGACTTTCCATTTACCTTGGTTAACGCAAAGTATAGACTTTGCGTTAAAACGCCAGAAGTGGGCTCTGGTGTGAAAGAGCCCTTAAAGAAATCCTGAACTGAATTAAAAAAATAAAAATAAATAAATAAAAAACCCTCAGTAGTGGGAAGCCTGGGGACAGTCCAGAGGCTTCCCAGATCCCTCCTGCAGCGCATCGTTCCGCTGCTGGGTCCCTCTTAACCTCTATGACGTTCTATTAAGATCGCCAGGGCGGCTGCGGGAGTTTTTTTTTTTAATAAAAAAACGATTACAACTGAAAGTTGGCAGCATGAAAGCCCACTAGAGGGCGCTCCTAATGCGTACTTCTGATCGCCAGAACTAACAAGGAAGGCCGCAATGAACAGCCTTCCTTGTTTCGCTTCCCGCGGAATGACGTCATGGACGTCAGCTGACGTCCTGACGTCTGCCGCCTCCGATCCAGCCCTTAGCGCTGGCCGGAACAGTTTGTTCCGGCTGCGCTGGGGGGACCCTCTTTCGCCGCTGCACGCGGCGGATCGCGATCAGGTAGCACACGCGGCTGGCAAAGTGCCGGCTGCGTGTGCTCCTTTTTATTTGAAACAAATCAGCCCAGCAGGGCCTGAGCGGCACCCTCCGGCGGTAATGGACGAGCTCAGCTCATCCAGACCGCTAAGGAGGTTAATTTGTTCTCTGTGGGCATAGCTATGGACACAGCATCTGTACTGGACATGCTTAAGCATGGTCCACACATGCCCAGTAGAGGGAAGGGCTGTTTGAGTGGTTTTCCACCAAGCATCAATGGATTCCCTCTGCTGGGCATGCTCAGACCGTACTTGCACATCCTCAATGTAGATATGCATGCCCAGGGCCATGCTCAAAGCCATAACAAATAGAACAGGATATAGAGGGATCAAGCACTGGAACTGTGGGCTGTAAGAAGAACCCCCTGGACTATCTAGAGGCTTCCTACTACTGAGGTATTTAATGTTTACTTTTTTCCATTTCACTTCAATATTGCTTGAAGCAGTGAATGTTTACAGTGAATATATTATTACTAAACACTGTACGCAATATAGAGCAGGACTTCAGAATCGGCAGGCAGGTCAGTGAAGGACTCTTATCCAGAGAACTAAATCACTGAAAATGTAAACATGCAGTGCCAACAAAACTGAATGAGCACTCTGGTGTCATAGGCATATTACTCACTAGGTATTGAATATTCTTTACCTCATATGTTATTGATTAGATCCAGGATTGATTGATTAGACCCCCCCAGTCACTGCTCATATCCCTCAATTTATATATAGATTGGTTTATATGGTCTTAGACTCGTGTATTTTGTTGCAATTAATTTAGCTTATGTCAGTGGACTCTGAATCCAACACTGGGGCAAAGGACAGATCATAATAATCCGTATGCAAGGTCAAACACACAACGTCCTGTGAAACCTAGACCTGAGCTCATCAGATTGCACCATATTTAATTATGTACACCCCTAACACACTTCTTAATGATTATGTACACCATCTACTAACTAACCCTTCCCTCAAATGAATAAACATTAACTGTTAAAGGGATACTGTAGGGGGGTCAGGGGAAAATGAGTTAAACTTACCCGGGGCTTCTAATGGTCCCCCGCAGACATCTTGTGTTGGCGCAGCCACTCACCGATGCTCCGGCCCCGCCTCCGGTTCACTTCTGGAATTTCAGACTTTAAAGTCTGAAAACCACTGCGCCTGCGTTGCCGTGTCCTCGATCCCGCTGATGTCATCAAGAGCGCAGAGCGCAGGCCCAGTATGGTCTGTGTCTGCGCAGTACACTCCTGGTGACATCAGCGGGAGCGAGGACACGGGCGTGCAGGCGCAGTGGTTTTCTGACTTTAAAGTCAGAAATTCCAGAAGTGAACTGGAGGCGGGGCCGGAGCATCGGTGAGTGGCTGCGCCAACACAGGATGTCTGCGGGGGACCATTAGAAGCCCCGGGTAAGTTCAGCTCATTTTCCCCCGACCCCCCTACAGTATCCCTTTAAGTCATGTAACTTATAAAATGAAGGGCTGCGTCCCCAATAAAGGACTTGTTAATTATGAATCTTATAGATATGGTCTCCGTGTCTCTCTGATTCAAGGTTTCTAAATGCATGCATAGAAGCTGATTAACAATTAATTCGGATCACTTGGATAAATCCATCAAAGCGGTGTTCCCCGCTATGTCACTGGCACAAAGCTCTACAGCACATAAGAGACTATAGAAATTACAACAGTAGTAGCAAAAAAACTACTCTAATGTACCAGTTATCACAGTACCAAAAAAGTACTATACTGGTGGTTTAAAATGCATTTTATTTACATGGTGTGAACATATCACCTAGAAAAAAAACTAAGGAGAAAAAAGTTAACTGCACATGGGTCAAGGAGATCATTACTTGGTATGTTTATTTATATTCCCATTTTCCTGAGACTACCCAGACTTTAATACCACCGTTGTGGAGCTGAAAGGAAACTCTTCTTGTTAGTGCAAAAACACCTCAGTGATAAGAGGGTAAACGACTAACCTAAGCTTCTGCCATTCAACATTACACATGGGTGGCTTGGGGTAAAGAAAGGTACTGGCATTCATGAAAAAAACGTAGGGATGCTCAGGTTTCATTATTAGAAAAGTATTTCGAGAATTTGTGGAAATGAGAAGGTCTCTTTTCCATGTTCACATGCGAGCAAATAAGACTGAAAGGTGCTTTCTAGCCACATAAAAGCAGCAGAAATATTACTTATGATCAGGTTTAAGAATCTGGGCATTATGTTGAGAATTCATGCCTGATTTAAATGGATTCTGTTAAAGGAACTTACCTGAGAAGCTTGCACTATGATAGGAACTCCCAAGACTCTCTGCCCCGTCAAACCAATTGCTAGGGGAACCGAACACACCTCAACAAATTCTACGTATGCAATGCCCTTGGAGCGCCTAGAATTTCTATCTGAAATCATCCGCACATCTCGGACCTGCGAAGAACAATACATATTTGTTTTATGATAAAAAGGTAATAAAGTTGAACTCCAAATAATCAATCACTCAATCCACTCAAAAGTTCAATGAAAAACAATTGAACACACTAGGATATAGAGTAACTGTTTTTGTCTGGCTATATAACCCTTGTGCAACTGCATATATACGCAGGAAAAGACAACTCCACCACTAAGGGCCCTTTTATATTAACCACTTGCCGACCAGTGGCTTTCTGGCTGATCTGTGCTGCGTAGGCTTTCCAGCCCGCAGCACAGATCAGGTTTTAGCCAGGGCGATCAGACTTATCCCCTTTTTTCCCCACTAGGGGAATGTCCTGCTAGGGGGGGGTCTGATCGCCGCCGGCTCTCTGCGCTTTGCGGGGGGGTGGGGGGGGGAGGGACTCTTCAAAGCCCCCCTCTGCAGCGTTTTCAGCGCTCCGTCCCTCTCCCTTCCCCTCTGAGCTGCGCAGGACGGATATCCGTCCTGTGCATTGTAGGATAGGCTTCAGCCTATCAAATGGCGGCGATCCCCGGCCAATCAGAGGCCGGGGATCGCCGATCTGCCTTACGGCGCTGCTGCGCAGCAGCGCCGTATGATGTAAACAGCGGGGATTTCTTCCCCGCGTGTTTACATTTTGTCGGCGAGCCGCGATTGGCGGCTCTCCGGCTGTTCACGGAGACAGCCTCCGTGAATGGACATGGAAAGGCCGTTTCCATGGAAACTTGCAGACGACCAGTTTACGCCAATCGGCGTTAGCTGGTCGTCAAGAGGTTAATGCGATGGTATGTGGTTTTTCCATAGCCGTGCATTGTTAAAACGCGTATAGTGTGAATGGAGCCATAAGAAAACATGGGCACTACTTTGAAAATTAGTTTTCTTTCAGTTATAACAGAGCAACTGATTAAGTGTAAAAAGGGGCCTAAATGTGTTATTACGTGTTAGTACACATTTTTTCCATAGCAGTGCATTGTGAAAAGGCTTTCAGTTACGCCGTGAGTAGCGGGAACTGTGTCATAGGAAAACATGGGCATTACATTAAAAATCATTTTTCTTTCAGTTTTAACTGAGAGCAAATGATTAATTAATTGTAAAAGGGGCCTAAGCCAGTATTACTTCCTTTCATTGCTTAGTAGCTTGGGATGATGGTCATTAACCTACACGGTGCTGCTCCTCTGACATCCCATCCATATGGGATCGGCCATTTTCCCCAGGAGGGACCACAGCTGTGCCACTTTTTGAAGTTCCCCTTAAAGTTGCATGCCTGCTGCAACACATGCTCGTAGATTTAATCCGTGGACATGAGTCTAATATCCATGAACTACATCTCCCTGCAGCAGTCACAGGACTTCACCACGAACTTCAAAATGCATCACGCCTGAGGTCTCAGATCCCATGCAGATAGAGTGCGAGAGAGAGTGAGAGAGAGAGCGAGAGAGAGAGCGAGAGAGAGTGCGAGAGAGAGTGCGAGAGAGAGAGCGAGAGAGAGTGCGAGAGAGAGTGCGAGAGAGAGTGCGAGAGAGAGAGAGAGTGCGAGAGTGCGCGAGAGAGTGCGAGAGCGAGAGAGAGTGTGTGTGTGTGTGTGTGTGTGTGAGTGTGTGAGAGAGAGAGAGAGAGAGAGAGAGAGAGAGTGTGAGAGAGTGTGAGAGAGAGAGTGTGTGAGAGAGAGTGTGAGAGAGTGAGCGTGTGAGAGAGTGTGTGAGAGAGTGAGAGTGAGCGTGTGAGAGAGTGTGTGTGTGTGTGTGTGTGTGTGTGTGAGTGTGTGTGTGAGAGTGTGTGTGACAGTGAGTGTGTGAGAGTGTGTGTGTGTGTGAGAGTGTGTGTGTGTGAGAGTGTGAGAGAGAGAGCGCGCGAGCGTGTGTGTAAGAGAGTGTGTGTGAGAGAGTGTGTGAGATATTGTGAGAGAGCGCGAGAGTGTGAGTGAGCAAGAGAGCGAGAGTGTGAGAGAGTGAGGGAGAGAGCGAGAGTTTGAGAGAGAGTGAGGGAGCGAGAGTGTGAGAGAGAGTGAGGGAGCGAGAGTGTGAGAGTGCACACGCACGCGAGAGAGTGCGCGAGAAAGAGAGCCCTGCTGATCCTCTGCCTCTAATACTTTTAGTGCTAGACCCTGAACAAGCATGCAGCAGATCAGGTGACTCTGACCTTATTTTCAGAACTGACAAGATGAGCTGCATGTTTGTTTCTGGTGTGATTCAGACACTACTGCAGCTGTATACATCAACAGGGCTGCCAGGCAACTGGTATTGATTAAAACTGTTCTCACTTCAGGTTCTCTTTAAGCTGATTGCGAGTCCATCAGGATCCCAAAACTGGCTGGGTAAAATATGAAATCTGTTGGCAAGATAACATTTGATATGCTACATTTCAACTGTGTATTTAGCTAAATGCCTGGAGCTCAACTTTAAATCAACAGACTCAGCAAAGTCAATAAGTAGCATAAAAAAAAAAGCAGCTGGAATGCATCAGATTACGCCTACCTTTCCTACAGTGGAAAAAAACTCTTCAAGGTCTCTTGGCCGGATTCTTGCTGCTAGCTGCATGCAAAACACAGTGCGGGCATCTCTCTCTTCTGGTGTAAGATTATCGATTGGTTCTCTGAAACGGGAAACAGTGAAAATTAAAGCCATTCTGCTTTCTCCATAGCCAGGCTAAAATAGAACAGTCAATAACGATTACTAGGAATGGTGTTCATTGAAATTATGATTTTCAAGTTACGGTGATACAGTTTCCTCTCTTCTCTAAGCCTAGCCAAAAAAACTTTAGCATTCATATAGTGCTAACCTCATCCGGAGAGCTTTTAAAGAGTATATATAGTTATGTCACTAACTGTCCCTCAGAGGAGCTCACACCTTAACCTCCTTAGCGGTAACCCCGAGCTGAGCTTGGGGTAAGCCGCTGCGGAGGATATCTCAGCCCCTGGTGGGGCGATTTCTGTTCTGTAAATTGCTGTACGCGCAGCCAGCACTTTGCTAGCTGCGCGTCCAGCTCGATCGCCGCCGCTCTGCGTCGATCGTCCGCACGCAGCGGCGGAAGAGGGCCCCCGCCAGAGCCCTGCGCAGCCCGGACCAATCAGTCCCGGGCAGCGCAAAGGGCTGGATCGGATGGGTCTGACGTCAGGACGTCCATGACGTCATTCCGATCGTAGCCATGGCGACAGGAGAAGCCAAACAGGAGATCGCGTTCTATACGCAATCTCCTGTTTACTTTTGTTTCCAGCGGCGATCGGACTAGAGGGACACATGCGCCCTCTAGTGGTGTTTTATGTAGCTACCACTCAGGTAGCTACATGAAACAAAAAAAAAAAGTGCAATGCAGCCTCCTTGGCGGAAAAATTGAACCGCCAAGGAGGTTAATCCCTACCGTGGTCATATGCTTATTGTAGTCCAGGGCCAATTAAGGGGGACGTTAACTTATCTATATTTTTGGCATATGGAAATAAACTAAATGCAGATGGTCCACTGGCTGGGATTTGAACTAGGGACCCAGCATTTTTGTTTTGAAGGCATTTCGAAGTCCATTGTCAGCATTGTGTGGTCCAACCATAAAGTTTGACTGTTGCCAGAGGGAGAAGGAAAGGGGGAGGGTTGTAAGACGTGGCATGGACTCCAATGGCACCTGATTTAAGCTTCAGTAGAAGGTGTTGAGGACAAGGTGGGATGTGGTATGCCACAGTAATCATAGTAACATGGCAGAGGACGATTTACAAATTCCACTTAGAGGCAATAAGATAGGATGCAGGTTGTTAATGTGACTGAACAATGGACCCCCCCCCCCCGTAGCATCAAGTGTTCTATCCTGGAACTGATCACTATTGTGAGCTATGCATGTTCCATTCTATTTTATACACACACAAATGTCTTGCATCAATATTTCACTGCACGGATATAACTCATCTTGAGCAACTGATGCTCTTCTGGCTGCTGGCCAAATTAGTAAAGGCATACATACCTAACAGGGCTTTTCTCTCTTTTCTGAGGGCTCCTGCTCTTTGACCTACGCCTGAAATAAAAAAACACAGAGTTAGGAGATGACAAAATTACAAAAACTGCAAAACTGAAATGGAAACATTCACATACCTCAGTTTCACACCGCCATGTGGTATTCCCATCTTCCCACGCATGGAGCCACCACCAAATTTCGGTCCAGAGCTTAAAAAGGGAGGAGGAAAAAAAAATTTAAAAAAAAAAACAAAAAAAACACTTTTTTAAATTTAGTACAATTTTATGTGAAAACACTTAGGGCTTATTTCCACTGGGCGCCAGATCCGTTTACGAATAAGATGCAGCACCCGTGCTGCTGCAAAGCCGCAGCCTAATCGCTGTAGCCATGCCATGCACCACTATAGGAATTCAGATGCATGTTGTGAAAAACTGCTGCATGCTGCTCAGAATCACTTTCCTGGACTTTTACTCTATACTAAGATCCTTCTAAAAAAAAAAAAAAAAATTGATTGCACTACTGGTGTAGTGGAAACACCGTGAAGCATATCTGTTCTATAAATTCTCCAAATATTCTACAATGCTGCCAAGAATCGCACCAGCATGCGATTTGGTAGGTTTCAGAGCAGTTGGGGACAGGCTCTTGGGGGTGGCAGCTCCAGGGCTTGACTGCGTTCACATATGGTGTTACATGCTGGTTCTGGGGCCCCGGGCAGTGAGAGTTCCCGGGGCCCCAGGCTGGCTTGTGCACCATTGTTTTTAATTTTATTGTAGATTCCCATGCAGTTTAGTTAGGAGGGGGCCAGATGAGAGGGAATATCCTGCACGCTTGTGCCCCCTGCTGGTCATATAGCCATTGTCTATATGCAACTGAAGCTCTCTCTAACGATTGGCTGACCTGCTCAGCGTCTGCTTGATTAATCACTGCAGACTAGGTGTAATGTGTGTGTGCACTTCTCATTGGCTTATAAGCAGCCTGCAGGCTTTATAAAGCAGCAGAGGACTGTTTGGGAGTGAGTATTTCCCTTTGTGTGTTTGGTCAGATTGGCAAGCTATTGTCTGAATGCTTAGTATTTGGACTGAGTGGAAACGAGCCTTAAAGAGACTCTCGACTCCCACAAATGAAATGAGGTTTTTACTTTAACTATTTCACATTCCTGGACGTGAAACTCACGTCCAGGAAGCCATGTGCGCTCCTGCGCGTCCACGCGGCCGATCGCGCGCGTGCACGCGCGCGATCGGCCGGCGGTTTGTTAGCCAGTGAATCAGTGAATCGGGCAACGGTGCCCGATCACTGATTCCTCTCCCCCGCAGAAAAAGCGACAGCTTCTCTCGGAAGCTACGCTTTTTCTGCCTCCTATGTCGCTCTAAGCGTACGTGGTACGCTTAGAGTGACGTCACTGTAAACAACTCATGGCTGCCATCTTGTGGCCAAAAAGTAAACTACATCTAAATGTTAAATAAAAATAAAAATACACATATATTTACAAAAAAAATACAATTTCAATCCCACCCTCCCAAAAATACCCACATAAAATGTTTAATTAAAAAAAAAAAAAAACATTACAATTAAAAAAAAAAAAAAACACAAATATTTACCTAAGGGTCTAAACTTTTTAAATATCTATGTAAAGATGAAATATTTCTTTTTTTTTTTTATTATAAGCTTGTAAATAGTGATGAATGCAAAACGGAAAAAATGCACTTTTATTTCCAAATAAAATATTGTCGCCATACATTGTGATAGGGACATAATTTAAATGGTGTAATAAACGGGACAAATGGGCATATACAATACGTGGGTTTTAATTATGGAGGCATGTATTATTTTAAAACTATAATTGCCGAAAAGTGAGAAATAATGATTTGTTTCCGTTTTCTTCTTATTCTTCCTTTTAAAATGCATTTACAGTAAAGTGGCTCTTAGTAAAATGTACCCCCCAAAGAAAGCCTAATTGGTGGCGGAAAAAACAAGATATAGATCAGTTCATTGTGATAAGTAGTAATAAAGTTATAGGCTAATGAATGGGAGGTGAACATTGTTCGGATGCATGAAGCGAAAAACGACTGAATGCGAACTGGTTAAAAACCTCATTAAAGCGGATCTGAGATAAAAAACTAACTATAACAAGTAACTTGTCCATATATCTTATGTACAGTTTAGATGGTTTAAAGAGAACCCGAGGTGTGTTTTAAGAATGTTATCTGCATACAGAGGCTGGATCTGCCTATACAGCCCAGCCTCTGTTGCTACCCCAAACCCCACTCTGCACTCTGCAATCCCTCATAAATCACAGCCATGCTCTGAGGCTGTGTTTACATCTGTAGTGTCAGTCTCAGCTGCTCCCCCGCCTCCTGCATAGCTCCGGTCCCTGCCCCCATCCCTTCCCTCCAATCAGCAGGGAGGGAAGGGTTGCAGGCGGGGACTGGAGTTCTGCAGGAGGCGGGGAGAGCAGCAGACTGACACTATAGAGATAAACACAGCCAGCTCTGACAAGCTGTTTGTCAGCAGCGTGGCTGTGATTTATGATGGATTGCAGAGTGCAGGGGGACCTTAGGGGGGTTTGGGATAGCAACAGAGGCTGGGCTGTATAGGCAGATCCAGCCTCTGTATGCAGATAATAATCTTCAAACCCACCTCGGGTTCTCTTTAAACAGCAAATCTGTCTGCATACTGCTTTAATAGCATATGATTATTTCTTCCTGTGATACTATGACAGCAGCCATGTTTGTAAACATTTCACAGAGGCAGGCTTATCTGCACCATCAGCACTCAGACTGAAAAAAACCTAATCCCCCCCTCCTCCTCTCTGCCTCCAAAATATCTGGCTAGTAATACCTCCCCCTCCTCCTGCCCAGACTGAGCTCCCATGAGCCCTTGCTACTGCCTTGGCTCTATGAAAACTGTGGGTGGGGCTTATTTAGATTATAGGGAATTAAAACAAAAAAGTATTTGGCTTGAGGAATGCCCTATAAACTATAGGAAAGGAACACAATTACGCTATAAGTAAAAGTTCATCTCGGATCCACTTTAACATTATTGCCCCTCTTAAAGAGGAACTCCAGTGAAAATAATGTAGTAAAAAAAGTGCTTCATTTTTTACCATAATTATGTATAAATGATTTAGTCAGTGTTTGCTCATTGTAAAATCTTTCCTCTCCCAGATTCACATTCTGACATTTATTACATGGTGACATTGTTACTGTGGGCAGGTTATTTAGCGGTTTCTAGCTGCTCTGTCTGTTACAGACAGCTAATAACAGCTATTTCCTGTCTCTGAACATTGTTACATTGTGGCAGTTTGCCAGCAGTACCGCGGTATTCAGAGCCTCTTGTGGGAGGGGTTTCAGCACAAAATCAGTCACACAGCGCCCCCTGATGGTCTGTTTGTGAAAATCATTGTCTTTCTCATGTAAAATGGGGTATCAGCTACTGATTGGGAAAAAGTTCAATTCTTGGTTGGAGTTTCTCTTTAAAACGCGTCTGAAAACACCGTCATTCACCCAAAACTCTCGGGGTTACATCGCAGGCTCCTTCCACATATAGGCAGAGCAGCATTTTCCACTGACACTGTGCAAAGCATGATGGGATTTCTGATGAGGTTCTGCTGTTTTGACGCAAATTTGTTTTTTTACAGTTTGAATTTGACATTTGAAGCCTAGTGTGTGCAGCTGGGAGGAGTAATCAGGACACAGGACAGTTGGAACTGTGTCTCATGCTCCCTGTCACCTCCTTTCAACCAAAAAGATGGCTGCCCCCATGAAATCACAAACATTTGCCTGTTCTTTTAAAACAGTGTGGGTAAGAGATTATATTACATCATTAACTTAATGTCAGTATCTTTGTTTAGGTTTAAGTTCCCCTTTGAACAATTTTCTGAATGCCTCTGCACCAGTCCCCAGTAAAACAGAAAAATAATTTTAAATGCTCTCTCCTGAATTTCAAAGTCCTGACCAACCTTGGCCCTAGTCAACTTACAAAATATCAGAACCATACTACAAAATCTATCAAAGTGTGAGGCACACATCAGATTCCTGTCAGGTTTAATCTGACAAATCTGATGGTCAAATCTGGTGGGAATCTGTAAGTGTATGGCCACCTTTAGTACACAAAAGTTGGGGGAGGGGCAAAAAATCCCCCTAAACTTACTATGGGCTGCGGTAATGGCCTCCTCTGAAGCGGCGTTCTCTGCTCTTTGAACGGCTCCTACGCCGCTCCTTACTGCGACTACGCTTTTTCTCTCGGCTCCTGCTCCTTTTCTTCTCCCGTTCCTTACTGTGCTTACGAGTCTTGCTCCGGCTGCGCTTCCTCTCGCGACTGCGGCTCCGGCTCTTACTCTTCTTTTTCCTTCATGAAAGGAACAAGATCGTTATGACACAGCATTTTTTGAACTTCACCCTTACCTGATCAGGAAACTGCCGCTGCCCATTTGATTCAAAATTACCTATTAATTCTTCACAGCTGCGGAAGAATACATCTACAGTTATGAACAGATACCACACTGAAGAGAAAAAAAAATAATTTAGAAAAATAGCAAAATGCCATTGAAAAATATTTAATCTACCTTGTATACCCTCCTCAATTTAAACTTCAACTGATACTTCTGGGAAGTGTTGGGAAAGGTCTGAAAATTGGAGGCAGCATTCAGTATAACCAAGGCGGGCAATTTATTACTGCTAATAACGTTAAGCATATAGCGTACAAGAATTATGTTAGTATTGTAACAGAACAGTCACCTGCAGAGTATCACACTCAACCCCTGAACATGTGTAACAAAAGAAAAGTCGGTGTCTGCCATTTCCAGAACTTATTCGCACTACTGTGACTGTATAGAACGGACATGTGATTGGCAAGCGTGAATATGTGCTTCTCCTGGCAGTGATCAAGGATTGTATCTCACTTCTGTGTGTATGTGATAGTCTCAGAGCATTGCCACTGGTTTCCATGCCAGAATGATGCACTGACAATTTCTGCATTCTGCAAAAAAAAGACAGCAATGGAAGCATTACTAATGTTAAAATGAACAATCTTAAGGGAGTGGTAAAATACTTGATAACAGATTTACTTACCTGGGACTTCCTCCAGCACCTAGATTCCTTAGAGTCATTCACCACAGTTCTTCCCCTCAGCCACTCTTCTGGGGTACCCTCCTTAGTAGCCACCGACCAGGCGCATGCAAGCGCCACTCAGTCACGTTCTGCGCAGGCCAGCAAAGAACGCTGCTGTCCACAAGACTGCAACCGCAAGCGGCGCATACACATGCTCACATAGTAGCTGCGCTACTGAGGGGACCCCTGAACAGTGTGCAGGCGGAAATGCGGTGAGGGACACAGGTTTCTAGGGGCTGGAAGAAGCCGCAGGTAGGTATGAGCTCCGGATGAAATCCAAATGAGTTTCATTCGGATTTCATCCTCTCAATTAGTACAGCTGAGCGGGTGTGTGCGGGGGTTAAAACTTACCCAGCAGCCGTCGTCTTAAACACTTCCTCCTTCCGGGTTAAAGGAGGAAGTGTAGTAGTCATGTGACGCAGCTTGGAAACGGGGTAAAGAAGAGGGCTGCTGGGTACGTTTAACACCCGCTCAGCTGCACTAATTATGAAACTGATTCAGATTTCATCCGGAGCTCATCTCTACCTGCGGCTTCTTCCAGCCCCTAAAAGCCCCTGTGCCCGGAAATCATCACTGGCCCCAGGTAAGTAAATCTGCCATCAAGTATCTTGTTTCAGGTTATCCTTTAAGCTGGACATAGACAGGAAAAAGTATGGGCTGTGGAGAGAAGACACAGCAGGAAGCAATAGTAGATGGGCCAGAGAAGCTCTGCTGCGGCCTCGATCAGGTTGAAATCGAACGCAGCTAATGACACACTTCCAACCCACCACAGAAGTAATCGATTGATTCTCTTTGGGAGGCAAAAAAATCAATCATTCAGGAATTTCTTGCTTCATCAAAAAATATGAACTAGTGTGTAGTTTAGCTAAAAGACTGCAGCAGTGGGCATTATGTGCTCCCATACTTAAAGGAGTTCTGTAAGGGGTTTCTGAGGAGAAAAACAGACACTTACCTTGGGCGTCTATCAGCCCCCTGCAGCGGTAATGTCCCACGGTGGCGTCCTCCCATCTGCCGTTCGCCGCCGCCGGCCCCGGTCTAGCGTATCATGGGATCCAACTGTGGCTGCGCTACAGTGGTCGCGCACCCGCTCGCTTCCGCCTGCGTCATCGGAAGCTTACTGCGCAAGCGCAGTACAAGGCTCCATTGCTGCGGGGAACGGCGGATGGGAGCAGGACGGCGTGGGACATTAACGCTGCAGGGGCTGATAGAAGCCCCAGGTAAGTGGCAGTTTTTCTCCTCAGAAACCCCCACAAAACCACTTTAAAGTTTAAGAGTCCACTGGAGTATGTTCCAGTAATGGGGTATAATGCATAAAAAAATGTCTGCTTGTAGTGAAATTGTACCAGGGTAGAAAAGGTTCCACTTTAACGGAAAATCACCAGTCACAATTAACTGGTTTTACGCACATTGCCGAAGTTTTGCCACTTTAAACGTTCCACTTTTAACATTAGTAACATTTATTGCAGTTTATGGAAAAAATAACGGTTGCACATATGAACTTCAAAGTGCAATAGTTGAATAAAAGAATGTACATGATTGAGTCACCCTGGGGAATAAACCACTTGTGTGTGTCTGTGTGTGATGATAGACTACTGTGCTCTAAATTGTTCCCATTTCAACAGGGGTGTCAAACCCAAATACAAAGTGGGCCACAATTGTACACTGGGAACTAGTTACTGGCCAACCTCAATGTCTACTGCCCACCTTTCTCCCTCATGTTCCCTGGTGTCTAATGTCCCCCACCCAAATCCTATACAGTTCCCTGGTGTATACTGGTCCTCCCTCCCCTATACCGTTCCTTAAGGTTTAGTGCTTTCCCCCTACCTCCACCATATGGCTTCCCTGGTGTTTTAGGGCCTTACGCCCAATATAGCTTCCCTGGTGATCTAGAGTGGGCCAAACATAATGCAAAGTGGGGAAACCACTTAAGGGTCAAATGCAATGGCTCTAAGGACCATTTGTAATGCAGAAAGCAAGAAAACCATAATAAACCGCCATGCTGAAGCCCTGTGCAGACAAACTTCTGATGGATGAAATGGTAATTTGGCTTTGGCCAATAGTTATCTACACAATGCCCACCCTTTTGTGGCGAACAAAGCTGGGGAAACTGGCCACCTCACATATTTCCAGACAGTAATTTGGGGACTTGCTTCCATGGAGGAGGGGGGGGGGGGGGGGAACACTGGCAGCAGAGCTGCCAGCCAAAATGTATCACAAGTGATTTAGTCCTAACAAAGAATAATGGCTATATGGGGCTAATGCTGGATACACACGGTGCGTTCGTGCCAGGGCTGTGGAGTCGGAGTCGTGGAGTCGGGCAATTTTGGGTGCCTGGAGTCGGAGTCGGGAAAAAATGCACCGACTCCGACTGAATTTGTAACTGTAATTAAAATAGAAAATATGATAAAATGTTCTATTTCTCAGATAAAAAAGTCATTAAAAATAATGTATATATACAGTAATAGCTGTGCTTAGTCCACAAAAATGAAATAAACCAATCAAAATTAGTTACTTGTGCTGCTTCAATAAAGCAGTCCCCGTATTTTTAAGGTCAGATATACAGATCTGATTGTGACTGTATATATGATGTGTACACAGGAATCTCTTATATATACGAAATAACATCTATGCTGTAAGAATAAAGCCTGATGTGTAGCTGTGTCACTAATAGAGATGGTCAACGAGATGGAAATAATTATGCATCGATGCTGATTTATGCAAATGTATGCACTCCCTTTGCTGATGAAATCAAATAATTTGATATGTTGTTAAAATTTGGTTTGGTGACTACAAATTAAAGGGTACCTGAGATGGATGAAAAGTAACGTTTTATACATACCTGGGGCTTCCTCCAGCCCCCTTCAGGTTAATCGGTCCCTCGCTGTCCTCCACCACCCGGATCTTCTGCTATGAGTCCTGGTAATTCAGCCAGTCAGCGCTGTCCGGCCGCATGCCGCTCCCACAGCCAGGAACATTCTGCACCTGCGCAATAGTGCTGCACAGGTGTAGTATGCTCCTGGCGGCGGAGTGTGTTTATGCGCACTACGCCCGACGGGCTCAAGTACCTGGACGCATAGCAGAAGATCCAGGTGGTGGAGGAGGACAACGAGGGACTGATTATCCTGAAGGAGGCTGGAGGAAGCCCCAGGTATGTATAAAACTTTAATTTCATCTGTCTCAGGTTTACTTTGTTACACAGTAGTACTATACTCTACATATGCACTCCCCACAGAGCTGCAGGGAATCCACTGAGAATGCTGTGCACATTGAACACAGAGGTGTTGTCTGTTTACAATCTCCTCATTCCCCTGCAGAGTACCTGCACATCACTCTTACATGTACCCACACTTACATTGCCTGGGGCCTGATAGATGTTCTTTGTTCCGGTTTGTACCTTTTACAAGTACTCTTACCAAGGACTAGTTTTAGTCTAAAGGGAATAAATATAGTAGTCTACATATCCTTCTCACTTCAGTTGTCTTGTAAAATTCCTAAGCGTTGGCAGTTAAGAGACGAATTTCATGTTACATACTTTTAATCAACAAAATTGTAATATGCAAATTAGAGGAGTCGGAGTCGAGGAGTCGGAGTCGGTGGAATCCTAAACTGAGGAGTCGGAGTCGGTGGATTTTTGGACCGACTCCACAGCCCTGGTTCGTGCACTCGATTTTCCCGTCGATTCGTTTATTTCCAACATGTCCGATTTGGATTTCGATGGATCGTTAGGTCGATTCGCATGCAAAGTATGCCGAATCGACCTAACGATCCATCGAAATCCAAATCGGACATGTTGGAAATAAACGAATCGACGAGAATCGACGGGAAAATCGAGTGCACGAACGCACCGTGTGTATCCAGCATAAACTCTAAATGATTGTGCTGCTTTTGTAACTAGACATAGGGAAATTGTGGCAGTAAAAATGGTTCCTATTTAATACAAGAACCTGCTATAAAAGTTTCTAGTTAAGGTTAAAACCCATTCAGGTGAATGTAGAGTACATTCCCCAAATCCCAGTCCACTGAGCCCAGTTAACCACTTCGCCATATCTGGACGCATATATCCGTCCAGATAGGCAGTGGTGCTGCAGCCGTGTGTTGCGCGCGATCGGGCGCGCGCCCGCGCGCGCCCCTGCTACCTCCCGCTGCCCCCCCGATCAGTGAATGGGAATATAATTCCCATTCACCGATCCAAGTCCCCGGCAGAAATACCGACGCTTTCTCATCAGAGAGCGTGGTATTTCTGCCCCCAGGAAACAACTTCTCTTCATTTTAGTTCCTAGATGCGACATCGTTCGCATCTAGGAACTTTTTGAATGTGGCCATCTTGTGGCTAAATAGTAAACTGCACCCACATACCTGTATTGAATAAAAAATACATTATTTTACATCTAAAATTGGCTATTTACCTCCCAAACTAAAATTACCCAAATACATTTTTGTATTAAAAAAAATAATAAAAAAAATTACAATTAAAAAAAAAAAAACTACATAAATAGTTACCTAAGGGTCTGAACTTTTTAAATATACATGTCAAGAGAGTATCTTATTACATTTTTTAAAATTATAAGCTTGTAAATAGTGATCGACGCAAATTGAAAAAATGCACCTTTATTTCTAAATAAAATATCGGCGCCATAAATTGTGATAGGGACGTAATTTAAATGGTGTAATAAGCGGGACAAATGGGCACATAAAATGCATGGGTTTTAATTACTGTAGCATGTATTAATTTTAAACTATAATGGCTAAAAACTGAGAAATAATGTTTTTTTTCCATTTCTATCTTAATCTTCCTGTTAAAATGTATTTACAGTAAAGTGGCTCTTAGCAAAATGTACTACCTAAAGAAAGCCTAATTAGTGGCGGAAAAAACGAGATATAGATCAATTAATTTTGATAAGTAGCGATAAAGTTATTAGCGAATGAATGGGAGGTGAACATTGCTTGGATGCATAAGATTTTCGAAGCTGTAGGCTGAAGTGGTTAAAGGAGAATCCATCAGTGGCTGCAGTATCTGTCACTGCTTTTAAAGGGAATGTATAGTGATTTTTGCAGTTTTTCATTTATTATGTTTGGCACACTAAAAAAAAAACCCCAGTTTTAATCAGTAAAATATCACAATTTTTTTTCAGAGCTCCATCTGCTGATGAAACAAGAAAAGCCTTATTATGCGACAGCTAGATGGGGAACAACTGGGCCTTATTACAAGGCTGCAGTCTGCAGACTTGGCAACAAATAAAAAGTTATGATATCTATGTGCAGAAGAACTGATCTAGTATGCTAAAGATTATCTCCTGGTAACCAAAGTATCCTTTTTACTATATTACACTACAGAAGTGTACAACAGCATGGGGTGAAGATAGTGACTCCAGGAAGACTATACACAACTACCTCATGTCAGTATGCCAGATAGCATACACCACAGCGCATATTGTCAGAATTAGAGCCACTCACTAGTTGACATCTGTCCCTGCCTGAAACTTCAGCCAATGAGGTTTTGTGCAGTCACTTCATCTGGGGAGCCTTATGACAAAGCTGTAAGGGCATGTACACACTGCTGCGCTTTTAAAATCACATGCTTTTTTAATCGCAAGGTCTTTTGAAAAATCATGAAAATCGTGCAGATCTGTACAAACTGGTGCAATGCGTTTTTTAAATTTTCATGCAGGCTTTGCAATTTAAAAATCGCTTGTGATTTTAAGAAAGCAGCGCAAGCGCAGCTGTGTGTACAGGCCCTTAGACAAAGCTGTACTAGGTTTCCATTTGTGCGATTTTTTTCCACAAATGTTCACAATCAAAAAAACTTGCATGTACATGAAAACCAATGATTGTGAATTGGCTAGTTTCCATTTCATGTGAATTTTCGCATGAAATTGTATGGACACAAAAAAAAAACCTGACAGACTGTTATATACTCTTGCAACCTGCAACTGATTTTACATACATCATGCAAAACAAAAAACCACACCGAAAAAATAAAATAAAAATAAAAATAAAAAATAAAAAAAACAAAACAAACAAAAAAAAAAATCGGTACTTATCCGTTAGCCGGGCGCATCCGGCAGGTGGCGACAAAACTCCACCAGAGTTACATCTTTCCCTACTATCCATGTCGGCCTGGAGGGGGAATAGTAATTAGCGCCACCTGCCGGATGCGCCCGGCTAACGGATAAGTACCAAAAAAATCACATTCAAATGCAAATTTTTGCAATCGTATTCTTAAGATGGCCACTAACGATACAATCTTTTTCATCCAATCTTACCATTTTTATGTAATATAGGGTAACTGCCTAAATTATCCATTCAATACATTCACACAATTTACCCTTCTACTACATAGATTTGGTAAAATTGGATGAAAAAGATTGGATCATTAGTGGCCACCCTTACTAGAAAAGGAAACACATCACGTTACTAGGCAGAATATGTAACCTACAACCATTGTCAAAATTTGCTTAAAAACGCATGTAAAATACTAGGTTTGAAAACGCAATGCTACAATGAAAAATTTGCCTAGGCTGGGTGACACTTAACTGCATGCTGTGGAGTTTAAGTGTGGAGAAGCTTCTACCATAGCTGTACAGCTTGAGCTGTTTGCTTATATCTGTTTATTTTTTTTTTTATTTGCTTGTTTAAACATGGTTTAATAAGCTTGCTTATTTATGGAAACAAATTTTTTTCTTCTTTCCTTAAAGTAAATAAGTCTGGCTTTCCATGTAAGAGGTTTTTTGGTCCCTTTGAGCCCCTTACAATATCCTTGTGGTTCTGGGTAACTCTGTGCTGTCTGTCCTACTTCATATTTTGAAACAGCTGTATGAATGTTGAGTTATAAAAACCTCATTATGTTCTAAATGTAAACCTGAATAATTGAAATTACCTTTTGTTTTAGGAAAGCAAATTTACAATTAGCAATTCTTTTTTTATAAGAGGGCTTTTTGATCACTTTAAGCTTCTTACATCAATCTTTCATATGAGCTTGCTGCGAGAGTAAACAAAAATCTAGCAAGGTAGGGGAGTATACCTGCTACTCCTGAAGCATGTACCATCACTCCATGCTGTTCTAAAGGACCATTTTATCCAGTGATCTCACCCCACAAGTAGAGTTGGTGGACAATACAATGGTTCCCAGAACACAATCACAGTTCTTCAGGAGACAAGCACCTCTGCTGCACATAAGTTCATAATGCATTACTGCTGTCAGAGGACTAGGAGGTTACACAGTAAAGATACAAGCAACCTTTACTGCTCAGTTCATCAATATTAGAGATTGTCTACTGCAACGATAAGGCGACCAATGTTACATTTTACAAGCACTGAACACTGCAATATTTGCACATAAAAAAAAGGTGCTAAAAAAAACTAAATGTATAAAAAGCAAAACTGCACAATCCCTTTAAAAGAAATATTTCCGTTCCCACAGATAATTTCAACAATGAACAAGGCCCATACACAAGACAAACATCTGATCCAGAATCAAATGTATATTTGACTTGTTCAAACATTTTCATCCTGACTCAAATGGTGGATTAACCTGGATTTGCTTTTCCATGCCCAACACTGCTTTAACTACTCCATGTTAAGCTGTTGGTAAGATTTCCGCACATGAACTCCCATCGTCCTATCTACAGACATAAATAAGTGACCTGAGAATGCATGTTTATGAAGAAACTTTTGCAAGATATTTCAGTGGCTGGCTTGTGCTAATAAGCTCTGTAACCAGCTAGCAAATTCTTCCACGGACAGTGGTACAGCATTGCAGATATAAAGAACATATTTGTACTCACTTCTTACTGCGCTCTTCATGTCCATTTGCACTGTTCAGTTTGTTCTCGTCCTAAGCAAGGTTGATAGAAGAACATCATGAGGGCGAGGAGGAAATATTTCAAGTGGGTAAAGGGTAAAGGGAATAGGAATGAGAGAATAAAAACATATTTAATGACTAGGAAGCTAACAAAGTATGTGTTGGAAGGCTACAAAAAAAAGGGAAAATATACATGGGAATATTTGTTTAAAAGCACTCCACTACGGATGTAAACAGTGGATTGCATAGACTATGATTAAACTAGTAGTGCAACTTGTTTTTAGTAGTCTGTGCTTAAATACATGTTGTAGAGCATCCTGTGACTGTAAAATGCAACGGTTTTAGCTACATGTGAAAGATAGTATTGGTTTAAGCAATGGTTGGGGGTGCTGTGGTCCTTGTGATGAGTACCAAGGCTATCGTTTGCCTAAGCCCCAAGTGGCCACGCTAGCAGCAACCACTATCCATTTCCTGTGACCGATGCCATTCCTGAGATCTTCGCCCATTTTCCTTGGAGGGTTGGGACTGTAAGAGCTTGATGCCACCTCTGTCACACATCACGCCCTGAAGCAAACAGGGATTCACACTGCTTTAGTAACGTCGACTCCCAAGAAAAAAAATATATCAGCAAATATGCACCTGTCCAACCTACACAATCCCCTACAGCCACACCTAACATGAAATCACCCAGGCTTGACTAAAAGGCTTTAGCAGCCAAACTATTATGTTTAGGGGATACTTAAAAACTTTAGGCACAATACAGAAATACAAGTCTAAGTAAACAAATATGGTGGATAAAAAGGCCATAACAGGGGTTCAAACAAAGCTACTTAAATATACACCACTTCATTGTGACCAAATTATTATAAACTGGGCGGGTCTAGCATGCAAATTATTTAACGTCCAGTTGAAAGTAATGGGTATACACCTGCTTTTCCAAAATAGGAACTCTGCATTTAATGTGTACAGCTATGGTATACATTACAGTTTGAACCCTGGGGTTTACAGAACCTGAGAATGTTGCTAAACGTATAGCTCAGGACACCATAACAGCTATATAACATTATGGCAAAAAACAAAAATAAAATAAAAACAAAAAAAATGAGACAGACTAATAAGTGGGAGGTCCAAGAATTTTGGTCACTTTTTATAGTTATTTAGAGGCTGGATGCTTCCCACTCTCCAGTAAAGAATTTTCACCAGTTTTTATATTAAATTCAAATTTAAAAAAAATTAAATAAAAAATACATCATTAAACATGAGCAGAATAAAATCTGCTAGAACTCTCCTCTTCGTGGCTGGTGAAAAATGGATATTCTTGGAACCCCAATTCTTTTTTTTTAATTATTATTTTTTCCCATAAATCACTGCATTCACCTTGTTGCTTTGCCAAACCGAGGCTCGGCAGGTCAAAGGTAAGACTCTTTTTTACCTAGGGGACCACGGTACAGCGATACGTCACTCAATTACTACCTTATGATTGACAGTTCACACTGGAATCAAAGGTGAATTCATGGGAGTAGAGGTGATATATCGTTAGGCAAGTCTACAAAAAGAGATAGATGGGCATTTATTTATCATGCTGAAGTCAAACTACTGCACATAATCATCACAATAACAGCAAATATTTACTTTTCAAAGTTATGTAACAACTCCAAGGGATAAGTCACAAGAGCTCCAGGGGTGTTAGTTTACATTTCTGCAGTAGTCTCTTTAAAACTAATAACTACTATGTGTTGTAAATAAAGATAGGTAGCAGATCATTCTCACCTTCCTGTAAGGAGCTTCCAGCATAGCTTCTATGTCAAAATCATCAGCCATTTTGATTGAACTAAGAGAAAGAGAAAAAAAAGAAAAGGTTTGTTAATGTACTATAGAGTCATATGACTTCTAACAGTTTCCTCCAAATCTGCCGTGCATCTATACCGTCATGTTCTCTGGGTAGCCTTACATATACACATACCTATGTATAGAGGATAGGACTAGTATATTACACTTCAATTTTGCAATTAAAGTTTATTGAAAACTTAATAGTACAGATCTGTAGTACATGCATGACGTAAATTTACATACAATAAGTACAACTGTAGCTTAGTATAACTTAACAACCAGAACAACACTTATAGCAGGGTATAAAGTTTATATCTTATGGTATAATCATAGTATTCAGAGAACAATACTGTGTAGTCCTTCAAGACAATAGTTAAAAATGCTTATTCAAAAATATCACCTCAGAATAGTCCTAAATACCTATGGCTAAGTATCCAGGGCTAAGCCTTGCAAAATTAACATCGTCTGCCATCTATCACGCAAGGAAGAAGAGTATAGGAAAAGTACAGGAAAAAGGGAAAGGTAAGTGTCAAGTTTAATCATTGCACATATGCCGTTTATATTCCTCCGTGCATTGGAACTCGTTCCAGGAGGACCAAGTCAAAGTGTATTGTTCCGCATTGTCTAGTGACAGGAGAATCATGTGTTCCATGGTCTCTATGTTGTCTACTTTTTTCAGCCATGATCTAACTGAGGGAGTGAGAGGAGATTTCCAATGGAGGGGAATCATGGCCCTAGCCGCGTTGACCAGATGAATAACAATAGATTTTTTGTACATTTTTATTGAGTCAGGAGTAGGAGACGACCAGGAGCAAAGGCAATCTTATCGCATGATATTTTTTCTATTAAGCGATGTATTTCAGTCCAGAATGGGACAATCTTAGGACAAGCCCAAAACACGTGTAGGATGTCACTTCCAGGTGAGCCACATCTCCAGCATGTATCCGGAGAGGTAGGAAAAAAAAAGGAATAAAAGCTTTCCTTCTTTCAACTGACGCTGAAAAAGCGTTTGACAGGGTGGCCTGGGACTTTATACGGGCCAGCCTGTCAAGCCTAGGACTAGGAGATTCCATGTGTAAATGGATAGGCCTTCTCTACACCAATCCCACCGCTAGAATTAAGGTCAACGTGCTCCTTTCGGATAGGCTTTGCATTACCAACGGAACCAGACAGGGGTGCCCCCTGTCCCCCCTAATATACATACTTACCCTTGAGCCATTTCTCAATGCTATCAGAGCAGACCAAAGCATTCAGGGAGTGTTTGTGGGCCGCACCCATCATGTGGTAGCTGCTTTCGCAGACTTATTTTTTTTTTTTGCGTAATCCTTTAACCACTCTCCCAAACTTAATACAAAAATGTAAAGATTTTGGTAACCTCTCTAATTTAAAGATTAATTTCCACAAATCCCAAGCCTTAAATATTACTCTAGACTCGAATACTGTTTACTTATGCAAAACCAATTTTGCGTTTCAGTGGGCATCTGACTTTATCAGATATTTGGGAATCAACATTACAGGCGACCTCAAGGGGCTGTTTGCAGCGAACTTTCAAAAGATTGGCCTAACCCTACACTCCGATTTACAAAAATGGGGGACACAAAATCACATCTCATGGTTCGGAAGAATGGCCTCAATTAAAATGAATGTCTTGCCTAGAATTTTGTACATCAGCCAGTGCATCCCAATAGAATTGCCACCCAATTTTCTAAAATCGCTCCAGACACAAATTAATAAATTTATATGGGGGAACAAACCTCCTCGAATAAGCAGATCCACTTTATCTATCCCCAAAATGTTGGGGGGTATGGGTCTCCCAGACCTCCAGAAGTACCATATGGCAGCCCAGTTATGCAGAGTGGTGGAATGGGCTTCCCCAACCACCTCAAAACTATGGGTAGATATAGAACAAGTGACGGCAAAATGTAAAGTGGCAACCTTAGGCTGGGTAGATTACCCTCAGGTTAAACAATGTGCATGGAACAATCCCTTAATGGTCGCATCTGTGAAATGTATGAGACGCCATCTGCGTAATATGGGGTTTATACACAGCCCAGGCCCCCTGAACCCCATATGCTGTAACCCTGCTTTCACACCAGCAGGAGATATCCCCTTTATCTCTACATGGGAGGGAGGCGGTGTCCCGCGAGTAAGGGACTTTCTGACACGGGACCAAGTCATGCTCTACCAAGAGATGTCCTCAATAAGAGAAAACACTCCCTTATCTAAATGGCAGTACTTTCAGATAAGACATTTCTTGCAATCCTTGCTTAAAAATTCTACCTGGACATCTGACTTGACCGACTTTGAGAAATTATTGATATGTACTGAGCCACATAGACATTTGGTCTCACAGATATACCAAATGCTTGTGTCAACAATGATCCCATCTAAAATTAAATTTCAGGAGGCCTGGGAGAGGGATTTGGGGAGGGAGCTGGACGAGGAGCAGTGGCAGAAAATTTTCTTGTTCAATCACAAAGGCTCATTGAATGTTAATATCCAGGAAATGGGCTTCAAGATCTTATCAAGATGGTACAAAACACCCCAGATACTACATAAGATTTCCTTGCATAGGCTACACTTCAATTTTGGTGACAAATTGCCATAAAGACCTTGGCTCCCTGCCAAGCAACCTGTTCTGCCAAGGACACCTGAAGTGAGAGAGAGATGGAGGCTGCCATATACATTTCTTTTTAAGCAATACCAGTTGCCTGGCGGTCCTGCTGATCCTCTGCCTTGAACAAGCATGCAGCAGATCAGGTGTTTGACTTTTGTTACATCGGAGAAGATTAGCCGCATGTTTTTTTTTCTGGTGTAATTCAGACACCACAGCAGCCAAACAGATCAGCAGGGCTGCCAGGCACCCTTTATTGTTTAAAAGGAAATAAATATGTTAGCCTCAATATACTCCTTGCTTCAAGTTCCATTTAACTTTTGGCCATAATTTACAAGCCAAGTCTGATTACCTGCCAGCCTGTGAACGCCTGGTCACACACACTGTAAAGAAGCCCAAAACAATAAAAAACAATCATTCAGGATGATCGACGTTGCAACTATAGGTAAGCCCTTAAAGGATGTTGTCTATTATGACTATTTGCAGTTGGACTAAGCAACAATGTTTTGTCTATACACATCTCAGCTATCCGCCGAGTGCAAAAAAAGCATACAGAGCTGCATTTATACTGGCATCACTGCAAAGACTCTAGCCAATTTTCTCTTGTTTCAAAGTAATTAATCTGATTATAATAGCCTTCTGTGAAAATACTTGTTTTCCCTTATATGACTGGGAACTGGTGTGTGAATGGACCCTATAATGCCAACCAGAACAGCCTATGAATCTCTATGGGGAGAGGACGCAGACATCCACGAAAAGGATAGGGTCACCTGATTCTGATAGCTTATCTCTGCAATGTCCCCTAATACACTGCTGTAAGGTCCCATCCACATACAATAAATTGTTCTGAAACATGTTAGCATACGAAGGTCTCACGCATATAAGACGTTGCTGACATTTACCAAGGTCTCTCTCCCAGCCCAAAACCATACAGGCTGCTCCATCTACCTGGGAAATATTTAAAAGTGGTTAGGAAACATGACTTTGAAAGCACAGTTCACTAAAGAACAGTTAAAGCGGACCTAAACTTCCTCTCTGCTCTAAAAGATAAGCAACAGCATAATAAACATTTTTTTATACAGCTGTTAAAAATCCTGCAATACATCTGCAGTTTGTCTACTTCCTGCTTTCATGGAAGCAGACATAGGGTTAGAATCCTGTTAGGGAAGCAGACAGAGTTAACATCCAATTAGTTCTCTGCGGTTGCTGGTAGCTGAGGAATCTAATTACAACTTGTGAATAGTCACAGGTGAGGTGGAATTAGACAAGCTAAAGTTTCTCAATATATACAGGGTGCATTTTCATAAGTCTTTCTTCTGTCCAGTGCAAGAGTTCAGGTCCACTTTAAAAATGACCCAGAGATGAAAAATAAAATAGTAATAACAAGTTTTATACATACCTGGGGCTTCCTCCTGCCCCATCCGCTTGGATCGCTCCCACGCCGCAATCCTCTGCTGCCCGCAGCTTTGGGAACCGGGTCCCCCCCACATCAGTCAGTTAGAGACAGTCTAACATGAGAGGTGCGCTGTTTGCGTAGAGGGCGCACTTCTCATGCGCAGACTAGCTCCAACTGATGTGACGAGACCCGGTTCCCGAAGCTGCGGCGTGGGAGCGATCTGAGCAGACAGGGATGGAGGAAGCCCCAGGTATGTATAAAATTTTATTTATTTCAGCTCTGGTACACTAAGCCATGACATACACACAAGGAGATTGAAGCTGGCAGTCTGCATAAGCATGCAGTGTATCCATATACACCTAACGTTTGCATCTCCAGACATACACTTCGGTGGCCGGGGACAAGCTAGACATCACCATGGGAACGTCAAACCTGCAATACTAAAAGCAGCAAGAAGGATGCTTTCATACAGACTGGGAAGGAGGGGCTACGGAGCAGCCCCCTATAGATTAGTAAATCAACACTCCTATCCCTCCCCCCCTTGTGTCCCAGGGTCCCCTCCACTGCAAATGCAGACCTCGCCAAGTCGGCATCTTCTGCATCTGCGCACGGCCACACAGCCTGGAGCCAAGTACTGCACCTGTGCAGAACGCTCCCGTTCATGGGAGCATGACCGCACACTCGTGCAGGCGTACAAGATGTCGCCCTGAAATTGAAACGGAGGGGACACCAGCTGGGAGCAGACCTGTGGCGAGGGACAGAGATACCAGGGGCTGGAGGAAGCCCCAGGTAAGTAGATTTTGAAACCCCTGATGTATCCTTTAAGTTAACCAGGCAGGATAATTATCCAGCATCATTCATGGATAAGATGCTAGTGAAGAAGCCTCCTGTGGCACTGAGCGCCTGGATACATTCCATATACACTAGTCTCAGTGAACACCAGCTCCATAACCACTGTGCTCATTTATATAATAGAGCTTTAAAAGAGCTCTACCTTCTACAAAAGAATGGAAAAAAAAAAGCAGATAGCTCACAGTTTAAGAATGTGCCAATTTTTCAGCTGCCTAAAATATAGCATGATACTATTTCATAACTAGTCTTGCTTCAAAGTAATTCATTTTTATCATGTTGGCTGCCCGGCATCTCACTAAAATGCTGAAAAGCATTTGGCGGCTTCAGGCGCTCACTCCAGAAGGAACAGGAGATTGCGGTCCTAAACGGCCCTAGAAGCAACAAGTCGCATCAAACGATTGCATTATACATATTAAAGAACTGTATCTGGTTACATCATAGTATTAAGCTGAGGTGAGCCAGACGGAAGCCCATTTCACACTACAGACAGACAATTTGATCAAATTATTGAAATGCAGTTTTCCAATCACTAGGATTGGAAAAAGTATTCTAAACTGCGGTGTGGCACCCTCACTAGCGCGAGTGGATTCTCTGCAATCAGCAACCGCACTGTATGCTGCATTTTTTTGGTGCAATGCCGTTCAGCCCCATTCAATGGGACTTCGAAATCAAGCCAAAAATCAAATTGCAAACACACCGGTCAAATATGTTTTTCCTGTGCACCATGTTTTTTAAAGCGGGATTGTCACCACAAATTTCAACAGCAACTGGCAAAAGTGTATTAAGTGATAAAGATGCTAATCCTGCAATCAAATTTATTTTTTTACTGTTATGATTTTGGAGTTATCACATAACTTACAATGGGAAGAGAGGAGAGAATGTCAGGACTGCTGTCAATTGCTTTATTGTGCTCTTGAAGTAGAAATATTTGCTGCATAAGGTGCATACATGGATAAGTAACATACCGGGGGTGGCTGCGGGCAGGGTGGGTGCAGGGAATGAAGAGCCTTACTGCCGTTTCGCACAGGTTGCGCTTCTGCGGTATGTAACTTATTTAATCATGCATGCACCTTATGCAGCAAATATTTGTACTTCAAGAGCACAATAAAGCATTTGACAGCAGTGCCGGCGTTCTCTCCTCTCTTCCCGTTGCATAGATACTTAAGATCGCCAGGGCACGCTTCTGATATTGCCAGTATACCGGACACCTGCATTTACACCACCCTCTCATAAAATGTTACTGCAGTGCTTCCACTTTCTCCCCATTTGATATATCACATAGCTTAGGAGCACTGGCCCTTTAATTGCCATATGCTGGCAAAACAGTTGCATGCTAGGGGGTATTTTTATCTATAATATATTCCTCCTCTTCCCTTTATTTCCCCCTCCTAATGACATAAGACAGTGCACTACCAGTATAGACCTCAGTGGGAGTGTCTGAAGACTCTGGGAGGGGGGCGTGTAACAAATACACAATTACCAAGATGAGGAAAAAAAAATGTGAGGGAGGAAATGTATAGTGCAAAGTATCGCTAGTATAGTGCCCCAGTACAGCTAGTATAGTGCCCCAGTACAGCTAGTATAGTGCCCATGCGGACCACCACCAGACTCGCATACAAGCCGACCCCTCAACTTTTTAACCACTTTTTGGGGGTCAAAAATTCGGCTTGTATGCGAGTATATACGGTATGTGTTTTTTATTTCTTGGTTAGCATGCAGTGTTCTCCCCAGGATCTTTTAGCCGAGCGCTCCACCCGCCTAGTTTTGGTGAGCACCCGGTTGTCGTGGGCTCACCACCTCCTATTCTGTAAGCAGAGTTGCACACAGAAGCACCGGGCGTGCATTCTCTCATCGCGCCCCACCCGGCTACTTTTTCATGCCACCCGGCAACTTTTTCATGCCACCCGGCTGGAAAAAAATTCTGGGGAGAACACTGGCATGGGTGTCATTTGTTCTTTAACGGCGTTAGGCGGTCGGTAAGCTGGCAGCCCCAGGACCACCTAACTCTGAAAGGTGTCAAGTCCTGGGGCGGGGTTTTGCAGGAGATCTCTGCTTGAATGACGGACCTCCACTCCATCAGTCTCCTAGCGCCGATCGCCATTAGGAGACTTATGACGGCAAAACCGCCTTCTGCTTACATTGTATAGCGCTGTGATCTACAGCAGCGCTGTACTGGGGACAGCCATGTCGCTTGGCTGTCCCCTGGGGAGGCTCAGAAGCGATTGGCTCTCATAGGCTGATGCTCGCTGTCATTGGCTGGCGGGGGAATAGGTAAATTTTTAAATAAATAAACATTGTGGGAGAGATCAGAGCCCACCAACAGAAAGCTCTGTTGGTGGACAGAAAAGGGAGGTGGGGGTGGATTCACTTGTGTGATGCGTTGTATGGCTCTGCAGCAAGCTTTTGAAGCTGCAGATCTCAAAACGTAAAAAAAATAGCCAGGTCACTAGGGGGGTGTAAGCCTATGGTCCTGAAGTGGTTAAAGTATGTAAGGGCCCTGACTGATCAGCAGGTTCAATTTCTGCCCACTGGGAATACATCAAGCATAAGGCTTAAGTGATTATTTATTGATCACACCGTAATTCATGTTATAACAGTGTTCTAGCCTTCATGCCATTTAATTAGCCGGCTTTCCACATGATTTTAGTGGACATTTTTAAAGGAAACCTAAAGACATTTTAACTTACTTGCAGCCACCCTGCGCCCGCACCGGGACAAACCAATTCCTTCAGTCCCCCACCACGACCCAGTTTCGTTTTCGGCGACTCAGCCAGTCGATTGACACTGTGCCTGTGCAGCCTTGATCGTGCTACCGTTGCCGGAAGTGTCCTGCACATGGACAGCACGAGATTCTCGTACTGCGCATGCACAGGACGCTTGCAGCCAGGGTAGCACAGGTGTAGTGGCTACTGACTGGCTGAGTTGCCGAAAATGAAACTGGGTCGTTGTGGGGGACCAGAGGATCGCTTGTCCCGGCACGGGCACAGTATGGCTGCAGAGGGCCGGTAGAAGCCCTAGGATGAACTGGCTTTTTGTAAATGGCTTTAGGTACCCCTTTAAGTACAGTGTAATACAATAAATGGTGAACTTGTACATCATGTATATCTCACTATAAATACTGTATGTGATGTATCAAATTTAATAATTAAACCACACTAAACAGAAGGTTAAAAGGTGCAAATAATTAAATGCACACTGTATGCAGCTTGGAACTGGT
This sequence comes from Hyperolius riggenbachi, assembly GCF_040937935.1. NCBI lineage: Eukaryota > Metazoa > Chordata > Amphibia > Anura > Hyperoliidae > Hyperolius > Hyperolius riggenbachi. Next base: position 51,944,560 of record NC_090657.1, on the reverse strand, counting down.
CTAATCATAATTAGGAGGAAGTGCATATGATTGGACCAAGTATAAGCTGCATACAAGTCACATTACATTTGTATGCAAGCAGTTTGCATCTCAATGAACATCTCTCCTAAGCAACACTTGTGCTATTCACATACAATCAGTTTACCATGGGAAAAACATCACAGATAAAACAAACAGAGCTAGTACAAAACTCAAACCTTCCAAAGTACAACGTGTACCCTACCAGACAGCCACAGAGAAAGGAAAGTACACCACAATGTTTTTTATAGAGCTGTGTTATGTTAACCATCAGATTGAATGTTTACCACAAAAAAAAAAAAAAAAATTTGCAACGTAGTATTTAAACAGAGTGCTATAATTGTAAATGCCAATTCTTTAAAAAAAGACAACTGTAGCAAAATGTATATGAAGGCTGCCATATTTATTTCAATTTAAGCAATACCAGTTGCCTGGCTATCCTGCTGAGCCCCTGAACAAGCATACAGCAGATCTGGTGTTTGACATGGTCAGATCTGCCAAGATTAGCTGCATGCTTGTTTCTGGTTTGATTCAGATACTACTACAGCCAAAGATCAGCTAGGCTGCCAGGCAACTGGTACAGTCGAAAACGAAATAATAATGCAAATATTTGTATAGCACTTTTCTCCTGTCGGACTCAAAGCACTCAAGAGCGACAGCCACTGGGACACGCTCAAGAGGCCACCCTGCAGTGTTGGGGAGTCTTGCCTTGAACTTAACAAGTAAATTATCGAGCCACTGCCGTATGGCAGCCTCCATACCCCTCTCATTACAGTTGTCCTTTAAAGCACTAGTTTGGGTTTAGCTTTCATTTTTTCTTCTGCAAAATATAGAAACTTATGGCTGCCACAGCTTGGATGTGCTCAGATCCTCAACATGCAACCTGTTCTCAAGCCCCTCTACCCAGTTTTCAAGGAGTCATGGCAAACAAAGTTCCTGGGATTTGTCCAGTCTGTACTTTTTTTTATTATTATTATTTTTTTATTTACACACAGGATTCTTATTTTGGTGAAGTGGTTTTGAAGCAGGGCTGTGAAGTGGGTACAAAATTCAACTGGCTCATACTCCAGGTACCCAAAAAATTGATCCGACTCCACAGACCAGTTTTAAAATTTATGTTTAGCTGCTACTAGAAGTAGGTAAAATCTTTCAACATGAACCACTGTGCAATACGCAAGATGACATTTGCAGTAAAAGCTAGATTATGCCAAACGTGTTGTGGTGAGTTTTAAACGATACGTCCGAGGTGAAAATAAATAAATAAATAATTTACTTACCTGGGGCTTCCTCCATCCCCTGGCAGCCGATCTGTCCATCGCCCGGGCTCCCCTTCATTGGAAATGCCGGCCTGGAGTATTCTGCACAGACGCAATACTTCTGCGCAGAACACTTCAGGCTATGTAAGCACAATCGCGAGGTCAGCATCTCCAACAAAGGGGATCCCGGGACACCGGAGCTGCGGTGAAAGACAGATCAGCTGCCAGGGGCTGGAGGAAGCCCCAGGTAAGTAGATCTCATGTTTTTCTTCATCTTTGACGTATCCTTTAGGCTGGTTTCACAGTGGGACGTTACAGGCGCACGTTAGAGCAGCCTGTAACGCAGCCCACCGCACAGTAATGAAAAATCAATGGGGCTGTTCACAGTGCGGACGTTGCGTTACATTACGCTGCGTCACAAGACAACGTACTGCATGCAGTACTTTGGACACGGCTGAGCCGCGTTAGACTGCTTGCACATGCTCAGTAATGTTGGGGAGGAGCGGAGAGCGGCCAGGCACATGGCTAATTAATATGCACTGCACGTTATGACGTGCAGTGTTTACTTCCTGGAGCAGCCGCTCTGTGCGTCGATTGGCCGGTGGGACCACGTGATGCCGCATGCGCACAAGAGTGCGCATCACTGACGCCAGAGTGAGCTGCACAACGCGGCTCACTCTGACGTCCAGATCCAGCACCACCAGGCGTTGAGTTAGGGGGACGTTATGCGACCTTAACGCCCCCTCTAACGCAACGTCCTGGTGTGAAATTAGCCTTAAAGTAAAACTGAGGGGGAAAAAAAAAAGGGAGTTAGATACTTACCTCAGAGGATCCAGAGGCTTCTCGATTCCTCCTGAGCCCACCGCTGGTCGCTGGGACCCCCTTTGTGTCCGCACTACTATTCTTGAAAAAGCACGGCTGCACTGTGCAGAAGCAATGATGGCATACATCTGTGCAGTAGCACAGGGATGTTCATGCACAGCGGAAATAGCCATTAACGAGCTGCTCTGTGCTAATGCGCAGGTGGCCCTTGCGTCTGTGCAATGCAGCCATGCTCTTCTACATGCGACAAATAGAATAAAGAGAACCAGAGACGAAGCACCCTCATGTATTTTATCATACATATCAATGGGAACATGACAGTAAACACCTACTCTGCTCGGTTTCATTTTTCACTGCCCAGTCTGCCTGTTATCAGCCCTGATAAGAATCCCCAACTGAGCATTCAGTCTAGCTTTGCCCCAAAGTGATTATAGCTGAGTCAGTCTTCTGTCTTCAAGCCCAAGCCTGCCCCCTTGTGGCTCTGCTTTCCTTCTACGTATCCTCTTAGCAAAGCAAAGCCAAACTGAATGCTCAGTTGGGGATTTTATCAGGGATGATAAGAGGCAAGACTGTGCAGTGAAAAATGAAACAGAGCAGAGTAGGTGTTTACTGTCATGTTCCCATTGATATATATATCAGAGCTGTGGAGTCGGAGTAATTTTGGGTGAGTCGGAGTCGGGGAAAAAATGCACCGACTCCTAATGAATTTAAACTGTAATTAAAATAGAAAATATAATAAAATGTTCTATTTCTCAGATAATAGTCATCATAAATAAATTATATATACAGTAATAGCTGTGCTTAGTACGCAAAAATGAAATAAACCAATCAAAATTAGTTACTTGTGCTGCTTCAATAAAGCAGTCCCGTATTTTTAAAGTACCACATCTGATTGTGACTGTATATTTGATGTGTACACAGGAATCTCTTATATATACTAAAAAACATCTATGTGTAAGTATAAAGCCTGATGTGTAGCTGTGTCACTAATAGAGATGGTCAATGAGATGGAAATAATTCTGCGTTGATTCTGATTTATGCAAATGTACTCTTTGCTCATGAAATCAAATAATTTGAAATGTTAACATTTGGTTTGGTGACTACGAATTAAATGGTACCTGAGAAGGATGAAAAGAAAAGTTTTATAATACCTGGGGCATCTTCCAGCCCCCTTTAGGATAATCAGTCCCTCGCTGTCCACCTCCACCACCTGGATCTTCTGCTATGAGTCCTGGTAATTCAGCCAGTCAGCGCAGTCTGGCCGCATGCCGCTTCCACAGCCAGGAGCGTTCTGCACCTGCACAATAGTGCTGCGCATGTGTAGTATGCTCCCGGCGGTGGAGTGTGTGCATGCGCACTATGCCAGACTGGCTCAAGCACCTGGACTCATGCTTCATACACACTTGAGATCAGGGCTGTGGAGTCGGAGTCGTGGAGTCTGAGTCGGGCAATTTTGGGTGCTTGGAGTCGGAGTCGGGAAAAAATGCACCGACTCCGACTCCTAATGAATTTGTAACTGTAATTAAAATAGAAAATATGATAAAATGTTCTATTTCTCAGATAATAGTCATGAAAAATAATGTATATATACAGTAATAGCTGTGCTTAGTCCACAAAAATGAAATAAACCAATCAAAATTAGTTATTTGTGCTGCTTCAATAAAGCAGTCCCCGTATTTTTAAGGTCAGATATACATATCTGATTGTGACTGTTTATATGATGTGTACACAGGAATCTCTTATATATACTAAATAACATCTATGCTGTAAGAATAAAGCCTGATGTGTAGCTGTGTCACTAATAGAGATGGTCAACGAGATGGAAATAATTCTGCATTGATGCTGATTTATGCAAATGTATGCACTCCCTTTGCTGATGAAATCAAATAATTTGATATGTTGTTAACCACCCTGGCGTTCTGATTAAATCGCCAGGGTGGCTGCGGGAGGTTTTTTTTTAAATAAAAAAAAAACTATTTCATGCAGCCAACTGAAAGTTGGCTGCATGAAAGCCCACTAGAGGGCGCTCCGGAGGCGATCTTCCGATCGCCTCCGGCGCCCATAATAAACAAGGAAGGCCGCAATGAGCGGCCTTCCTTGTTTTGCTTATATCGTCGCCATAGCGACGAGCGGAGTGACGTCATCGACGTCAGCCGACGTCCTGACGTCAGCCGCCTCCGATCCAGCCCTTAGCGCTGGCCGGAACTTTTTGTTCCGGCTGCGCAGGGCTCAGGCGGCTAGGGGGGCCCTCTTTCGCCGCTGCTCGCGGCGAATCGCCGCAGAGCGGCGGCGATCAGGCAGCACACGCGGCTGGCAAAGTGCCGGCTGCGTGTGCTGCTTTTTATTTCATCAAAATCGGCCCAGCAGGGCCTGAGCGGCAGCCGCTGGCGGTGTTGGACGAGCTGAGCTCGTCCAGACCGCTCAGCTGGTTAAAATTTGGTTTGGTGACTACAAATTAAAGGGTAACTGAGACGGATGAAAAGTAAAGTTTTATACATACATGGGTCTTCCTCCAGCCCCCTTCAGGCTAATCAGTCCCTCGCTGTCCTCCACCACCCGGATCTTCTGCTATGAGTCCTGGTAATTCAGCCAGTCAGCGCTGTCCGGCCACATGCCGCTTCCACAGCCAGGAACATTCTGCACCTGCGCAATAGTGCTGCACAGGTGTAGTATGCTCCTGGCGGCGGAGTGTGTGCATGCGCACTACGCCTGACTGGCACAAGTACCTGGACTCTAAGCAGAGGATCCAGGTGGCGGATGAGGACAACGAGGGACTGATTATCCTGAAGGCGGCTGGAGGAAGCCCCAGGTATGTATAAAACTTTAATTTCATCTGTCTCAGGTTTACTTTGTTACACAGTAGTACTATACTCTACATATGCACTCCCCACAGAGCTGCAGGGAATCCACTGAGAATGCTGTGCACATTGAACACAGAGGTGTTGTCTGTTTACAACCTCCTCATTCCCCTGCAGAGTACCTGCACATCATTCTTACATGTACCCACACTTACATTGCCTAGGGCCTGATAGATGTTCTTTGTTCCGGTTTGTACCTTTTACAAGTACTCTTACCAAGGACTAGTTTTAGTCTAAAGGGAATAAATATAGTAGTCTACATATCCTCACTTCAGTTGTCTTGTAAAATTCCTAAGCGTTGGCAGTTAAGAGACGAATTTCATGTTACATACTTTTAATCAACAAAATTGTAATATGCAAATTAGAGGAGTCGGAGTCGGTGGAATCCTAAACTGAGGAGTCGGAGTCGGTGGATTTTTGGACCAACTCCACAGCCCTGCTTGAGAGAACAGTCTTTGGAAAATGAAAGATCACAGACCAATTTTACCCCAGTCCATATAGTATGAGAGCCACACCTACACAGTCTATTCTATGGAGCTGAACTCCCCATCAGATAAAATCTTTGCAGGATGCTGCACACAAAGGCCTGGTGCACACCAAAAACCGCTAGCAGATCCGCAAAATGCTAGCAGATTTTGAAAAGCTTTTTCTTATTTTTCTGTAGCGTTTCAGCTAGCGTTTTGCGAAGCGGTTTTGCTGTAGTAGATTTCATATATTGTTACAGTAAAGCTGTTACTGAACAGCTTCTGTAACAAAAACGCCGGCAAAACCGCTCTGAACAGGCGTTTCAGAGCGGTTTGCGTTTTTCCTATACTTAAAGAGACTCTGTAACAACAAAAAGATCCCCTGGGGGGTACTCACCTCGGGTGGGGGAAGCCTCAGGATCCTAATGAGGCTTCCCACGCCGTCCTCTGTCCCACGGAGGTCTCGCTGCAGCCCTCCGAACAGCCGGCGACTGTGCCGACTGTTCAATTCAATATTTACCTTTGCAGGCTCCAGCGGGGGCGCTGTGGCTGCTTTCGCTCCGAAGGAGGCGGAAATACCCGATCTCAGTCGGGTCCGCTCTACTGCGCAGGCGCCGGAGACTTGCGCCTGCGCAGTAGAGCGGACCCGACGGCGATCGGGTATTTCCGCCTCCTTCGGAGCGAAAGCAGCCAGAGCGCCTGCGCAGGAGCCTGCAAAGGTAAATATTACGTCACCGCTGTACGGAGGGCTACAGCGAGACCCCCGAGGGACGCAGGACGGCGTGGGAAGCCTCATTAGGATCCTGAGGCTTCCCCCACCCGAGGTGAGTACCCCCCAGGGGCCGTTTTTTCGTTACAGTTCCTCTTTAACATTGAGGCAGAAACGCATCCGCAATCCAAAAAATGCCTCACCCCGGGAGGATTCGTTTCTGCAAAACACCTCCCGCTCTGGTGTGCACCACCCCATTGAGATACATTGACCAAGCGGATCCGCAGCCGCAAGCGGCTGCAAAAACGCTGAAAAAGCCGCTCGGTGTGCACCAGCCCAAAGATGTCTGTACACATTCAAAACATCATTATCTGCAAAAGATCTGTTCCTGCAAAATATCCATTCCTGCTAAATGCATTCATAGTCTATGAGATCTGCAGATCATCATACACACCTTGTTTAACAGACTTCATCTGCATATCTGGCAATCATCTGCAGATCTGAAAATCCACCCTGGTGAATCTGATCTGCAGATGATTGTCTGTTAAACCAAGTGTGTATGATGATCTGCAGATCTCATAGACTATGAATGCATTTTGCAGGAATGGATCTTTTGCAGGAACAGATCTTTTGCAGATAATGATCTTTTGAGTGTGTACAGGCATCTTTGTGCAGAGCATCTTGCAAAGATTTTATCTGATGGGGAGTGCAGCTCCATAGAATAGACTGTGTAGAGTATGGCTCTCATACTACATGAAAGGGGGTAAAATTGGTCTGTGATCTTGCCTTTTCCAAAGACTTTTATCTCAAGTGTGTATGAAGCAATAGTCATAGCAGAAGATCCAGGTGGCAGAGGAGGACAGTGAGGGACTGATTAGCCTGAAGGGAGCTGGAGGAAGCCCCAGGTATGTATAAAACTTTAATTTTATCTGTCTCAGGTTTACTTTGTTACACAGTAGTACTATACTCTACATATGCACTCCCCACAGAGCTGCAGGAAATCCACTGAGAATGTTGTGCACATTGAACACAGAGGTGTTGTCTATCACCCATACACCTGGTTCAGATTGTACATGACGAATAGCCTCATTTCCCTGCAGAGTACCTGCACATCTCTCTTACATGTACCCACAGTTACCTTGCCTAGGGCCTGATAGATGTTCTTTGTTCCTGTCTGTACCTGTTACAAGTACTCTTACCAAGGACTAGTTTTAGTCTATGACTAAAGGGAATAAATATGGCAGTCTCCATATCCTTCTCACTTCAGTTGTCTATGACTAAAGGGAATAAATATGGCAGTCTCCATATCCTTCTCACTTCAGTTGTCTTTAAAATTCCTAAGCGTTGGCAGTTAAGAGACGAATTTCATGTTACATACTTTCAATCAACAAGATTGTAATATGCAAATTAGAGGAGTTGGAGTAATCCCAAACTGAGGAGTCGGTGGATTTTTGTACCGACTCCACAGCCTAGATAGATAGATAGATAGATACCAGTGGAGGAAATAATTATTTGACCCCTCACTGATTTTGTAAGTTTGTCCAATGACAAAAATGAAAAGTCTCAGAACAGTCATTTCAATGGTAGGTTTATTTTAACAGTGGCAGATAGCACATCAAAAGGAAAATCGAAATAAGTAACCTTAAATAAAAGATAGCAACTGATTTGCATTTCATTGAGTGAAATAAGTTTTTGAACCCCTACCAACCCAGTGTCCTCCCCAGGCTCTTTTAGCCGGGTGCTCCACCCAGCTAGATTTGATGACCACCCGGCTGTCATCGGCTCACTTCCTCACCTCCTCCTATGCTGTAAGCAGAGTTGCCCTGCATTTTCAACTTGACCCACCCGGCTACTTTTTCATGCCACCCGGCTACTATTTCATGCCACCCGGCTGGAAAAAAATTCTGGGGAGAACACTGCAACCATTAAGAGTTCTGGCTCCCACAGAGTGGTTAGACACTTCTACTCAATTAGTCACCCTCATTAAAGGAAAACTTAAGTCAAATAAAAAAAAAAATGACATTTACTCACCTGGGGCATCCCTCAGCACCCCGAAGCTGGATGGTGCCCTCGCAGCCCCGCTCCGATCCTCCTGTCCCCACCGGCGGCTACTTCCGGTTCGGCGACAGCCGCCGACAGGCTGGGAACGCGGCTGATTTTCCGCGTTCCCAGCCGCTGCTATCACCCTCTATGCTGCTATAGCGTCTATATAGACGGCTGCTACTTCCGGGTTCGGCGACAGCCGCCGACAGGCTGGGAACGCGGCTGATTTTCTGCGTTCCCAGCTGCTATATCACCCTCTATGATAGATAGAGATATATATATACGCTATAGCAGCATAGAGGGTGACAGCAGCTGGGAACGCGGAAAATCAGCCGCGTTCCCAGCCTGTCGGCGGCTGTCGCCGAACCCGGAAGTAGCCGCCGGCGGGGACAGGACGATCGGAGCGGGGCTGCGAGGGCACCATCCAGCTTCGGGGGGCTGAGGGATGCCCCGGGTGAGCAAATGTCATTTTTTTTTCTGACTTAAGTTTTCCTTTAAGGACACCTGTCTTAACTAGTCACCTGTATAAAAGACACCTGTCCACAGAATCAATCAATCAAGCAGACTCCAAACTCTCCAACATGAGAAAGACCAAAGAGCTGTCCAAGGATGTCAGAGACAAAATTGTAGACCTGCACAAGGCTGGAATGGGCTACAAAACCATTAGCAAGAAGCTGGGAGAGAAGGTGACAACTGTTGGTGCGATTGTTCGAAAATGGAAGGAGCACAAAATGACCATCAATCGACCTCGCTCTGGGGCTCCACGCAAGATCTCACCTCGTGGGGTGTCAATGGTTCTGAGAAAGGTGAAAAAGCATCCTAGAACTACACGGCAGGAGTTAGTGAATGACCTCAAATTAGCAGGGACCACAGTCACCAAGAAAACCATTGGAAACACATTACACCGCAATGGATTAAAATTCTGCAGGGCTCGCAAGGTCCCCCTGCTCAAGAAGGCACATGTGCAGGCCCGTCTGAAGTTTGCCAATGAACACCTGAATGATTCTGTGAGTGACTGGGAGAAGGTGCTGTGGTCTGATGAGACCAAAATAGAGCTCTTTGGCATTAACTCAACTCGCTGTGTTTGGAGGAAGACAAATGCTGCCTATGACCTCCAAAACACCATCCCCACCGTCAAGCATGGGGGTGGAAACATTTTGCTTTGGGGGTGTTTTTCTGCTAAGGGCACAGGACAACTTAATCGCATTAACGGGAAAATGGACGGAGCCATGTATCGTGAAATCCTGAACGACAACCTCCTTCCCTCTGCCAGGAAACTGAAAATGGGTTGTGGATGGGTGTTCCAGCATGACAATGACCCAAAACATACAGCAAAGGCAACAAAGGAGTGGCTCAAGAAGAAGCACATTAAGGTCATGGAGTGGCCTAGTCAGTCTCCGGACCTTAATCCAATAGAAAACCTATGAAGGGAGCTCAAGCTCAGAGTTGCACAGAGACAGCCTCGAAACCTTAGGGATTTAGAGATGATCTGCAAAGAGGAGTGGACCAACATTCCTCCTAAAATGTGTGCAAACTTGGTCATCAATTACAAGAAACGTTTGACCTCTGTGCATGCAAACAAGGGTTTTTCCACTAAGTATTAAGTCTTTTATTGTTAGAGGGTTCAAAAACTCACTCAATGAAATGCAAATCAGTTGCTATCTTTTACTTAAGGTTATTTTTTCGATTTTCCTTTTGATGTGCTATCTGCCACTGTTAAAAAAAACCTACCATTGAAATGATACTGTTCTGAGACTTTTCATTTCTTTGTCATTGGACAAACTTACAAAATCAGTGAGGGGTCAAATAAGAGTGTGTGTGTGCGCGCGCGTGTGTGTGTGAATACATGATGGTGCTTTATCTCTGGTTCTCTTTAAAGGGGCACTATGGCGAAAAATACCAGGCAGCTCTGCCACCATAGTGCCAGTCTGCTGTCCCAAGCAAGGTTCTACTGAACCACAGCATTGAAATATCTTATTTGGAAGCCCAATAGGGACTAAAAACTTTAACTAGATTTGCACTTTAATGTATGGCCATGGGTTACAGTAAATAAAACATACGCAAAATAGAAAGCCAACAAGCAGATAAATATGTGCAGTAACAATGCAGAAAAGCCAGCATAACAAGTAAAACCTGCTCAGACGTGTGTGATAGTGCTACCGTGCTCCAAGTAGTGCACATTTCACTAGTCCCTTAAAAAAAAAAAAAAGGACACTTGCGTTGGGTGCGTGCGTGTGCGCCCTGCCAGTGTTTCCGGCTTTGCACATCTATGCAGCTGGTCAATTCGGATGCAGCCGGCATATGGATGCGTTGCCATTTTCTTCCTCCTCCCCGTGGGTCCCCTTCTTCAAGCCACATCCTGCCCGATGCCACCCTAAGCCTGGTCAGCTGCCAAGTCACAATAGCAGTGACTGGTGGCAGAAGACTAATATTTAAGACCTCTGCCTCTCTCAGCTCTTCCTAATTCAGTAAGCTAACACCTAATCAGAAAGGAGTTCTTGGGCGAGACTCCCTAACGGCTACTGCCTGATTGCGCTCTAGTGGCTAGCATGCAAGCACTTTGAGTCAGACAGGAGAAAAGCACCATAAAAATTACTGGAATTATTATTAGTGTGTGTATATATGTACAGGTAGTCCCCGGTTAACGAACGAGATAGGGACTGTAGGCTCGTTCTTAACCTGAATCTGTGCTTAAGACGAAACAATGTGCCATCTCTGTCCCCTTTGCATTTTATGTGCCCCCCTTTGCCTCCAGTGTCCCCCTCTGTGCCTGTTTATCCCTCTGTGCCTCCGTTTGTACTTCCTGCTGTGCCCCCTCTGTGCAGCCTCCTCTTTGCCCCCTCTGTGCTGCATCTGTCCCCTCTGAGCTGCATCCTCTTTGCCCCCCTCCCCCCCGATAGAGTCCAACGCTGTCTCTGTCCTCCTCTCGCCGCATCCAGCTCCCTCTAGCCGCGCACAGCACCGCTTCCTGTATGTCACATGACATATCGGAAGTGAAGCCGTGCTGTACGTGGCAAGAGGGAGCTGGATGTGGCGAGAGGAGGACAGAGACAGCGTTGGACTCGTTCGGAGGCGAGTCCAACACTGCTATGGACATGCGCCGGCACTTATGGGAAGTTTGAAGCCGCTTCTTCAAACTTCCCCCATGAGGAAATGACGACATCGTGACAGGATCGGGCCGGTTGTAAGTTGGGCGTACGTAACCCGAGGACTTCCTGTATATATATACACAAACACACACAATTGTTCCATCTCACTTTAAGGGCTGGGATCCACAACGTGCTCTTTGGCATTGGATCCAGATGGCAGAGGTCCCACTAGCAGCGTTTCTATCGCAAATCGTTGCTTGCATCAGTTTGGTAGTAATCATGGAGCGATTGCATCAGTGGCTACAGAGGAAAATGCAGAGGAAGCCCCTGACAGGAGGTGAATTCACTGATCTCAGCCTCCTGTGAGGCCTAATAACAGTTGATAAGACTTGAGAAACAGCATTTTTTTAAGGATTCAATGCATCCTGTAGTTATACAGATCTTCTCACAAATTTCTGAATGAACTTGATGGTATACTATACCTGCAAAGGCAGTCTCCTAGCAATGCTGTTCTTTGAGCTGAGGGACTTGTGATTTTTATACTTGTGGAAAAAGGTAGGATAACTGTATGGGCAAATTAAGAGAAGACAAACAAGTTTTTACTTTATGATGCTCCAGACTGTATTTCCGCTTAAACTACTTTTAGCACTTTTTCAGTTGCTAGGTGCTAAATATATACTGTGTAAATATGAGAAACCATCTATTATGAAAAAATGCAGAGGAAAAAGTTATTTATATTTTAACGCATACCTAAAGCAGGTTCCAATTAAATACTAACCTCAGTAGAGGAAAGTCTCAAGACACCCAATCACCATGTAGCCCACCGTTCCAGCACATGGTCACACTAAGCATAGTCAGCAACTACTTGTTAAAATATGCTTTTGTGGCCGTGCATCCATTCTTATACAAGCAGAACCATACAGCACAACAGTGCATACGACCCGCATATGCCTAGCAGCACAAATACACTTGACCACGACTTACCAAGTGCTACTGGGCATTAGCAGACTGGTCTTACTTGCCCATAACCAGAGTGGTGCTTTTTGCACACCATGAGGAGTGTGCCCACAGTGATGAAGAGGGTCCATGCCATCAGTGGTGGGCTTGGAGGATCTAGCAAGCCTCTGGGTCATCCAGAAGGTTCCCACTACTTAGGTATATATCTTGTTTTGAGGCCAAGTTCAAAGTGATGTGGTGAAATGGCCACTTTGTAATACAGCTTAAAGCATTGCAATGCACCACCTATGCGACATTCACAGTGCAGCGGAAGCGTTGCGGCATCATAGCGCACTACAGATAAGAGTAAAAGTGAGGCATACTGACTAAATGACACTGACAAACTGCTTCACTGTAGCTGACAATGCAAGCATAAAGTGCGGTGCCGCTGTCCCAAACCGTTACTGCAGTCACAGGGAACTCAACTGCCACTGAATGTAGCCTACAACTTTTTCCTACTCAAAGGTTTGCTTTAATTACCTGAGGTTGACACTTACACCTTAGCACTTTCTAGCTTTCTTTGATTGGTTGCCGTTGTGCATAAAACACAGGACCGGTAGGTGAAACAGTTTCTACAGTCCTTGATAAGTAGATGGCATAGAGGGAATCATTTTCCCCAGCAGAGGAATTTCATTTTAAGGCATCATTAAACTGGCACATAAGTATTAGACACCTTGTATTTCAGAGTCCACTAGATAAGAGAGTACTGGACAAGGCCTAATGAGGATTAAATATTAACAACATATAGTTAAGAGACATGAGGAAAAAGCAAAACCTACCACTTACTGCGTGGCCTCTGTCAGCAATAAATACAAGATACGCACTATAAAACAAACATAGGATACAAACTGAAAAACACCAATAGGATAATAAGAATATTTTAAGAAAGTAAAATCAAACCACTATCATGAGCTTTCTATTCCCTGTCAAACGCAATTAGACAAGCAAATAATCTATTTGCTGGTCATTAATAATAGTGCAGATAATATATAAAACTTATGTAGTTGTGTGTGAAAACAAGCAACAGCTGCTATTAAAGGCTTATAGAGTTTGCTCTCGGATTGCACTAAATAATTCAAGACATAACACTTAATCACAACACATGAGCTTGTCAATGCTTAATACTGCACATAATTTCTAAAAATATTACAGTCAAATAACAGCTGCCACTATGGGCTGCTTATGTCCCTCCAGATCAAATCAAGTGATGATAGATGAGCAGGCCTACTGAGAATCACATCTGAATGTTAGCTAACTATGTATGGACAAAGCTTTAAAGCCCAATCTACACGATACGATTCTTTGTGCGATTCAATTTACGATCAGATTAAATCCGACATGTCCAATCAAGATTAGATTCGATTCAATTTGCCATTGCAAAACAATGGCAAATCGAAATGAATCGAATCCTGATCGGACATGTTAGATTTATTTGGGTCGTAAATAGAATCGTAATTGTGTGGATGGGGCTTTGTTTTCACTGCTGTAACCAACATATGAGCGAAAATCCTTAACTTCCTGTCCAAAAAGGAAGTCCATATATAACTACAAAGGGGATAAAGACTTACACAAAACTGAAAAGTTTATAAGGTATAAGCTCTTCTAAACTGCCACTATCCTGTGGCAAAAACGAGGGGTTTATACCCCCCAAATCCCCTCTCCTAACTCCGGGGAGCGCTTCCTGTTGAGGCAGAGCTTATGGCTGTAGCTCTGCCTCTTAGCGCGTCAATCCCCGCTTCTCCCAATCCTTCACAGAGAAGGGCGGGGGAGAGGTGGCGATCCGCGCAGCAATTGACGCGCATGGAGGCAGAGCTGCAGCTGAAAGCTCTGCCTCCCGGGGCAGCAAAATCCACAACCTAGAAAGTCGTGGATTTTGCAGGAGGGATTTGGGGGGGGGGGGGGGACAAACCCCTTGTTTTGCCACAGGATAGCAGCGGTTTATCAGGGCTTTTAGTTCTTGAAGCTACAAGTTAAAAAAGTGAATTTAGACTTGCTTCAGAGTCTCTTTAACTGGTTATACTGATTAGACTTGTTGACCTTATTGGATAAAAATGAAGAAGGGTGGAGCTGCCAAAAAATAAATCTCTTAGAGTATACATTATAAAGACAAATACATGAGGTATCTTACCTCTCCATATGAACCAACCCAGAAAAGCAAGGGTTTGGATCAGGTATGGCTTATTCAAGCACAATTTAAAAAGACAACGCATTTCTTGGGTCTCTGTCCGCTTCCTCAGGTCAATAATCTGCCTTAAGAAATTCAGTTTGCAGTCGGGGCACCAAAATTAGCCTCTCTCTAGCTTTGCTAGGCTATATTTTTTTGATTGAAACCATTTTAATCAGGTCACTATTAATAGCCTAGCAAAGCTAGAGGTAAGCTAATTTTGGTGCCCAGGCTGCAAACTGAATTTCCTAAGGCACTTTACTGACCAGAGAAAGCAGGCAGAGACCCGAAAAACGCATTTTTTTTTTAACTGTGATTAAATAAACCTTATATGAGTTAAACCCTAGTTTTTCTGGGTTGGTTCGTCGGGAGAGGTAAGATATATCATGTATTTATGTCTTTAAAACATATACTCAAGAGATAATTATTTTTGGGCGCCTCCACCCTTCATTAGCCACTACACTTCCTTTGGAGGTGTCCTTCCTATTAGTGTGGGGCCATCCACAGCCAGTAAGGACCCCAGGAGAGTGCTCACCCAGTTCTGGCAGGACCTGCAGTACTGAAAGGGGAAGGTGTTCTCCCCGTAGGCGAAATATGGTGGTTGCAGCTTCTGCAACCCATAGTATATCTACTCTTGTATTCAGTGTTCTCCTCAGGCTCTTTTAGCCGGGTGCTCCACCCGGCTAGTTTTGATGAACACCCGGCTGTCATCGGCTCACCTCCTATAAGCAGAGTTGCGCACAGAAGCACCAGCCCTGCATTCTCTCATTGCCCCACCCGGCTACTATTTCATGCCAACCCCCTGGAAAAAAAATTCTGGGGAGAACATTGGTATTGATCCTATGACACTGCACCATTCGGCTCAAGGTCTTGTCTGTCACACAGACTACCATGGCTCCCCCACAGCGACCGTTCCTACTTCTACGTATTATTGAATAAAAAAAACATCATGCAAGCTGATCAGCACATGAAATATGTTTACATTACAGCTGCTATTATGCCCAGTACTGTATGAGGAAGAAAAAAAAAATAGCCTGTGACAACAGATGACTAGCACATACTTGTATAAAGGCAGAAAAATCAGCGCCAGATGTCACAACTGGCAGCACAGGAGCCTTAGGGCTGGTTCAGACGGACGCTTGCA
The DNA here is from genome assembly GCF_040937935.1 of Hyperolius riggenbachi. Taxonomy (NCBI): domain Eukaryota; kingdom Metazoa; phylum Chordata; class Amphibia; order Anura; family Hyperoliidae; genus Hyperolius; species Hyperolius riggenbachi. The sequence continues at coordinate 51,928,997 of NC_090657.1, read as the reverse complement.
GAGCGTTTACTGCCAGCGGTCAGGGCTTGGCGTTAAACGCTCCCATTCAAGTGAATGGGAGCGTTTGTACCAAGCTTTTACGCGCGTTTGCACGAACGCAGCGTTCGGGTCCCGATTTTCACTGGCGTTCAAGGAGCCCCTGGAAGCTACAAGTTGCTTCCAGGGGCGGTTAACCGCGACGGGTAATGTCCCCCTAGGGGAAGAAAAAACGCGACCGCATCTGAACGCAATGCGAACGCTGCTAAAAGCCCGAACGCATTGACGCCGCGACGCCAACTAACGCGACGCCTCCAAACGTCCGTCTGAACCAGCCCTTATGCTGGGCATACACTGCTCGATCCGGTGGCCAATTAGCCGCCGAATCGGCCCCCACAGATCGATTCCCGCTTGTCCCCGCTGGCGCTCCTTTACAGCTGCTCGATTCCCCGCCATTGTCCGCCGGCGGGGAATCTATCCGGCAGGTCATCGGACCTGTTGGATATTATCAACCGAGCCATCAGGCTCGATTGATAAGCCTACCCAGTATGCAGTGTATGCCCAGCATAAGGTGCAAGGACAATCGTGCCTCTGGATTTGCAGATATTCAGAACATCAAAAAAAAGTAGTGAAAGTTCCAGGCACCGATTGATATGCAAGTCACTTTTTTATTTAGCTTCCAACACCATCAAAACATACATGCGTCAAACCTCAAACCTTTGGCCTTACAGCCGTTTCACAGGGAAGCCTGACGAAGATGACTAGAACATACACAGCATATATTGGTGCTGAATAAATCTAAGGGATAACATATGGTAAATGCATTAAAAGCTTCTCTTCGTTATCCATTAAGTTAGCTCCCAAAAAGTCTGATCACCTCTACAACAGAGCACGTCAAGTTCAGAAACTTAGCTGTCAGTTTTATTACTTTCACTTTTCAGAATGAACTAGTCCTACATAAAGTTATACTTTTAATGTCACACCTTAAAGGGAAGGTTCAGGGAGTATCCGAAAAAAATAAAAATCCCCATCCACTTACCTGGTGCTTGCTCCAGCCCGTGGCAGGCAGGAGGTGCCCTCGGCGCCGCTCCGCAGGCTCCCGGTGGTCTCCGGTGGCGCGCCCGACCTGGCCAGGCCGGCGGCCAGGTCGGGCTCTTCTGCGCTCCAAGGCCCGGGCACTTCTGCGTCCCACGCCGGCGCGCTGACGTCATCGGACGTCCTCCGGGCTGTACTGCGCAGGTCGAGCGCGCCACCGGAGACCACCGGGAGCCTGCGGAGCGGCGCCGAGGGCACCTCCTGCCTGCCACGGGCTGGAGGAAGCCCCAGGTAAGTGGATGGGGATTTTTATTTTTTTCGGATAGTCCCTGAACCTTCCCTTTAAATTAATACATGTATAAATATATTTAAACGACAACTGCCACTGACGGGAGACTAACCACACACACAAAAAAAAAAAACCACTACGGCCCATAAAAACCATGATTCATAAAGAGATCAATACTATAGATGAACATTCAACTTCTCCAGTTTTTCAATGAACAGGAACTTTGCACAGAGCTAACCAAAATTTAAAAGCTACTGAGCAGTCAGTTAATCATTACCTTCCAAATCTGATAAGTTCTGTGCAAAGATCACATGCACATTTTCCCTTACTCCAGTGCTTAGAAATGCAAAAAAACAAAACCCTAATAAATTTAAGAAACCATGTCAACTCAACACAGGTATAGCAGCTGGAAAAGTACCACATACACACACCTGCAACTAAGGACTACACATGAACAAAGATAAGCAGATGAGTAAATCTACAATGCTAAAATGTTTAGTTACAGTAGGCAGAATATCATAATTATCTTTCAAAATAAACTTCTGGCTATAGTAAACTCAGTCCCTGTGTCCCAACCATGTGCCTGTATGAATTTAAAATGTACAACAAATCCTGGTATACGGCAATAAACTTCCAATTGAGTATATGTCAGAACCCCTTTATAGTAGACTCCAAAGGACCTGGCCAAGTAATTTACTGCATCAGGATTCATCACACATTGTATATTCATACAGTTGCATGCAGGGTTGTGGAGTCTAGGTAAGTTTAAGGAACCTGAAGGGCCCGTTCAGACTACAAAGTGCGGACCGCAACGCATGTGGACCGCAATGCGTACGAACGCACGCCATCCGCGTTCGTATGCGTTGCGTGGCTGATCCCATCACTGAAAAGTGAATGGGACAGCCGCGCGTTTTTTTAAAATCTGCGTGCAGCATGCGTTCCTGGACCGCACAGGTCCGGAACGCATGCTGTGTGAACATCAGACATTGCACTCTATGCAATGTCTGATGTCCTGCGTGTCGGCCCCCCGCACGCGTTTCCAAAACGCATATGGAAACGCGTGCAGTGTGAACGGGCCCGAAGTCGGAGGTTTCATAAACTGAGGCGTTGTATTATTTGTGTACTAACTCCACTGCCTTGGTTGCATGGTCGGAACCCGGGGAATAAGTTACAGCAGAATTCCTTTATAGTTAACTTCAAGGGACCAGGAAAAATAGTTTACTATATCAGAATTGCTCATACATTGTAAATTTATACATACATTTGCTGGGACATGAGGACTGAGTTTACTATATTCAGAGGTTCACTAAACCAGACTTAACTATGAGAGTTTACCATAACCAGATTCTACTGTGGTACTTGGACAGGTTCCTTGAACTTAGTCATAGAATAGAATCACTATCGTAAACCCCAATGGACCAGGAAAATTAGTTAACTATATCAGAATTGGTCATAGATTGTGTATTTACCCAGACGCATTTGCTGGGGCCTGAGGACTGAGTTTACTACAGCCAGATGTTTAGTTTACTATATTAGAGTTTACTATAAGGAAATTCTACTGTAAGGCAGGGGACACTTATTATCTTTCAGTTTTCTGCATACATGCATACATTTTCCACACACCATGTGTGTTCATATGCAGGAAAACACGCACATTTTTTTCACAGCAGCAAATGTAATGGATAGAGAAAACTGACAAAATGTGCAGAATGTCAGTCAAGTGGCCTGACCAATACATGTATGTCTAAAAAAATATTTAGCAACAGCTTTCACTAAAAAAGTGACATATATATTTGTGAGTGAGTATATATATATATATATATATATATATATATATATATATACACACACATCCACACGAGCTCTGACGAGCCACATGGCGACCTTCAGTGAATGAGGCCCGCTGGGAGTCACATGTGGAGGTCACAGGCTGGGGAGGGACACAGTCCAGCAGCACAACGTGGTGAGACTGAGGAGAGGATCCCCTCACACTCTGATGAATACCCCATCCAATACCACTACCTTATATGACTACAGACATATGCCGTAGCATTTGTATGCTATTCTGTCGGGTATGCTAAAATGTTGGAACACATGATGTGGGCACAATGGAGCCCGTCACCCGCTGTACGGGCAGCCCGGGCCCAGCAGCCGGCTCTGGGTCACTCACCTTACGGGTGGCCCCTGTAGATGCGGGCGGCTCACCACTAGGCCTCGGCCTTGTTTATGCTCGGAAGTAAAATGGCGTTAGATCTACAAAGAGAAGAGCGCGTCGTTACTCAGCCTGGCAGAGCGGGGGGAGTGTGCGGGCGCCGGGGGACACAGGCACAGCTGAGGGGGGTACCTGGCCTCGGGGTGGGGTGAATGTGACGGGACACCGCGTAATGGCAAACCTGCGACTCCCCGAAATGGCGGCGGCCAGGTTCCTCTCAGCAGCGACAGCAGAACAGGGTCTACGACGGAAGCGGGCAAGGGCGCACGTGACTCCAGGAGAGGCGCCCTGACTGGCTGCGGCTGGTCACGTGGCAGGCTGCTATAGCGAGAGCTGAGTGAGCTTGTCTTCCCGCCTCGCTGCTGCGTGTGAGGAGAAGAGGAGGACTGAGTGAGGCATCCGCCAGAGGAGGGTTTGGGTGGTCTGAGGTCTCTACTCGGTGAATGGGGCATTATTTGTAAATGTATATAGTGAATAGAAACCCTAAACAAGAAGTGAGGCTGGGACCAGCACCCATAGCAACGAAGGAGACAAGTCTGTTTTCAAGACAACAATAGGAAGACACACCCTATTCACACCTTTTGTTTGCAGATACCAAAAGAATTCACGAACAAAGAAAATCAAATAACCCTCTTGGACTTGCCCTACAAAAAAAAGATATACTGAAAACTTTAAAGCGGGATTGTCACCAGAAAAAATACAATTTCTGCGGCGTTAGTGCGGTGGGAAAGCCGCGTTGCCCTGTGGTGTCTCGTTCGGAGATGGAGGTTCTGCGGCCGTCGTCTTCCCATCGCGATCGCCGTTTCTCATCACCGCAAGGGGACATGTAGCCGCGGCGGCTAGCCGACCCTGGACGTCGCATGCAGCTTCTAGGGCCGGCCAAAACGTCGCATTAAATCGGGATCGGAACGCCATGTTTGCATAATCACCAGTAACAATACGATGCTAAATGCTCCCATTCACTTGAATGGGAGTGTTTAGCTGACGAGTCCTGAACAATTGGCGGTAAATGCTAAGCCATGACCAAGAATTTAACTTCATCCCAATCAGTAGCTGATGCCCCTTTTTACATGAGAAATCTATTCCTTTTCACAAACAGATCATCAGGGGGCTCTGTATGGCTGATATTGTGATGAAACCCCTCCCACAGGAAACTACGAGGAACATGGTCCTTGCAGTTTCCTCTCTCTGAACCTCATTGCATTGTGAGAAATAGCTGTTTACAGCTGTTTCCAACTGCCAAAAAAGCAAGCAGCAGCTACTTTCAGTGACCTCACCTGCCAGCAGTAAAAATGTCACCAAGTGCTAAATGTCAGAATGTAAATCAGGGAGAGGAAAGATTTTTCAATGGGCAAACACTGACTAAATAATTTATACCTAATTATTGTACATTATTTACACTGGAGTGCCTCTTTAAGTGATAAAGATGTTAATCCTGCATTCAAAACTTTTTCTGCTGTTATGGTTTGGAGTTATCACATACCTTAGGAGCACTGGCCCTTTAATAGCCAATGCCATTCAGTTGCATGCTGGGGGTTCTTTTTATCTATAATATATTCCTCCTCTTCCCTTTAATTGCCTGCCTAGCTGAAACATGATCCTCTGCTCACTTGTGTTTACAATCTAGGCTGAGGTGACTCGGCGATTAGAGGAGAAAATAAAAAAAAGGGAAGAAATGACATCAGTATTTAGCCTCAAACTGTGGGAAATAGACATGGTTTCCACCAGGAACATAATTCTCTTCATTTACTATTTAAAATTCAATGAAATCAAAACGTGGACAGTACAATACATGTGTTATGTAAGTAGATCAAGTATTTATCTACTTATATATGTGTTTTTTCCCCTGGCATAGTATGGCTGATCCTCCTGCTTTAAAATAACTGTTCAAATTGAAGTGTAAAGGTAGCCATACATCAAGCGATTTGGCATCCAATTGACCATCCGATTCAATTATTATAATCAAATCGGATGAAAATCGGTACCGCAAAGTGCATGCCTGACCGACAATGCGACCAATTTCAGGACGATATTGGTTGCATAAGTCGACCGCGCATACTGCAAAATGATAGGGTGTGTAGCAGTAACAGTGTGCAATTTTGGGACGATCGACGAAACCCCCGGCGCTGTCCTCCCTAATGTTAACTGTCTCCCCTGGTGCCCAGTACATGTTATACATTTACCTTTCCACCGCCCCCGCTTGTCCCTGCTAGCTCTGGGCGCACTCCACTCTCCCCTTGTGGTTGCCTAGTAAGGGTGTGTGTATGATGTCATACCCGTGGCCACGTTACTAGGCAACCACATGGTACGCGTGTATGGAGAGTGGAGTGTGCCCGGGGCCTGCTGAGACAAAAGGAGGTAATGGACAAGTAATGTATAACGTGCACTGGGCACCAGGGGGAACATTAGGTAGAAAGTGCCGGGGAGGCGAGGAGGTCGGATGCGTCGTCACAAGGCCGATTCCAGATCAATTTCGGCATGAAATTGATTGGGAATCGGCCTGCAGTGTATCGGCAGCCAACAGATCTCTCTCATCAGATTCGACAGAGAGATTTGTCTCTTGGTCGAATCTGCCCATCACTAGATGTATGGCTAGCTTTAGATGACACTATCAATCTTTTAAAGTTATTTGTATAAAGGGATGTTCAGAGAGGTAATGAGGGCAGTTTGGCTGTGTTCCAAATTGAGCTGAGAACAGACATTTATTTGTATCATATTTTTATCATCCTATTTTATATATAGGAGCCATTCACACTTAGGGCTAGTTCACACTACGTCCAGAACTGTATCCGTGTCTTGATTTTTTAAAACTGGATCAAACCCAGAGACACGGATAGCAATGTTAAAAATAGCAGCCGTTTTCACCCAAACAAAAAACTGATCCATACGCGTTTGATGGGACCCATTTTCAAATCCGTTGCGGAGGATATGGATTTGCAGCATTTTTACAGAACGCATATGGATCTAGATACATGCAGGGTAGTGGCAGGCAATAGGAAAACGGATCCTCCTCTACACAGGCCGTTTTGGACACATGTGTCCCAGCCTATAGGGGAGAGAGGGGTCCCGCCATGCTGGAGGGTGATAGCAGGCAGGACGGGGGTGTCAGCGGGGACGCCCCCTCCCTCACCTGGGTCCCCCTCTACCCCCTCCAGCTAGTTTCCTCAAAAGTTGTTCCAATGTAGAAGAGCGGGGAGCTTACCTCCTCTTCCTACTTCCTCTGCTCGCCGCGTCACTGCCTGCAATGCCGCCCTCTGAAGTATAGAGGGCGGCATTGCAGGCAGTGACGCAGCAAGCCGAGGAAGTAGTAGAAAAAAGTCAGAAGATGTGAAAGGTTGGTGCAGTAGATTTCAGATTGATGGAATACGCCTGAAATGAAATAGAAAACTTGATGTGTTTACGAGAAGACTGACAAGAATGGAGTGTGCCTTAAAGTTTAAGCAAACTTGAACTTAAGATATACCTATGAAATAATTAATTGAATGTGCAGTAGTGATAGTATTTAGAACTTATCTGTAGTCTAATATTCTTATTTTTAATTTAAAGGAAACGTCTAAGCTTAAAAAAAAACAAGATCCACTTACCTGGGGCTATCTCCTGCCCCTGGCAGCTTATCTGTCCCTTGCCACAGGTCCGCTCCAAGCCGGTGTCCCGGGTTCCCCTCCGTTGCAGATGCCAACTTTGACAGGTCAACATTTGCGCCTGCGCACGGCTGCACCTGGGATCTTTACTTGATCCCTCAGGTGACACTGCAGGGCTGATGCTAGCCTGCGGGGGGCAGAGGAAGGCTGATGGAGAGGTGCAGTAGTGATGCCATGCAGTGGGCGTGGCTGAATCAATGTGCCAGGCTGATTAGTGGCTGAGGTGGGTCAGGGGCTGCGGTACACACACTGGATTTTCAGCAAAGGCAGTTATCAGCCACCTCAGGCTGAGTTTCATCTAGCGTGTATACAGAGCTTCATCTTTACTAGAGGTAGACAATTTGCATCCCTTATATTTACTTAGCTTTATTGCTCTGTCTCTCTCTGAAGCAAAGGGCTTTCCACCTTTTATTGTCCTGAGCGATCTTGCTTATCTCAGTCCATGTTGTCCTTGCATTCTTTATTTCCTCCTCCACACTTCCTCTCCAAGATGCTTTTGATCTCCCTCTTATTTTTTTGATCTCCCTCCTTTACCTTGGGATTCCAAGAGAGTCTGAAGTGAATTAAAAACAAAAAAAACAGATAATTACCTAATAAGAAAGGCTCTGGGTCCTAATGAGCCTTTCCGTTCCTCTCACGGTCCCCAGGTTCCACTGTTAGCTCCCTAGCTTAAGACTTCTTTCTCAGTGGCGTTGTTCTTGCGAAGATATGTGGCCAATCCATTTCCACTTCCTTTGTTTGATGCGTAAACCCACTGGTTCTTCTTTGGCTCTCTCCCACAACTCTTTGAAATTATATTTGACAACCAATGCCTTCTAAGGCATGAACACTAGGAATCCAGCGCAGGCGATTTGGGCGCAGGTGGCGCCATAGACCGTAATAGGAATTACGGCTGTAGTGGCACACAGTGAGTAAGTTTGGCGCTGTCAGAAGACGGAGCTGAAGTTACTTTTAAAACACTGTAATTCGTCCGCCAGCAATAGCTACATCATTAGGCTAAACTTTGACCCTCTACATCACAGTCAGCAGACACAGGGCAGCCAATCAGGCTACACTCCCTCCTGGAGCCCCCCCCCCCCCCCCTAATAAAAAGCAGCAGCATCTGCCATTTCCTCACTCTGTGTGCTGCGTAGGTAGTGAGAGAAGGGAGAGAGGTTGCTGCACAGATTAGGGAAAGCTTAGTTAGGCTGTTGTTAGGCTTGTTAGCTTGCTCCTTGCTGAAATTTATTGCTAAGAAGCACCCCAAAACAGCTCTTTTGAGAGCTGGTGTTCTTTTTTTTGTGTGTGTGGCCCACTGACACTTGCATATACAGCCCTGTCAGTCGCAGCTGGCCCTTGCTAATTGCTATACTGTGCAAGGTTTAGCACATTCAGTGACTACCTTTTCACTGCACCTGTGTGGGACAGCTGCATATTTGTAATACCAGTCACTGCATACCTGTTCATGTTTACTGCACCTGCGTGACAGCAGCACGCAGTGTTATATACCCATCACTGCACCTGTTCACGGTACCTGTGTGTGTGACAGCTACACATTTGTAATATCAGTCACTGCATACCTGTTCATGTTTACTGCACCTGCGTGACAGCAAGCAGTGTTATATACCAGTCACTGCATACCTGTTCACTGCACCTGTGTGTGTGACAGCTGCACATTGTAGTGATACCAGTCACTGAATACCTTTCACTGCATCAGTGACTGCACATTGTATTATACCTGGGAGTCAGTGCATACCTTTCACTTGAATGGATGGCAGACTTGCCCTCCATAACAGATTTCCGTTAAAGGCAAGTGGTGTCATCTCTGGCACACAGCGTTGGGTGAAGGGTCTATCTGACCACAGATGCCTGGTCTGCAAAGCACGGTCAGGGCAGGTACATTACGTATACAGCACATTGTGTCCTTCCTTGGATGTGTGGTGGTAGCCGTTTCTCAGGCTTCCACTCCGGACCGGAATCGAACCCTGATTCCCCAGCCATTATGCTGCAGAAAGTACCAAAGAGAGTTGACCACACAGTTAAATGGATGGCAGACTTGCTCTCCATAACAGATTCCCGTTAAAGGATTTCAAGTGTACAAGTGTACTCATCAATATACAGGGCCTCAAAAGAATCCTGTATTTCTCGTCACTACCTCCCCGAGTCGAGACTTGCGTGCCTTGCCTGCTGCCTTCCTTGGATATGTGGTGGTAGCCGTTTCTCAGGCTCCCACTCCGTACCGGAATCAAACCCTGATTCCCCAGCCGTACCCTTGCTTTAACAATGGTAGAGAAAGAACCATCGACAGTCTGAGCAGCGAGGAACCCCTGGACTACTAGGTGCGCAGGCTTGACCTGTGGCCACACCCAAGATAATAAGGTCGTTGTTTCATTGTGGACAGACCAAATTCGATCAGTCACTCTTGCCATGGTGCGCACCAGTCCAGCACAGCCGTCACTACACAAACAGCTGTTTGCCGTGCGTTACACAGTGAGTTTGGTCTGTCAGTGTGAAGCAGTACACTAATTACACTACCTGATTGATGTAGACACACGCAAGATGTTTGAAAGCACTTTAGGCCTGCAATTTAGCATTCAATGTGATTTCTGCCCTTAAAACGCTGCTTTGCGTCAAATCCAGATTTTTCCCCGGGACTTTTGGCATCTACAGTATCCCACTCATCCATGCCCCCCTCCAGGTGTTAGACCCCTTGAAACATCTTTTCCATCACTTTTGTGGCCAGCATAAATGTTTGTAGTTTTCAAAGTTCGCCTCCCATTGAAGTCTATTGCGGTTTGCGCGAACCCGAACTTTTGCGGAAGTTCGCATTCAAGGTTCGCGAACCTAAAGTCGAAGGTTCGAGCCATCTCTACTCCTCAGCTGTCTCCTGCGAGCGGTGCTGTTGCACCGTGCGGCGCATTTACATTTGGGTCTATTGTGTTTGTCAGTCTATTGTGGGTCTATTGTGTTTGTCGGTCGTCACAATATTGCACCTGAATCAGGTGGTCGATCAGTCCACAATATCACTAGATGTACAGTGGCTTGCAAAAGTATTCGGCCCCCTTGAAGTTTTCCACATTTTGTCACACTACTGCCACGAACATGAATCAATTTTATTGGAATTCCACATTAAAGACGAATACAAAGTGATGTACGGGTGAGAAGTGGAACGAAAATCATACATGATTCCAAAAAATTTTTCCAAACATTTTTTTACAAATCAATAACTACAAAGTGGGGTGTGCGTAATTATTCAGCCCCCTTTGGTCTGAGTGCAGTCAGTTGCCTGATGAGTGCTAATGACTAAATAGAGTGCACCTGTGTGTAATCTAATGTCAGTACAAATACATATGCTCTGTGACGACCTCAGAGGTCGTCTAAGAGAATATTGGGAGCAACAATACCATGAAGTCTAAGGAACACACCAGACGGGTCAGGGATAAAGTTATTGAGAAATTTAAAGCAGGCTTAGGCTACAAAAAGATTCCCAAAGCCTTGAACACCCATGGAGCACTGTTCAAACGATCATTCAGAAATGGAAGGAGTATGGCACAACTGTAAACCTACCAAGACAAGGCCGTCCACCTAAACTCACAGGCCGAACAAGGAGAGCGCTGATCAGAAATGCAGTCAAGAGGCCCATGGTGACTCTGGACGAACTGCAGAGATCTACAGTTCAGGTGGGGTAATCTGTCCATAGGACAACTATTAGTCGTGCACTGCACAAAATTGGCCTTTATGGAAGAGTGGCAAGAAGAAAGCCATTGTTAACAGAAAAGCATAAGAAGTCCCGTTTGCAGTTTACCACAAGCCATGTGGGGGACACAGCAAACATGTGGAAGAAGGTGCTCTGGTCAGATGAGACCAAAACGGAACTTTTTGGCCAAAATGCAAAACACTATGGGCTTGATTCACAAAGCGGTGCTAACTGTTTAGCACGGGTGTGCTGAACAGTTAGCACGTGAAGTGCCGTTTGCGAACTTTTGCACGCGCAAAGTGCCGCGATTCGCGGCAAATTGCGCGCGCAAAAGTCAGCGATTGCGCGAATCGCTGCACTTTGCGCGCGCAAAAGTCCGTGAACGGCACTTCACGTGCTAAATATTCAGCACACGCGTGCTAAACAATTAGCACCGCTTTGTGAATCAAGCCCTATGTGTGGTGGAAAACTAACACTGCACATCACTCTGAACACACCATCCCCACTGTCAAATATGGTAGTGGCAGTATCATGCTCTGGGGGTGCTTCTCTTCAGCAGGGACAGGGAAGCTGGTCAGAGTTGATGGGAAGATGGATGGAGCCAAATACAGGGCAATATTGGAAGAAAACCTCTTGGACTCTGCAAAAGACTTGAGACTGGGGCGGAGGTTCACCTTCCAGCAGGACAATGACCCTAAACATAAAGCCAGGGCAACAATAGAATGGTTTAAAACAAAACATATCCATGTTGTCACGGTCACTTACCTGTCTGGACGAGGCGGCTGGCACTTACGGATGCTGCAGGTGTCCTGGTGCATGCTGGTGGGTCCCTTACGGGTCCTGGCAGGGTGCACACTGGGCTCCGTGTGTGGCAGTGGAGACATCGGCGCTCGGCGACGCTGGTGTGATACTGTGCGCATGCGCGCCCGAAGGGCCGCCTGTTCATGCATCTTTTATGGGTTTGTGCGTGCGTTTGTTCGGCGTGATTGCGTCTGGTGTTCCGCGTCATCGCGTACGGACGTACGCGTCATAGCGTGCGTCCGTCGCGTCATCGCGTGCACCGGATGCGTCATTGCGTGCAGACGTTCGCGTCTTCCCGCCAAACGGCCTATTTAAGTCTGGAGAATGCCATCATTCAGTGCTGTAGTATTGCAGCTAGTTTTGGTGTGTGTTCCCGTGCGTGATCTTTGTATCTGCCTGTTCCTGATCTCATGTTGCTGACCCTGGCCTGGCTGACTTCCCGACTTGCTAACGACTCCTGCTACGTACGACTGCCCGCTCTGTTGCCGACCTCTGCCTGTCTGAGTACCCGTCTGTTGCCGACCTCTGCCCGTCTGAGTACCCGTCTTGTTGCCGAACTTCTGCCTGTTCACGGATCCGCCTCAGTATCTGCTCCTGCTTGGAATCAAGTCCTGAAACCCGCCTGGAAGCTGAGTCCTTGCACCTCCAGACTCAGCACGCGGGAGCGCTTCAGTTCCTGTCTGGTGACACCATTGGATCTGCTAGCGCTCCTGCACCGTACTAGCTGTGGAACCCTGTTCCCATTCCAGGGTACAAAGCTAGTGAGTGGCAAGAGCAGCTGCCCTCAGCACATCGGTCTCCAGCTCCCAAGGTACGTCACAAAAATACTACAGCCAAAGATGGAGACCGCTGAGGCAGCAAATGTACTGAGTACCTTATGCAAACAAGTTACCGCACTCACGGAGGCCATTAAAGAACTACAAGCTGGTCATGTGCAACTCGAAGGCCGGATTAATACCCTGCGTGCTGGGGAATCTCCGTCACCTCCTGCTTCGGCACCTCAAGTAGTTCCAGTACCTGCCTCTGATCCAGTGGAACCGGTTCCTGTGATCCCTGCAGTAAACCCGGAACCTCGAGTACCTACACCAGAACGCTTCACAGGGGACCGGTCCAAATTCTGCTCCTTCCGCCATGCATGTCAGCTCTACTTTGCACTGCAACCTCGCACCTTTTCTAACGAGGAAACAAAAGTAGGATTTATCATTTCCTTACTACAGGAAGAACCACAGTCATGGGCCCACAGGTTAATGGAGCAAAAACACCAGTGTTTAAGTTCTATGGAGCAATTCTTTACTTCTATGGCAGTGTTGTACGATGATCCCCAGCGTAGTGTTACAGCTGAACTTGCCATCCGCAACCTAAAACAAGGTCGTAAACCAGCGGAGGAATACACTACTGAATTCAAACGTTGGGCATCAGATACCGACTGGAATGAGTCAGCCCTGAAACATCAATATCATCTGGGATTATCTGAGTATCTGAAAGATGAACTGGCTCGAGTGGGAGTACCCAGTACCTTGGACGAATTGATTCCCACTGCCATTCAGATAGACCGACGCTTTCGGAGAGAAATCAACTAACTGGAGAAATCAATGCCCTGCTCTGCCCGTACTTCTTGGCTTCCTGTAAATCAGTCACCATCTCCGATCTCTGCTTCCACTGATGATCAACCTGAGCCCATGCAACTTGGAGTCATGCGTGCCCCATTAACCAATGAAGAAAGAACCCGCAGGCGCCAGGGAAATCTATGCTTTTACTGCGGAAATCCGGGATATTTTCTGAGGAACTGTCCAGTTCGTCCAGCGGGTAAGGAGTATCTTCAGAAAGCTCAAACTCCACCCAAGTACACCCCATCCACGGCTCATACTCATATTTACAGATCACAGAAACCTGGAATATCTTAAAACAGCTAGAAGACTGAATCCCAGACAGGCCAGATGGGCTTTGTTTTTCTCAAGATTTTCATTCCATATTACATATAGACCTGGATCGAAGAATACTAAACCCGATGCCCTTTCTCGTATGTTCCCGGATGATCAGCCTCAGGTCAGTCCAGATACAATATTGTCCAACAAGAACTTTTTGATCATGCAACCAGACATTATAAAACAGTTACAACTAACACCAACAGATATCTCAGAGGAAGTCAAATCTAATCTTGTCCAGAAACAGGATCTTTGGTATCATTTGTACCTGAAGAAACACGAGTAAAGGTATTTCAACTCTGCCATGACCACCAACTAGCAGGACATTTCGGATTTTCTAAAACTTTGGATTTGCTCCGAAGATACTTTTGGTGGCCAGGACTCAGGAGGGATTGCAGGATGTATGTCTCAACCTGTACTGTTTGCAACCGCTCAAAAGGAACCCATCTCAAGTCTTGGGGTTTGTTGGAGCCTTTACCCATTCCTCCAAGACCTTGGCACTCCATATCCATGGACTTTATCACGAGTTACCTAAATCAAGTAATTGCAACACAATCTTTGTGGTGGTTGACAGACTTTCGAAGATGGCGCACTTTGTCCCAATGCAAGAGATTCCAACAGCACAAATAACCGCTTCAACTTTCATTAAGGAAATAGTCCGTCTTCATGGTATACCAGCAGACATCACTTCGGATAGAGGTGCACAGTTTACTTCCAGGTTTTGGACGGCCCTCTGCAAGATGCTGAACATTAAACTTTGCCTTTCTTCAGCCTATCATCCACAAACCAACGGCCAAACAGAACGGACTAACCAAACACTGGAACAGTATTTAAGATGTTTTTCCTCATGTTCACAGGACAATTGGGTTCAGCTGCTTCCAGTAGCAGAATTTGCCTACAACAACTCCGTTCATTCCTCTACACAACAGTCTCCATTCTTCGCCAATTATGGTTTTCACCCATCATTTCTACCAAACTTGATTGCAGAGACTCCTGTTCCTGCTGCTGGAGAATTCATCAAATTATTACTTCAGAATCATACGGTTTTACAGAAGTCCATGGCACTAGCCCAAGCAACATTTAAGAAGAAGGCAGATGATCAAAGGAGAGGTGACTCTGATATGAATCCAGGGGACTTGGTCTGGTTATCATCAGTTAATCTCAAACTGTCTTGCCCGTCAAAGAGATTGGGACCAAAATTCATCGGTCCATTCCCCATCAAGAGGAAGATTGGCCAAGTGGCCTATGAGTTAGAGTTACCCAGTAATCTGAAAGTACACCCGGTATTCCATGTATCTCTATTGAAACCTGTTCTCAAGGATCCTTTTCCTGGCCGAATCATGGCCCCTCCTCCACCTGTCTTGATTAATGGAGAAGAGGAGTTTGAGGTGGAGACTATTATGGACTCCAGAAGAAGAGGGAGAGGCATTCAGTACCTAGTGAAGTGGAAGGATTATGGGCCAGAGAATAACACATGGGAACCAGCCTCAAACCTACATGCTGATCGCCTGATTAAGGAATTTCATCAAAGATGTCCTGGTAAACCAGCTCCAAGGGGGCATCCGGAGGCTGCCCCTTAGAGGGGGGGTATTGTCACGGTCACTTACCTGTCTGGACGAGGCGGCTGGCACTTACGGATGCTGCAGGTGTCCTGGTGCATGCTGGTGGGTCCCTTACGGGTCCTGGCAGGGTGCACACTGGGCTCCGTGTGTGGCAGTGGAGACATCGGCGCTCGGCGACGCTGGTGTGATACTGTGCGCATGCGCGCCCGAAGGGCCGCCTGTTCATGCATCTTTTATGGGTTTGTGCGTGCGTTTGTTCGGCGTGATTGCGTCTGGTTGTCCGCGTCATCACGTACGGACGTACGCGTCATAGCGTGCGTCCGTCGCGTCATCGCGTGCACCGGATGCGTCATTGCGTGCAGACGTTCGCGTCTTCCCGCCAAACGGCCTATTTAAGTCTGGAGAATGCCATCATTCAGTGCTGTAGTATTGCAGCTAGTTTTGGTGTGTGTTCCCGTGCGTGATCTTTGTATCTGCCTGTTCCTGATCTCATGTTGCTGACCCTGGCCTGGCTGACTTCCCGACTTGCTACCGACTCCTGCTACGTACGACTGCCCGCTCTGTTGCCGACCTCTGCCTGTCTGAGTACCCGTCTGTTGCCGACCTCTGCCCGTCTGAGTACCCGTCTTGTTGCCGAACTTCTGCCTGTTCACGGATCCGCCTCAGTATCTGCTCCTGCTTGGAATCAAGTCCTGAAACCCGCCTGGAAGCTGAGTCCTTGCACCTCCAGACTCAGCACGCGGGAGCGCTTCAGTTCCTGTCTGGTGACACCATTGGATCTGCTAGCGCTCCTGCCCCGTACTAGCTGTGGAACCCTGTTCCCATTCCAGGGTACAAAGCTAGTGAGTGGCAAGAGCAGCTGCCCTCAGCACATCGGTCTCCAGCTCCCAAGGTACGTCACACATGTGTTAGAATGGCCCAGTCAAAGTCCAGATCTAAATGCAGTCGAAAATCTGTGGCAAGATCTGAAAACTGCTGTTCACTAACGCTGTCCATCTAATCTGACTGAGCTGGAGCTGTTTTGCAAAGAAGAATGGGCAAAGATTTCAGTCTCTAGATGTGCAAAGCTGGTAGAGCCATACCCTAAAAGACTGGCAGCTGTAATTGCAGCAAAAGGTGGTTCTACAAAGTATTGACTCAGGGGGCTCAATAATTATGCACACCCCACTTTGCAGTTATGTATTTGTAAAAAATGTTTGGAATCATGTATGATTTTCGTTCCACTTCTCACGTGTACACCACTTTGTATTGGTCTTTCACATGGAATTCCAATAAAATTGATTCATGTTTGTGGCAGTAATGTGACAAAATGTGGAAAACTTCAAGGGGACCGAATACTTTTGCAAGCCACTGTATATGGCCAAGTGATTGACTTGAGCTGCGTCTTATCAGTTGTTTGAACAGTAGCAAACAACTTTTTTTGGTTTGTTTCAACAACAAAAGTTGTTTGATAATTGTGCATTTAAAAGACTTTTGTTGAGCATGTGCCTTTGCACACACTAGATTAAAAAGACTTTTGTTGAGCATGTGCCTTTGCACACACTAGATTAAACTTGGTTGATAACACCCGTCTCGGCCAAGAATATGTATAATGAGCCCCGATTTTCCTCGGTATGACGGCGAGTGTTCCTCATGGCAAATCCACTCGGCCAAGGCCATAGCTCTCCATACTTGCCCTGCCCTCTTTGTGATGCTCCAAGTTCGCAGCTTTGTCTGCCCTCATATAGCAACAGAACACATCGCTAGCCTGCAGACTAGTGATGCATCTGTATAGCCTCGGTCCCGCACTGTTGTCCAAGGGATCCTTGATCCCTGCTGGGTTACATGCCTTAAAGAGAATCTGTATCCATGCAAACTTAACAAAATAAACATACCAGCCTGTCTGCAGCGCTCTCCTCTCCCCCTCTGCGTCATTTTCGCCGCTCCCCGCCGCTGTTTTGAGCAGTAAATCACACTTTTATTGCTTGTTTTGTAAACAAGCAATATGGCCGCCAAAACCGGAAGTTCGTCGGGCAGAGCGTGTGCCCGCTTCCAGGGAGTGTGCATGAGAGCCGTGCACGAGAGGAGCGCAAGTCTAAGCATGCGCTGTAGGTCCTCTCGTGCTGGCTCTATCTCAGCTGCCGATCAGCCTATCAGGGTCTCAGAGCCGGCTGCAATACACAGAAGCAGACCATTGATTCACTCTGCACAGCAGCATAAGTATTGCAGCCGGAGATTCTGATAGGCAAGTGTATTATTTATATTATTAGTAATGTGTAATTAGTAATCAGCTCTCTACCTGGTCTGCAGCCTCACAGCCAGATAGAGCAGAGACTTCCTAATGAAACTCACGGGAGCGAGCATAGAGGGGCGTGGAGGGAAGGCCTGCCTAACAGCTAAACAACAATGAAGAGTCAGCCCCTTCCAGAGACGGCACGACAAGTACGACTGAAGAGAGATAAGATGATTGATTACACTGACTCTGCAGCTACAAAGGGCTGCAGTAAGCCAGATCACATTAGATTTGCTTTAGGAACCTGTAGGACAGAAGAAATACAGCCGAAAAATTTGTTACAGAGTCTCTTTAATGTAATAACAATTACAATGCAAAAAAAAAGTAAAAAGTGGACACAGGAAGTACCTACTGTATGTTTATCTCATTGTGCAAAATGGTGGTTCAGGTACACTTTAATAACTCTGCTGAAAAACAAGAGAGAGACTGAGGTAAAGCATTCCAAAATGAAGGTGCAATAGTATAGAGGAGAAATCTTGCAGACCACAGTGTGAGCTATGAAGAGTGACAGTAAAAAAGGTTATTTACAGTTGTGAGAACTTTAGATCGTCAGTGTTAGATGACATTTTTGAATTCAGTCATTACTTTACATTGCAGGTGTGCAAAGAATCCAGGGGGTGCCTTCTACCAAGATCAGCTATATGACCTCACAAACATCTCCCCTCTTACCAGTAATTCAGTTTGCATCTGCTGAAGTTCAATGGACAACTGCATTTGTGAATTGTGAGTACTTTAATTTAAGGGAATATATATTCATTTTTACTTTATTAGCATAAGTAACATAAATATTGTTTTTAAAGACCAATACCTTGGCAGGGGAAGCCTCTGCATCATCCAGTGCTGGACCCTCTGGAAGGTCACAGCCTTGCTCCTGACTTGCGCCTGTGCAGTAGCATGGAGTCACTCAGACTTGGCAGAAAAAGGAGAACATAGGAGAAAAGTAATTTATGGCTCATTTTACTCTGGAAGAAACATACTTCTTAATTGTATAAGTTTACATATATTTAAAATGTTTAGATTTTCACGACAGAGGTCCTTTAAAAATGTGATAGCGTGACCAAAAACATTTAAGATGGAGTCAGTAGCAGACTCTATGGGCGGAGTTCCTTTATATCACATTGATGTTCAAACTGCAAGGGAGCGGGTACAGACCAAATTTTGTGGAAAGATTGTAGCCTATAGAAATGACGGTGTTAGGGTTCCTTGTTTAAAGCGGACCTCCAGTGTTAGTTTCATATTCATTGGGTGTTTTTCTCCTATAAAGGTATAATTACCTACAATCAGAGCTGATCGCCGCCTCTCTCAGTCTTCCTTCACTGAGAGGGTCGGGGGAGAGGCGGCGATTAGCGCTGATTGATGCGAATGGAGGCAGAGGTACAGCTCAAAGCTCTGCCTCCCCAGGCTGCAAAGTCCACGACCAGGAAAGTCGTGGATTTTTGCCCCGGTGTTTGGGGGGTTAAACACAGCGTTCTGCCATGGCATAGCGGCTTTATAGATGGGGTGATAGTGTAGAAGGGGATTGTTAAAGTGATCTGAAAGCCAGCATTTCTACTTTGCTCTAAAAGATTCCTCACAGCTTGAAAACTACTATCCCAGAATTGTTTTAGCAGAACATCACTGAAATGGTTAAACAAAGCCCTTTGTCCTGCTATTCAGCTTCAAATCCGCATCCAAACTAGTGATAACAGTATCTTTGTTTACATTCCAATGTTGTTACAATGGTCTTGATTCACAAAGCGGTGCAAACTGTTTAGCACGGGTGTGCTAAACAGTTAGCACGTGAAGTGCTTTTCGCGGACTTTTGCGCGCGCAATTTGCGCAAGCCCAATGTGTGTAAACACAGTGTAACAAGTTAAAAGGAACTATCTGTGCTTCAGACACACACACAGTTCAGAATAGCTCATTAAAATATGTTAATATATAATAAAAAGCAGTTTGAATAAAATTCAATGACAGATTTTAGGGCATGATAAACTACACTTTGGAAACTTGTAATTTGTGAACAGACAATATTACTTTTGCACAAAAGCAAATATAACAACTGCATGAGTAATACAAAGTAGGAAAACACATTTTTATTGAATGTTATGTCGGAGTTTAGACCACTTTAAATAACAAGATGAATTTTAAGAGGCTTCAGAGTGATTTCTTAGGATGTATGAGACAATTCTGCACTGATTTCTAAAAACCTCCTAATATTTTATCTCAGACACTCTTGATAAATGTCTCCCCTAGACTCGTCTACAGCATATGTCCACTCTTCTTTACAGGACTATTCCAGCTTAGGCAAACAGAATGACCGTCCAAGTCATTCCACAGACCTCCTGTCATTTACAGACACAGAACATTTATATTGCACTAACCGCCACTACAGTGCTGACCGTTGCTTCTACCTCCCGGCCAGTGAGGTTTGTGCTGTGGGGCTGTCTTTCAGCATCATGGCACTGGTGCCTCTCTCCCATGTAATCCTCCACACTTGCCGCTTTATTGCCGTGCTACCCGATGCATACTCCCAACGTCTACCGCACCTCTTCCAGACCCACCACTAACTGCCGCTACAGTGCTGTGGCTCCCAACACACTCACCACATCTGCCGCTCGCCATTGCTTAATGCTGGGCTCACCGACAGTCTCCTGACATCCCTGCACCTCTTCCAGACTCGCCACTAACCACCGCTACAGTGCTGGAGCCCCCAACACACTCCCCACATCTGCCGCTCGCCACTGCTTAATGCGGACCCAAACCAAAAATGTTTTTAATTCAAAATATTTAGTTGCACCAGTCTGACACATACAAAGATAAATAAACACTCCTTCAAGCCTATGAGCATTTCAGTGCATGCTTTTCACCCTTCTCTTTTTATAACTAGGGTTATACAGGTGGTAGCCATTAGCAATTCCTCCTTTGCCGGACACCTCCTACTCCACCAATCTGCCGGATTCTGTCCCGGCAATATGAAAGGAAGGGAGGGGTTCCTCCAATAAATGTAAAATATTTTATATTTGTCAACATGCAGATGAAAAAAGGCTGCTATTTATTATTATAATTTAGAAAATAGATTTTATTTTTGAAAATCTTGTATTTTTAATTTGGGTGCACTTTAATGCTGGGCTCACCAACAGTCCCCTGACATTCCTGCACCTCTTCCAGACCCGCCACTAATCTCTGCTACAGTGCTGGGACCCCCAACACACTCCCCACATCTGCCCCTCACCACTGCTTAATGCTGGGCTCACCAACATTCTCCTGACATCCCTGCACCTCTTCCAGACCCGCCACTAACCACCGCTACAGTGCTGGGGCCTCCAACACACTCCCCACATCTGCTGCTCACCACTGCTTCATGCTGGGCTCCCCAATAGTCTCCTGACATCCATGCACCTCTTCAGGACCCGCCACTAACCGGTGCTACAGTGCGGGAGCCCTGACACGCCATTCACAGCTTGCCACTGCTGTATGCTGGGCACCCCGTCACTCTGCTGATGTCTGCACACGTATGCCAATTTCCCCTGGCACCGACCACCAAAGCTTCCCAACCCGCTGGGACCACAGCAGCTACCGATGATCTCCGCCACTATTCACTATAATGTAAAATGGGAGCCCTGGCAGAAAAAAAGCATTTTAAAGAGAATCTGTACTCTAATATTCTTACACTAAAAAGCATACCATTCTATTCCTTATTTTCTCCTGTGCCCCTCTGTGCTGGTTCTGCCACTCTCTGCTGCAATCCTGGCTTGTAATTAACAGTTTTAAGCAGTGTTTACAAACAAACTAACCAGCTTGTGATAGGCTCACATAAACAGAGTGTGTGAGTCATACAGAGTGCAATCACAAGCAGCCCTGCACATTCCACACATTCAAGCCTAAAGGTCCGTACACACGCCGGACTGGAGGCAACGACGGGTCCGTCGTCACCTCCCGCTGGGTGGGCGTTCCAGCGACAGTCCGGCGTGTGTACAGTCTGTCGGCGGACTGATACGGCTGTTTCTGAGCGATCCGCCCAGCGATCCGCCTTTAGCCCGACAGACACAACAGAGGAAAGGAGATAAGATTTTTTACAGAGACAGTGCAATTAGGAAAGGCTGCAGTAAGCCAGAGCACATTAGAACAGGCATAGGAACTTATAGGATAGAAGAACTAAGGCTGAAAAATTTGTTACAGAGTCTCTTTAAAAGTTGCCACCACTAAGTGGACCAATGAGAATCCTCTTCAGGGATTCCCAGTAATAGGGAGCTTTTGCCAGAGCTTCCATTTTACGTTGTTATCATTTAGTATTTATATAGCACAGACATCTTCTGCAGCACTGTATAGATTATAATGTCAGTTATCATGCGGTAACGCGTTGCAGACTTTGCTTTGGGATTGCGTCATTCACAGATTACGGTATGTTGTAATGCAAGTCAATGAGTGATGTAGTAAGTATGCACAACGGGAGAGAGGTGTAATGCGGCGTGCATTACACGGACCTGCGGGAATGCCAGCACTTATAATGTATCCCCAAATCCCCAAATCTATGTATCCCCAAATCTATGTCAGCAGCAACAGAGTGACCCCAATATATGCCAGCACTTATAATGTATCTGTGCCGACATTGTGGCCTCAATCTTTGTCAGCAGTCATGGTGTATCTTAAAGAGAACCCGAGGTGGGAATTACTTTTACTATTGGGGCACAGAGGCTGGTTGTGCGCACTAAGACCAGCCTCTGTTGCCCCATCGTGTGCCTCCATGTCCCCCCTGCTCGCCGCTATACCCCCCGCATTGCTGGCTGTGTCGCCAGCTCAATGTTTACCTTGCGCTGTCAGTCAGCGCCGCTCCCCCGCCTCCTCCGCATCGGCGCCACCCGCCGCGTCACTTCCCTCCTATCAGCGGGAGGGAAGGGACACGGGCGGGTGCGCCGATGCGGAGGAGGCAGGGGAGCAGCGCTGACTGACAGCGCAAGGTAAACATTGAGCTGGCGACACGCTGCGTGTCGCCAGCAATGCGGGGGGTATAGCGGCGAGCAGGGGGGACATGGAGACACACGATGGGGCAACAGAGGCTGGTCTTAGTGCGCACAACCAGCCTCTGTGCCCCAATAGTAAAAGTAATTCCCACCTCGGGTTCTCTTTAAAATCTATGCCAGCAGTGAAAGTGTGGCCCCCAATGTGCGCAGCATAGTGTAATTTGGGAATATTTGCAGATCCACTCAAGTCTACCCATACATTTAGTCAAAACGTTTTATAAATAATCCTCAAAGAATAAACTCTTATCAATTGTGGACACAGCATGCATTGCTTAAAAACTCCCACAAGATGGCAGTATTGAACTTATAAGAAAAGTAGCAGGCCAGTTGTGGAACTCATTTAGATTGTGTATATACTGCACTATATTTACAAGGTCTGCTTCACATCCAGGCCCTCTGAGAGCCCAAATGAGGCACGGGCAATTTCACATTGTGAGGCCCCCTCATTCCGTAGGCAGGGAAGGGTAAAAATGTTATAATGAAAACAATGATGTAAAGAAAATGAGTACAATTTATTGTGAACAAGATTATTCTGGCCATGTTAGTGCGCTCATAGCATCAAAAACTGTACAAAGTACCCTACTGTACGGGACACTCTTTTATTTGCGCTAACATCAATTGGTATAGAATCTGAAATCAGATCACCTAAATCAGTAGTACTGCATTGTAACACTTGAACATCCCAATATACAAAGGCAATTCTTGTCTCCTTCTTTTCTCCTGAGTGTTCTCCAAGGAGATGTTGTTTCATGTTATATTTTGTCCTTTAATAGTTATCTCCTGCAAAACTATAAAAAACTGCTATCTGAATAGAGTCTGAGAATAACAGGACACGCAGATTAGTTGCAGTACAGCTGCAAGAACAACAAGATTATCTTAAAACACAAAAGGGTGACGCAGGTGCCTTAGTGTTGATAATTCTGCATAACTTTGTAGCATCTACAAAAATGGACCTACCACTGAAACTTGAGGGACCCCACTGTTAACAGTTTTCCATTTTAAGTACGAGGCATTTACCGGCAATTTTTGCCTTCTGCTACGCAACCAGTTCTCTATCAACGTACTGTACACACATTTTCACCTAAGCCTTGTATTTTCATCTTCCGCACCAGGCTGTTGTGGGTTCCAAACATTGTTCTGTCATAATGTGTAGTGTGTTGATCTGATCTATGATTTATTTTTATAGAAGCCAGCTCGTTCTCTTCTAAGTTTTAAGTCTTTCATTCTATCTAGTACAATTCTTTTGAACATTATGCTAGGGGTGGATAGTGGAGTGATTCCCCAGGCAGTTATCACACACCTTTTTTTGGCAACTTTTACAAGGACACACTTTTTCTGATCCAATGGGATTTGATGCTACTTCCAGACTTTCTCAAACAGGGATTGCAAAAGTACTACTAAAATGTCCATGTTTTTCTTCTACTATTTCTGCTGTACTATCAAGCCTCAATGATTTCTTCTTTCCTTGGTGTTGATATTTGGGTTAGGTTTAGAGATGGCCCGAACGGTTCGCATGCGAACTTATTCGCGCAAACAACGCGAGTTTGTGATTGCGATCGAACGTGAACTTTATGCGAGTTCGACCCGCCCCCTATACTACATCATTGGGCTAAACTTTGACCCTCTACATCACAGTCAGCAGACACATGGCAGCCAATCAGGCTGCACTCCCTCCTGGAGCCCCCCCTTATAAAAGGCAGTAGCGTCGGCAATTTTCTCACTCTGTGTGTTGCTGTTTTAGTGAGAGAAGGGAGAGAGGTTGCTGCAGAGATAGGGAAATCTTAGTTAGGCACTTGTTAGCTTACTCCTTGCTGATATTTATTGTTAAAAAGCACCCCAAAACAGCTCTTTTGAGAGCTTCTGTTCTTGTGATGTGTTTTTATTTTTGTGTGGCCCACTGACACTTGCATATGCAGCCCTGTCTCGCAGCTGGCCCTTGCTAATTGCTGTACTGTGCCAGGCCCAGCACATTCAGTGCCTACCTTTTCACTGCACCACCTGACCTGTGTGACTGCTGCACTGCACATTGTATTATAATACCAGTCACTGCATACCTTTCACTGCCTCTGTGTGACAGCACGCTGTTTTATATACCAGTCCGTGCATACCTTTGAACTGCAGCTGTGTGACAGCTGCACATTGTATTGTAATATCAGTCACGGCATACCTTTCACTGCATCTGTGTGACTGACCACACACTGTTTTATATACCAGTCCATGCATATCTTTGAAATGCACCTGTGTGACAGGTGCACGTTGTATTGTAATACCCATCACGGCACACCTTTCACTGCATCTGTGTGACTGACCGCACACTGTTTTATATACCAGTTTGTGCATAACTTTGAACTGCACCTGTGTGACAGCTGCATATTGTATTGTAATACCAGTCACTGCATACCTTTCACTGCACCTGTGTGACTGACCACACGTTGTTTTATATACCAGTCCGTGCATACCTTTGAACTGCACCTGTGTGACAGCTGCACATTGTATTGTAATACCAGTCAGCTGTTTGCGGTGTGTTACACAGTGAGTTTGGTCTGTCAGTGTGAAGCAGTACACTAATTACACTACCTAATAAGATGTATACACACGCAAGATGTTTTAAAGCACTTTATGCCTCCAATTTAGCATTGCAATGTGATTTCTTCCCTTAAAACCCTGCTCTGCGTCAAATCCGTAATTTTCCCCGGGACTTTTGGCGTGTATCCCACTCCGCCATGCCCACCTCCAGGTGTTAGACCCCTTGAAACATCTTTTCCATCACTGTTGTGGCCAGAATTAGTGTTTGAAGTTTTGAAAGTTCGCCTGCCCATTGAAGTCTATTGTGGGTCGCAAAGTTTGCGCTGAAGCTTTTTTCCTTAATTTGTAAGGATGACACCAATGTTTTATCTTTGACTGAAATCTTTTTTTTTGCATTGCTTTTTGGAGAGCATTCCAGTTATGTACAATGTTCAAAGGTATTCTGGTAGCTAATTCAGCTTTTTGAGCCTAAAAACAAGGAACACCAAGAGCCCCAATAGTGTAATATGTACTGGTAAATGGTTATTAAATAGAGTAAATATTAATACTCACAAACCAGGGTTCCCATTAGGCAACCACTGTAAAGACAGGTGGGGAGATTTTCCTGACCCCACTCAGGAATAAGAAGTCGCTCTCTGTAGATGAGAAAAAGGGGGTTCAACCCTCCACCCAGGGTGGACTCAATATTATGCAGGAGAACAGAGGCACCAAAAGGATAAAAGGAAGCTAAATGAGCTTAAAAACCAAATTCTTGGTAAATAGAGGAAGTTGTGGTGGACTTACCTCCTCCAAGTAGACACACACAATGACTGTAGTAAAGACAGTCAATATATTTTATTTATGAACTCCAAATATGCAAAGCGTTTTTCTCAGGTTTGATCCCGCTTCATCAGGCAACAACAACGGAGCAATAGCATATGTGGTCAGAAGAAGAGCCAGGCACAGAGGTGAAATAAGGTGAAATAATAGCAGTTATTCAGGCTTCAAAAATGGAAAGAGTCCAGGGCCAGACAGCTATACGGCCCCTTTTTATAAAACTTTTCAGAAAGAGTTGGCTCCAGTGTCACTAGAGGCTTTTAATTCTATTTCGCCCTCTACAGCCTTCCCTCCCCAGGCCCTACAGGCACATATCGTTGTCCTCCCTAAGCCCGGTAAAGACTAAATGGACTGCGCTGGCTTTAGACCTATTTCACTTATTAACCTGGATATTAAGCTTTTTGCGAGACTGATTGCAAATAGGCTACAACCTTTTATACCTCGTCTGGTACATGGTGACCAGTCCGGATTTGTCCCTCATAGAGAACTAAGGGATAATGTCCTTAAAGTTATTACACTGATTGAGCTTGCCCAACGTACAGGGGTGCCTAGCTGCCTGGAGTCCATTGATGCAGAGAAGGAGTTCGACAGAGTTAATTGGGTGTTTTTAGAACTGGTCTTGTGTCAGGCCGGCCTGGGGTCGGGTATGGTTGAAAAGATCATGTCATTATACACTGCCCCGACAGCCAGAGTAAGAGTAAATGGCCTACTGTCGGACGCCTTCAGCATTTATAATGGTACCAGGCAGGGGTGCCCCCTGTCTCCATTACTATATATGTTAATCATTGAGCATTTTGCAAATGCTGTCAGACAAAATCCCTCTATAATGGGGCTATGAACCCGGACTGGTCATCATAAGATATTTTTGTATGCAGACGATGTGTTGCTTTTTATTAGTTTACCGAAGATCTCGCTTTAAAATGTTCTCTCGGAAATTCGCAGATTTGGAGATTTGAGTAATTTCAAAATAAATGCCTCTAAAACAGAAGCCATAAATATTAACTTAACACAAAAACTGTTGACAAAACTGAAAACTGTTTTTTCTTTTAAATGGCAAGTAATCCATATTAAATATTTGAGAATTTATATTCCTTCTTGTCTTTCTGACCTTTATGCATTAAATTATATTCCACTGTTACACCAGGTCTCAAGGGCAGTGGCGTAGCTAAGGAGCTGTGGGCCCCAATGCAAGTTTTACATTGGGGCCCCCCAAGCACTCTATACTTAACAATTGATACGGCGCACCAAAACCTGCCAATGGCAACTACAGTGTCAGAGGTGCAAGAAGGGAATGGGGAGTAGTTTGTTAATAATTACCACTGTTCAAAGTAGCTATAGAAGTGATTATTATGAGGACAGGACTAATGGAGAGCTAATACTGTAGTTGAGGGAGGGCCCTTCGAGGCCCCTCTGGCCCAAGGGCCCCGATGCGGTCGCTACCTCTGCACCCCCTATTGCTACGCCCCTGGTCAAGGGACCTAGCCTCTCCCACATACGGAAAGCCTTCTTGGTTGGGAGGAATTAATGTGCTTAAAATTGACATTTTACTCATCTTTTAGCATATAATGCAGGCAGCCCCCCTTGATATCCCAAAAGCAATTTTCATGTCGAGTCCTGTTACTTCTAATTTTGAAAATCTGGGATTTCCTCCTGCAGTCAGAGTTAAAAGTTTTTTGGGCCTTAATAGAAGGGACTGGCGAACAATGGGGAGGAAACACCCCTCCTATTACGGAATTGTTGCCCGAAAGCATCAGAAATTCTGATCTCTTGGAATGGCTACAATATCAGCAATTATGTAGCTATGTTAAGTCCCTATCTCCCTCGTCTCACATGATGAGGTGTTGCACGGCCTTTGAGAAGCTGTGCGTCGCCCTGAGCATGTTTTATCAAAAATCTATAAGATTCTTGTGGATGTCTCCCCTAACCAGCTTAGTCATATCTGTTTACAATGGAAAAAGGACTTAGTTAAACAGTTTTCATCTAGTGACTGGAGAAAGGCTCTGGCCCTGACGCATAGGTCCTCAAGGTCGAGTAAAGTGCAGAAAAGGAACTATAGGCTTTTGACTCGGTTGTTTCGGACCCCAGCTCAGATCTCTAGATGTCGAGAGGGGGTTTCGGAGGCCTATTGGAGATGCGGGAAGGAGCCTGGGGATTATTTACATATGTGGTGGGGATGTGACTGTATTACCCATTTAAGGAGGCTCGCATTTGAGTGGTTTGAGAAAATGAGCCTATGCCAAATAGCCCATTCCCCGGAAATTGCACTACTTTCTATGTTTCTGGGCTCAGTAAAACATGCAAAAGGATCTATTCTGGGTCACCTGATGTCCTCAGTCAGGTATTTGATAGCTAAAAATTGAAAGATGAATGTCAATTTGGGGGCGGTAGAATTGTCTGAGGCTATCAATGACACAATGAGGATGGAGGAATTGGTTTTGTCGGCTCAGAATCAGACGGCTAAATTCCATAGTCAATGGGCTGCTTGGCTGGAGTTCAGGGAAAACTTGGTGGAGTGAATTCTGTTAGTGTAGAGTGGAACCTCGAGGCGGAGAGGTTATAACTATACCGGGTATGGAATAGTCTGATGTGTTATCCAGTTTGAAACGCACCCCCCCCCCCTTCACCCCTTTTCTTGTTCCCTTGGGTCTGAAGAAGTTCATACCATCATGGTAATAGCTGTTTAGGAGATAGTGGGTTGTGCACTGCAGTTCCAGTGGTTAAGGTGACTGCTGATGGTTCCCCTCTTCACCCCTCCCCGTGGCCCCTTTTCTTTCTCCTTCCCTTCCCTGGGGTTGAGGGGAGGGGGATGTAAATAGCCCCAGGATTTCTGATTAGCTAAGGATTTTCCTTTGTATTAGTTCTAAGGTGGAAGCACAGTGTTGTTTCTTGTTTTTTTTTCGTTTTTTTTTTTTTTTTCTTTTCTATATACTTCAGCCTACAGCTTCGAAAATCTTATGCATCCGAGCAAGGTTCACCTCCCATTCATTCGCCAATAACTTTATTGCTACTTATCACAATTAATTGATCTATATCTTGTTTTTTCCGCCACTAATTAGGCTTTCTTTGGGTAGTACATTTTGCTAAGAGCCACTTTACTGTAAATGCATTTTAACAGGAAGATTAAGATAGAAATGGGAAAAATTCATTAATTCTCAGTTTTTGGCCATTATAGTTTAAAATTAATATATGCTACAGTAATTAAAACCTATGCATTTTATGTGCCCATTTGTCCCGCTTATTATACCGGTTAAATTACGTCCCTATCACAATTTATGGCGCCGATATTTTATTTAGAAATAAAGGTGCATTTTTTCAATTTGTGTCCATCACTATTTACAAGCTTATAATTTTAAAAAATTTAATAAGACACTCTCTTGACATGTATATTTAAAAAGTTCAGACCCTTAGGTAACTATTGTAAAGTTTAGAGGGGTCGCAGCCAGCACGCAGTACACAGATGTATAAAATAAAGTCCATTTATTGTGCAGTAGAAGAAAAACAGCTTCAGTTCAGCAGTAACAAGTGGGAAATAAACAGTCAGCTTACTTCAGCTTTGTAATAGAAAGTCCAGCAGGTTCAAACAAAGTTCCATTTCCATCAGGCCAATACCATATTACCAACCGACCAGGGTATGGTTTGGCTTCCATCAAGTGCTCCAATATTCCTTGTTAGGAGATTCCGTAGCAGACATGCTACTCCTCCAACACCTCTCCTCAGACTGCCTGTGAGGCTGCTTCTTATGCATAAATTTGCATCTCATCAATACCATATTAGTGAGGCTCTCAGCCCCACTGACAACCAGGTGTGTACCTAGGTGGGATGGGAAGGCCCGCCCTTCCTTCCCTCCCATCCCAGGAGTCCGGCCCTGAAAAGAAAAAAAACCAAGCAGCAACTGCTTGCTGCCAAAATCCGGACTCCTTTCCTAGGACCACACAAGGTTTTAAAGTGACCATAGTCCAAATACCGGGGAAATGTACCTCCCATCTACTACCCAGCCCCGATGGCCCCTACATATCCCCCCCCCCTCTGCCTCAACCCAGAGGAGGTGGAGGCACATAGACCCACTAAACAGTGGACTCTGGAAAGGGCATCAGCGTTCTGGTGCACTTTACCCGGCCTATGTTCCACCACATAGTTGAATTCCTGGAGAGAGAGAAACCACCGGGACACTCTTGCATTTGTTCCTTTGTTCCTTTTCATCCAAGCTAGCGGGGCATGGTCAGCGATCAACCTGAACTTCCTACCCAATAAATAGTAGCGCAGGGAGTCCAGGGCCCATTTTATGGCCAAGCATTCCCTCTCCACTACCGCATAGTTTTTCTCAGCGGCCGTCAGTTTCCGACTGAGAAAAACTATGGGATTTTCTTCTCCATCAATCACCTGTGACAGAACCGCCCCCCAACCCAACATCTGAGGCATCTGTCTGCACTACGAATTCTCGAGTGAAATCGGGGGCTACCAGGACAGGGTGACTACACAATGCCGATTTCAGCTCCAAAAACGCTTTTTCTGTCTCTGCCGTCCACTGTATCATCACTGACTTCCGGCCCTTGGTCAAGTCAGTTAAGGGAGCTGCTAGGGTAGAAAAATTGGGAATGAACCGTCTGTAGTATCCCACTATCCCCAAGAAAGCTCGAACCTGTTTCTTACTGAGGGGGCGGGGCCATTCCTGGATTGCCTCAATTTTATTAATTTGAGGTTTTACCAACCCCCTTCCGACAATGTACCCCAAGGATTTTGCTTCCTCCATGCCTAGGGCACATTTCTCGGGATTCACTGTAAAACCCGCCTTCCTTAATGCATCCAGGACTGCTTGAACCTTTGGAAGGTGAGACTCCCAGTCTGAACTAAAAATTACGATGTCGTCTAAATAGACCGATGCATATCTTTGGTGTGGACGCAACAATCTGTCCATAACTCTTTGAAATGTGGCAGGGGCGGTCTGTAACCCAAACGGCATTCTCTTGTACTGAAAATGGCCCTCAGGTGTGGAAAATGCCGTTTTCTCTCTGGCTTCTTTGGCCAAGGGTATTTGCCAATATCCTTTGGTCAGGTCTAACGTGGTTATGTAGCAGGCTGGGCCTAACCTTTCTATCAGTTCATCCACACGTGGCATGGGATAGCCATCAAATTTGGAAATTTCATTTAATTTCCGGAAATCATTACAGAATCGCAAAGTTCCGTTTGGCTTGGGTACCAACACAATCGGGCTTGACCATTCACTCTGCGATTCTTCAATGACGTCCAATTCCAACATGCGTTTTACTTCCTCTGAAACAGCCTTTCTGCGGGCCTCCGGAATGCGATAGGGCCTGACAAACACTTTAGCCTTGGGCTCAGTAATAATGTTGTGTTCAACCATATTAGTGAGTCCAGGCAAATCAGAAAATATCCCCTTGTTTCTCTGGAGAGTTTCTTTTACCTGTTGGACCTGTGATTTGGAAAGAGTGGGGGCTACTTTCACATCCTCAATGCTGATTTGGGGTACCACACTCACACCCACCATAACCGGAGCGGTCTCTCTCTCTCTCTTTCCAGGGCTTTAACAGATTGACATGATAAAGTTGATAGGGTTTCCGTCTCCCTGGCTGATGTACCTTATAATTCACTTCCCCCACTTTTTCAATGATCTCGAAGGGACTGTGCCACCTGGCCAAGAATTTACTCTCCACGGTGGGGATCAATACTGCCACTCTATCCCCCACCTGAAACTGCCTGATTTTTTGCGGAGCGGTTATGTACCCGACTCTGCGCTTCTTGGGCTGCCTGTAAGGGTTCCTTGACAAGGGGCATCACCTTGGCAATACGTTCTTGCAACTGGGAAACGTGTTCCACCACACTTTTGTGGGGACTGGACTCACTTTCCCATGTTTCTTTTACCAAGTCAAGCAACCCTCGAGGTCTGCGCCCATATACCAGTTCAAATGGTGAAAAACCTGTGGAGGCTTGAGGTACCTCCCGAACAGCAAACATCACCGCAGGCAATAAACAATCCCAATATTTTCCGTCCCTTTGAACAACTCTTTTTAACTTAATTTTTAAGGTCTTATTAAACCGTTCAACCAGCCCATCTGTCTGAGGGTGATAAACAGAGGTTCTCATCTGCTTGATCTGGAACAGTTTACACACATCAGCCATAACTTTAGACATAAACGGGGTTCCTTGGTCCGTAAGGATTTCCTTAGGAAAACCCGTCCGAGTGAACAAATTAAATAATTCTCGGGCGATAGCTTTGGACGTGGGTTTTCTTAACGGAAAGGCTTCCGGGTAGAGAGTAGCATAGTCGAGTATGACAAGGATATATTGGTGCCCCCTGGCAGACTTTACCAATGGCCCCACTATATCCATGGCAATGCGCTCGAATGGCACCTCGATTATTTGCAAGGGCACCAAAGGGTTTCGAAAATGGGACACTGGCGCGGTTAACTGACAGGTGGGGCAAGAAGAGCAGTAATTCTTTACTTCGGCCTTTAACCCAGGCCAATAAAACCTGTCAGTTATCCGCGCCTCCGTTTTCTCGGCACCCAGGTGACCTCCCAATGCTTCATTGTGAGCCAAGTCTAGTACCATCCTCCGAAACTCTTGAGGCACTAGCAGCTGCTCAACAACCTCTTCTCTGACCTTTGCAACCCGATATAACAGATCCCCATTAACTGCAAAATGAGGGAATCTCTCCTCTGCCCCAGGTTCCTGGGAAACTCCATTTACAACAGATACCTGTTCTCTAGCATGGCAAAGAAATGAACAGCGCTACTTAAAAACAGATGAGTGCTTACCTGCAAAAAAGTGCACACCCCACTCATGGGATTCAAATACACAATGAGCATACACATGACCTGTCTACCACTTGGAGGATGTTAGTTTCCACTAACAATTTGCAATTTGTTAGGTACTCGTCCCTCCCACTGTCGAAGAAGTCTTTCCTCCATGGGAGGGGACCTAACACTAACTAAATTCTACCTATGCATATGCATAGCCTGGGCGCGCTACCAGTAAAATTGAGAATTGCGCAAAAAAAGTGGGATCAGCGCATCACCAGGCCGCCTCTGAATGGCCTCAGCTCAGAGATGCGCTGAGCCCCCCCAGAAACTGCAAACGCACCTTGAACCCAAACAGAGGCTCTGCATATACACCAAAGGAAAACTATTAAGTGGGAGCAGCTGACCAGAAATAAATCAATCAAACATAGCAAAGAAATGAACAGCGCTACTTAAAAACAGATGAGTGCTTACCTGCAAAAAAGTGCACACCCCACTCATGGGATTCAAATACACAATGAGCATACACATGACCTGTCTACCACTTGGAGGATGTTAGTTTCCACTAACAATTTGCAATTTGTTAGGTACTCGTCCCTCCCACTGTCGAAGAAGTCTTTCCTCCATGGGAGGGGACCTAACACTAACTAAATTCTACCTATGCATATGCATAGCCTGGGCGCGCTACCAGTAAAATTGAGAATTGCGCAAAAAAAGTGGGATCAGCGCATCACCAGGCCGCCTCTGAATGGCCTCAGCTCAGAGATGCGCTGAGCCCCCCCAGAAACTGCAAACGCACCTTGAACCCAAACAGAGGCTCTGCATATACACCAGAGGCGGCCTGGTGATGCGCTGATCCCACTTTTTTTGGGAGCATAGATTGGGGGGAAGATTCCTCATCATCCTCGCCCAACATAACCTGTAATGGGGAATCATCCTCCCCCCCCTCAGTAACCTGCTCAGGGTCCCGACAAGGATGGTCAGTCACATTTTCATCCATTTGCAACATTACATCATCATTTTGCAATAATACATTATCACTTTGCAATAAATTTTCTGCAACATCTTTGTCCAGACTTGGTGCATCAAGTTCTCTAGTATGGGGAGGAGGGGCTAAGTTATTATCAGAATCCTTAAATAACTTCCCTTTTACATTCTCCCATAGTTCCCAAAACAGTGGAAAGTCTCGACCCAATATTACTGGACACATTAGGTTTCTTACTACTCCGACGGCGTGAGTAATTGTCCCACAGTCAGTTGAAATCGACACTGGCACCACAGGATAAGTCTTTGTGTCTTTATGAATACACACCACCTTAAGCGGCTTTAGCACAGTGTCAGTTGTTCCAATCAGATCAGCGTGCACCATGGTTACCATACTGCCTGAGTCCAGCAAGGCTTTAGCAGGTACCTGGTTCACACTAACGGGGCACACAAAGCTCTCCTGGCACTCTGCCAGGCATACCTCCTGGGCAAAAAAGGATACCCTCCGTAGCACGTCACACTGCATGGGTTTCTCCTGCAGTGGACACTGGGCTCTGGTATGGCCCCAGGCAGAACATCTCCAACACTGGATCGCACCTCCCTTCCGAGGTGTAGCAATAGCAGGTGGCAACCCCTTAGCGGCTGTTGGGAATACTTCCCTGTTGCTGGTGATGCTGGTTGCGGGGTTCCGTGAAGCACCCTTTCCAGAGTCAGGGAACCTTGCAACACGGGATAAGATGGGGCCCGCCTGGCCCTTTGGAGAGAGTAGATCTTCCACTACGGTATATCTCTCCACCAGCTCCACCAGCTGCTCCGCTTTTTTGGGGTCTGCATGACTGACCCATCGCTGTAGTCCCACTGGCAGGGCACGCAGAAAACGATCCAGCACGAATCGCTCCACCATCTCAGGCCTGGTAAGTACCTCTGGTTGCAGCCACTTTGTCGCCAGTTGGATGAGGTCATACATCTGCGATCTGGCTGGACGATCCATCAGGTATTGCCAGCTGTACACCCTCTGTGCCCGGACCGCTGTGGTTACACCTAGTCGGGCCAGGATCTCTGCCTTTAGTCGATCATAGTTGAGGGCGTCTGCAGGGTTGAGATCGTAGTAGGCCTTCTGGGGTTCTCCTGTCAGGAACGGTGCAAGGATACCAGCCCATTTGTCTTTCGGCCATCCTTCCCGCTCTGCTGTCCTTTCGAACGTTTTCAGAAAGGCTTCCACATCATCTGTGGGTGTCAGTTTCTGCAGAAAGTGACTGGCTCTCACCATCGCCTGGTTGCTAGGGGCAGCTCCTGCTGTCTCTCTCCCCTGGGCCAGCTTCTGCACCGCCTCAAGCAGTATTTTGGCTTGCGCTTCTGAGGCCTCTCGCAGGGCTTCCGTGGCTTGCTGTTGAGTCACCATACTCGCATGCTCTGCTGCAGCTGCACAGTTGCTAAGACCATTTGTTTCACCAATTCCTCCATCATGCATACAAGGAGACTGGCCCTTTAAATGTCACTTTTTAAACGGAACTTTTTCCTGCAGTGCTGCGCTGCCCGCATCCGAGCACCAGTTGTAAAGTTTAGAGGGGTCGCAGCCAGCACGCAGTACACAGATGTATAAAATAAAGTCCATTTATTGTGCAGTAGAAGAAAAACAGCTTCAGTTCAGCAGTAACAAGTGGGAAATAAACAGTCAGCTTACTTCAGCTTTGTAATAGAAAGTCCAGCAGGTTCAAACAAAGTTCAATTTCCATCAGGCCAATACCATACTAACAACCGACCAGGGTATGGTTTGGCTTCCATCAAGTGCTCCAATATTCCTTGTTAGGAGATTCCGTAGCAGACATGCTACTCCTCCAACACCTCTCCTCAGACTGCCTGTGAGGCTGCTTCTTATGCATAAATTTGCATCTCATCAATACCATATTAGTGAGGCTCTCAGCCCCACTGACAACCAGGTGTGTACCTAGGTGGGATGGGAAGGCCCGCCCTTCCTTCCCTTCCATCCCAGGAGTCCGGCCCTAAAAAGAAAAAAAACCAAGCAGCAACTGCTTGCTGCCAAAATCCGGACTCCTTTCCTAGGACCACACAAGGTTTTAAAGTGACCATAGTCCAAATACCGGGGAAATGTACCTCCCATCTACTACCCAGCCCCGATGGCCCCTACACTATTTATGTAGTTTTTTTTTTTTATTGTAATTTTTTTTATTTTACTTTTTTTAACCCCCTTGGCGGTATGAAAAATACCGCCAGGGGGCAGCGCAGCAGTTTTTTTTAATTTTTTTTTTTTAAATCATGTAGCGAGCCCAGGGCTCGCTACATGATAGCCGCTGCTCAGCGGCATCCCCCCAGCCCCGCCAATCGCCTCCGGCGATAGGCGATCAGGAAATCCCGTTCAAAGAACGGGATTTCCTGGAGGGCTTCCCCCGTCGCCATGGCGACGGGGCGGAATGACGTCGGGACGTCATTGGGAGACCCGATCCACCCCTTGGCGCTGCCTGGCACTGATTGGCCAGGCAGCGCAGGGGTCTGGGGGGGGGCCGCGCCGCACCGGATAACGGCGATCGGGCGCGCGGCGGCGGCGATCGGGGTGCTGGCGCAGCTAGCAAAGTGCTAGCTGCGTCCAGCAAAAAAAAAATTATGTAAATCGGCCCAGCAGGGCCTGAGCGGCACCCTCCGGCGGCTAACCCCGTGTCACACACGGGGTTACCGCCAAGGAGGTTAAATAAAAAAATGTATTTGGGTAATTTTAGTTTGGGAGGTAAATAGCTCATTTTAGATGTAATATAACGTGTGTATTTATTTAATAAATGTATGTGGGTGCAGTTTACTATTTGGCCACAAGATGGCCACATTCAAAAAAGTCCTGGATGCGAACGATCACGCATCCAGAAAGGACAAAGAGGCTGGGGAAGCTCTGTACGGGCAGAAATACCGCGCTCTCTGATAAGAAAGCGTCGGTATTTCTGACGGGGACTTAGATCAGTGAATATATTATGTATTATATTCCCTTTCACTGATCGAGGGGGGGGGGGGGGGGCAGCGGGAGGCAGCGGGAGCGCGCACCACACGGCTGCAGCAGCAGTGCCTATCTGGACGGATATATACGTCCAGATAGGGCGAACTGGTTAATAATTGTATGTTATTAATTCTGACCTAATAAAAACTATGATATTTAAAAAATAAATATCTGCCATGTGCCAACTGACATCTAATCTTTCCTTCTCTGCTCTCTGAAGCCTAGTTTGCATTTAGACTTCCTTGATTTTGGTCCATCCAGTCTTGACAGAGTCATAGTCATACGCTTCGGGCATCCAGTGCATCAAATCCATTCATCAGCTTTATTCTGAATACAACTTTCTTATCCTGGTCTTTGAGTTTCAATATGTTGTATCTTCTAGGTTGCCCTTGGGATGTTGGCTTTCATACTTTAATCTTCATTGGAAAAAGGGCAGTAACAGAATGATGGTCACTCCCCACATCAGCTCCTCTCCTTTTGCGTACATCTTAGGGCCTGTACCCACTACGCGATTTCTACAATGATTTTTTTGACGACTGACGGATTGTTGAGTGACAAGTGACCATTTTCACGATATTGTGACGTGGGTACAGGCGCACGATTGTGTGAACGGCGTTTGCTGACGCGCGCCTATTATGATCACAAACACTGGTCCACATGACAGCCCAGGGGCCCCAGGTCTCTCTCACTCACTGGGGCCCCCAAACCACCATGCGACACCTAGAGGGAAGTGCGGGCAAGCCCTGGACCTCTCACCTCCAGGGAACTCACCCCACCACCTCTAAACTGAATGCCAACTGCAACAAACACAATTGCTAACTTCCAGTCAGAGCAATATCCTGCCTCTATCTGGCCAGCAGACGCTTGTCAGCCAATCAGGTGCACTGTCATACACCCTTTGCCTGCTGTACCATACCTAGCAGGAATTACATAGATTAGCATTCAGGTGGGAGGCTTCGGTTGGACGCAATCGTGAATTGCGTCGTTTAACAGGGACGCCCCGTGTAGGCACATCTTCCACACGGTCCCCTCCCTAACCACTCACCTGTCAACCGCATCGTAGAAGCTGCAAAAAATAAAATTTAAAATCACAAACACTGGTCCACATGACAGCCCAGGGGCCCCAGGTCTCTCTCACTCACTGGAGCCCCCAAACCACCATGCGACACCTAGAGGGAAGTGCGGGCAAGCCCTGGACCTCTCACCTCCAGGGAACTCACCCCACCACCTCTAAACTGAATGCCAACTGCAACAAACACAATTGCTAACTTCCAGTCAGAGCAATATCCTGCCTCTATCTGGCCAGCAGACGCTTGTCAGCCAATCAGGTGCACTGTCATACACCCTTTGCCTGCTGTACCATACCTAGCAGGAATTACATAGATTAGCATTCAGGTGGGAGGCTTCGGTTAGACGCAATCGTGAATTGCGTCGTTTAACAGGGACGCCCCGTGTAGGCACATCTCCCACACGGTCCCCTCCCTAACCACTCACCTGTCAACCGCATCGTAGAAGCTGCAAAAAATAAAATTTAAAATCACAAACACTGGTCCACATGACAGCCCAGGGGCCCCAGGTCTCTCTCACTCACTGGGGCCCCCAAACCACCATGCGACACCTAGAGGGAAGTGCGGGCAAGCCCTGGACCTCTCACCTCCAGGGAACTCACCCCACCACCTCTAAACTGAATGCCAACTGCAACAAACACAATTGCTAACTTCCAGTCAGAGCAATATCCTGCCTCTATCTGGCCAGCAGACGCTTGTCAGCCAATCAGGTGCACTGTCATACACCCTTTGCCTGCTGTACAATACCTAGCAGGAATTACATAGATTAGCATTCAGGTGGGAGGCTTCGGTTGGACGCAATCGTGAATTGCGTCGTTTAACAGGGACGCCCCGTGTAGGCACATCTCCCACGCGGTCCCCTCCCTAACCACTCACCTGTCAACCGCATCGTAGAAGCTGCAAAAAATAAAATTTAAAATCACAAACACTGGTCCACATGACAGCCCAGGGGCCCCAGGTCTCTCTCACTCACTGGGGCCCCCAAACCACCATGCGACACCTAGAGGGAAGTGCGGGCAAGCCCTGGACCTCTCACCTCCAGGGAACTCACCCCACCACCTCTAAACTGAATGCCAACTGCAACAAACACAATTGCTAACTTCCAGTCAGAGCAATATCCTGCCTCTATCTGGCCAGCAGACGCTAGTCAGCCAATCAGGTGCACTGTCATACACCCTTTGCCTGCTGTACCATACCTAGCAGGAATTACATAGATTAGCATTCAGGTGGGAGGCTTCGGTTGGACGCAATCGTGAATTGCGTCGTTTAACAGGGACGCCCCGTGTAGGCACATCTCCCACACGGTCCCCTCCCTAACCACTCACCTGTCAACCGCATCGTAGAAGCTGCAAAAAATAAAATTTAAAATCCCAAACACTGGTCCACATGACAGCCCAGGGGCCCCAGGTCTCTCTCACTCACTGGGGCCCTCAAACCACCATGCGACACCTAGAGGGAAGTGCGGGCAAGCCCTGGACCTCTCACCTCCAGGGAACTCACCCCACCACCTCTAAACTGAATGCCAACTGCAACAAACACAATTGCTAACTTCCAGTCAGAGCAATATCCTGCCTCTATCTGGCCAGCAGACGCTTGTCAGCCAATCAGGTGCACTGTCATACACCCTTTGCCTGCTGTACCATACCTAGCAGGAATTACATAGATTAGCATTCAGGTGGGAGGCTTCGGTTGGACGCAATCGTGAATTGCGTCGTTTAACAGGGACACCCCGTGTAGGCACATCTCCCACACGGTCCCCTCCCTAACCACTCACCTGTCAACCACATCGTAGAAGCTGCAAAAAATAAAATTTAAAATCCCAAACACTGGTCCACATGACAGCCCAGGGGCCCCAGGTCTCTCTCACTCACTGGGGCCCCCAAACCACCATGCGACACCTAGAGGGAAGTGCGGGCAAGCCTTGGACCTCTCACCTCCAGGGAACTCACCCCACCACCTCTAAACTGAATGCCAACTGCAACAAACACAATTGCTAACTTCCAGTCAGAGCAATATCCTGCCTCTATCTGGCCAGCAGATGCTTGTCAGCCAATCAGGTGCACTGTCATACACCCTTTGCCTGCTGTACCATACCTAGCAGGAATTACATAGATTAGCATTCAGGTGGGAGGCTTCGGTTGGACGCAATCGTGAATTGCGTCGTTTAACAGGGACGACCCGTGTAGGCACATCTCCCACACGGTCCCCTCCCTAACCACTCACCTGTCAACCGCATCGTAGAAGCTGCAAAAAATAAAATTTAAAATCACAAACACTGGTCCACATGACAGCCCAGGGGCCCCAGGTCTCTCTCACTCACTGGGGCCCCCAAACCACCATGCGACACCTAGAGGGAAGTGCGGGCAAGCCCTGGACCTCTCACCTCCAGGGAACTCACCCCACCACCTCTAAACTGAATGCCAACTGCAACAAACACAATTGCTAACTTCCAGTCAGAGCAATATCCTGCCTCTATCTGGCCAGCAGACGCTTGTCAGCCAATCAGGTGCACTGTCATACACCCTTTGCCTGCTGTACCATACCTAGCAGGAATTACATAGATTAGCATTCAGGTGGGAGGCTTCGGTTGGACGCAATCGTGAATTGCGTCGTTTAACAGGCGCGCCTATTATGACCAGAGCCGAGACAAGGTCTTCCAGCACTCAAGGCTGAGACACCAAAGTGCACCCCCCAACCCCTCCACCCCTGCCGTCACACACTGATTGCTATTAGTCTATGAGGCACCCCAGGGCCCCCAACCCCCTCAACACCTTAATCTCTAGTTATCTGGCTTGCAGCCACTGCCATGTATCCCCTTTTCTTATTTCTCTCTGCCTCAAACACAATAGGAGAATGATAGCTGAGTGAGTTGTGCGCCCCTCCTAAACTGCGCCCTGAGGCTGGAGCCGCTCTCACCTCTGCCTCGGCCCTACCGTGATTATGACCATCACAGCAGGTTGGATCTTTAAGATCTCCGATTACTCGTGCGCTAAGTGCTGTGATCATTTGAACTCTTGTTTGCGCCTGTCGTGTGCTGCCACATGTACCCGCCAGAAGGAATATGGATTGGGGTATGCTCATCATGGGGGGTGGGGGGGGGGTCCCTGGGTTCCATCTTCCTGCATCGTCAGGTGAGTATTCAGCTAAACAGAGATCTTCTCCATTTCCTAGTTATGGCTATGTGATCTATCTGATTAGTTGTTGTACCATCTGGTGAAACCCAGGTTATCTTCTGACACCTTTTGTTGTGAAATATGGTGCCAACTATCACAGGAACACAGCGACTGAGGTAGACTAAAAAAAAAAAAAAACAACCCTTGCTACTGGCTAAGTTAATGTCCTAAAATGACGACTGCATAGTAAGCTTTCCACATTCCTTCTCATCAAAATAGATAGGAAACTGATCGCTTGGACATTTAAGTGGCATCAATTCCCAGCAGATTCAATCACAGTGATCAAATCTCCAAACAACCAAATGGCAAAATTGATGTCTGTATGGCCTGCTTCACTCTCAAGAGTTATGCTAGGTACACACCATACAATTTTCTGGCACATTTACCTGCCTTATTGATTATTTCCAACATGTCCGATCTGAATTTCGATCGATTTTTGATCGATTTTCGTAGACGTGAATGAAAGTTGATCGGAAAAATAATCGAAATTCCGATCAGACATGTTGGAAATAATCGAACACTGTGAGATATATATAGGTGGGTATGGTCCAACCGAACAAAAACCACTAAACTCTATTTAAGAGAATATCTACAAAAAACTTTATTAAACATTGTATCAAAACATGATCATTAAAAATGTGTGCCTCCCAGACCTCCCGGAAAAACCATCCACCCCACCTGATGAGCCCCTCCCCTGCCGCCCCCAGTCACCCTTGCCCAGAATCAGGCCCCTAATTACCATATAAGCGAATAGCAGTGAAGCATGTGCACCTACCCCACTGCAAAAACTCTATTGCTATTAAAGCCATCTGAGCTCAGACTCTTAATGTCCAATCAGCGAGTAATTACATCTGGTCCACACATTGATATTGAGTTGTGAACCAGAAGGGAGACCTAGTCATCCCAAACGAGATCAAATTATTGGACAGACGACCAGTTCAATGATGATGCAATATCTTCCAGCAGTAATTTGATGTATTCACAGTATATGCCTCACGCATAGGAGCAAACAGCCAAGAGGTATATGAGCCAGGACCATGTCAGTCTCTAAAGGCATTAGGACAGAGAAATCCAGCAGGAGTAACAAACCACAGCGTCATGGACTTTTAGTTTGCCCAGCAACAAAAGGCATCCATACATTCATATTCCCCACATAGGGTGATGTATACATATCACGTAGCCTCAGCACAGTTCAATTGGGTTAGTAACAGCATAAGCGGTGTAGCAAGCAAGCCTTTAGCAGCATAGATAGCTCTTACATGTACTGCGATTCCTCCCTGGGATCAGCCGGTGGTTGCCCACTGGGCGGCTTACATTTCCTGTGGCTGGGTAGTCCCCACA
Source organism: Hyperolius riggenbachi (assembly GCF_040937935.1). Classification (NCBI taxonomy): domain Eukaryota; kingdom Metazoa; phylum Chordata; class Amphibia; order Anura; family Hyperoliidae; genus Hyperolius; species Hyperolius riggenbachi. The sequence continues at coordinate 51,886,939 of NC_090657.1, read as the reverse complement.
AGCTGGTCTCCGACTTGAGCTGATGGGCTGGATGTTAAGTAGGGCCGCCGGGTGAGCTTGGTGCCAAGGTGTACGGCCAGGTGGCCAGGCAAGTCCCAGGTGAGTGGTGCGGGGAGGCCGAGACGCAGCACATGCGTCCTCGACCGGTTTCGCCAGACTTCCGGCTTCCTCTGGAGGTATAACACTTCCTGTGTCGCCTCCTATTTATTCCCCCCAAGACCCGACGAGAGCAGAGAGGCCAAACCACGCCCGCCCCCCCCAGGGGCCAATGCCGGGCGGGAGGGCGGAGCCAGCCGACACCACGGGCAGGCACCAATCGCCTGCCCGGAGCGTCAGCACAGCCCCGCCCGCCCACCCGAACACCCGCCGGGCGATGGGGCGGGGCAGGCAGACACCACGCGAAGGCTGCTAAGCAACCAACATGGCGCGTCCGCCAGGCCCCGCCCCCCCGCCCAGACATGCCGCCGGGGGGGGGGCGGACGAGGACAAGCACAACACCAGCCCACGCCAGACCAGGAAGGGGAACAAACCAGGAACAACCAGGTAAACAAATCCCAAATCAAACCTCAATACAACATATAAACACTAGATTTTAAATCTCAAATACCCAACAAGCTCATCTTGTTACATAGTGGCGATAGAAGCATCCTAACTTTATTTATTTAAACACCCAGGGGCTAAACATAAATCGCGACCTGTATCAATACAGGCCGCGCATCTACACTATCCTGGTAGGAGGGCATAGATCAACCCATAAAATGGCAATGCCAATACCATAGTTACACTAATGAGCGTCTGGCGATGCGCAGCGGCAAACCCCCCATCCACGGGGTCCGCAGAGTACTTCACAAGTACACAGGAAAGTCAAGGAAATAATCGATCTGGCAGGTAAATCTACCAGAAAATGTAATGGTGTGTACCTAGCATTACGGTAATCTTTCAGTGGCTCATGCAGGAGCTGAAAAGAGACCTGCTCTGTAGCTAAGAACACTCACTATGCTGCCACTCTTGCTGGAGAGACCTCTGGGTCACATGACTGACATCAGGAAGTATGGTGCTTAAAGTGGATCCGAGATAAACTTTTACTCATTGCATAATTGTGTTCCTTTCATATAGTTTATAGGGCATTCCTCAAGCCAAATACTTTTTTTGTTTTAATACTGTAATTCCTTATAAACTAAACAAGCCTCGCCCACGGCTCCTTTTGTACCTTGGCACTGTAGCAAGGGCTTATGGGAGCTCAGTCTGGGCAGGAGGAGGTCACTAGCCATTGATTTCCGAGGCAGAGGGGAGGAGGGAGGAGCAGAGGGGACTGAATTTACACACAGGCAAGCTGATAGCATCTCCAGCCCTCAGCCTGTGACAATGTGACAAACAGAACATGGCTGCCCTCATCGTATCACAGGAAGAAATAATCATAAACTTTTGAAGCTATTTGCAGCTAGATATGCTGTGTAAACTATCTAAACTTTAGATAAGATATATAGACAAGTTACTTGTTATAGTTAGTTTTCCATCTCGGATGCAATTTAATGGCACAGTTATCTATTTACTGTAGCTTTCTTAAAAAACAATTAAAAATCTGAGAGGGCGAACTACAGCTTGAAAGTGTCTGATGCACTGTCAGATCTCAGCTGGATGGGGCTTTGTTGTTATTGCTAAGAGGAGCACTGCAGGAAAACACAAGGGATGCATTAGCTACAGCCAACCGTATGGCTTATTTTCTGACATGGACAGCTAAGGACAGTACTGTAGTTGCATAAGGCAGCTGCTGCTGCAGAGGGCGCCACAGTACTACGACAAGTGCACTGTTCTTTTTGGAATATTCATATACAACTGCTAAGTACATTAAAGTGGACCTGAACTCAGAACTTCCTCTCTGCTCCAAACGATAAGCAACAGCACAATAACCTTTACAGAAAAAACATTTCTTTGTTACAGCTGATACAAATCCTGCATCAAATCTGCAGTGTATCCACTTCCTGCTTTCATGGAAGCAGACATATTGTTAACATCCTGTTTTTACCAGTTAGCTTCTCCACTGTGGCAGTCAGCTGACACAGGTGAGCAGTCAAATTACAACTTGTGATTAGTCACAGATGAGGGGGGGGGATAAGACAGTCTGAACTCTCTAAATACATACAGGGTGCATTTCTCTGTTTTCCTTCTGTCTTGTGCAAGAGTTTAGGTCCACTTTAAGAGAAGAATGGGATCGATGATGGCACCCCTGATTAGCATAAAAATGCACGGCGAGTGCTATTAATCTGATAATTGATCTTATAATTATTTGGGATTTATGCTATGATGACTCTGAACAGCTCTGAATCTAGGACACCATTCACTGGAGACACAGGCCACACACACACTGTTTTGGTTGCTGTCCTTTATTTATAGATACTGGTATGTCATGCCACCCATTAAAGCCCCACTCCAGCAACAAAAAATGTTCTCCTGTACCGATATAGGCATTCATGGAGCTTGTGTTTCTCTGTGTAAATGCCCTATGATTAGCTAATGTCAAATAAATCATTTTTACATACCTGGGTAGGTGTCAGTAACATTGCCAGGGCAAAGTATTCTGGGCCCGTGCCCCCAAATATTTACAAGGATTCCCCAGTCATTCTGCTGGACTAAACAGTCTTGGTTCCTATTTGTGCAGGTCACATTTGTGGAGGCAGCACAGCTCTGATTCTCCCATATGCCCAGTCTGGTGTATGCCGGACAGGTTTCAGAGATACAGAGTAATATGCACTGTGCCACTACAGACAAGGAGGCTGATGGCAATGATATGGGGGGCACGCTGCCTGATTGTTATTTGTCTCTGCGTATGTATGTGGTGGGGAAGGGGGGGGCAGCACTCTACCTAATTATATTGTTTGAGGGTCACACACTGCTTAATTATGTTATATGGTGGGGTCCTTGCTGCCTGATTACGTTTGAAGAGACTTTCTGAATATTTGTTTTGAGGGGGGTATCTGCAACTTAACTGTGTTTGCGGAGACATTCTTTTTATATGTTTGGGGGTACAGAATAATAAAAAAGTGCTTCATTTTTACAATAATTATGTATAAATGATTTAGTCAATGTTTGCCCATTGTAAAATATTTTAAATCCCTGATTTATATTCTGACATTTATCACATGGTGACATTTTTACTGCTGGAAAGTGATGTAGCTGCTGCTTGCTGTTTTGGCAGTTGGAACCAGCTATTTCCTACAATGCAACAGGGTTCACAGACAGGAAACTGCCAAGAGTACATACTCAGTATGTCTTTGTGGGAGGTGTTTCACCACAATATCAGCCATACAGAGCCCCCTGATGGTCTGTTTGTGAAAAGGAATAGATTTCTAATGTAAAAGGGGGTATCAGCTACTGATTGGGATAAAGTTCAATTCTTGGTCAGAGTTTCTCTTTAAGTAACTTTGGTCTTAGTTCCTGTGTATAATGTGTCTTACACCTGCAGGCAGTCTTCTATGATGTCATTTCCTGTCCTTCTATAACCAGCAGCCACAACATTCTTGACACTGATAATAACAGGTTGACAATAGGGTATTGGAAGAAAACAAAACATCACTTATCAGATGTTACAATTCGTACTGAAATGCGCCATTATATTATCCAAGGTTGAAACCTGCAGTGAGTTATCCAATAAAATCTAATTGCTTCATTCCTTAAATAACATTACCGCACAGCTTCCTCCTCTGACAGAAATTTGTTTCCTTTGATAAAACGTGTTTGGTTCCTAAAACTGACAAATTGTTTTGATGAGTTGCAGGACACGAATGAACATAAGTAAAAAAAAATAAACAATCCAAAACAAGGTTGTTTTCTTAATTAGAGAACGAGTGCTTGCCGCACGCAGAGGGTGATTTTTTTTAAGGAGTACTGTAACCTGTAAAAAAGAGTTCAACTTACCTGGGGCTTCTACTGCCAAAACAGTAAACCCCCCACAAACACCCACTTTCATTAACCCCCTTGTCCCCGCCGTGGCAAACAAGGGTAGGAGTATAGTACTTCATAATGATGTTTAAAGTAAATCTGAGACGAATAAAAAGAAAAGTTTAATACATATACCTGGGGCTTCCTCCAGCCCCCTTCAGGCTGATCCATCCCTCGCCATACTAAGCCACCTGGATCCTCCGCTAGGCTGCCGGATAACTTTGTAAGTCGGGGTGTAGTGTGCATGCGCGGCCCGTTGCTGGTAGCCCGGGCTGGCGGCTGTGAACGGAGCTTTCAGCCTGGGATAGACAGCTGCAAGGGGATGGAGAAAGCCCCAGGTAAGTAAATCGTCTTTCCTTTAGTTTGCCTGATGACTCCTTTAACCTCCTGAGTGTTAAGCTGCTCAGGAGGTTTGCCAGTTTGTGCCCGCCAGTCCCCCCCAGAGATCTCATGCCTGATAACCCTCTAGCTACCACTAGGCTAGCTAGTACAAATGCCCGGCACCCTCTGATTGCCGCCGCTCCCCCGTTAATACATTACCCAGCCTGGATCCAGCGATCGGCGCAGCCTCACCGCACAGCTCCGGTCTTCACTATGGGGAGGATCGCACATGATGTCGCCAACATGTGCAAACCCGATCCTCCTCATATAGAGACCAAAGCTGTGCAGGGAGGCTGCGTGATCGCTGGATCCAGGGGGGGTAATGTATAAACGGGGGGATCGCGGAGGATCCAGGGGTGCCGGACACTCTTACTAGCTAGCCTAGTGCTAGCTAGAGGGTTTTCAGCCATTGGATCAAATTTTTTCTGCATGGGGGACTCCTGGGGCCACAGAGCGGTATGCCTGACACAGTGTCGGGCATACTGCTAAGGAGGTTAAGTGTTTTTCAGACATTCGTTGATGCTTTTAGTTAACTATGAATACTTATTCAGGTTTATTTATATATGATTAATCATAGTTTTTGTCTCAAAACTTACTATAATAGATATAATAGATCTATAATAGATTGACTATGACATGAGTACTCCCTAAGTACAGCTAAATGATCCCCTGGTTGTACGCTTACCACATGTTGAGAACCTAAAACATAAACTTTATATTTCCAATTTCAGCTCCGGTTCGCAGGAACTTGGTTCTGAACAGCTCCTAGGTTTATTGCATGCTAAAGCCTCATGCTCATGCTAGATGAAACTAGGAAATGGTATCGTCCTGACTCAACTGAGGATCTAGCATGTTTACAGCAACCCTCGACGCCTCGGCCAGCAATCAGCCCGGGGGATGGACTTGGCTGAGAGCATTCACAACCTATGCACCAGTGGCGTGCATGGAGTTGACAGAAGAGCCGCCCTGGGTTTTCAGAGATGGACACCACGTGGAGGCTGACAGAGGACAGGTAATGGTTAAATGCACTCATGGGGGGCACATCTATACATTGGGGAGCAGCGGCGGGGGTTTCGTCACTCGTTCCGAAATCGGCCGCCGCACATCCGATCAACCAACTTCGGCCCAAAATCTTTCATCAGGTGCAATCAATGAATGCGACCAATTTCTGCCCGAAATTGGTTGCATCGTTGGTCGGGCCTGCACTTAACGGCACCAATTTTCAACCAATTTGATAATAATAATCAAATTGGTTGGTGGATCGGCCACCAAAGTCAACCGATGTATGGGCACCTTTATACTCACAGTCAAGTTGATATTGCATCTGTATGGTAACTGGATATTTAAAGTGAACACTGTAAACCTTCGCTGAATCTTCGCTTTTTCTTTAGTAGATTACACCCATGGAATGCTTTCAAGTACCATGTTTATGAGAAGAATATTGAGCTATATAGAGCAGGAGTTGATACCACAATCCTCCCACTTTCAGCAGCTCAGTGTCTGCAGCTCTCATCTTTTTTCTGTACAAATGTTTATAGCAAAGCAGCTGTAACTTCATGAGTTTGCAGTGACATCTGAGCTCACTACACAGCTGTTGGTCTTTTTCCACCTACATTGGTGGTATGGGGAATCTGCCATCAAGTCCTAAGTGATGGAAGCAGGCATTGTGTAACCCACTGAACTGGTCTGGAAACCAGCAAACGGCAAGTGATTCAGAAGCAGAACACATCAGACATCACAACTGCATGGCAGCTATCGATTGACCGTGTCTTAAAAAAAACTGTTCAGAAGGTAGGAGCACCTGTAGGCTTTTTTCTTCTGAACACCTTTTTCAAAGACCCTATCAATTGATCTGAGGAAACGGGCAGAGGCCCACGAAACACACCATCTGTTAAAGTGTATGAATGAAAACTTGTTTGGCTCACTCAAGCTGTTTTCTTCATTGACAAAAAATGATTTTTCCAATTTTTTACATTGTTTTTAGCCATTTTACTACTTTTTTGGGGTGCTTTCAAACTCTTAGTAGAGTGAGAACCCGAGTGAGAGTCGGCCCTCCTCACATTCCTTATATTGTGGTTGCTAGTGTAGCAACCCATATTTGTGAGTGCCACTCCTGCTATTGAACTATTTGGGCAACCCCATATGCGCTAATGCAAAATATTGGATATTGGGCGCCAAAGAAGAAATTTGGGCACCCGATAAATAGAGTGCTGGGCCCGTCCAACCAAATTTTTTTCATGTTGAGAATTAGTGTTTCAATAAATATAGTTTCGAAATTCATTTTGAGAAGGGGGTTTTAGGTTTAGGTGATTCTCCTGCTCATCCCATTTTCCAGGCACTGGAAGAACAATAAAAGGGAAAATGGATGGGAACAGGAAGAACATGGGTGTAAAGTTGATGTGGTGAGGAATATTTCTCTGTAAACATGTATAATTCAGGGGTCCCCAACCCCCGGTCCGCGGCCCAATACCGGTCCGCGGGACGTGTTTCGCCGGGCCGCCGCTACATCCCCTGTCTCTCCTCACACTGCAGTTACTTTCTCAAACATTCAGTCCCGCCAAGCCCTTTTCAGTGGGTGCAAACACTCCCTTATTTGGGTATTACTTTAACGCCCTCATACTCAGGGGCGTAGCAATAGGGGGTGCAGAGGTAGCGACCGCATCGGGGCCCTTGGGCCAGAGGGGCCCCGAAGGGCCCTCCCTCAACTACAGTATTAGCTCTCTATTGGTCCTGTGCTCATAATTATCACTTCTATAGATACTTTGAATAGTGGTAATCACTAACAAACTGCTCCCCATCCCCTTCTTGCACCTCTGACACTGTAGTTGCCATTAGCAGGTTTTGGTGCGCAGTGGCAATTGTTATGTATAGAGTGCTTGGGGGGCCCCATTGTAAAACTTGCATCAGGGCCCACAGCACCTTAGCTACGCCACTGCTCATACTCCTCCCTTTTCGCAGCTAATTACCCCCCACTCCTCAAATCCCTGTCGGCCTTAACCACTAGCTGGTCTACCCACCCCCTTTCCCGGATAGGTAAAATCAACTCAATCAGAATGACATACTTACCGAACTCTTATATTATTTTCGAACCCTTCCAGTTAAAGTCCCCGATCACTATTTACGTATATTTCAGAGCAGAATCATGACCTTTATCTGGGGCCGTAAAGGTCCCCGAGTTCGTAAATCAACTATGCTCATAGACTTGATGGTGGCCTTAGTGTTTCACACATTAGCTCTTACTATAAAGCAGCTGTTATCAGCCAACTCACTCGGCTCTTCCAGTCCCAGGAAACCCCTCTGTGGGGATTCCTGGAAATCCCTGAGTGTGCGCCCCTCCTACCTAGCACCCTACTATGGCTCCCCTCTAAACTAAGAACTCCAACGATGAGCCCTCCTTTGAAACACAGTCTCCAAGTCTGGGATTCCATACACTATTCGGCCAATCTACAATTACCCTACCTGCCATTAGCACCTCTCACGGGAAATCCCCTTTTCCGTCCTGGCCTGGACAGTCCGGCATCATTCTCCTGGTGGTCGGATCATGGCCTAACCCACGTAGACCACCTTCTTACCCCTAGAGGCGTCTGCTCGTGGTCCGAACTCCAGGAAACAAAACAAATCCCTAAAACGGAGTTCTTCCGTTACCTCCAACTGCGACACTGGATCACTACACTTATAAAGGATTTGGATTTCCCGCTTAATCTCACCCCCTTCGTGAACATCTGCCTCCGTCGCCCCAACTCGAGAGGCCTCATTTCCTCTGTTTATGCCTTTTTAACTGGCCCGAACCCCTATTCAGCGTCTAGATGGCAATCCGACTTAGCAGAAACCAAAGACAGAGAGGTCTGGCTGGACATTTGGGGAAGAATATCTAAATGCTCTAATAACCTGCACACGATAGAATCGGCATATAAAGTTCTGACTAGGTGGTACCTGGTCCCAGCTAGAATAGCTAAGGTATTCCCCTCAGCCAATCCCTTTTGTTTTCGGGGGTGTAGAGTGACAGGGGACATGATGCACATTTGGTGGTCTTGCCCTCGCCTCATCAGATTCTGGAGTCGTGTCTTTAAGCTGTTGTCCAGTTTGTTCCACAAGACAATTCCTAAAAATCCTTGGCACGCCCTACTACATGCAAAAATTGAGATATGCCAAACAAAATAAATTAGCCTCCTTAGTTTCTCGGCGGCTACAATGACCATAGCAAATAGTTGGAAGAAACCTTCTGTTGGCTTTGAGGAAGTTAAGGCCAGAATGAATTCCTATATGGTCAACGAAAAACTCACAAGTATACTCCGGGACACCCATAAATCCTTCAAGAAAATATGGGAACCTTGGATCCAACTGGAACACCCAAACATGGAGGAAACATTAATAACCAGGCTATGAGATGGACCCTTTCTTCTTTTCTATCTTTTCTTTTTTCTTTTCCTCTTCTCTCCCCCCTCTTTTTCTTTCCACTTCTCCTCTTCTCTGCCGCATTCCTACCCCTAGCTCGCATTACTCCTGAATAGTAGGGGTCTCGCTCACTGCCTGAGCTGACCTCCTAGGCTTTTCCCTACACCGGCCTCCTCCCCCCCTCCCCCTTTCCCTCCCTGGCCGGTTCCTATACCCTCCCACTACCATGGCATACCCCAGACAGTTGGTATAATCCTCTGAGGTACATTTACCCCCTTGCAGTCGCAATTTCCCCATACCCCCCCCCCCCCTTGATCCCCACCGGGCTTGCTGGCCTAGAACCCCGCCTCATTATCCTTTGTATAGTCTGTTTTCCCTGTCCGTATATGTACTTCTGGCAATTTAGGAACAGAAGCTTTTGTTACTTTCAAGTTATATGACCATTTTGTTATCTATGATCACCCTGTGTACAAAATTTTGTATTATATGAGCTTTACCCTCCTTCCTTCTTGTTGTCCGATGTTAATGTAAAATTTTCAAAATTTTCAATAAAAACTTTAAAACAAAAAACATTCAGTCCCGCCCCTCCGATCTCTGATTCTTCATTAGCCAAAGTGCACGGTGTCAAGTGCACGCGGCTACATCACGCTGCTCTGCCCCGCCTCTCCTCTCTGGAGTGCTCAGCGCGACTTCAATGAAATTTCCCTTCGGCCGTGCAATGAGGAAGCCCTGCCCCCTCTATCTATCCTCCTCCTTTCATTAGCCACTAGTGCACGACATCACGTGCACGTGGCTAGTGGCTACATCTCCTGCCGCCTCATCTTCCGCCGAAAGAGTTGAGCAAAGTAGTCACTACTTAGTAGTGTGACTACTACTTAGAAGTGTGACAAGCCGAGGGATCAGTATCAGAGCGGGTGTCCCTGCATCTCTGCATCATACCATGGCAGTGGCTACTGGCTACCAGTAGGCATAGCTGAACAATGGAGCACGGCTAGTGGCAACAGCGGAGGACATTTGAAGATTGGTGACATGTATTCAGCAGTAGCTGACTGGACCTAGCAATTGATTATCAGCGATGTGCCGAACTATTCACAGAAAATAGTCCCTGGGGAATGACCTTGGGGTCACTTCTGTGTTTATAAGCTTCCATATTTACTGCGCAGACACTTTCCCGGTGGCCGTGTGTCCTGGAGCGTCCCGCTATCCCGAATTGCCGGGCCTGGGAAAGATTGTCTTGCGTCAAAGCAGTCCTCGGGATCGAAAATGTTGGGGACCGCTTCTGTATATTGTAAATGCATGACTAAAATAGACTACATCAGACATACATGCTGTAATGAACACAATAGTCCACAGCGACCTTATATTCCTGCAGGAAAGACTCCGGTCCTGTTAATGCTGAGCACACACATACCTGAAGGAACATACTTATCAGAGGATGTATTCTAGTGTCATAGTCCGACATTGTGAGGTATATGATAGTTCCTATGGCTCAATCCCGGGAGCTGTATCGGATTGCTGCAACCATCCTAATCTTACACTGCGCATGTCTAAGAACAGGTCACTCCAAATTGACCATATGTGCCATCATCCCCTTAGGTCAGAAATGAGCAGGACTGTGCTCTACACTCTACAGCTCTTCAACCTAATGGAACCAACGCTCTTGCTGTGTGCCGTTCTCTCGCATGTGTTCGTACACTGCAACTCAACTGAGGTGTGCATGATCCACCCAGAAGTCCCTTGTAGATCGCAATTGACACAATAGGCATTTTTTGCTTCCAAAAATTTCTGCCCAACTCACGTAAAAATGCACGGACCTGGAAGCACCTGTGAATGGTGGTTTAGTGTGGGCTGCATAGTTGTGGGTGGTGGCTTAGTATGGGCAGTGACTTAGCGTGGATGGCGCAGTTGTTGGCAGCAACTTTGTGTGGCAGTGGCTTAGTATTGGTGACCCAGTTGTAGCCAGTGGCTTAGTGTGGGCAGTGACTTATTGTAGTGGCTTAGTGTGGGCGGTGGCTTAGTGTGGGCAGTATCTTAGTGCAGTGACGCAGTTGTTGGCGGTGGTTTAGTGTGTGCAGCGGCTTAGTGTGGGTGGTGCAGTTGTGGCCAGTGGCTTAGTGTGGGAAGCGACTTATTGAAGTGGCTTAGTGTGGGCAGTATCTTTGTGCAGCAGCGCAGTTGTGGATGGTGGCTTAGTGTGGGTGGCGCATTTGTGGACAGTGGTCAGTGCGGCGGTTGTAGTGTGCGCACTAAGCATGCAATTCTTTTGAGAATTGGGGCTTTCTTGGTATTTTATAAACCAGAGATATCAGTTGAACATGCTTGGCAAATGCTTGGAGAGATACAGGGCCTTCATCCGGGAGGACCAAGGAAGCCTTGATGAATGTTTCTGTGGCTTTCTATACATCTCTGATCGAAAAACATGAATCATACTATTATGTAATACAGTATCTGTACACCTCTTTAGTTAAAATTGTCTGGACTTGTGTAAGTTATATAAGCAGCCTTGGAGTGTACGGACACTGTAGAGACAGCTCTACGGATAGGAAACAATGCAAGCTTTTATTTCAGTTATTCTTCCAATGTGTTACGGAATGTGGCTGCCGCATTCTGTAGACTGCGCAGGACTTGTGAGTAGTATCCTTGCAAGGCAGCAGCCTGGTCCGCATGCCGCTCATCTCACGTGTTTGCCAGCTATACAGCTTTTCTTATAGACGTGCCAGTCGCGTACCAGAAAAACCAGCTCGACCTCAGTCACAATTAAATACAATAATGCCATGAATAAGTGTGGGAGTAACAAGTTTAAACAGATTTGTTTCTTACCAAACAAACACTGGAGAAGTTAGCTCACAGTTTATTTCTCATGCATTTAAAGTGTAATTCTGCCTCAGACATTTTAACTTAGGAACCTTTTGTGCTGGAATCTATCCCTCCCCCACCCAGGAAAGTTTTGGTTGGTGGCCCACCACAAAAATTATAAGGCACCTTCCTTTTTTAAATCCCCCCCCCCCCAACACACACACACGTTTTAGGCAGCCAGAGGTTCCCCCAGTGTTAAGTAGCCCTCCTGTTACAGTAGCCTGAGGTACAAACCAATATTATATATACCCAGGTGGCCCTGTATAAGTAGCCAGAGCCACCCAGTATAGGTGGGTATGAAGTAGTGCTCCCTCAGTATAGGAAGTCCCTCCAGTATAGGTTGTCAGATATAGCAATTCATTATAGGTAACTAGAGGCACCCCAGTATTGGTAGCCAGAAGTAGCCCCCCAAGTATAGGTAGCCAGAAGGAAATCCCCCCTCCTTCCCCCCCCCCCCAGTATGGATACCCAGAAGTAGTGCCCCCCAGTATAGGTATGCAGAAGGAACCTCCCGTATAGGTAGCCAGATGTGACCCCTCCCTCCCATGCAGAGTAGTGGCAGAGGAGCATAAGAGAAGTGACTCACCTCTCTAGGCTCACTCCATGCCCTCTTTAATGCTCCACTGCAGCTACTCTGCTCCTCAGGAGTCTCCATAAAGGCCTCCTGTGCCTACAGGCCACATAGCAGTAGCTATGGCTTCCATGGTGACAGGGGCGTAATATAGGGGCGTAATTTAGCTCCTATGGCAAACACTGGCCCTCCCTCAGTATAGATGGTGGTAGGTTTCCCCCAGTATAAGTACCCCCCTTACCCCAGTATCCCCTCAGTATAGGTAGTAAGAGGTGTCCAGCAGTATAAGTAGCACCCCCTCCCAGTATATGTAGTGGAGAGATCTCTCTGCCTAATGATTTGGCTTTGTGCCCCCCCCCCCCCCCACCGCCGTGCTAAAGTCCCCCAAGTTTCGCGACAACATTTGTAGCTAACTCAGAGGTAAACACAGGGTAGAGGGATTCCCTGTTCAAAACGCCCGCCAGGGGCATTCCTACAGGGTTCCCTGGCCGCACCTCCTTCCGCTCCCCCGCCTCCCTGCACGCTATGAGAGACACACAGTCATGCAGCATTGTGACCTATAGGTCATGTAAGTGAAAGTGGGCCATTGCGGCCCACGGGAGCGGCTCAGCCCTGCGGATCGGGTAGCCTACTTTTTTTTTCCATTTTTAAATTACGTTCCTCTTTAAAATTAATACAGTACTTTTAACTGGCGGTCTACTTGCTTCCATAGCATTCCTTAAAGTGTACATGTGACATGATAAGATAAACGTGTATGTACAGTGAAAAACATATTAACCTCCTTGCCGGTTATCCCGAGCTCAGCTCGGGGTAAGCTGTGCAGGAGGATTTCTCAGGCCCCGCTGGGCCGATTTCCACAATTTTTTTTTATTGCACGCATCGGGATTATGTCAGTGACGTCATCGCGATCGTCGCCATGGCGTCGGGGGAAGCCGAGCAGGAAATCCCGTTCTGAACGGGATTCCCTGCTTGCAAAGTTCGCCGGCGGCGATCGGAGTAGGTAGGGGAATGCTGCTTGTCAGTGGCAATCATGTAGCTAGCGCTAGGCTAGCTACATGAATTAAAAAAAAAAAAATTTTAAAAGTGCTGCGCCGCCCCTTTGCCGACATAATTGGAACGGCAAGGGGGTTAATAACCAGGCTGTTTTTCTTGTTTTATTTTGCTGCTTGAAAGAGTTAATTTTCGGGCATGGAAGTACCTTGTCAGGAATATAAACATCACTGATAAGCAAATTAAAGCAGTAAAAAAATTCCTGGTAAAATACAACTTGTGAGGGCATGTGAGAGATAGAAAAGGGTCAATAATTCATGTATTTTAACTCTGGGACACTTTAAAGACTGCCATTGAACAGAGACAATAAAACATTCAATCTACTTTGTAAATGTTTAAATCCAAAATAAAACCAACGGATATCTAAAAAAAGTCATTTTTCGGAGTAGGAGGATAAATACTTTTGTTTATCTCATCAGCTTATTTTCACCTCGGGTTTACTTTAAAGATATCAGTGTTCTAGCTTTTATGGTGTCTCTACTTTCTAAAGCCAGTAATGCTTTGTAAATATCTAGTGTGCGGACACTCCCTAAAGCGTTAGTGAACTCATAACAAGCGTACATTAATGTAAGGTAAAACTTCTAGTAAGTTAAAATGAGGCTCTGATCATTCAGTGTACTCGGATTACTGTTCAAACGAAATACAAATGCATTACCGGATTCTCAGTGTTTGCAGATGTTAACAACGCTTCGTCTTGGAGCACACTAGGCAGTGCAGAAAACCATGCGTTTTCAGCATTGTGCATTTTTTCATGCATTTTTGGTGTGTTTTTTGTTTTGCGTTTTTCAATTTTACCCTTTATTAATTGTGAAAAATACAATATCATATTTTTTTTTTAAAAAAAAGCATAAAAAACGCACATAAAAACGCATTCCTCTGTGTCTCCATTGATATACATCATGTGCACTCACATGCGATTTTCACAATTATGCAGCAAGTTGTTTTGATAAATGCACACTGTAAAACACACAAACATGCGTTTTTACATGCGGCCCATAGACTTTCATGAATACGTTTTCTGAAGGGTTAGCACTTCTGCCTAGTGTGTTCTTAGCCTAAAACAGAGGGATTATAATGAGTGTAGAAAGTCATTTTACCAACAAAGGCCTCAATTCACGGAGCATTATCAAACGTTTATCAAACACTTTATCAAACGTTTGATAATTTACCTCCTGGGTAAAATCTAATTTTGAATTCACTAAGGTGTTATATATGTATCCAATGTTTTATCGGTAAAACATTCGATCCATATATAACAACTTAGTGAATTCAAAATTAAATTTTACCCATGAGGTAAATTATCAAATGTTTGATAAAGTGTTTGATAAACGTTTGATAATGCTCCGTGAATTGAGGCCTTTAGCAGTGGGGACAGTTTTAGAACACATTGTTCAAGCAGTACACACTGCATTTTGTTTACTATCAGTATACTGTACATAGTGGGGTTGAAATGCCTGGATCTAAAAAATAATAAAATATATAATTCAACTATGTTGCGGGCATCATTTTGAAGTTTACACACAGTTAAAGCGGAACTGTAGTGAAAATAACACAATGAATAAAATTGATTATTTTTTATTTTTGTACAATATTCATTTATTTATCCATTGTTTAGTCAGTATTTACTCATTATCCAGGTACCGGGGTGAGGACCTTGGCACACATATCACTCTTCTTTGAAGCCTCAAGTGGTGCTCCTGGATACTTGAAATATACTGCATTGTACCTATCTCAGTAGAGCACCATGGCGGATACAGAGACAGCAGCAGAGGACACTTTTTATTATTCAGGAATCCAGGCTGCACCGATCCTGGCGTCCATTGAAACTGGTACACCCTTCCTCCTGAAACCGGATGTTAAACCACTCCAGGTGGAGTATGAAACCCTGAGGAGATCTAGGATTAATCTGGAAGTCCATGCTAAAACACTTGCAGAGTATTGCAGGGCACGCAGGATACCTCGTGCAATTTGTGCACATGTGGCTCCCCTGCTCTTTCCTAAGGACACGGACTTCTGTGATGTGTGGGTGAAAATATGGAACAAGGCCTCCTATGATGCGATGCTGCACCTATTGTAAGGATCCAGCAAGAACTGCCGACCTTGGATAGCAAGGTGGAACCTATCCTGAAACAGATCAAGGACTTGATGACACACAATGACTATACCAAATTTATGGAGACAATGGAGAAAAAGCTGGCTGAGTATCTCAAAACTCAAGAGGAGGCTAAATGTTCAAAGTCCAACCGTGACAAGTCATATTATGTGTCTGGATATGTCTATCCGTGGCAGAAGCAGGTCACTTCCACACAGAACAGACCCCAGCGTCGACAATGGAGGATTTCTGGTAGAGGCCATCCTGGTGGTGCAGGCTCGGGAGTTGGATCATCTGGCTCTGAGGACATGCTTACATCAAGGGATAATTCTCCGGCTCGCCCCCAAGATGGAGGGAATGGAGGGGGGGGGGGGGGGGGGTGCGGTACCGGCGGAGGACCCAAAAACAAACCTCCCAGGAACCCGATGAACCTCAGGCCCAGGAGGGGCAGATGAATAGTGGCAACCTGGTGGTAAATATATCCTCCTATGTACTATCTGAAGTGGAGGAACATGTGCTCAATTTTGGTCTATCCTTTTTAGCCCTACCTTTTTTCCTGACTTTTTTAAGCCTGAGCAGGATGTATTTTGTTTTTTTCGCTCTCTGAAACTTAAGCACTATTTTAGTGCAATACCTGATTTCCCTAGAGACTCTGGGAGTACAGGTCATTATGTATTATGACTGAAGGACTCAGGCTTACGTAACACGAGTACTTTTACACCTTCTAGTCATGCTATCATTGATAGGTACATTGCCAGAGTGACGGAAGACCTTTCTGCTATTGAACGGGACTTTAAGTGTGGACTGTTCCGTGTATCACACAATTTGTCCAAGAGTGAGAATCTTGCCCTGAAAGCTTTACAAAATAATGATGATATCGTTATCTGTCCAGCTGATAAAGGGGGTGCAGTAGTTGTGTTAGATAAGAGTCAGTATAATGGAGAAATTGAAAGACAACTTTCTGACACATGTCTATATGAGGTATTACAGTGTGACCCTTTACCCAGGACACAGAGGCGCATTTTGGGTGTTCTGCGGGATGCTCTTGCCAGAGATTTAGTTGATAAACCATTGTTCAGTTTTCTACAGCAGACCAATCCCACTACGCCACATATATATGTCCTTCCAAAGATCCATAAGACATTGCATTGTCCTCCGGGACGTCCGATTGTGGTGGGAGTGGGATCGGTTTTTGTTCCTCTGGCTAAGTATCTTGACAGACTCTTACAGCCCATTGTACAGACCCTGGATTCATATCTCAGGGACACTAATATGTTTCTAACTAAATTGAGGTCCCTGCCACCTCTTGATGAGAGTGTGGCTTTGGTCACACTGGATGTCGAGAGCCTCTACACCTCCATCCCACATGATGGGGGTGTAGAGGCGGTAGACTGGTACATCATGACACAGACAGATTGCAGTCATGCCCAACGCAGATTTCTGATACAGTTACTGGAAATTGTCCTCCAAGAGAATTATTTTGAGTTTGGTGGGCGGTTCTTTGGACAACTACGGGGGACTGCCATGGGTTCTAACGTGGCCCCCTCCTATGCAAACCTGTTTATGGGGTTATATGAAGAAACCTTTGTGTATCTGAACCCACTGTACCGCCGACACGTCCTCTGTTGGTGGCGGTAGATAGATGATGTGTTTTGCATATGGAGGGGGGCGCGTCGTACCCTGGATGAGTTCATCCAGGAGATCCATCGGCAGTGCTTACAGCTTATTGCAATTTAGAGCAGATACCATTTCTTGATGTTTTGGTGTGTAGCAGACAGGGGATTATTTGTACTGATTTGTATATAAAGCCAACAGACAGGAACTCCACCCTTCACTACGGGAGTTTTCATCCTGATGGGGTGAAGGATGGGATTCCTGGAAGTCAATTTTCAAGGATAGACAGGATTGTTAGACGTGCTGAACGCAAAATTGAGCTATCGGATAAATTCCGCTCTAGAGGGTATCCATTGGAGACCCTACAAGGGCAGAGATGGCGGCGGAGACAGAACACTAGGGGGATACCCCGTACCCCTTTTGTATCGACTTATAATATCTGTAATGACGTCGTGGCTCGGTCACTACGTAGACATTGGCATCTCCTTCGTGATGGCTTTCCGAGGGTACCGGAATTCAGGTGCCCTCCTATGATGTCCTTTCGCCGGGCCCCTACCTTGCGTGATAAACTACAAGTTAGGTTGGCACCACCGGTACAGTCTCGCACATCTAGAACAGGCATGTTCCCCTGCTTGTCCTGTCATATGTGTAATAGTATCATAAGAAGCAATAGATTTCAACATCCTACTTTGGGCACGGAGTATCATGTCAGAGGTCATTACACCTGTGACTCTAATCATGTGGTGTATTTGATTAAATGTCCTTACAGTTTCATATATATTGGCATGACTACTCAGTGCCTCAAGATAAGGATTTTAGCCCACAAATCAGCCATTAGGAATGGCACGACAGGACAGGCAGTGTCTTATCATTTCATTAACTTTGGACACAATGTTTCCCAGCTGAGGGTAATGGCCATTGACGGGGTGTCACCACAATGGCGAGGAGGAGATAGGCAAAAAGAATTGTTACGCACAGAGGCAGGGTTGATCAGGAGATTGGATGTGATGGGGAGTGCAAGACTTAATAGAGAGTTGGACTTGGGCTTCTGTGTTTAATGGCTGGATGGTGTAATGGTTAAGTGCTCTGCCTCTGACACAGGAGACCAGGGTTCGAATCTCGGCTCTGCCTGTTCAGTAAGCCAGCACCTATTCAGTAGGAGACCTTTGGCAAGTCTCCCTAACACTGCTACTGCCTATAGAGCGCGCCCTAGTGGCTGCAGCTCTGGCGCTTCTCCGCCAGGAGAAAAGTGCGATATAAATGTTATTTGTCTTGTCTATTTGTCTTTAATCTGTAGTGATCCCTGTCTTTTGGTTCTGAGTTAAATAACTGTATTTATATTCTTCTAGTTTGAACATAGGTTGTTTTTATTTGTATCTTTCAGACCTACATGACAGCGCAGCAGGTGAGACTGGCAGAGTTTCCCTTTAACTTCGCTGTGGTAGGGTGAGTGCTGCTGCTTCTATACATTGTGAGCGTCTATGTTGCTATAACTACATGGGCGGACTTCTCGGCCACTCCGGCACCACCCACCGCTGTGATGCGGAGGCTGTTGTTTCATTAGGAGGACAGTGGGGGCATATGATTGGCCGTCAGCCGTCAGCTGTTTGGAGTCATCTGACTTCTCACATGACTCCGACGTCACGCCGCTCACTTCCGTGGATGGAGGTGGCGGCTTCTGCTTTGATGCGCTCTTCCCCTGGTTTTATACAGCGAGGAGCTCTCTGGCTTATCCTGATTGGTGAGTGACCATTTAAAATAATAGTGAGCTATTGGTCTGTGAGTGTTGGTCAGTCTCCCATCAGGTCCTCCTGGAATGCGCTCTCATGATTGGTCACTGGGCCCCAGGTGGGCGTGTTTTGTACTATATATATGTGTATATGTGTTACTTTGTGTTATATGATCATTGCAACTTGGCCTGAGAAGGCCGAAACAGCGGTCTGTTGTTGCTATCATCCCTTCACTGATTAAACTCTAAGAGCTATAATACACTGTGTGGTGCCTTCATGTGAAACTCTCCCTAATTACAGTCTGAAATGTCTCACAAGTGGCATCATCTTTAGTCCTGTCAGGTGCGTAATGTTTGTTTATGGATAGTTCTAAAGCCAGTACAAAATATATTTACTCGAGTATAAGCCTAATTTTGGGCCCAAAAAAGTGGCCTATACTCGAGTCAATTCTCTGAGTAACCCCCACAGTGCCCCCACAATATGCACAGAGGTGCATCATCTGAGAGAGGCCACACACTTGATATTTCCATGGGAGGTCCCAGCTAACCTCATCTCAAGTTGTAGCCTTGGAAGGCATACAGATTAGTGAGAATCTTTGCATTCCTATATCAAGTTTTAGATACATGACTATAGTGGCTCTGCATTCCTTGCTTTATCTTTATGCCAGCTTAAAATCTGCAATAGGAGTTCTTTGCATGTGCATCTCCATTGTAGGCCTATGTTCTGCATTATTACTGCAATCTGCTGAATTTATGCTGCTTTTTATTCTGTCGGCCATGGCTGTGAGTGGCGTTGTGGTTGTGGCTTTGCAACTCCCAGCTTATACTCGGGTCAAACATTTTTTCCAGTTTTGTAAGGTAAAAGTTGGGGGTCAGCTTATACTCGAGTATATATATATATATATATATATATATATATATATATATATATATATATATATATATATATATATACAGAGGGTGCTGCAGCACACAACAGGAAAATAGTGACAGGGGCTCTTGGTTACGCTTTAACGCGTTTAAGCTCACCAACTGCGCCAAAGTGTCCCCGATCTGGTGAGTCCTACTCTAACCAGGCAAAAATGCTAGTTTTTATCAGCGTTCTAGTGGGAACCATGCCAAAAGCCCAGGGGTCAGCTAAATGGGAGAAATGAAATTAAAAACACCTCACCTGCTACTAGCTACTGACTGAACTATGAGCACCGCTCATTTATATGCTTAACTGTGCTAGAGATGGGCGTGGTTATGCACGCTCACAGGGGAAAATAATATAAGCCAAGGGATGAGCAGCACAAACCGAATTTTATGCAATACTATGCAAAGTATGCACGCAGCACTGGAGAACCCCAATCTCCATAAGAAATATATAAATACAGAGGTATTCATAGTATTGCATAAAATTCGGTTTGTGCTGCTCATCCCTTGGCTTATATTATTTTCCCCTGTGAGCGTGCATAACCACGCCCATCTCTAGCACAGTTAAGCATATAAATGAGCGGTGCTCATAGTTCAGTCAGTAGCTAGTAGCAGGTGAGGTGTTTTTAATTTCATTTCTCCCATTTAGCTGACCCCTGGGCTTTTGGCATGGTTCCCACTAGAACGCTGATAAAAACTAGCATTTTTGCCTGGTTAGAGTAGGACTCACCAGATCGGGGACACTTTGGCGCAGTTGGTGAGCTTAAACGCGTTAAAGCGTAACCAAGAGCCCCTGTCACTATTTTCCTGTTGTGTGCTGCAGCACCCTCTGTATTTATATATTTCTTATGGAGATTGGGGTTCTCCAGTGCTGCGTGCATACTTTGCATAGTATTGCATAAAATTCGGTTTGTGCTGCTCATCCCTTGGCTTATATATATATATATATATATATATATATATATATATATATATATATATATATATACCTGGTCTCCCAGAATGCTCAGGGGAGTGTGGGGGGAGGGGGAATTTCACATAGCTAATCAACCTAGGCTTGGCATCACTGGGACGGCAGGGCTGCATTCATTATATGGCAATATATAGATATAGGAAGTGTTTTATGACTGAAGTCTGGCTGGATTAGCTGCATGCTTGTTTCAGGTATGTGATTCAGCCACTACTGCAGCCAAAGCGATCAGCATGACTGCCATACAACTGGTATTCTTTAAAGCGGGCCTAAACTTTTGCACAGCAGACAAGGAAAACACAGTTGGCTCGAAAGAAAAGTATGACCATAGAAATAATCGGTGTCATGGGCGTAGCAATCACCCCTATGACCTCTGCCATTGCAGGGGGGGCCCAGAAGCTTTGGGGCTCCCTCCTCCTCCCTCTCCCCAACTGCAAGTGCAGCCAATTAGCAAAGAAACCTTCCCGTTCACTCACAAATATGTGTATAGGCGCGTGTGTCATTTCTTCCAGCTTCCAGAGGCTGCTTTACAGCAGAACACTCTCTGCTGCCATTCTCTGGCTCCCGATCCCGTGGGGTTCTGGGACAAAGGGGGCCCCATGTATCATTTTTACAGGGGGGCCCTATTAAGTCTAGTTACGCACCTGATCGGTGTGATTAGAAAAATGAAAAGGAGTCTTTTGCTAGTTGCCTCTTGATGACCTGCGTGACTTGAGGTTTGGCGAGGGTGTGTGTTTTTTTACCCAAATACATCAGGTGCCCCTCATCCCAGAAAGTTGGGAGGTCTGTGAGAATTTCCCTACCTGTAAACATTAGCAAGCAAAAATCAAAACAGGGACAAGGAAATCAACAACAACAATAATAAAAGTTCTATAACTGTTTCCCCTGCGTGACTCCTGCCCTTGGCAAGTATAGAAATATGCACAAGAGGACAGGCAGCATACTTATATATCATTATATTTTTGATGGGAGGTTTTCAGTACAGATAAAGAGATAAACAACATTCCAGAGTCAACAGAGAATGCCATGTAAGGCTTAACAAGAACAACGGCAACAAAAAAGTTCTATAAGGCTTTAGTGAGTCAACTGACCTATTAAAACGCTGTAAAACCAGGATGGGGAAGAGGAAAACCAGAGCAAAGGCCACTGAAGGGCAGCTATGAAAAGTGTGTGTAAAATATGCAGGAATGATATCCCTCCCTTCCTGAGGGGTTACAGTAGAGCTCAATGTATTATGTAGTATGTACAGTAATACTACTGCAAGGCTGCTCTGTACCCAGAACCGGGTCTCATTTATATGCCTGTTGTCGTGACCTCAGATATTTTTGGCCATGGAGCTCAAATGTTGTATCTAAAGAGAACTCTTCTTTGAAATCTTTTATTTTTCTATTATATGTTCTGCTGTAAATGACTGCCTCCTTTCCCAGGAATTTTAAGGACATTGAACAATAAAGTTGAGTGCACACAAGGCTGACTTTTGACATGTTCAACCTATGCAGCCTCCGTATGCTACCATGAAAGGAGGGTGCCATTTCCCTTCTGAGCAGTTACTTGACTCCCTCTTCTGCCCCCACTTCACATAATGGAGTGGCCAACAAAAGAAACGGAACTGTTTCTACACTGTATGCAGGCCCGGCCCGCCCGTGATGCCAAGTGAGGCGACTTCCTCAGGCAGCAGAAGTCTGGGGGCAGCACCAGGCAGAAACAGGAAGTGAAGAGTGTGCCTGGCCAACCTATACTGGGTGTACCTGTACCTGGCTGACCTATACTGGGGCAATGTACAGTACCTAGCTACCAATACTGGGGCCACCTATACCTGGCTACCTAGCTATACTGAGGGTGTTTTGGGGGGCTCACCACAGCTATTATGTGCAAATTGTCAGATACTGTGCGTTCATTCCAATTTGGGGGGGGGGGGGGGTATCCTCACAAGTTTGCCTCAGGCAGCAAAAAGTCTAGAACCATCCCTGCCTGTATGAGAGTATGGCAGAGATTCTGGTAAACTGTACAAATGTCCTGTATGATTTAAAGCCCAGCTCTTTTTTTAATTAACTTTCCCCCTAACTAACACCAAGGAGGGCATCCCATTCTTAAAGGATACCAGAAGTGACATGAGACATGATGAGATAGACATGTGTTTGTACAGTGCCTAGCACAAATAACTATGCTGTGTTCCTTTTTTTCTTTCTCTGCCTGAATGAGTTAAATATCAGGTATGTAAGTGGCTGACTCAGTCCTGACTCAGACAGGAAGTGACTACAGTGTGACCCTCACAGATAAGAAATTCCCCTTTTTATATCTTTCCTGCTCTCAGAAGACATTTTCTGCTAGGAAAGTGTTTTATAGTTGGAATTTCTTATCAGTGAGGGTCACACTGTAGTCACTTCCTGTCTGAGTCAAGACTGAGTCAGCCACTTGCATACCTGATATTTAACTCTTTCAGGCAGAGAAAGAAAAAAAGGAACACAGCATAGTTATTTGTGTGCTAGGCACTGTACATAGCCATGTTACATAGTTATTTGGGTTGAAAAAAGTCATTATGTCACTTCGGGTATCCTTTAAAGGAAAAAAAGTGCCCCAAATAGGTGTTCACCTGAATCAATTAAAGCCTTTGTATAATCCAGTGGCTTCTCCGTCCTCCTCCATTGGCCCGTTCCCGAACTGTCCCCTCAGCCAAACCATTGATGAGCCCTTTTTAGTAAACAGCAGGATAAGAAAAAGAGTGGAGAGTGAGGCTAACACAACCCACAGTTAATGCCAAAATTCATAAAAATATATTACTTTATTGTATCAAAAAGACAAAATAGACACACAAACAATCAACATTAAAAATTAGCTGGGTGGCCACCCCACGACCATGCCGGTACCTTCTCACTCATACTAACACAATAAGTTCTGAATCACTGGATCCAAATAGAGAAATCAAAAACAAGATTCCGGTTGCTCTTAAAGGGGCCGACTGGAAAGACCCATACGCACTATGTTCACAGATATAATTCCAAGCATCAGCTGTATTGAAGAACATTGGCTGCCAGCATGACCAATAATTGGTAATAAATGATGTGCTGAACTGTATATTCAAGCTATCTGGGTAATGTCTTTCAATAATGCACATAAAAAAGCGGCATAGCCATCAAAGGCGCATAAGCAGCCATGCAAGCCAGAAAGCCATCAGAAGCACGAGCAGCGGTGCGAGCCAGAAAGCCAGCTTTCCATGCAAAATGTCAGTTTTATCTTACCATCCGGATGTCATTCATATATGGCTATACAACCTTGTTGTCTCAGGTGATTTAACCAGGTCCGTGATGGTATTGATCTCCTGTGTCCAGGGTGCAGGATGCCGGCCACTGTAGCTATTATATAGAGGGTCTTTGAGTTGGTATCAACCAGATAGGTCCTCCAAAGGGGAGTCTCTCCAGCCTCAGGTGATCGTGCGATTGAGTGCATAGGCGTACTGCCGGTCGAAATCCAGAAGTGTGCGGTATAACTCGGCAGGTTAGCGGGGACACAGCGTCCAGCTAATGAGCCACGCCAGGTCCACATGACATGTTTCGCTGGTAAGCGACCAGCTTTCTCAAAGGAAGCGTGGTGAATGGCCCCATGCAGCGGCAGGAGCCTTTTGAAGGACGCCGCCGGAGCGGCGGAAGTGCGTCAACTCCCAGCAGCCACCACGTCCGCCGCACGTCGGCCGGAAGCCGGAAGACACACCACCTGCACTCCAGACGACGCACAGAGAGACGGGGGGACACTGTGCCCCACCCCCAAACCGCCGCGCGTGGAACGCAGGATGTTAATAACACTGCGTCCACCACGGGGGAGAGGGGGGAGAGTAACAGGAGCGCACATCAATCAGGAAAAAAAATTTTTTTTTTTGCAAAAATAAATAAAGTTCAGCCAGAGAACATACTTGCTCGCTCAGCACTATTACAAAAATTACAGAACCCGAGTCAAATAGATAAGTGGCCCAAATATCCCATAAACCGATTCATGAATTTAACAATAAAGTATAGCCACAAACATTGGCCATACTGGGGCAACCTAAGTACATTATACGGTGCCCATATAAATAAGGGGAGGATGGGGGGTCCCTAAATATAGGACACCCCCAATCAAAACCTTCATCAACACCTCAAGGCTACAATAAGAATATATGCAGCCAGAGAGTAAAGGGAATGCGTGAATGAAGCTGTGGGGTACCAACAGGTAAACACAGGCATGGAAGGTACCCACAGTCACACAGGTCATCAGAGTGGTAAAAACGTCGAAAAGCCAAAAGACTCGTTGAGTCCTGGAGGCTCGGTCGCCGCCAACTCGTAAATCCACCTGGTCTCCCTCTGCAATAGAAGGCGATCCAGGTTACCACCACGTATTGAACCGTGTATACGGTCCAAACCGACAAAGCGGATCTGATCATATCTGCCGCCATGCATGGTCCTGAAATGACGAGCAACCGGAGTCAATACAGACAGGTCAATTTGGCTGTTATCTTTGTTTTTCTTTTTTCCCCGGGACTGGTGATATGCTCACCGATCCTGGACCGAAACTCCCGTTTGGTCTTTCCTACATAGAAAGCTCCGCAGGGACAAATCAATAAATAGACGACCAATGTGGTCTCACAATTTACAAAGTGTGCCAAGGACCATTGTCTGCCATCCGGCAGCTTCACATCTCTTCCCACCCTCACATAGCGGCAGACAGAGCAGCCTCCGCAAGTGTATGTGCCTGTGACACGGCAATGCCCCGAACCTGCACCTGATCCCTGGAAGTGACTCCTAACTAGGAGATCACCCAGGGAAGGGGCCCTACGGAAGGACAAAGCAGGTCTGGGTGGCATCAGGGGGCCGATAAGGGGGTCATTCCGTAGGATGTACCAGTGTCGTTGCAGGGCATGTGTAATCTTCGAATGCTCAGTACAGAAACGTGTGACAAAACGTGGGGAGTCATTTGATTGAACCCGGGTGGATGGTTTACTTATCAAAGAGTCTCTGCCACTGCACCGTGCACGTTCATAAGCCTTTCTCAAACATCTATCCCCATAACCCCTTGCTCTGAATCTGGAACGTAGGTCTTTAGCCTCCCGCTGGAAGGTCTCATCCCCTGAACAATTCCGTCTAATGCGGAGATACTGGCCCGTGGGGATGCCCCTTACTGTGTGGCGGGGATGGAAGCTGTCTGCCCTAAGCAGGGAATTTGTGGTCGTGACCTTCCTATAAAGGGAGGTCATTATTCTACCAGAATCATCCACAGAAATTAATAAATCGAGAAAGGGGATGCTCGTTCCTGAAAACTCAGAGGTGAAACGGAGGTTACGGTCATTGATGTTGAGAATCTGGATAAATTTCCTTAGATGGGGCATGGTACCTGACCATAGAATGAGGATGTCATTTATGTACCTGTGCCATGATAATATATGGCACAGGTACATAGAGAGGGCCTCACTGGAGAAAATCGTCCTTTCCCACTCCCCCAGGTACAGGTTGGCGTACGAAGGGGCACACGTAGTGCCCATCGCCTCGCCCTGCGCCTGGAGGTAGTGGTTCCCCTCAAAAACAAAATAGTTGTTCGTTAGCAGGAACTCCAAGATTGAGGACAAAAACATACTATGAGGTATGCATTGTACACCAAGTTCACTTAAAAAAGTTTCAACGGCCTGTACGCCCTTGTCATGCGGTATGCTAGAATAGAGGGCCTCCACATCGAGGGCCACCAAGATTGTGCCCACTGGTACTTGTAAATCATTCAAAATTTGTAAGAGATGCGATGTATCCCTAATATAAGATGGCAGAGCTTGAACGTGGGGTTGCAGATGTTTGTCCAGATATATACTGATTCGTTCAGGGCGCCCCATCTATCCAGAGGGATAGATGGGGCGCCCCACACCTCAAAGATCAAAGCTTGCTCTGGATACATCTATCCCCATCTATCCCTCTGGATACAAGAATAATACCACCTTCAAGCATCCCAATTGCCGCTTAAGTATCAAATAGCGGCAGATGAATATCAGTGGAACGCAAGGAAGTGGATTGAATTGTTGGCTGGAGCGCAGACGGAAGTGACGTCGTGCTTATCCACCATCTGACCAGAAGTGAACCGCCGGACTACGCGAGAGGCTACCCGGTGGAGACCGGCGTTGTGTGAGTAGGCCGAGAGCGCTCGGAAGGCGCGTATGCAGGAGCCATTAACTGAATTATATTATGGGAACTGAGCGCGTATTTATTGGACTCGCCTACTACGATCCACAGGAGGGTGAGCTTTCTCTTGCACGTATAGCAATACCAGCTAACGGGTTGTCCATTGCGGCTATTGGATCCCATTGGACCCTGTGGATTTTTAATAATAATATTGAGAATATCATTGGCAATTTGTGTATATTTATGGAGAATCTCTTTTAGCAATTTTACAATTATCACTACAGACCTCTACCATTTTTGTGTCCTATGTGTGCACACGCTATTTTTAGACAAATTGATAATTTCCAGTATACTCTGGTGTGTATGTGGACTGTAGTTGTAAGTGACGTGTAGATGTGCAATATTTTTATATGGTCCTTCTCTTTCCTTTTTTATGAAATAAATGACACATTGATTATATACCCAGTGCTCCTAATTCATTATATATAATTGATCAGCCTATAGGTGGGAATTAGGGGGATATCCCGCCAGATAAGGAAGCAGCGGGTAGAAGTTATTTACCTATTGTGATTGGGTTTATGTGAGGTGTGTCACTAGAACCCCCCATTTTTAGAGTCATCTATTATACTAGCAGCGCCCCTTGTCGTGTTTTTCATAACTTTAAAGAGGCACTTAAGTCTAGAAAAAAAAGTGAGTTTTACTCACCTCGGGCTTCCCTCAGCCCCCTCCCGTCCCCGCCGGCGACCACTTCCGGTTTCGCCGTCAGGACCCGACATGCATGGGAACGCAAAGATTATTCGCGTTCCCAGCCAAAATATCACCCCCTATACTGTTATTGCGGCCACCTGGCCGCATAGGGGCGATATTTTCGCTGGGAACGCGAAGAATCACTCGCGTTCCCATGCCTGTCGGGTCCTGACGATGAAACCGGAAGTGGTCGCTGGCGGGGACGGGAGGATCAGCGAGACACGGAGGGGGCACCGATCGGCTGCAGGGGGCTGAGGGAAGCCCCAGGTGAGTAAAACTCATTTTTTTTCTAGACTTAAGGTTCACTTTAAGGCCCCTTTTACTCTTGCCCGATGCATCGCCCCACGTTATACTTCCCCACAGCAAGGGCTATGCATGTCTGTTTTTACTTTCCTGGGGCTTCCTCCAGCCCCTACAAGTCATGTGTCTCTCCCCACAACTCCGGTCTTCCTCCGCCTCCCGCTTGCAGCCTCTGAACCCCGGATGGGTCGTCATCTCCTATGCATTTGCAGGCGCACACCCACTTCACCAGGAGTGCACTGCGCCTGCGCAGGTCCCCAGGCCAGACTTTGGACATGCCTGCTTTAGGTCATCCACAAAAATCCTTGTAATTCTGGCTCTCCGTAGCTTTACTGGGCAACCTGTAACAGCCTTTTTTTAACAAGCAGCCAAAACCAGAATGCGTTCCAGACTCCACTAACAAGCGATCATTCCTAAACTACTGGCAGAAAAGATTAAATAATTTTCTTTCCACCTGGAAGTATAAAGCTTATCAAAGATCCTAGAGAGAGTTGTTGGTTTTTGGACTATATATAACCAAGTGTCAGTTTAAAGTTTGCATACCGCGCACAGCAGATTCATTTCAATGTATGACCTCATTGTCTCACTATTCTGTAACTGGAGCTGTGCTTTTTTTTCCTTCTCCTGCCTTTCATGATTTCTCGTGGACACGATTCTGCTAAATTATTACAGAACAAGTCTTTCATAGCCAATATTCTCAAGGTCTGAGGCTTTTTGGAAACTGTTTTTATAATGAAGAAAATACAAAAGTGCTCAGCTCATCACAAAAAAAGGTATAAAACCGAGTTTGGCACAGTACATGTGTGGGGTAATGTCTGCTGAAATCTACAAGATTCCCATTCTGTTAGAATACTTTGTGTATGTACTGTAGTTGTTTATCACCAGCAGGCAGCCACAGGATGCTGGGGTCCTGGACTCATTTTCTTCCAAGTGTCTCATCTGCTTGGAGTTGATGTGTTCTTCTCATGCTTTAGTGGGTTTCCACCCACAACCCTAAATCTAAGTACAGCAGTGTTCTCCCCAGGCTCTTTTAGCCGGGTGCTCCACCCGGCTAGTTTTGGTGAGCACCCGGCTGTTATCAGCTCACCCCCTCCTAGTCTGTAAGCACAAAAGGAAGACACGGCACTCAGGAGCTGTGTGCAGCAACAAGCTGTAGTGAAGCAGGCAGTACCCTACATGTTTCGGGCGGAGCCCTTCATCAGGTGTAACGCCCCCCCCGTCAACACAGGCAATTTATACCCACCCCCACTTCCTGGGGGTGGGTATAAATTGCCTGTGTTGATGGGGGGGCGTTACACCTGAAGAAGGGCTCCGCCCGAAACATGTAGTGTACTGCCTGCTTCAATACAGCTTGTTGCTGCACACAGCTCCTGAGTGCCGTGTCTTCCTTTCGTGTTTACCTGTTTGATTGCTGGTGTGGTGGACCTGCATGACACTGAGCACCGGCTGGCCGACTTATTGTTGGTTATACCTGAGGTGAGGTGATCTCTTCGTTTCTGTCCTAGTCTGTATCAGGATTGAGCACAGAAGCACCAGCCCTGAATTCTCTAATCTCGCCCCACCCGTCTACTTTTTTATGTCACCCGGCTACATTTTCATGCCACCCAGCTGGAAGAAATTTCTGGGGAGAACGCTGGTACAGGTAATCCCTGGTTAAAGAGGAGCTGTCAGCCCTACTATCTCAGAAAAAAGAACACATCTATAAGTAGATAAATACTTGCTCTGCTTATATAACATATGTATTGCACTGCCCACATTTTTATTTTAGTGATTTTTCTACAGTAAAAAAAGAGAAAATCCTTCTTAGCATTTCCCATTTTAACTGTGGCTATTTTGAAGCCAATCCTGGTGTCATTTCCTCCCTTACTATCCTCTGCCTGATTGTGTATGCATTGCCCGCCCTCCACTATACAAAGTGCATTGTCTTAGCATGAGAAATATTGGCCAATCAGAGAGGAACAGTGGTGTGGGAGGGGAAAACAGAAGGGAAAGAGGCTTCATCCAATCAGGCTTCAATTAGTTAAGTCTGAGGGGAAGTAGAGAAGCAAAAAAGGACAACCCAGCATGCCCTGCAACTTCTTTTTTGTGTACCAAATTTTGTGTGTACCAAATAAGAGTCAGGTAACCTGGAGAATGATCATTTATCAGGCAGCACAGTGGCATAGTGGTTAGTGCTCGTGCCTTGCAGCGCTGGGTCCCTGGTTCGAATCCCAGCCAGGTCAACATCTGTTAGGAGTTTGTATGTTCTCCCCGTGTCTGTGTGGGTTTCCTCCGGGCACTATGGTTTCCTCCCACCTCCCAAAAACATATAGATAAGTTAATTGGCTTCCCCCTAAATTGTCCCTAGATTAATATATCCACTACACAATATAGACATAGGACTATGGTAGGGATTAGATTGTGAGCTCCTCTGAGGGACAGTTAGTGACAAGATTATATATATACTCTGTACAGCGCTGCGGAAGATGTCTGCGCTATATAAATATTAAATAATAGTAATAATAATTATCAACAAGAAAAGTAATAGTGATTTTAACTTTTGGATTGCCTGGTTAGCATCTCTATTACTTGTTTACCAGATAAAAATAAAGAATTGATTTTATGGCTTTTTTAAAATCAATTTTCTCAAATACTAAAAAGGTCTTTTTGAAAACATTTTATTATTTGTTCCACAGAATCAAATTTCACATTTTCAGTCAAATTTCATATTTTCAGTCAGTTCCTATCAGCGGGTCGTTCGTTGGGGACTTCATGTACACACTTTTCACTTGGTTGAAATGATCGTTCCTGACCGTTTTGGCTGGAAATCTGAAGTGTGTACAGATGTCCAACGACATTGCTAGCCACCTCTTTTGCAATTAACCAGAATGGATCGCATACCCTGCTCCTTGTGTTGTGCTTGAGCATTAAAAGAAGTCCCAGTAGGGGAGTGCAGCTCATGCATATACCCCTTTTCACTCATCATAGAGCAGAACATGGTGCTCAGCCAGGTGCCAAACAGAATATATGTACAGCAATTGTTACCTAAGGTGCCACTCGAAATTACCTTTACAAATCATTTAAAAAAAAATCTGAAGGCTTACTACTAAGAGGAACTTAAACCAAGGTTTGAACTGCATTCCAATCAGTAGCTGATACCCCCTTTCCCACAGGAAGTCTTAACCTTTTCTCAAACAGATCAACGGGGACATCTGTATGGCTGATATTGTGGTGAAACCCCTCCCACAGTGTGATGTCATGACCAAGGTCCTGACAGTTTGCTGTCTGTGAGCCTTGTTGTGGGAAATAATGACTTTTTCCAACT
The DNA here is from genome assembly GCF_040937935.1 of Hyperolius riggenbachi. Taxonomy (NCBI): domain Eukaryota; kingdom Metazoa; phylum Chordata; class Amphibia; order Anura; family Hyperoliidae; genus Hyperolius; species Hyperolius riggenbachi. Next base: position 51,855,945 of record NC_090657.1, on the reverse strand, counting down.
GCCATGCAAGCAATATCTCTATTTGTGCATAAAACTCTCAGTAACGAACATTCCGTACAGATCACCTGGTGGGGCTAAACATGTCACCACCAGTGATAAATTTCAGAATGTAAATCAGGGTGAGGAAATATTTTACAATGGGCAAACACTGACTAAATAATCTATAAATTCTTATTGTAAACACTTTTATTAATTATGTTATTTTCACTACAGTTCCCCTTTAAAATATGTTTGAACAGCACAATTATTATTATGTATTTATATAGCGCTGACATCTTCTGCAGCACTTTACAGAGTACATAGTCATGTCATTGACTGTCTTCTGAGGGAGTCGCTATCAGACACTACTGTAGCCTAATAGACCAACAGGCCTGCCAGGCAACCGGCATTGGCTAAAAGAAAATAAATATGGCAGTTTCCTTATTCCTCTCATTTCAGTTCCCCTTTAAAACTTCTGCTTTCAGTGTATCTTGAACATGCGTGACACCCGTGTGCTTTCTTAATCCGAGTGAGCACGGATTGAGTGGCCATTTTTAATATTTAATAAAATAGTGAATGGTTTTACGCTATGGAGGGATACATTTTTTATCTTTGAGGTACCAACTGGGAAGGTGGCCTTCTAACGACCCTGCAGGCTTATATATAAACCCAGTCTTGGAGAAAGGTCAAGTGGAACTTGCTTTACTCTCCTTTGGCGGCATTGAGCACGCTATGTCCATTGTATTTTAAATAAAAAAAATCAGCCTGCCAGCGCCGATCGCTGGTTGGCAGGCTGATCGCTGCAGTCCCCTGTTTACAGATGCCCGTCAAATCACTCTCCTTGCGAGATGACACCGTATGGTGGCGCGGAGGAACAACAGAGCCACTCTGCCGCCACCAATCTGCGTTAGGCGGTCGGCGAGTGGTTAAAATAATACCTTTCTCTTTTTCTGTAGAATATGAGAAACACTGTAAATTCAAAAATAGCTTTATATATTTTATAGGATAACCATGCTTCCACTAGAAGTGTAAGAGTTGCAACATAGATGTCTGCAAGCTTTGTGGCAGCTTTTAGTGACTCCAGCTACCCATTGATTTACATACATTCCGCCACCTCTGTGACACTGTGGAAGTCCGACGGTAATGCGCTGTTGACTTTGCGGCGGGTCACCTGGCACTTCCTGCACAACGCGTAGCAGTGTGTTAGGCCCCATTGCCTTGCATTGGTGTTGAGTTAGGCCCCGTTCACACTTGCAAAAACTGGAATGGATGTCCGGATCCGTTCCGTGCGCATCCGGACCGGATGCGTACGGTTGCACTCCGGATCCGATCCGTTTGCATCCGTTTTTTCATCAGTTACTGATCCGGTTGATATCCGGATCCATTTTTAAAGAGATAACAGACTATATAAATTCTTGGGGTCTGGGAGGTCTGCAGAAGCCCTGGGGTCATTGTTGGAGACAGCCTGACGTGTGGAGACCATCCTTGGATATAGAGACTGCAGTTTGGACCATGGATCCAGTGTTTTTGTACTCATTTTACCTGGGAATTGTCTCCTTTTTGATTTTTACCTATACTATGTGGGAAGAAGGCGTGCCCCTTTGCAGGAGATGGTGGGTGCACCAGGCAGGTAGTTGCTGCACCTGTAAAATCAGGTCCTCAGGTGTGTAGGGCCTCACCTCTTCGTCTGACATGCTGCCAAATATCTCCAGCCACAAGTCACTGCTGCTCCACTCCTCAAACGCTCGGCCCATGTACCATCCAAAATGGCCGCTATGACCATAGAAAATGCATAGGAAGTGGGTAGAACGTCCAGATTTTATAGCCAGTGTGTTGCCTCCTTTCCGTTTCTCATTGGTTTCAGCTGTGCGGATGGTGCAGTTAGGATCCGGTCCGGGTGCAGCGGCCGGATCCGACATGCGTGAAAAATAGAGCAAGTTGGAAAAGTGTCGGGAGTCCGGATCCGATCCGGATCCGGTCCGCGTGGAATGGACGAGTATGTACGCATCCATAGACTATCATTGGATTGCCAAACGTCCGTTCCGTTTGTACTGTATACGTTCCGGATCCGGTCTGGAAAATCCTGACTGCTAACGCAAATGTGAACCGGGCCTTACCGTGCAGCAATGCAAGGTAACCCAAGGCACACTAGCATTGCAAGTTTAAAAGAGGCCTTAGGCTTTGAGTCTATTGTTAGAAAGTGGTAAGTAGATGGCTGGATATAACTGTGTAAGTGCCTGTGGCTCTTTTCTGCAGGGACCAAAATTTGCATACCACTGGAGCCAGCTAATACTTTAAAAGACAACTGAATTGAGAAGAATATGGAGGCTGCCATATTTATTTCCTTTTAAACAATATCAGTTGCCTGGATGCCCTGCTAATCTATTTGGCTGCAGTAGTGTCTGAATCACACCAGAAATAAGGATACAGCTAATCTTGTCAGCTCTGACAATAATGTCAAAAACACCTGATCAGCTGCATGCTTGTCTATGGCTAAAAGTATTAGAAGCAGAGGATCAGCAGGATAGCCAGGCAATTGGTATTGTTTAAAAGGAAATAAATATGTCAGCCTCCATATCCCTCTCACTTCAGTTGTCCTTTAAGATTATAGAAACCTTGCATCATAATCGTTAACTCTTTCTTGTGGTAGCTTCAAAAAAGCATCCGGAGCAGCTGTGCTGTCAAATGACATGTCTTCTGCTCCTGGGGCAAACAGTACTGACTGCATGCTTTTCCTCAAAGGAGTATAAATACATTTAAATGTTTATGTCCAGATCAATGTCAGCAAATAGCGCTTTTGGGTTCCTCATGGGCAAGGGTGCTTCTCTTGGCTCAGTAGACTTCTGCATAAACCCTGGTGAAATAAGGTGGGAATTGTGACTATATGCTTTGGGCTATATCCCAAAAACATACAGATAAGTTAATTGGCTTCCTCCTAAATTGGCCCTAGACTATGATACATACACTACAATACACACTTCATACATAGACATAAGACTATGGTAGGGATTAGATTGTGAGCCCCACTGAGGGACAGTTAAAGTGGAACCAAATTATAAATACAAGATTTCAGAAATAAAATCTATTTTCTAAATTATAATAATAAATAGCCGTCTCTTTTCAGCTGCATGATGACAAATATAAAATATTTTACATTTATTGGAGGAACCCCTCCTTCCTTTCAAATTGCCGGGATTTTTCCGGCAAACTGGTGGAGTAGATGGTGTCCGGTAATGGAGGAATTGCGAATGGCTGCCCCCAGTATAACCCTAGCTATGAAAAGAGAAGGGTGAAAAGCATGCACTGAAATGCTCATAGGCTTGAAGGAGTGTTTATTTATCTTTGTATGTGTCAGAGTGGTGCAAGTAAATATTTTTAATTAAAAAAATGTTTGGTTTGGGTCCGCTTTAAGTGACAAGACAATATATATACTCTGTACAGCGCTGCGTAATATGGTGGGGCTATATAAATACTAAATAATAATAATATTAAAGAAAAGTCCATAATCTTGCAACTATTAACAGACATTTGTAAAATATGACAGCTGTTTGTAATATCAAATTGTTGGTGTGGTCCGGGATAAAATCCTGCAGAAGAGCAGTCATTATATAGAAGTCGCTTTCCATTCTCTAAGACCTCCCACGAGTAGCAAAGAGCAAAAGTGAGCCAAAAGTGTCATTCTTTTAATTGCTTATTGCTGCCCAAGGCCTCTTACCTACCCAGTATCTATTCACAGCTTAAAGAACACCTGAACTGAAAATTAAAAGTCAAAATAAACATACACAAGTCATACTTACCTCCCGTGCAGCCACCAATGATTGCTTGCAGGAGGGGAGCGCTGAGAGAAGAGCCTGAGGTGAGGGAGGGGGGGGGTGGATTTCCCCCCCTCCCCACCGATCTGCGGCCACAGCTCTCCTCTTATGCTGCGACCCCTCCTGCCCCCAAAAAGTCCCTGAGCGGGCCCTAGGGGGGGGGGGGGGCTTTCTAGGTACGCCCCTGACTACTACCATACACTGCACATCAAATTCCAATAGATTCCAGCAGGGGATCTATTAAAAATCAATCAACCTGCAAAGCTGCACTGTTTGATGCAGTGCAAAGGTATAGGCCATCAATCTGCCAATGCTTTTGCCCTGCCCCAAACTACCCCAAAATCAATAAAAAATTGACCGATCTGACATTTTGCAGAATAGATTTCCAGAAGATGAATCAAATCTGCAAGTAATCGAATGAGAAAAATCATTGGACTACTCTGGATTTTGCCATTAGGCATAAACAATGTTTATTGTTTGTTTTGAACTACTTCTCAGGACTACAATGGTTAATTTGCATATATTTAGCAGTGATGCACTGGGAGACATTTCAAGCTCACTCCAACCTGAATTATCACAAATTCTTTCTGTGTTAAGAAAGCAAACTTTTGTTTTCCATGCATTTTAGTAAGGGGGCTTTTAGGACCATTGTAGCCCCTCACACACTCCAATGAGTTCTGGTTCACCATGAGCTTGCTGGTTAGTCTGTACCTCTGGGTGTTTCAAGTCCTATTCTATAGAGCCAACTTAATCCATGCCATGCACTGATGAGGATCAACCAATCTGAAACAGTATGTATGCATGTTGGATTATTATGGCTTTGTACTGATTACAAGCTGACACATCATTGCATTTCAGCGGTTCTGGAGGTGTGTTTAGCTTCTAAGGGCAACAATGGTTAATTTGCATATATTCAGCAGTGATGCACTGGGAGACATCTCGGAGCTCACTCCAACCTGAATTGTTGCAAATACTTTCTGTTTTAAGAAAGCAAACTTTTGTTTTGAACTACTTACAACACCTTATATACAATACTGTAACATGTAACAACAGAAATATGTGATGACAAAATCACAAATGTACATTTTGTACATGGAGGTAACATTGGTTTGTATGTATGAAACGTTGTAACTTGAGTTGTTTGTTAGTGGACTGTATGTACTGCTTTATTTTTGTGATAAAAGATAAGCTATTATGAAATTTTGGAGATGCCCTGAGGTTTAAAATCGCTAGAAATTCCACGTACCTCCACGATTCCACGTACCTCCTGATGCAGGACAGCAAATATTTGGATTAGAATATTTACTGAGCACAGAAAACAATGTGTTTCACAGGCCGAGCCCACTTCATCTGGTATCAGTGCCTAATGGCTTTACCAGTAATGTGTGAAGAGATAACCTATGTACACAGAAGAGTTTTTGTTGCCTGATATATGGTAATCATCCCTGATTGTCTCAGGTGAAAATCCAGCATGAGATCAGGTGTCCCCCAGATCATTGGTCGTCCCTTCATTAGTGGTGTAGGTATCACCGTGGCCAGGCCGAGGCAGAGGCAAGGAAGGCTCCAGCCTCAGGGCGCAGTGTAGAAGAAGGCGCACAACTCACTCAGCTATCATTCCCCTATTGTGTTTGAAGCAGAGAGAAGTAAGACAAAGGGATACATGGCAGTGACTGCAAGCCAGATAACTAGAGATTAAGGTGTGTGTGTGCGTGTGTGTGTGTGTGTGTGTGTGTGTGTGGGGGGGGGGGGTCTTAGCATAATAGCAATTAGTGTGTGACGGCTGAGGTGGGAGGGCGCACTTTGGTGTCTCAGCCTTGGGTGCTGGAGGACCTTGTACCGGCTCTGACTGTAGCAGCTGCTATGGAGCCTGTAGTCACGGGGAAAGGGGGGGGGGGTTGTTTGCAGCGATATCGGGGTCCACGGCAGGAGCTCATGGAGACCCGCAGAAAGGAACACAGAGGCCTTTTCACTGGTGGTCTGGAATTTTATGATTTTAACTACATACACTGGGATGTGAAAGTTTGGGCAACCTTGTTAATTTTCATGATTTTCCTGTATAAATCTTTGGTTGTTACAATAAAAAAGTCAGTTAAATATATCATATAGGAGACACACACAGTGATATTTGAGAAGTGAAGTTTATTGGATTTACAGAAAGTGCGCAATAATTGTTTAAATAAAATTAGGCAGGTGCTTAAATTTGGGCACTGTTGTCATTTTATTGATTCCAAAACCTTTAGAACTAATTATTGGAACTCAAATTGACTTGGTAAGCTCAGTGCCCCCTGACCTACATACACAGGTGAATCCAATTATGAGAAAGAGTATTTAAGGGGGTCAATTCTAAGTTTCCCTCCTCTTTTAAGTTTCTCTGAAGAGTAGCAACATGGGGGTCTCAAAACCACTCTCAAATGACCTGAAGATAAAGATTGTTCACCATCTTGGTTTAGGGGAAGGATACAGAAAGCTGTCTCAGAGATTTTAGCTGTCTGTTTCCACAGTTAGGAACATACTGAGGAATTGAAAGACCACAGGCTCAGTTTAAGTTAAGGCTTGAAGTGGCAGACCAAGAAAAATGTCGGATAAACAGAAGCAACGAATGGTGAGAATAGTCAGAGTCCACCAACACATCAAAAGGTTGTGGCAGGGCACTCCGTCAAAGTAATGCTGGGTGCTTGATACTGTGAAATAGGCAATGTCTCCTTCAAATCAGCAATCCAATGTATCAGCACACCACTCCAGATTAATCACGCTCTTTTACTGAGCCATGTATGTCCACAAGGATAATAATGGTAACCACATGCCTTGATAAAGGGGGACCCTGTGTGACCCCCGAAACAATTGCCGGTTTATTATCCTTGTGGACATACATGGCTCAATAAAAGAGCGTGATTAATCTGGAGTGGTGTGCTGATACCTTGGATTGCAGAGTCCATCAACAGACCAGCACCAAAGACCTACAGCATCATCTTGCTGCAGATGAAGTCACTGTGCACTATTGGGAGCACTTTACACAAGGAGATGCTGTATGCGAGAGTGATGCAGAGGAAGCCTTTTCTCCGCCCCCCAGAGTACAAACAGAGCCGCTTAAGGTATGCTAAAGCACATTTGGACAAGCCAGCTTAATTTTGGAATAAGGTGCTGTGGACTGATGCAACTAAAATTGAGTTATTTGGACATAACAAAGGGCGTTATGCATGGAGGAAAAACAAAACAGCATTCCAAGAAAAACACCTGCTACCTACAGTAAAATATGGTGGTGGTTCCATCGTACTGTGCGGCTGTGTGGCCAGTGCAGGGACTGGGAATCTTGTCAAAGTTGAGGGATGCATGGATTCCACTCAGTATCCGCAGATTCTGGAGACTAATGTCCAGGAATCAGTGACAAAGCTGATTCTGCCCCAGAGCTGGATCTTTAAACAAGACAACGACCCTAAACACTGCTTTAAAATCCACTAAGGTATTCATGCAGAGGAACAAGTACAACGGTCTGGAATGGCCATCTCAGTCCCCAGACCTGAATATAATTGAAAATCTGTGGTTTGAGAACTGTCCATGCTCGGAAGCCATCAAACCTGAATGAACTACAGATGTTTTGTAAAGAGGAATGGTCCAAAATACCGTCAACCAGAATCCAGACTCTCATTGGAACCTACAAGAAGCATTTAGAGGCTGTAATTTCTGCAAAAGGAGGATCTGCTAAATATTGATTTCATTTCTTTTTTTGTGGTGCCCAAATGTATTCACCTGCCTAATTTTGTTTAAACAATTATTGCACACTTTCTGTAAATCCAATAAACTTAATTTCACTTCTCAAATATCACTGTGTGTGTGTCTCCTATATGATATATTTAACTGACATTTTTTATCATAACAACCAACGATTTATACAAGAAAATCATGAAAATTAACAAGGTTGCCCAAACTTTCGCATCCCACTGTATATATAAATATATATTCTGTTGTCATTTCAATGAAGGTCACAGTACAGTCATACAGTCATTTTCAAATGATAAGCTGTTCCTCCAACAATATTTTAACTCCAGATTCTTAATCTTCAGAAAAAGGAAGCAGATGGCAGTCTAAAGTTTGTTTGCTTTTCTATGAATCATAAGAGAGAGACATAAAGACACACTGAACTGATGTGACCCAAGAAATATAGTAAACATATACATTACCGGGAGAAAGAATGTAGTTTTCCTTATGCTGTGGTCACACAAGCATTTCTACTGGGATTCTCAGCTCCAGTTTAATTTTGGGTGGCTTGGGGTTGGAATTTATCCCATGTTATAATTTCAAAACCATCTTTGACTCAGACTGGTTGATCTTCTAGCCAGCACGGTGGTATAGTGGAACGCACTCTTGCCACTGGGTCCCTGGTTCACATCCCAGCCAGGGCACTAACTTCACAGAACACACAAAATGGGAGGAGGGACCCCATGTAGTGTACAATGACTAAACATGGGTAATGAAACAATCCTTCCGTGCATGCAGATACATAAGACACTGTACTGAAGACCTGAGGAAGCGGGCAGATCCCACGAAACGTGTTTTCTTTTCCTGTGTCCATTAAAATTATTATTGTTTGACCTCCTACCTGAGGTAAGATTGTTTCGTTACCCATGTTTACCTCATTGCATACTACATTGAGACACCTCCTCCTATTCTGTGTAAAATGTTTCCCTCCCTCGGGGTGTTTCACTGTGATAATTATCCAGTGGTCCGATTTCTGTAGTTCTCTTCCTAGAATTATTTTAGGTATTATTATTATTATTATTATTATTTAGTATTTATATAGCGCCGACATATTACGCAGCGCTGTACAGTGTATATATATTGTCTTGTCACTAACTGTCCCTCAAAGGAGCTCACAATCTAATCCCTACCATTGCCCTATGTCTATATTATGTAGTGTAAGTACTGTAGTCTAGGGCCAATTTTAGGGGGAGCGAATTAACTTATCCGTAGGTTTTTGGAATGTGGGAGGAAACCGGAGTGCCCGGAGGAAACCCACGCAGACACGGAGAGAACATACAAACTCTTTGCAGATAGTGCCCTGGCTGGGATTCGAACCAGGGACCCAGCGCTGCAAGGCGAGAGAGCTAACCACTACGCCACCAATAGGGGTGAGAAAGGCATGTCTCTATTTTTATATGAATTTATATAGCACTGACATCTTCCACCACTGTTAGCACAGTACATGATCATGTCACTGACTGTCCCTCACAGGAGCTCATAATCTAATCCCTACCATAATCATAGTCAGATGTCCCTATCGTAGTCTGAGGCAGATTTTGGGGATGACAATCTAGTTATTAGTATGCTTTTGGGATGTGGAGGAAACCACAGAGGTCAGAGGGCAGCCAGACAGACCTGTGAGGAATGTACAAGTTTTATCCAAATAGAGGCATGGCCAAATTCCTAACCTGGAACTATAAGTGTTGTAAGGCTATATTGATATACATATATACTGTATATATGTGTGTATTTGTACATTAAAGTGACAGTTCCCAGGCATCCGGCAGACATGCAATCCTCGCCTGTGGTGGATATTAGGGATTTTACTGTACATATATATATATATATATATATATATATATATATATATATATATATATATATATATATATATAAATATATATATATATATATATATATATATATATATATATATTGTGATGGTCAGAGCAGATGTCTGCTCGTTTCATTTGCAACAACGCTTTTTTGCATATTAGTATAGGATCCAGGGCTGGCATGTATTGGGAGAAGGGTGGGCCATACACGCCACTCCTCCAAGTCCAGGCCTGAGTCTGGCAGACGGAGGGCTAATTGGTTCACCTGCTGCAAGTTGCATTAATTGCTTAAATAGCTGCAGCAATCAGTATGCAGTGGGCTGTATGTGGAGCAAGCAGGCTCCGGAAAGGCTGTGCAGCCGAGAGGGCTGCCAGGCCTGTAGCAGCAGGGAAGCTGCTGATGCGGAAGTGCTGGAGCGGGAGTTGGACTCCAGTACTGGTAAACCAGGAGAAGCCTGGAAAAGGTGAGCGGCACCAGGACTGCCATTAGGCCCGTGGCAGTGTGGCTGAAGAAGGCTGTGTATTTTTTGTTGCTGTTTATGGACATTGTTTGACTGACAATAAAGCTGGATTGTTTTATTTTTACCCTAAAAAGACTCACTGGCTGGTGTGTTGTGACCCTTGATGCTGCTGACATACTCTACCAATGAGTTAATACACAGTATCACTATTAGTACAACATCCTTTTCCAGTTATAACAGGTTTTAAACGTGAAGCAAAGCTTGACACAAGTGTCTTGCAGCGATCTACGGGTATCTTAGCCCATTCTTCATGGGCAAAAGCATCCAGTTCAGTCACATTCCTAGGCTTGCGCGCTGCAACTGCTTTCTTTATGTCCCACCAGAGGTTCTCAATCGGATTTAAGTCTGGTGACTGTGATGGCCACTCCAAAATGTTCCAGCCTTTAATCTGCAACCATGCTCTAGTGGACTTGGAGGTATGCTTGGGATCATTGTCCTGTTGAAAGGTCCAATGTTTCCCAAACCTCAGGTTTGTGACGGACTGCATCACATTTTCACCCAATATCTCCTGGTACTGAAGAGAATTCATGGTACCTTGCACACGCTGAAGCTTCCCTGTACCTGCAGAAGCAAAACAGCCCCAAAGCATGATTGACCCCCCGCCATGCTTCACAGTAGGCAAGGTGTTCTTTTCTTCATAGGCCTTGTTCTTCCTCATCCAAACATAGCGTTGATCCATGGACCCAAACAGTTATAATTTTGTTTCATCAGTCCACAGCACAGAACACTACCACAAAAGTTTTGGGATAGTGTTCTGTGGACTGATGATAAAAAAATTACACTGTTTGGGCCCATGGATCAACGCTATGTTAGGAGGAGGAAGAACAGGAGGAGGAACTCAATTTTGGAACTAGAGATAGACCTCTTTAGTGAGTTTTGCTTATGCTAAGCTTACTTGTTACGTTAAAATGACCAAACTTTTTGTGAATATTTTTGCAGAGTAAAATATTTTGTAGCAATAGTTCAGTGAATATGCATGAGCTAAGTTTTTATGTGTTCCTCAAGTTCCTGAGTTTTTTTTCATGTTCTTTTGAAGCTTAATCTGTTTTAATTCAAAATTGCATTCCGTTTCCAAGGACAACCATATTATTCAGGACATACATGGCAGGCTGAGGAATCTGTCAGCCCTGACCCATCTCCTGTTTTGTTTGAACACTTCAATATAACAGCTGCTTTCTCGGCTGCCTTGCGGATCTCATTCCACATCAACTGCCTGGCAACCAAAGCAACCCAGTCGCCTTCCACTCAGTCCCTCTCAGGACAAATGCCAGCCACTCCAAGGAACAGGAGGAGGCTTTCATTGGATGCTTTTAATTAGGAAGCCATTGTAACTCATTCAAAGCAGTTTATTGCCTTAGTGCACTCCAGTTTTTGTAATTGCATTTTGTAGAATTGTAGTTATAAATGTTGTGCATTTAAACGTATAGTTGCAGCAGATAAATAAATTCTGATTCTGATTTTGATTCTGAGATCACTGATGGTCACTTCCTGTAAACTCTGCTGTCTCGAACACCGGTGGTACTGCAGGTGTGGGCTGTCCCAAGGTGTGGACACACATGAAATTATTGTTGGGGCCGATGTGCTAGCCTGCAGCGAGGGAGGACGATGCGTGGTCCATGATGGAGTGGCTTCCAGTGGGCGGGCTGAGTGGGAGATGAATGGGGTGCTTGGGCATCGGATGTCACTGAAAGGAAAACTGAACCGAGATTAAAAAAAAAAAAATTTGGATACTCCCCTAAGAACAGGGAAGGCTCTATGGCAGTGGTCCTCAAACTAAGGCCCGTGGGCCAAATGCTGCCCCCTGAGGCTTTTTTACTGCCCCCCCCCCCCCCTAAACAAAATGTATAACTTATAGATGCAGCTCACTGCACCTTTAAATAGAATAGCAGTGCTGGCACCACCCATCAACATACTGTAGAAGCCAGTGAGCAGTTATGTGCTGGCCTCCAATCCAATTCTGCATCAGGTGACACTGCTGTCCAACTGGGCGGCAGGTTGTCACCTGTGTATGCTTCACTGTCTGGTGCACAAAGATGTTCTTCGGGCGTCACATGACTGAATGGCTGCTGCTGGGAATTCTCCTCCGGGCATGATTGGGGGTATCAATACCTAAATTCAATGTAATGTTTTTCAACATAATATTATGCATGTTCCGGCCCCTCAGCAGTCTGAAGTATGTTGACCCGGCCCTTGACCAAAAAAGTTTGGGGACCCCTGCTCTATGGTATCCAGTTCTCTCTGCTTCCCCTTGTTGCACTGCTGGGCTCCTCGTTGAAGTTATCCACCTAGAATAACAATATGTCTTTAGCGGTTCTCAGAGGGCTTCAGAAGTACTTGTGTCCCCCGAGTACTTTAAAAAACATGTGGATCTTTACTGCACATGCGCAGTAAGGATTTGCCCGTCTTTGGAAGCACTCAGTACGCGAGTGCTTCCAAACCTTCCGAGGACTATCAAAGGCGTGGAATTTGAACAGGAGACAGCGGTGGAACAAGTGGATACACAGGGCCGGATTTAGGTCAAGGCCACCTAGGCCATGGCCAAGGGCACCACAGGAGCAACGACACCAATGCAGCAGGCTAAACTGGTGCAGCATTTGCATCCTGGTAATTCAGCCAGTCAGCGCAGTCTGGCCGCATGCCACTTCCACAGCCAGGAGCGTTCTGCACTTGCAACTGTAAGGAATACATTAAAATCTATTGTTTCACCTGAACTCTTGCGCAGGACAGAAGGAGAAATGGAGAAATGCACCCTGTATGTATTTAGAGAGTTTAGCCTGTCTAATTCCTCCTCATTTTTGTCTAATCACCACTGTAATTTGATCTCTCAGCCGTGTCAGCTGGCTGCCTCTGCAGAGCAGCTAATTTGTAAACACAGGATGTTAAAGCTAAATCTGCTTCAATGAAAGCAAGAAGTAGACACACTGCAGATTTATTGCAGGATTTGTATCAGCTGTAACAAAGAAATGTTTTCTTTAAAAGATTTTTATTCTGTTGCTTATCTTTAGAGCAGAGAAGTTCTGAGTTCAGGTCCTCTTTATTAAGACATTTAAATAATTGTTTTAGATCCTTTTGTAGTACTTTTAAAACCAACGGTTTAATAAGATTGCTTTTAAAACCTGTATATGTCTGCCCAGGTTTAGCTTTGGGTTTTATATCAATTTAATTTTGGGTTTATCAATTTAATCACTTTATTTAAATGCACAGATAATGCAGTTATTAAATATGAGAGTTGATGAACAAAAAATGTGAGAGTGAACCAAGCCTTTAAAATATACTGAGAGCTATTTGGTTAGATAGCCAACATCCACAGCTAAAATGCAGTGGGGTAGCTAAGGAGCTGTGGGCCCCTATGCAAGTTTTACATTGGGGCCTCCCAAGCACTCTATACATAACAATTGATACGGCGCACCAAAACCTGCCAATGGCAACTACAGTGTCAAAGGTGCAAGAAGGGGATGGGGAACAGTTTAAGGATTTCCACTATTCATAGCATCTATAGAAGTGATTATTATGAGCACAGGACCAATAGAGAGCTAATACTGCAGTTGAGGGAGGGCCCTTCGGGGCCCCTCTGGCCCCGATGCGGCCGCAACCTCTGCGCCCCCTATTGCTACGCCCCTGCTAAAGTGTACAGTTGATCCCCTACTTACAAACTGGTTCTGCTTTGGGAGATTGTAAGTTGAATTTACTTGCACGTCAAGTCCTGTGTTAAAAATGGAGAAAAGTGGAGAAATGATTTACTTTTGAACAACTCTGGATTTAAAAATATAGTATAAACTACTGTATGTTGTTTTCAGGGCCCATTTACACTTGAGGGATTAGCAGGTGATTCCCGCTAATCACCAAAATGCAACCACTTTTTAACCTCCTTGCTGGTTATCCCGTGCTCAGCTCGGGGTAACCTGCGCAGGAGGATTTCTCAGGCCCCGCTGGGCCGATTTGCATAATTTTTTTTCCTACGCGATCGCTGCCGCTCGCCGCCGATTTGCCGCTACCCCTGCGCAGCCTGGCCAATCAGTGCCAGGCAGCGCTGAGGGGCGGTTCGGGATTCCCTGTGACGTCCTGTGACGTCATCCCGCCCCGTCGCCATGGCGACCGGGGAAGCCCTGCAGGAAATCCTGTTCTCAACGGGATTTCCTGCATACTCTGATCGCCGAAGACGATCGGAGTGGGTGGGGGGATGCCGCCGCTCAGCGGCTATCATGTAGCGAGCCCTGGGCTCGCTACATGATTTAAAAAATAAATAAATAAAAAAAAAGTGCGCCGCTGCCTCCTTGCCGGATTTTTTAGACCAGCAAGGAGGTTAAAGCACTAGCGCAATAGAAAGTATATGGCAGTGATCTCACTGCCGCAATTGGCGACGATCGTGGGCATTTTGTGATTAGTGCCAATTTCAAAATGCGTGACATGCAGCATTTTGCTGTGATTCTGGAGCGTTACAGAGTGGTACAGCGCTTAATAAAGCGCTGATCGCGATCGATCTGAATCGTGGAAGTGTGAGCAGTGATGTTACCACGCTAATCGCCCGCGCAAAATGGTAGCGCTAAGCACTACCGTTTTGCGATTTATGATGTGAATGGACCCTCAATGTGCTTTTAAAGTTTAAAACTTTAACTTTAAGTTCAAAACTATTTATAACAGTTTATACAATGCTGTAGCATTTGACAGACAAAATAAAAAAATAGTATTGTAACAGTATTGTATATTTTGTACATGAAGACAACCTTGTTTGTATCTTAGTCTGAAACGTTGTAACTGGTGTCATTCTATAAAAGCCAGATGAACATTTGGATTTGTGCTTCTTCTCCCGTGAAAACTATCCTCTAGGCTTGCAGGTTAATTCATTATGCCGTATACACTGATTGCATAGTTCTCTCATTTCACTGAAACAGCTCAGACCCGTCAAGACATAATCCCCACAAAATGAGGGCTGTGAGCTTATGGTGCTATCCAATTACCCCAATAATCAAGCAATCAGATAAGCACCCCACCCTGACTAATGTGTATATAAGGACCTTCTTAGATCCCTTACGTGTTTTCCAGTAGTTGGTTGGCCAGATGGTTGTTGTAATTTGTCTTGTTATGCTGCTAAAAGTTCTCGGGGTTCTTCTTTATAACTTTGTTTTGATCAGTCGCTTGACTGAAGCCTCTTCTGCCGATTGTAGTGTTTCACCTCTCTGTATAGTCTTCTTTGTTGTATAAAGACTCTGTCTCCAGGGTCATCCTCTTCTATATTTTCAGATCTGTATAGTAGACAAGTCACAGAACATTTATATTGCGCTTTTTTTTTCAGAATCAGAACATCATAATATTTTGCGGAGTCATGACTGGAATTGGGTTTGGCACAATACAAAGCTCAAGTAGAGGATAGGTAGATAAATAGGTACAGTACATGGCTCACAACCATGCAGTTACCAAGCAGAGAAACAACAACATACAAGAAAAAACATACAGGGCAGAATTCAAATTGTGACACAAGAGGGACCGATCAGTTTAGTGTGAGAGTAGGGTTAGGTTTATCCATAGTAAAATATCGGTAAACCTTACCTATATTTTACCATCAAACTCCAGTAGTTGAATATCACTAATTTTACCCATATTCTACTACCGGCAATCTCCTGCACCTTTTTTTTCCAGGCACCTTTTTCATGTTTGCCCTCGTGGCTCCCTTCTATGTGCACCCCTCCAGTTGCAGCCTCCTCTTCCCTGTCCAGACACCCCCTTCGGCAACAGCCACCCTAGGCTCCAACCTTTTTATGCCTTTCCATAAGTCTGGCCCTTTTAACACTAACCACTTACCCAGCATGCTATCTTGTGCTCTGTTCAAATATGTATTAAAAATTTAGCCTGAGCTCCCATTTCAAGTTATCTCTGATATCCTCTATGTGAGAGCGGTAACGGAAATGTTTCCATCGACACCCCAGCAGCTCTTCCAGATAAGCAGAGTGCTATATTACCGATTCTCCAGCCACCAGATGTTATGGAATATGTCAGCTCGGCAGGCAGATCTGACTGACAGGCCTTTATTTTACTTCTGAGCTCTACAAAGAAAAAGACATGGCAAGTTTCATAGCCCCAGGCGAGAGATATAACTTAATTAAATCAATGTGTGTATTGGAGACCCCATGTAACTGTTAATTCAAATGTAGAGTGCTCAGACTGAGCTGCCAGATGTTTGTTCCTAACACAATTCAATCAGCCTGCTAGACTGCTCATTTGTTTATGAATGCCTTTATAGCTGTTAATTAGCAATCGCACACTAGGGGGAGCTGCAATGTGTTTTGGTGTGTTCCCTGTACAAAAGCTACTGATCATGATGTTACAGCATGTTAAAAGACAACTGAAGCAATGCTGGGAATACACTTTGGCCTCAATTCACTAAACTTATCTCCTGTCTTTAATAACTCTTCTAGAGTTGTTACCATGGTGATAAGGCATGTAGTATTCAGGAAACATTTTACTCAGGCAAAGCCTAAAGTTAACTCTTCTGTCTTTAAATTAACTCTCCAATCCTTAAAATAACTCCAGAGTTAAAGACAGGCTGTTAATTAGCTGCATGTGAAAATAAGTACAGAGGAGGTAAATTAACTACAGAGGAGGTAAATTAACTACAGAGGAGGTAAATTAACTACAGAGGAGGTAAATTAACTACAGAGGAGGTAACTTAACTACAGGAGAGGTAACTTAAGGAATGAAGAAATAAGATAGCTCTCTCACTGTGTGGAGGTAAGTTTTCTCTTGCCTTATTATCTCTAGCATGATCTTAGTGAATTGAGGCCAATGAATTTTTTTGGCAAATGGCTCGATAGATAACTTCCAACAGGTACGATCTGATTATTATCTGTTTTTCTGATCGATTTTCTCATACAAGTGAATGGAAATCAATAGGAAAAAACGATCGGAAAATCAGTTAATCTGCAGAGAAAACTCATTGTGTATTCCCAGCATAATAGGGATCTGGATTGTGCTGTATTTATTTCCTTTTAAACTATGCACATTGCCTGGCTGTCCTGCTGATCATCTGCCTCTAATACTCCTAGCCATAGACCCAGGACAAGCATGCAGATCAGAGGTTTCTGACTGAAGTGTGACTGTATTTGCTGCATGCTTGTTTCAGGTGATCATGTGATCCAGACAGTACTGCAGCCAAAGAGATCAGCAGGATGCCAGGCAACTGAAATAAATACGGCAGCCTCCATATCCCTCTCACTACAGGTTCCATAAAAAGACAGCTGAAAATGCATTTATGTAGCTCATACACACGCAGATGTCACGGAAGATTTTACTTTCTAGCAAGAGATCTGATTGATTTTTAGCTCTGATATAGAAGAAAGCTAGTGTACACATGTAAGCAAATTTTTTTTCAAATGTAGTTCATTTTTCTGATTGGATATTGATTGGAGATGAATCGAGAGAAAAAATGTTAGCAGAAAAGTCTAGGTGATCAGACATCGATCGGACATACAGTACACATGGAACGACGGGCAGTATTTAGATCACTCATTTGCAGTTTGTTTGATCTTCTCAGGAAGTGGGGATATATTTTATTATTTATTTATTGTACTTAATAAAGCGCCAACATATTACGCAGTGCTGGACATTAGTTTCGGTTACAGACAATATTTAGGGGTGACATACAGCAATACGACAACACAGGAATACAAGAAAGACCAGATCACACAGCACAGAATGAGCACAATGTAATGTTTAATCAGTCACTGGAGGGGAGCATGGAGATTAAGCAAGTCGAGTTCGCTCAGATCCATAGGATGGGTAATGGAGGTGCATGAGTAGGTAGGACACAAAAGGAGGAGGACCCTGCCCAAAGGCTTACAATCTAGAGGGAGAGGTATGCTGGGCATACACGGCTCGATTTTGGCGCTCAATTCCGCGCCCCATTGTTTTCCGCACTCGATTCTGCAGGCGATTCTCTTATCTTCCGCTCGTTTTTCTCATCTTTTCCCATTGTCCTCCATGCAGAATCGAGCACGGAAACGATTGGGCGGGAGATCGGACATGTCGGAAATTATCTATCGAGCCATCTTAATGGCTCAGAATCGAGCCGTGTATTCCCAACAGTAGAGACACGAAAGGTAGGGGACCAGAGTTCCGCTGCGGGTTTAGAGCACTAGTGAGGGGTTGTAGGCCAGAGTAAAAAGGTGAATTTTGAGGGCCTTCTGGAAGGTGTTTAAGGAGGGGGCTGCCCTAATGAATGGAGGTAGGAAGTTCCATAGTGTTGGAGCAGCTCTTGAGAAGTCCTGTAGGCGTGCATGGGACTGGGTGATGCGGGGGGCGGTTAAGTGAAGTTCATTGGAAGAGCGGAGTAAGCGGCTAGGTGTGTGCCTCTGAGTAAGATCGGAAACGTAGGTTGGACAGGTTTTGTGGACAGATTTGTAGGTCAGACACAGTATCTTGAATCTGATTCTGGACTGGATAGGAAGCCAGTGGAGGGATTCACAGAGGAGAGCCGCCCTGGTGGAGCCATATATATAGATATAGGAAGCGTTTCTGATGCTAAACACAGAAATTACCATAAAAGTGGGAATCTATGATTTACTGCATTCTATTATATGTTGCTACAGTGCCTCTTTAAAGGTGGCCATACAGTTATCGATTTGGTGGCCTGATCAACCAACCGGTTTCGCTAATTTTATTGAATCTAGTGTGTTCCAGTATGCACAATTGACAATAATATCTGTGTAAATTGCATGAATTTGTTCATGGAAGATATATGTTGATTTTACAGGAATCAGTTACTGTTCAAGAAAAGACAAGTCACAGAAGATTTATATCCTGGCAGATTCAAAGCACTTCAGGTGCACTCCATGGGCAGCCAAGTGGATCGCCCAATAAAGTTGATTGTTAATAGCTTGATGCAAAATCCCTAGATGTATGGCTACCTTAATACTCTAGCCGTAGACCCTGAGCAAGCATGCAGGTCAGATGTCTCTGGCAAAAATCTGACAAGTTTAGCTGCTTGCTTGTTTCAGGTGTGTGATTCAGACACTACTGACTAAAAAGATCAGCAGGACTGCCGGGCAACTGGTATTGTTTAATAGGAAATCAATATGGCAACCTCCATATCCCTGTCACTTCAGGTGTGCTGGATTCATTCATCATAAAGTTAATGACAATATTATAGGATGTCTGAAAACCCTTTCCATTTTGTTGCCTGGCCACCTCTTTAATTCAGACATTAAAAGTAACATATCAAAGTCCATTAACACATTTAAACATCTAAACAAACGAGGCTGTCTTTTGTTACTAGCTGTTCTAATGGTAAAGAGCATGCACTTTGGTATTTCCACCCCCATTGTCAGTTTTGCACTAAACAGACAAAAGGGTTTGTTAGCGCCTTTGTGCCAGGAATTGTTTTGCAAAGGATTCTGGGAGGGGCGATAATAAATCCGGGCAAGTTATGGAATGTCTTGTTTGTTTTGGACATTCTAAAACTCTTGATAATACACTGACATTGTTTCCCTATGGTATTAGGCTCTCCCGTTTTAAAATGCAGTAGCTGTCATGTGATTATTGAATTTTGCTAGGTGTTTTTGTAAGGGAATTTTGCAGAGAGATAAGTGACAATGACATCTGCATGGGACTTTCATAAGGGACTTCCCCTTAACTGACGCTGATGTGTTAAGGTGGCCACTAACGATCCAATTTCTAGCAAAAAATCGTTCGAGCGATCAGAAATTCTGATCGGATTGGTTGTAAATAATCTCCATTGGTGGACACAATCGATTATGAACGAGTGAAAAAAATGTCGTCCGAATGAATTTTCGTCGAACCAAAATTTGGATTTTCTTGTTGGTCGTGATCTATAGGAAGCAAAGATTGGTTCGTTGATGGTGTAGTGAACGATTTCACTTCCGATCAGAATTTCTGATCGCTCGAACGATTTTTCGCTAGAAATTGGATCGTTAGTGGCCACCTTTAGTGTGATGATTTCCGATGTATTATCTGAATTCCAGTTCAGGAGTTGTATGATGAGTGCAGAACTGTAAGGAATCCTTTAAAGGCCACTAGGAATCGCAGCTGCGAATTTAAATTGCGCAAGCTCTGTGTACTTCCTAGTCCGATACGTTACGCAGGGCCGATTCTAGACTTTTTGCCGCCCGAGGCAAACTTTTGAGAAACCGATGACCGACTGATTAACGCTTTTTTTCCCTAAATAATCTTTAGTATTCAGGTATTTACCAGGTGTCCCAATGTCCGCTTCTGTATGTAGCCCAGCCCCCTAATGGAAGAGGTCATAGGTGCTTCTCTTGGACCAATCATAGAAGCCCCTGTGACCCCTTCTGCTAGGGGGCGGGGCTACGGGCGGAAGCCAGATATCGGGACATTCGGTAAGTATAAATAACTTTATTTAAAATTCTAAACGCTCCCCTCCAAATGGCTGCAAAATTGCTTTTTAAATCGATTTTGCAGCGCTTCTATGCACAGCAATGTTGAATGTCACGTGATTATCTCTAATCGCAATCGTATTAGTGGGTTCCCATAGATTTACTGTAACTACATTGGCAAGGGTTTTTTGGAATTGTCGGCGATCCAAAACTGCTGCCAAAATCTCCCTAGTGGGTCCCAGCCCTAACTGCCTAATTTTACTGAAAGGTGCAATAAGAGTGTGGATATTTTAAGTTGAAGGGGAACACCCACAATTCCAGCCAGAGGTGTATCTAGAGGGGTGCAGGAATGGCTCATGCCATGGGCGCCACAGCACCATGGGCATTATGCCTGCCTCTGTGCTGCACCCCCATGCCTGCCCCTGTGCCTCCCTGTCACTCAGACCTCAGATCAGATTAATTCTGTTATCTAGGAAACATAACTTATGTAAGTAGGGTGCACTTGGCTTAAGGGGCCCATACACTCAGCCGATTAGCGAAATTGATCGATCACAAATCGATTGCCCGATCAATCGATTTGCAGCCGATTTCGATCGATTTCAATCGATCTGACATGCTGGAAAATCTAGGTCGATCTGATGAGATTGCTTATCAATTTGCATTGGACCTAATGGAAATCTGATGGCAAAAAATGCCATCAGATCGACTTTCAATAGATTTCATACTGAAATCTATTGGTAATCTGTTCCTAGTAAAAAATGTTCCTAAACACATCAGATAGATCAGAAAATCTATCTGCTGATCTATCTGCTGCTAATCTAACGAGTGTATGGCCACCTTAGGTGTTAGAAAAGAGGACAGAGGGAATAAAGGTGACCATACACTGGCCCGATTCCCGGCCGTTTCGACAGCAGATTCGATCCTGGGATCGAATCTGCTGCCAATCGTTCGCGGTAAACGCCGCTGACGATCCGATTTCCTCCCGAAATCGGATCGGTCCGTCGTTCGCGCCGTGCGGGAAATTACCCTCGATCGCCCGCGGGTAAAGTGCGCGTCGCTAGCGGCGGCCGATCCGATGAAAAATACATTACCTGATGCGGGCTCCCGGGCGTCTTCTCCGCATCTTCTCAGCGCTGCACCCGCTCCATCCCGGCGCTTCCTGGGTCACTGCAGTGACCCAGGAAGTTCAAATAGAGGGCGCTCTATTTGAACTTCCTGGTCACGGAGTGACACAGGAAGCGCCGAGATGGAGCAAGAACAGAGCGGTGCAGCGTGGAGAAGATGCCCGGGAGCCAGCGTCAGGTAATGTATGCGCGGGGGGAGGACAGGCGGCAGGAGCAGCTGAACAGATTGTGATCGGTTTCAGGCTGAAATCGATTCACAATCTGTTTGCAGTAAAGGCAGCCATACGATCCCTATCTGATCAGATTCGATCAGATAGGGATCTGTCAGCTGGTCGATCTGATGGCACATCGACCAGTGTATGGCTGCCTTAAGAAAAGATATTTCCCAAAAGTAAGACAACCTAACAAATGAATGCGAGGAAGGCTGCTGTTTTGGAGGGAAAGGGGGCTCTGACCCGAGGTGGGGGGCGCAATTTCAGTGTTTGCCATAAGCTCTATATTACCCAGATACACCCCTGATTCCAGCAATGATGAGAACAGAGCCAGGCAGTGGCGTAGCTAGAGATCATGGGGCCCCATAGAAAAACTTTAATGGGGTCCTCAGATGTAGGCACTCTTGAACAATGCCGCCTGCCCCTACCCTATGGATGTGACTTAATTGGACAATTTACATTCTCGTGTTGTCTTCACTGTATATAGTGCATGGCCCCATAGCATCTGCTATGGCTGCTATGGCTATTGCTACGCCTCTGGAGCCAGGAAGTGTGACAGTGAATTCTTCCCATTATAGACCATGAGAGATTTAAGAAGCCAGTATTTAAAGGAGAGGTCCAAGCAAAATAAAAAAAATGAGTTTCACTTACCTGGGGCTTCTACCAGCCTCATGCAGCCATACTGTGCCCTCGTAGTCACTCACTGCTGCTCCAGTCCCCTGCTGGCAGCTTGCCGACCTCGGAGGTCGGCGGGCCGCTCGCGTACATTTTTACGTATTCCCGCTAGTGCAGGTACATTAACACATACATTTTTACGCGTTAGTGGTGCAACGCGTAAAAATGTACGCATTGCACCACTAACGCGTAAAAATGTATGTGTTAATGTTCCTGCACTAGCGGGAATGCGTAAAAATGTACGAAATGCGGCCCTCTGAGGTCGGCAAGCTGCCAGCGGGGGACTGGAGCAGCAGTGAGTGACTACGAGGGCACAGGATGGCTGCATGGGGCTGGTAGAAGCCCCAGATAAGTGAAACTCATTTTTTTTTTATTTTGCTTGGACCTTCCCTTTAAAGGTATTCTGAAGTAAGAGGGATGTGGAGGCTGACATAATTTTTCCCTTTTAAAGAAAGTAAATTGCCTGGCTGTCCTGCTGATCCGCTGCCTGGAATACTTATAGCCATAGACCCTGAACAAGCATATGCAGATCAGATGTTTCTGACTCAAGTCTGACCTGATTAGCTGAAAGCTTGTTGTTTTTTTTTTATTTTGAGAATATATTTTCAAAAATACATATTGTGTTTTCGCAAAATAGTCAAAGGAAATACACTGATGTGAAAATTTGCGTAAATCGCGAAAAATCTAAAATATTGCAAATGATTTTCAAAGGCATTTTCGGTCGAATTTTACATTATTTTCACGACCATGAATGCAAAAAGAATATCGGCATTTTCGCTCATCACTAATTCAAACACTGCTGTAGTCAGCAGGGCCGAGACAAAGGCGAGAGAGGCTTCAGCCTCAGGGTGCAGTGTAGGAGGGGCGCAAAACTCAGCTATCATTCCATTGTGTTGGCAGTGACTGCAAGCCAGATAACTAGAGATTAAGGTGTTGGAGACCCTGGGGTGCCTCTTAGTCTAATGCTGGATACATACCATGCGTTTCCGCGTTCGATGCGGCCATCGATTTCCGACATGTCCGATTCAAGCTTCGATGGAAAGTTAGGTCGATTTGCCATACTTTACATGGCATTCGACCTAAAAATCATCGAAATTCGTTCGGACATGTTCGAAAATAATCGAATCGACGCGTATCGACGGCCGCGTGGAACGCGGAAACTCATGGTGTGTATCCAGCATAATAGCAATCAGTGTGTGACAGCTGGGGTGGGAGGGATGAAGGGAAGCACTTTGGTGTCTCAGCCTTGGGTGCTGGAGGACCTTGTCTTGACTCTGAGCAGGGCTGCCAGGCAACTGGTTTTGTTTAAAAGGAAATAAATATGGCAGCTATCATAACCTCTCCTTTAATGCATCAAGTTGCCTTCCGATCAGTTTTCTATAAAATCTGATCACGTATGGAGTAACGTGGTACATCAGTTGCTGTTCAATCAATCGCTTATTGGGGACTGATTGATTGTTTGCCAGATCAAGACGCTGCCAACCCTTGTATGGCATACTTTAGTGAGTCTGTTGCAGCACTATGGAAAATATGTCAGTGCTGCATACATTAATATTAATGATAAAACACAAGACATGCCACATACTGTATTCACTCCACAGAACTAGAAAGGGTGCATTCTTCGGACTGCTGAAATGGCTGCTGGGTGTCAAAGGTCCGAGGAACAGGATATTCCGTACATCCCCACTGCTCACTCTTTCAGGTGTTATGTAGAGATCTGTTAAACAATATGACTGTTTAAATAATAAAAGTGTGAAAACTTAGCCTAACATCAAAGTTATGTCCTGAAAGCTACCAAACATCAAAGTTATGTCTGCGCTGTTCACTGAAAGAAAGAAAGAAAAACACATGCACAGAAAGCTGAAGGCAACAGGCGTGCGAGCGAGACGGGCACGGAAGGGCCATGCATGTGGAGTTGCCCACGACTCCTGGAAAAGTCATGCAGCTAACAGAACCACCAGTGGAGGAACGGAGGGAGCCCAGAGGATGCCAAGGAAACTCACGGACTACGGGAGGGGGGGGGGGGGGCGGATTGAAGCCCAAGGTAAGATCATATTCCATTTTTAAGTTGTGTTCAGGGTCCCTTTAAGGGCCCTGCCTCTGACACCGGAGACCAGGTTTTGAAGGTTGGCTATTCCTGTTTAGTAAGGCAGCACCTATTCAGTAAGGAGTCATTGGGCAAGACTCCCTGCTACTGAGCGCGCCCTAGTGGCAGCAGCTCTAGCACTTTGAGTCCACCTGGAGAAAAGCGCAATATAAATGTTATTTGTCTTGTCTTGTCATCTACAAATGCTTCCCTCTCCTTAGGTAAGTCCTCTTTAAAGTGGGTTGGTAAGCCCCAGAAACCAGCATCAGCTATGTACACGCGCGAGATTAAACCCATCCAAGGTGGCCAATAACGACCACTTCTGCCAAGAACCTAGCGTGTGTAAATTGGCCTACGTACGCGATTTCCCGTTGGGTTCTATTGTGTCGCGGCCGCTGTCCGGCACATATGCCATGCATCAGAAACGCATATAGCAAATCTGGTTTTTATATGCATGATGCAGTGTAAACAGGCCCACAAAGTAAAGATATCGAAAAGTAATGGGGAAAACTAAAAATGTGTCTGGAGGGGAGGGGAAATGAAATTGGAGAGCATAAACTATATTAATTGGAATGTCGGTTGTTCCCTAAATGGGCACCTTTAGATATGATCGTAAGTTGTATTCAGAAACACATGCTTACTTCCTTCAGAGCCTTCCCACGCTGTCCTCCGGTCTTCCGCCAGTGCCTAGGACCCTCCTTAACATCATGGCCGCGATCCTCCCCTGGCACGAGCGCAGCCAACCTGCACTGGCGCAAGCACAGCAGCCACACGTGCGGCTCTGGCTTACTGTACTGGCACAGAACGGCCCCACTCATGCTTGAAGAGGAGTCTGGCCCCATCAGATAACAGAGAAGCCTTTCTCAGCAATCTTTGGAGGGTGTGGGAGATGAGTACTGCTGCCTGCTGCCGGACTCTGCCTGGGGAACATCCGGGGCGCCCCAGAATAGATCCGGGGCATGTGCCATTGATCTTTGGGGCTAGCAACGCCCGTGGCCAGGAGCATTCTCTGACGCTCAAAGATTAGAGGCTCCCAGTGCAGCACAAGAGGGACGTACGGAGATTATTATTATTATTATTATTTATTATTTATATAGCGCCGACATATTACGCAGCGCTGTACAGTGTATATATATATATCTTGTCACTAAGGGAAGCTTCACCCCACTGAGGTAAGTATGTAACTTTTTTTTCAATCTTTACTATTATTCATTGATTCACTAAACTGATAACTCATATCACAGCTACGCTAGCGTTTTCACGCGCAATCGCGGATTTGATATGAGTTATCACGGTTTAGTTAATCAAGCCCATAATATGATACTATAATTGCTCAGTAAACAAATCCAGCCATACACTAGACAATGTTTCCCTGTATGAGTAAAAGTCGGTTATTGAACATTGATGATTTTACCACCATGCGCCTCTCTGATAGGATTCAACAGAGTATTGATTAGATAGCTGATAGTTAGGCTTTATGCAATACAAAATGAAGTGAATTTGAGTCGTTTAAATAACGGTCTGGCTTGATCAATTTGTTTGGTCAAAATCAGTAGATAAAAGGTCCTAGTTTTTAATAGATATTCATTTGATTCAGTCTTTTTATTGTCAAATGTCTAATCTATTAAATGTCCACTCTATTAAAATGTTACATAATGTACCCCTACCCTTACTTTCTACAAGCAATGTGCATTTTACTGAAGAATTCAGAAATAATGAATTGCTGGACTTGTGTTGGAAAAATGTAGTAGCTCTAGTGAAAATAACGTAATAAAATAGATTTTTTTTTTTACAATATATTTTACAAATTAATTAGTCAGTCTTTGTTGTAAAATCTTTTCTCACCCTGATTTACATTCTGATATTTATTACAAGTGGTGACATTTTTAGTCCCATCAGGTATAGCTGTGCAGAATGTTAGTTTACTGAGAGTTCCAAGCCAGCATAAAATATACCTGGTGTCCCAGAATGCTTTGGGAGGAGAATTACGCAGAGCTAAACAGCCTAGGTTAAACAACACTGGGAGGGCAGAACCACAGACCTATGTAAGATGAATGAAGTGTTTCTGATGCTGAACAAGGAAAGTTACCAGAAAACTGGGTGTCTTAAAGGACAACTGAAGTGAGAGGTATATGGAGGCTGCCATGTTTATTTCCTTTTAAGCAATACCAGTTGCCTGACAGCCCTGCTGATCCTCTGCCTCTAATACTATTAGCCATAGCCCCTGAACAAGCATGGAGCAGATCAGGTGTTTCTGACTTTAAAGTCAGATCTGACAAGACTATCTGCATAAAAAAGAAACTTGGAGGGCGCTTGTATGGGTTCTCTATATAATACTTATTCACCCGCTGCTAACCAATTAAATGTGGGCTCCCACCTCACCACACATGGGATATAATTAGTTTGAATCAAAAAACAGGTTGCGCTGGGCTAGTATATAGCTGTGTTTCAATCCTAATACACTTGTAAATTCCTATAATCAGACCATAAATGGATCATAAATTCATAAAAGTATACTTTAATATTTATACTGCAAATAAAACTTTCCTATTTCATGAACATGATATAAAACCTCTAAAAAACATACAATTCATAGTGTCATACATATGTACATATAGATACCTGAATTATCAAATATCATAGGACACTTCCACATACATACATTCTTTCATACTCGGACCATCCAATGTGTGCAAAAAAATTTTTTCTTAAAATTTCTTAAATTGAAAAAGATTAAAAAAGGTTGAAAAAAGGGGGGGTTATGCCACTGATGTGGTTAGGTAAAAATTAGAGAGACCTTTATCTGAAGAGAGAGAATGCTTGTTTGAAATTGTAAAAAGTATCTGGAGGTAATCTTCAGAAAATGCTCTTTAGTATTCCCTGGTATCAGTTGCAGAAATACACTTCCTCAGCCAGGGTTATCTTAGATTGATAGTTTTGTTGTAAACAGATAATAGCTGCCGCAATGGGATCTCTTATCAGATGTACAAAGTGCGTCTGACAATAGTTCCGTAGTGTAAGAGTCTCATATGGCAACAATCCATGCGCGTAATTCAGAGGGTACTCACACTTCCCATCGGGTGCTTGATGCTTGAATCCACAGGTTCGGGCTCCGGCCGGCTGCTCAAGGCCTGTGTCAATGGGATCCACTCGCCCGTAGAGTTGCACTATGCGTTGCAATGACGAAGGGTAGTGCTTCCGGGCGGCGGCTTGTTCACTTCCGGGTGACGTCACCTACTTCTCACAGCTAATGTTGTAAGGTTGCCTGGTTACCGTAGTAAGGTATTTGGTCTAAAGGCCTGATTAGACGTTTCCAGGCTCCGATAGCGTCAATGCTATATCACCTCTTAGCATGTGATGCGTAGAAGAGTGGGCTTCAGATGTACAAAGTGCGTCTGACAATAGTTCCGTAGTGTAAGAGTCTCATATGGCAACAATCCATGCGCGTAATTCAGAGGGTACTCACACTTCCCATCGGGTGCTTGATGCTTGAATCCACAGGTTCGGGCTCCGGCCGGCTGCTCAAGGCCTGTGTCAATGGGATCCACTCGCCCGTAGAGTTGCACTATGCGTTGCAATGACGAAGGGTAGTGCTTCCGGGCGGCGGCTTGTTCACTTCCGGGTGACGTCACCTACTTCTCACAGCTAATGTTGTAAGGTTGCCTGGTTACCGTAGTAAGGTATTTGGTCTAAAGGCCTGATTAGACGTTTCCAGGCTCCGATAGCGTCAATGCTATATCACCTCTTAGCATGTGATGCGTAGAAGAGTGGGCTAACGCGTTTCAGCGGTCTCGGCCGCCTTTCTCAAAGCCAGTCTTTAGTGAACTGCCCGCCATACTGCATTTTGATTCAAGACTATCTGCATGCTTTTTCCTGGTGTTATTCAGATCTTCCTGCAGAGAAATAGACCAGCAGGGCTGCCAGGCAACTGGTATTGATTAAAAGGAAATCAATATGGCAGCCTCCGTATACCTCTTACTTCAGTTCCCCTTTAATAATTTACTGAATTATTATTATCATTATTGATTTATAAAGCACCAACATATTCCGTGGCTCTGTTCAAAGTAAGAAAACAAGCATCGGCTACATAATGATACAGACAATTATATACATCAAATATGGACACTGGTACAGAATACAGAAATTGTGATTACAATTACAAATGGAACATGATGAATAAAATGTAAAACAGAGTGCAAGCTAAAGACTGAGGCCTCGTTCACATTGCACACGTTGCCGTCTGTATTTTGGCAACATATGCGGGAGGCAGAACCGCATGAACCAACAGAAGTGCATAGACTGCACTGTCTCAGGTTCACATTACATGCGTTGCATACCGGTGCGTCCGCTAACGCATGCTGCACGCATTTTTTAGCAAAACGCGCGGCTGACCCATTAACCCCCTTTCTTTCCGAATTTTAGGGTCTTAAAGCGGTGCAATATTTTTGCACCCTTTCAGACCTTAAAACCTGGAAAAAAATCATGCTGCTAGGGAGATCTGCAGCAGCCTAGCAATCACTCACCTCCCTGGGCTCCCGCGCTGCAGTTAGGCCTCCATCCTCCAGGTGGAGCTGCAACTCTAAAGTGAAATTTGTGAAAAAGTTGAGATCTCACCAGCAGGAAGCAGAGCCCCAGAGGAGAGAAAGAAGAATGCCAGCCGACGTCGGGATCCCCGGGAGGTATGTAGAAATGCTCCCGCTGCGTGCACTGCTCGGCATACAGCCTCCAGCGGCCACCCCGAGCAAAGGTCGGGATCACCGCTCTTAGCTGTGGTTTTCCGCCCCGACCCTAGCTAGGGATAACCGCCAAGGAGGTTAACTACATGTAATGATCTGCTCAGCTGCCTGTGCAGGCAGGCAGCCTTTTGACCACTGTTCAGGTCTGCATTCTGCAGGTCTCTGGAAGAGAGACCTTTTGTCAGTATTGCAGCTTGCTGCTGAGGAATTTGCATATGTTTGTCATGCAGATTGCCTAGCCACATCCCTTGTGGGCTTGCTCTATAAAGAGCTATATTTCCCACAGTAAGTTGCTGGTCATAAGAGTTAGATCCTGTGTGACACTCGCCGGGAGTGTCAGCCTTGCTCTTTGTTGAAGATTAGCCTAGAGTAATCCCTGGAAACTGCACTGGGCAGGTTTCCTTAGTGCAGTTAGGATTGCTTATCTGTTTTGTTTGTCTGTTGCGATTGTCCTGTCCCAGCGGTGGTCGACAGGAAATCGTTCTGTGTGTCTGGGTGCTAACCGGAACAGCGGTTGTTACTGGTAGCCCCGTCTGATCTGTTTCCCTGGATCGCACTAGCATCCTGCGCTAGTGCTGTGGATCCTTCTGTTCTGCTACTCTGTACCTGGATCGCACTAGCATCCTGCGCTAGTGCTGTGGATCCTTCTGTTCTGCTACTCTGTACCTGGATCGCACTAGTATCCTGCGCTAGTGCTGTGGATCCTTCTGTTCTGCTACTCTGTACCTGGATCGCACTAGCATCCTGCGCTAGTGCTGTGGATCCTTCTGTTCTGTCTTCCTGGATCGCGCTAGCCACTTTCGCTAGTGCTGTGGATCCTATCGTTCGCTTATTCATGTTTTCGTGTCTGTCTTGTCTGCTACGAACGCTTGCTGGAGGCTCGGTGAGGTAACCGTTAAGCAAGCGCTCGCGTCCTCTGTTTCATGTTTGTCTGTCAGTGGTTAGTTAGGCGTGTTTGTCTCTATTGTGCTTATCACGTGGAGACCGCGCATAAACGCGTGCACTGTTGCGAATGAGTGCGGTGTTCGCGTTTAGCTAGCGTTTGTTATTTTCCGTATCTCCTCATTGTATGATTTGCTGTGCCTTTGCTACTCTCGTGCTCTGCCTTGCTGTAACCTTGTGTCACGTCTGGTGATCGCACCTCTCGCGATCGCGTTCCTATTTCATATCTGCTGTGGTGTGTGCACCGTCGCGGGTTGGCGACTGGTTTGGTGCACACACATACAATCTGTCTCTGTGCTCATTCTCAATCGCCTCTCTTGCGATTGCATTCCGTCCCTTCGTACAATCCCTGTCTGGCGTGTGTGGTAGGGCAGAGGAGCTGTTCCTCTGCACTCCACAGCTCCCCCTGTCGACAGGGATTTCCCTCTACAGGTGCATTGCACCTTCTGCTGGGTTCCCGCAAATTATACGTTTGTGGAGGATTTCCGCAGTGTCAGCGCACACGTCTTGTGCGCTGATAACGGAGAGAATTCCACAATCGTTACACTACAATGAATGGGATCAGCCATGCAACGCATATAAACGCAGATTGCATGCGATTATACACATTGCGTTCCGATCGCACGGCCATCTGCGGGTTGTAGTGTAAACAAGGCTTTATGCTGGGAATACACGGTTCGTTTTTTTAGGTGATTAGATGGTTCGATAGATAATTTCCGACATGTCCGATCTCCCTTTTGATCCTTTCGCCACTCGATTTCTGATAGAAGTGAATGGAAAAAGATAAGAAAAACGAGCGGAAGATAAGAGAATCGACTGCAGAATCGAGCGGCAAACACGATCGAGAGGAGAAACGTATGGCAGAAATGCATCGTGTATTCCCAGCATAAGTAACAAATTCCAAGACACAAAAAGGTGAGAGAGCCCTGTCCATGCGAGTTTACAAGCTAAAGGGATTGTCGGACTCTAATGCTGGGAATACACGGTTCGTTTCTGGCTCTCGCTTCTCCTCTTGATCGTTTTTGCCGCTCTATTCTGCAGTCGGTTCTCTTATCTTCCGCTCGTTTTTGTTATCTTTTGCCATTCACTTCTATCAGAAATCGAGCGACGAAAGAATCGAAAGTGAGATCGGACATGTCAGAAATTAACTATCGAACAATCTAATCTCCTAAAAAACGAACCGTGTATTCCCAGCATAAAGGCATTGTACTTTATGTCACTACAGAGCCTCTTTAAAGTGCACCTGAGTTGCACAATAAGAAAAAAATTACCTGGGGCTTCTTCCAGCCCCTCCCTTGCTTTCCTTATCTGTCACTTAGCTCCTCCGGTAAATGCCCTGTTATCCTTGGCAGTCAGGGTGTACTGTGCATGTGCAGCCCGGATCAGGCGCGACGGGGAGCACGAGCAGCTGGCCTGCGCCGACTGGCGAAGATAACAAGGCATCTACTGGCGTAGCAGGACGGCGAGGCACCGATTAGCTGGAAGGGGGCGGGAGGAAGCTCCAGGTAAGTATATATTTTTTTCTTATCATTCATCTCAGGTGCACTTTAAATAGTTTTTCTTTTGATGGTGTCCCTCATCTCCATCCCCCCAAAAAGTTGGGAAGTATGTCACAGTCGTAGACATGGCCGCTATTGCTTTTATATGCATATCATTTTTCTTATATACTTTTATATCAAATTTTATATACATATTGGGTTTTTAAAAACTAATCATTATCCAAAGCATACAAGGAGAAAGAGATGACTGCTGGGCAGAAAGGTTAAAGTTTCCCTTGGAGTTCTGCTTTAGTTCTGGTACTATTAGGTAATACAGCTTCCAAGAGAACCTCGTCATACAGGTGTTTTTTGCTTTGTGACAGAATTAACTATTTTGTCGCTTGATAGCATGCGGTGAGGTGATGCAGCCTTCTGGCAGCTAAAGGGTAAACACCCCCTCCTTTTGTACAGGGTAATAATGCCTGCCTAGCTCACTCTACACACTAGTAGATGGGGGAGGATATACTGGGACTGGGAGTGGAATCAGATTACACATCCTGCCTGAGAAGGGAGAGCCTGAGTCACAGAGGCAAGGGGTGGGGGGGAGCTTTGCAATGCTATCTCACTTGTCCATATCATTGCTGAGGAATCACTACTGATTTCACGGGACCTGGGCAATCAACAGGTCATGGAGGACATCTACCTCAGCTTGTAAGGATTCTGCTTTGGACCATGTGAGGGATACACACGCAGAAATGGCTGAGAGGTAAGGCTGGATCTGTGTGGGACAGAAGAACAAGTCTGTTGGACATTCTGGGCTGTGTGTGCAGCTGATAGTGTGGCTGAAGTTCCCAAAGTGTGACAAAGCACTACAGGGGGCTGAGTTCCCAGGACTGCTTTGCTCCAGACAGAGCTGATCCTGGAGGCTCTATTTGTCTGAACTTTATTGCTCTGGTCCAGTATACAGTGGCCAGTCTCCTAGCCTGGCCAGCACTTTCTATTCTACTCCCCAAGGTCTTATATTGTAAACCACACTAGTGTGTGCTGTAAACTTTGTTGGTTTCAGTTGGTTGCTCTGTGCAGCAAGGCTTGTGAGTGTTTTGCTATATTATTATGATCAGTTGTGAGAGAGTAGTTCTTAGGACTATCAATAAGAGATAACTTATAGTTTGTTTGTTTTTCGACTATCAAACATCTTTATTAAAAGTGAAGATTTACTAAAAGTCAAAATTACACACTTGTTATAGTTTTTGTTTTTTATTCTGTATGTACTGTAGGGGTATGAATTTTTTTGGACATAATAATAGAGATGTCTATGTGCTTTTATGATGATTATACAGCGTTGACCTATTTCATTGCACTTCACTGAATACAATTCATTCACATCAGTCTGTGTGCCTAATGGAGCTTGTGTCCCTCCTGCCGTCGCATACATGCAGTAGGGACGGTAGTTAATATCTGGATGACAACTTTTGTAGTACGGTTTTAGGTTATGGGAAGTAGAAAATGTAATTCAAAGGGATATGTATGTCCACACAGTGTCCTATGTCCTACAGAGGGAATCGAACCCATGAAAACGTAGAGTGAGAGGAAAAATAGACCAGGGCTGTTGTTCCTAGCAACAGGTCCAAAGTTACTTGTCCTTCAACATGACTGGGTATGATTAAGGGAAGGGTCTATGTTCGTTAACTGGATATGTTGCCTATAGCAACATTCAAGTCTTCTGTTTCAAAGGAAACGACTGAGAGACGGAGAGACAAGCCGTGTGGGTGACATCTGGTGCTAACATGGCGCACCTGCTTACAAAGGCCAAGCACTTTAAAACTTCTGACTGAAAGAATCTGGTTGCTAGGGGTAACCGCTTTATTGAGTTGCCGATACACTATACAATCTTTGTACAATTTTGCCAGCATCTGTGTACTATAAAACAGCAACAGATCGGATATGACTTGGGATATTTCAGCAAACCCCGAAAGCTCTGTACACACGCTAGATCTCGGTGTCGGAAAACGATTGGTACCCGACGGTTAGCAAGGAGCAAACGATGTCGGCGCACATTTGAATTCAGCAATGGTCTGTCGATCGAATCGTTACCAAAAGCCTGAGAATGAGGCTCCGGAAGTGCAAGATGTGCAACATGAGAGTACTTTGAATGGAGCGACTATTGTCTGAAACGATCCACCAGGACGGGTCGATCGACTTAGCTGATAATCACACTTTTTCAACATTGGGACACTTTTATTATTTTTTTTAGATGGTTCTCACCCAAACCGTCAATTATCGTTTTTTTTTTTTTACGACCACGATCTTGCGTGTGTATGGAGCTTAATACTACAGAAGACATGATAAGATTGACGATATTAACTTCAGCTTGTGTAGCGTTTGTGCCAATTACTAGAAATCTCCCCCATATAATTCAGTTGGTATTTGTAAATACGGTAATTGTATTTTTTTTTTACCCTCATATTTCCTTAGTGTCAGTTATTAGAAAGGGCCTCCATAGAATCTAGTTGCTAGGGGGTAACTGCTTTACTGTGCCTTATTTTTTCTCCTTGTTATAGTTGCTGAAAGGGGTTTACGCAGAGTTTGGTTGCTGGGATTAGCTTATTACTCTGGTGTTTCTTTGTAACAGTTATTGGAGGTCATATACAGAATTTGGTTACTAGGGGTAACAGCTACCACTGTTTCTATAGTTTTCATGCTGTCAGTTACTGGAAGTGACTTCTGCAGAATCTGGTTGCTAGGGGTAACAGTTCTACTATTCCCACGGTTTTCATTGTGTCAGGCACTGGAATTCACCTACGAAGGTTGCTCGGGGTAACATCTCCTCCGTGTAATTTTTTCTTCCAGTTAACTTTGTGCCAGTTACTGTGAGTCACTCGTGGCATGTGCTGGTTCTGAGCAATGGAGTTGTTTTTGCTCCAGTATTGTCATCATATTAGGTATCTTTTGTCACATATTCACCAGTAGAAAATGAGTGTTGGAAGGTCCCAGTGTCCTTTGCTAAGAAGACTACTGGGGCTTCTATATATATATATATATATATATATATATATATATATATATATATATATATATATATATATATATATATATATATATATATAGTAGTTATTTGTTATTACTATCATAGTATAGTTGCAGAGTGGCAACATACTAAACAGTGTTGTACATTAAATTGTTAAGGAGTATTGTATAATCATTTTGTTGTGATAAGTAGTGATGAAGTTATTGGCGAATGAAAGAGAGGAGCACTGAAATGTGAAAATTGCTCTGGTCCATAAGGGGAAAAACCCCGTAGTGGTGAACTAGTTAAAAGCATGAGAGAGTCACAGAAACCTGACACAAGAGAGGAGGAGGCACGTTCCATCAGGTGTACAATCTTAGGGTGCTCACACTTACAATTACTGTTGCCTGCAGGGATTGAGGCTCGATCCCTCAGGCAATAGTTCTCGGCTGAGTGCTGTACAGTGCTGTTCTGTTGCTGTGGAAAAGGCACGACGGGCAACACAGCTCAGAGTGGGAAGGAGCAGCACAGGAGCCTCAGCCTGATAATCTGGTGCACTGGATCTGTCGGTGAAGCATCATCAGGGCCAACACACACACACACACACACACACACACACACTAGATTCTCGGCAGAGATGGTCCCGACCTGCCGCCTCACACGAAAACCATGTGGGCTTGTACTGTGTACTTAGTCAGGCAGAGTCAATCTTAAGCTAGGTACACGGATGAGGCGGCCATTAAAGAGAGCCGTAGGTGGGCTCAAAAAATGCACACAAAAAAAAAGTAGACTACCTGATCCGCGGGGCTGAGCGGATCAGGTAGCCGCAAAAAACGCCGCTCCCATGGGTCACAGTGGCCCACTTTCACTTTTGTGACCTTTGGGTCAGGTAGCTGTAGTGAGAGATTGTGTGTCTCTCAAAGCGTGCAGGGAGGTGGGGAGAGGCAGGAGGCACGACCATAGAGAGGGAGCTGCCCAATGGCAGCTCAGGAAACCTTGCAGGAATGCCCCTGGCTGAGGGTTTAAACAGGGAATTCCTCTCCCCTGTGTTTACCTCCGAGATAGCGACAAACATTGTTGCTAATCTCGGGGGTCTATAGCGCGTGGGGGGGGGGGGGGCAGAGAGCGGCGGTTGGAGGACACAGAGCCATGTCATTAGGCAGAGGCTCTGTGTCGCATCTGCCCCCCGAAGATCCGATCGGGTTCTGTTTAAGGACCAGCTCTACCAAGAATGTAGCATGATTCCGGAGTATCCCGACATTGCCTAAATATTTGGCATTCTGGATATTTTGCAACACTAGCATCCTGCCGACCTGCGACTGCATCCTCACTACTCTGCCATGTGTCATGTGTCTTTCCTCCTCCCCTTCATAGCGCCTCTAGGCTAGTGATGCATTTGTACAGCGAATAGATTCATTTTAGTAATTTTTTATTTTAATGCATTGTGACTGTAATTTTACTCTTACTATCCTGGGCTACCAGAAAGTGATACATTTGTTTATTTACATTTGTTTTTACCAGGGCTGGGGAGTACAAAAATCATCAGAGTCCTACTCCAGGTACCCAAATTTGCTCAGACTCCTCAACTCCAACTCCTTAGTCTAATTTTTACAAAGGCTATGGATATGGTTCAAAAACCATCTGACTCCAACTCCTCAGTTTATTGAAAACACCAACTCCAACTCCAGGTTCCCAAAATTGCTCTGACTTCGACTCCAACTCCACAGCCCTGGTTTTTACTTTTGTCATTACGAATGAACATGGCCACTGATCGGGGTCATGTCCATTCATTCCAGGCACTTCAATTGGCTTGAGAAACACATGTTCCCCTTCACCAATCACTGCCATGTCAATCCCGCTGTGAACGAGCGGCAAGAGCACCCGCAGCAGCAACACTGGTTGAGTATATGCATCCATATAGACTAGCGCAGATAGTCATCCAAATAGGAAAAAGTGGTTAAAATGGATCCGAGGTGAACTTTTACTCATTGCATAATTGTGTTCCTTTCCTATTGTTTATAGGGCATTCCTCAAGCCAAATAATTTTTCGTTTTTGTTTTAATACTCGAATTCCCTATAAACTAAATAAACCACACCCACAGGTTTTCAGAGAGCCTTGGCAGTAGCAAGGGCTCATGGGAGCTCAGTCTGGGCAGGAGGAGGAGGAGGAGGTGTTACTAGTCATTGATTTCAGAGGCGGAGGGAGGAGGGGGATTAGGTTATTTTCACTAGCTAAGTGCTCAAGATACAGGTAAGCCTGCCTCTGTGTAATGTTTACAAACAACATGGCTGCTGTCATTGTATCACAGGAAGAAGTAATCATTTTCTATTAAAGCTGTTTGCAGCTAGATTTTCTATGTAAACTATCTAAACTTTAGATAAAATATATAGACAAGTTACTTGTTATAGTTAGTTTTTCATCTCGGATCCTTTAACTGTGAAAGGTTTGCCATCATTTTGCCTCCTGGTACCAAATGCAGTCAGATTTCACCCAAGCCTGTACGAAAAGCGATTCCTTCACTTGCTTTATACTACTTGCTATACTGCAGCGCTGTTTGACTTCATAAATTTTTTTCTTTTTTAAATTCAACTTGGGGCACTATGGGGAGCAAAAAAATGTAAAATGTAAAATACATAAGTACATATATACTTACACTTGTCCCTGAGTAAATGCACCATAAACTTTTTGCTCCCTTTGTATCTGTCACTTACCGGCAGATTTTTTCCCCACTATAATAGAAAAGTGATACAAATGCTTATCGGCAAGTTTTTGGATTAGTTCATCTCCGCATGGAGGATTCTCAAAGTTTTAATAGTTTTTAATGCTAGGTACACATGATACGTTTTTCTGCTCGATTTTCCACCCACTCAATTTTTCCGCTCGATTCGCTTATCTTCCGCTCTTTTTTCTTATGTTTTTCCATTCGCTTCTATGAGAAATTGAGCGCAGAATCGATCGGAAAGGAATATCGGACATGTCGGAAATGATCTATCAAATCCATCTATTGAGAGGAAAAACTTATGGTGTGTACCCAGCATAAAGCATTGCTTGAGACGACCTGCATAAAGATATTGTCTGGCCTGCCTACTCATGCCCACACAATTCTGGCTGTTGGACTTTGCCACTGCCATTAGAGGAGTGCCTTCGAAAATAAAAGAAATTGTGAGAAATGTCAGATGAACTGGTCCAAAACCTGTCGGTAAGAGATTCAGAGTTGACAGATATAATGCCTACTGTAAGTGACAGCTACATGGGAAGTAAAAACATGTGACAAATGTACATCTTATGTGTGTGCTTAAATACATTTAGATTTTACAGTTTTTGGCTATAGTGCTCCCTTAAGTGTAGCTGATCTGACGTGTGATGTAATGAGATAAACACATAGGCCTCAATTCACCAAGCTTTATCAAACACTTTATCAAACGTTTGATAATTTAACTTATAGGTAAAATCTAATTTTGAATTCACTAAGGTGTTATAGATTTATTAAACATTTTATCGATAAAACATTTGATAAATCTATAACATTTTACTGAATTCAAAATTAGATTTTACCCATGAGGTAAATTATCAAACGTTTGATAAAGTGTTTGATAAAGCTTAGTGAATTGAGGCCATAGGTACATCTAGTACTAGCCCTACTAGGAAATTGTCTGAAATCGCTTTCTGTTTTCCTATACAACAAGTTGCTATGTATGCAAATGAGGCAGCCAAATAGAAAGTCGAATTTAGTTCCATGTCCTGAAAAGTAAATAGAAGGAAAAACATGTTTATCTGGCTGAGGAAACAATGCTGATAAGGTTTTAGAGTCATTACTTCTGATTGTGTTGTAGCTGAATTAAGCAGATTTCAGTTAGAACTCACTTATAATAATATGAGACCCTGTTCTGTGTTAAGGCCCTCACACCCCTGACTTAAGTGGACCGAGGCAGCCAATAACGACCACCTCAGTCGATAATTAGGCTTGTGAACGGTAGGCGGCCACCCCCAACATCCAACCTGCAAGCTATCCACCAGGTGGATCTACTCATCCCCAGAGATGCCAATCCCCCGACGATCCTATTGTTTGTTCCCCTGCCCGCTGCATGATGACGCAAGCGCTGCTCATCGTCCCTCTGTCGTCCTCGTGCCCCTCCATAGCAACACAGCAAGTCGTCGGCTACACAGCTGACGTGTGTGCAGCCCGGCCCAGCGATGATGCCCTCGGGGATTAGGTCCTGATATCCTACAGGCGACATCAGTCAAAGGTGTGTACGCACCTTTACAGATCTATGTGTGTACAGATTGACATTGTATAAAAATCAACAGCGGGGACTGAAAAATTGTTTTTATTGTCATAAGTTCAGCTCTGCTTTAAAATGAAGTAAGAAAAAGCAGAGGTGTTGCCCTGAATCTGAATTTGTAAGGCTGATTTATATATATGTCTCATTTGCGTTTGCTTCTTATGCCTGTTATTACCCTTTGCTTGTAACTTACAAGGTTTCATTATAGCCAGGCTACACTGCCATTATCAAATTATAGGTTGTGCTGTTATGGGGATTATATAAATTGAGGTTGTACAACTCCTAAATGGTCTCACAAGCTCTTCCCTGGCCACACTGTGATGTTCTGGAAGACGTACCTTTGAGGCTGATGGTTCGTGACAGACCTTTTTGGGGAAAGGGGGGGGGGGTGGTAAGG
Organism: Hyperolius riggenbachi; assembly: GCF_040937935.1. Lineage (NCBI taxonomy): Eukaryota > Metazoa > Chordata > Amphibia > Anura > Hyperoliidae > Hyperolius > Hyperolius riggenbachi. The sequence continues at coordinate 51,816,773 of NC_090657.1, read as the reverse complement.
GAGGGCTTGTCTGCACTTTGGCAACTTTTGGGGGTTGAATCTCACATGTGGGATTTTAATTTCTTCTGTGGAAACAGCAGCTGTAAAACTGATTAAAGAGGAAGGGAAGGAGTGTTAGCTGAGCAACAGGCAGGATTTCAGGGCTCACTGTTGTGCCTTGTTAAACAAGCTTGGACTAAGCCTTTTTTTAGTAGAATGTAATTGTTACGCTTTTCTTTTCTCTTATAAAGCCCTTCTTTGGTTAACCACCTTGCTGCTAGTCCTGACTGATTTTTGGACAACGCTGATCCCGCTCAGTATTATTGGCTTAAGCAATTGTTCGTTTGGATGCTCATGCACAGTCTGTGGACTCCTGTTTCTTTGTGTTTGGGAGCAGGGAGCAGGCGATCTTTAATTGGTCTGTGAGACTTTTTTGGATGCCTCCTTGTTTTATTGGTTGAAGAGCTCCCATCAGAGCTGATTTATCAAGGGCAATGCAAAGAAAACTGGAGAAAAAAAAACTGGAGCCGCTTCCAAAAGTCACTTATTATAACCTTCTTTCATTTAAACCTGGAACCTGATTGGATGGTTGCACTGAGACACGTTTTCCAGTTTTATTTGATCCTTTGTTGATAAATCAGCCCCTCTGCATCTCTCACCGCTCCCACTTATATTTTCTATAGGTAGTATGGTGCTACCCTAAAGACCTACCAAATTAAAAAAAGCTAAGACCATGGCTAGTGCTTACTAGTTCACCACTACCTTGCGTAATCACCCTTCCTTCCTCTTTTTCTCCATAGATAGTGGGGTGTGCAATTCCCTCATCCCAGGTAACTGTGCCTGTGTTTGGGCTGGGACCATGGCATTCCTATCTAGCCCAGTGGCCCTAGCTGGCCATAGAGTAACATTAGATGGCGCATTCATGTACTCAGGCCACCTAGTGTTAGTAAAGGAATCAGCACTATCTCTGCTGTTTGTTTTCTTCTTTAGGTTAAGAAGGGCTCTAAGCTATGTATATGGAATAATAGATTTTCATCATTCATAATGATTGTTTGTGATTATTTCAGGTAACGCTGTACTGTGTGCACAGGTGACTCTAGCATTGGGCACCTTCCCCTTAAGCAGTTAGCTATGGTAAAAAGAATCTTCCTGCTGTTGTTGTTGTTGAGTCAATCGGATGCCTCATGCGTATTCTCCGCTCTCCATAGGACAGACCAGACTGCTCTACAAGCAGCCAAGCATGACTGTATGAGGATTATTTACAAACTGTCACCAGAAAAGTTAATGAAATATTGTTTCCGGTGACAGAACGCCTTGTGTACTTGGTTTTAAAGATAACTCAAAGCAAGTTAAGAGTAAGATAACACATAGCCTCTGGATGCTGTAGGTGCTTCCCATGCCCTCCTCGCTGCAACTCGCCAAGGTCCTCCAGGAATATCAGGACCGCGCTCCTCCTCTGGCACAAGCGTGGCTATGCTGCACCCGTGCCTGCACAGCAGCTCAGATCTGTTTGCTGGGCTCCTACCTGAAGAGGAACATGGCCAATCTTCATTCCGACAAGCCCTTGTCGGAATTCTTCAGGAGGGGGTTCCACGCTCAGCAACGGGAGATCGGAGGATGGTGTTAGAAACATCTATAGCAGGGATGCCAAACTCCAGTCCTTGAAAGCCTCACACATTTTTGGTACAGCTTGATGAGATTGCATCCGGAAAGTGTGGTTCATCAAGTAGAAGACATTTTTCCATTTCTCAGTCCATCCTAAATACTGGCTTGGATATGGCCTTCAAGGACAGGAGATATTGATCTATAGGATCAATACCTCGGATCTATAGGATCCAGAGGCTTCCTTCTTCTTAGGTAAGAATGTGTTTTTGTACCCATGGTTCTCCTCAGATTCACTTTATAGCAGTGGTTCTCAAACTTTTTTGGGTGAGGGCGTCCTTGATGGCTTTGAAATTTTTTCAAGGCAACCTTCGGCAAAAACACCTTCTGAAATGCCATTATGACCCTTCCTAAGTAGCGTCCCCCCTCTAAGTAGTCAGTAACTGCCCCCCCTGGCAGCTACCCCCCTCCAACTTCAACCATGGCTGCTAGGACTTAAGGTTAACTGGGGGGTAATGCAGCTGCATTGTATATCAACGTGCAGTTGCACTGCCTGATGAGATTGCACAAAGAATGGGGATGCATGCTGAGGCACCCCTGGGAGGTGCCTAGGGCACACCAGGGTACCGCGGCACCCAGTTTGAGAACCCCTGCTTTATAGTAATGGCATGTCTGCCGCCATTATTTGTTGCTGTAAAACCTCTGAGGCTCTAGACATTGGATTGTGATGTGAAGCCTGTGTGGATCGTGCACTTGGGGTTGAGGTGCTTTGAGTTGCACAGAGGGTGTGCCTCTAACTCACTGCTGAAAGCATTTGGAGGGCACCCCTGTGGTGCTTGACCTTGGACTAGAGAAATGGCTTGGCATGGTTGATAGCTTCATGAATTCTCTTTAAAGCATAATAGAAAGTATCTGTTGTTCATGGACTTGAGCCATTCATATTCAGAGCAACCTATTCATGGAGTCACGGCACTGCCAATGAACAGGCTCGGTGCCAATGCTCAAGTAATAGCAAGTGGCACATGGTGTTTTTGTCTGCGATATTCCCTGCGAGAGTGCATAAAAGATGAATGTGGATGGACTACGTAAAGGGGACTGTTGTCATTTTGAACAAATTGATGGTGTTGTAGCGTTATTTGCAGACATGCTTGTTTGGTGAGTAATTTGGCGTGTCTCACACTCTAGGCTGGCATGGTTGAGTTTACCTGGCACTACAACATTATAATGCAGTGACTGTATGACAACTGAAGGCCTGCTAACCATATAAAACTGATTTCAGCTGTTATTATTGTAGCGTGATTAAAACGGGGCCTGACAAATACCAGGAGCCAAATAGCCATTGAACCATAAAAAACTGCAGCAGGCGTATAACTTTTTAAATGTTTACTCTGATCATGAATGGACCTGACTTCTGAATTGAGTATTCATTTTTCCATGTCTGATAGAGGATAAAAATAGGTATCTCTTTGCCTGAGACAGCATGATCCTATTCCTGCCCAGTTAGTCAACTTGCAGTTCCAACATGTGGAAAAATACAGAGAGCCCGTTTCACTAAAAGTACGTACATCCAACCAACTGAACGACCAACTCATGTACATACTGCGCGCGCAAGCAAAACGACGGACTACAGGACATAGTAGCATTCAGTACTAGTGCGTAGTTCAAATGATATAGTACACATGTGGCAAACTGCACAATATTAGCCCAACAGTCATGTGAGTCGGCCCGCCAGTTGGCACATTGCCTGTTATCAGTAGCTCTTCTAGTGGTTTGCCACTCATACACATGCCTGATTGTCAACTAGAGCAGTGTTTCTCAACATTTTATTGGTATGTACCCCTTTTAAAACCCTGTACTCACCAAGTACCCCCTAGCATAGTAAATATTATCATAAGTACCCCTTGACAAATATACATTTAATTATAGTACATGCTAATTGGTTCTAAACAATGTCCAAGCATTTACGGTTGCTTTATATTAGCTAAAATACTAATTTAGTGATGTTTAAATAAGATTTATCATTTTCTAAAACTCTAAATTTGTTATTCTTGGTTAAATATATCAAGTCCGAGTACCCCCTGGACCCATCAGAAGTACCCCCTGGGGTATGCGTACCGCATGTTGAGAACCTAGGAACTAGAGGACCAAAATCAGACAGCAATCAGGTGGATTGGTTGAGCTTTAGTATGGGCCTTAGGGCATTTACAGTAATTCCTGATGCCGGGAATACACTGGTCGTTTTTGCGGCAGGTAGATGGTTAGATAATTTCCGACATGTCTGATCTCCTGTTCAATTGTTCCCGCTCGATTCCTGATAGCGGTGAGTGGAAAAAGATAAGAAAAATGAGCGGAAGAAAAGAGAATCGAAACGACCCGTGTATTCCCAGCATGAGGATCGCCAGATTGTATGCTCTCAAGACCAGGGTCCTCTTCATAGTGTTTCTTGTTTATGTTGTACTTTACCAAATGAACATGTACCAGTATTGGTGATGTTTCAAACCATACATCAGTTATGTCTGTATTGTGTTGCTGGATGTCCTGATTGTACAGTGTGCTTAACTACCCATGTGTCTATGGTCCCCGCTATTAACAGTTTTGTATTATGTACAACGCTATGGAAGATATTGGTGCTATATAAAAAAAATAATAATCATAAATGATGCAACAAACATGGACTCAATGTTGTTTTTAAAGAGTATGTTGTTATAAATTTAGGAACACAGTCTTATATTTAGTTCCCACACTCCTCTTCATGCATGGCACGGCCATACTGCACCTGTGCACTAAGTCAAAACCACTCGTGCGGGCACAGTACGGCTGCACTTGGGGGGGGGGGGGGGGCGTGTGGCCTCACAAGCATATCAAACAAGCTCTTCACGAATATGTTCCGGGGGTGACTGCCCCGCAACGGTGGCTTCCCTCTTTGTTGGTAAGTATCTAATTTTTTTTTTTTTTTACTGCTTCGGGTACACTTTAAGGTCACTAATTGTCTAGAGGGACATTTAAGCCTCAATTCACTAAGCTTAACTCCTGTCTTTAATAACTCTTCTGAGCTGTTTTACAGTTATCACAATTATATCACCATGGTGATAACTGTAAAACAGCTCAGAAGAGTTATTAAAGACAGGAGTTAAGGTTAGTGAATTGAGGCCTTAGTGTCCCTAATGTTCCTATAATAGTTCTAAAGCTTAGGGAAACTATGTAACCTATCGCTATGTTTTATGGTGTGGAAGGAAAATAATTTTCTGGAGGAAATTTACACAAGCATGGTGAGGACACCTAAACACTGAGGGATACCTAGCACCGGACAGCAACAAGTTCTTGCCACTTAGCTGCCATGCTGTGTTGAAGCTCTGGGTAGAAATTCTTTGGTTGGCTGGTCAGAAATCCCTTATACTGTCACTTCCTGCACCACAGAGTTTCACACTGTCACACAGCCAGCTTTCCCAATACTTCAGTCATTGCCCTGCCCCCTTACAATCTGGACAAGCAGCAGCTCCTCTCAAAGTCCTCTGTTTTCAAGTCAACATCATGTGACCAAAGTTGAACAGTATTTCTAGATGCAGAAATCTGCTTTGACACTAAATGCTTACATTTGGGCACTTTGGTTTCAGAAGCCATTAGTTTTTGTTCCGAATTGGTCTTTGAAATTGACATTGAAATTATATTTGATTTCCCCACCATGTGATGGTTTACACAACGACACCTATCTGCCTCTAGTATATTGATGTCCTTGTCCACACTGAGACCACTACTGTGAAGTGAATTTTTAAAGCTCTCTTGTGACTATTGATTTGTGTCCTTAAATAGCTGTCGCTGCTGTGCTGCCTAGACATGCTCGTTTAAAAGCTGTCTTTTTTTTGTTAAACGAGTTTGTGCTCAATGACACTCATTGTGTTATTTTGCACGTGATCAGCTATTTGGCATGTGTGCTTTTTGAAAGGCAAGAGCGCCTTACTTCCTGTTTCCTTCAGGCCCTTCTTACCATACTGTTTAATCTTTGCAAACTCCTGAAGGAAAACTCATGACGGTCTTATGTGACCGACAAGTCACTCAGTCCAGCAGAATGCAGTGTTAAGTCCTGGCCTGGGTGACCTCCCAGGCTTAAAGCAGAATTCTTGATGGTGGAGTAGAGTTGATTAAAGTGGACCTGTACTCAGATCTCCCTCTCTGTGCTAAAAGATAAGCAACAACATACCTTAAAAGAAAAATATTTCTTTGTTACAGCTTATACAAATCCTGCAATAAATCTGCAGTGTGTCTAGTTCCTGCTTTCGTGGAAGCAGACTGAGGGCTGGTGCACACCAGAGCGGTTCTGGAGCGTGTTTTTAAAACGCGTGCAGGGGGAAATCCGCTTGGCTAATAAAGTGAATGGGATGGTGCACACCAGAGCGGGTCGTTTTTCCCACAAACGCAAACTCGGGGGCTGCAGCATTTTTTAGATTTCTGAGGCATTTCTGCCTCAATGTTAAAGTATAGGAAAACGCTAGATCAGAGCGGTTTTCCAGGCGTTTTTGTTACAGAAGCTGTTCAGTAACAGCTTTTACTGTAACAATTTATGACATCTGCTACACAAAAACGCTCCAAAAAAGGCTAGGATTGTTTAGAAAACCTCTCTAAACATGCCTAGAATCGCTCTGGAATCTGCTTCAAAAACCTCTAGTGTTTTGCAGATCTGCTAGAGGTTCTTGGTGTGCACTGGGCCATACTGTTAACATTCTGTGTTTACAAATTAGCTGCTCTGCCATGGCAGTCAGCTGACACAGCTGGGAGATCAAATTACAACTTGTGATTAGTCAAAGTAGAGGGTGAACAGTCACCCTGGAATTTAAAAATACAAATGGACACCGGGAGCCCAAATGGTGCAGTACGTCACAAATGCTGTGAGAAGCAAAACAATATAAACAGAAGGTACTCACAAAGGGAGGTTGCAAAGGAGCAACCAACCACTGCAGGCAGGTGGAGATCAATAAACCGACTCCACTCGGGGGGGGGGGGGGGGTCCATGCTAGCCAGGTATAGTCACACTTTTTGAGAAAAAGGCCCGAGGGGCCCGTAAACTGGGTCCAAGTTTATCCCAAACCATATCTTTAACATTTGAAAAACCTGATCAATGTATCTCACACTTGTTTCATTTTTCCCCAATTATGAACAAAAGATTGAAAACTCTAAGGGCTGGTTCACACTTGGCGCTTTTTCAGGGCTTTGCTGATCTCCAACGATCAGCAAAGCGCTGCTACTAATGTATCCCTATGGGAAAACACATTGGCGTTTGCGATTTCGATGAATCGCAAATGCACTGCATGCAGCGTCTTTGGGCCAATTGAGCTGTGATTCTCGTTTTATTGACTGGAATCACAAATGCAAATCGTGCAAATAGCTATATTTTCCCACTGAATCGCGATTGCGGACCCGAACGCGATGGCCAGGAGGTGGCAGGAAAGCGCCCAATATGAACCGTCCCTAAAAAAAATTGCTTGGGTCTCTGAATCAAAAAAATCACATTCAATCCTAGACCATTCAACTTTCATAAAAATTGTTAAGAAAAATCAGACACTCCTGGGCAAAAAATAAACACTCTGTAGTATTATGGATGGCAATACAACTGTCCAAATTTAGCTCTTGGAAAGTTATGTTGAGTGAAGATTTCAGGTGACCTAATGCAACTGTGTACAGTCCTTGAGGCTGGCCTTGTATTAAAGTGTAGTTAGAGAAATGCAGAAGGGAAACAATCCCCGGGCCCCTTTTTTTACAGGCTGTCCCCTACTTACAAAGGGTTTGGTTTGCTAAGGGCATTACAGTTGAGTCCTGTGTTATGGTGAAACGATTTACTCTTAGACAACTCTGGATTTGGACATACAGTACAACATAAGGAATGTTTTTTGGGTTGTTTTCAGTGTGTTTTTTATTTATTTTTAGTTTTAGAGTTTTTTTATTGACAAAAAGTCAAAGTTTACAAACCGTATTACCTAATTGTTGCTCCTACAAGCTGCAGTCTAAGGACCATACTGAAAACAGTGTTCACACAATACAAGCACAGGGATCCAATGAACGGTGCAGTTAGAGTTCAATTTATTTTTAGCTACTTACTAAAGTTTATACAATATTGTAACACACAATAACAAAAATATGTCATAACAAAAACAGTATTGTATGTGTGTATTTTGTACATGGAGGCTACTTTGTATATCTGAATCTTTGTAACTTGGGTCGATTGTAAGTAGGGGACTGCCTGTAATGAGTAACACTGGCCCCAAGTTAATGTTTATGTTTTATAAAACTCATGCGAAAAGGTTTGGATCTTCCAGTTTTGATGGGATGGCGAAGAATTGGGAGTTGGGACTTCTGTCATTTACTCAGTTGCTTCCTGTGTCTCCCCATTTCTCCACAACAGTCTCACATAAAGACACAGTGAGCACTTAGGCCTAGTCCACACTAGGTCCGGAAACGTATCCATGGCTCCGTTTTTCAGCCCTGATGAAAAACGGAGCCCCGGATACTAATGTTAAAAATAGCAGTCGTCCTCATCCAAGAAAAAAACGGATCCGTCTGCGTTTGCAGGGACCCATTTTCAAAACCTGAACGGAAGATCTGCTGCATTTTCACGCAACGGATTTGGACCCAGATACACGGAGCGGTAATTGCAGGCAATGGGAAACCGGATTTCCCCCTACACAGGCACATTTTTGACACAGAAACTGATCCGTTTCTGTGTCAGCTGGGGAAGGGGGGGGGGGGGGGTAGGGGGCCGCCATGCTGGAGGGTGATAACAGGCAGGACAGGGGTGGCAGCGGTCGGCGGGTCCCCCGTCCCCGCTACCCTTCCAGCTAGTTTCAATCGTTTAAAAATAGTTTAAAATCAATATAATGTAGCAGGCGGTGAGCATGGAACTTATTTCCTTGCGGCCCACTGCTGCCGCATCACTTCCTGTAATGCCGCCCTCTGATGTTCATTGGACGGCATTACAGGAAGTGATGCGGCCAGCAGTGGAGCGCATGGAAGTAAGTTCTACGCTCGCCGCCTGCTACATTATATTGCTACAATGTGGGGAGCACCATCCCCTAGAAAATCAATATACCACCCCAAGATATGAGTGGGGGTGTCTTAAATACAGCTGTAGTGTGCAGAACGGTCAAAAAATCAAAATCGTAAACCAGAACCTCAAGCAATGACCTCAAAATAACCGCACCAGAACAGTATAATCAAATTATAATAATATAACATCCTTTATTAGAAATTACAAACATTAAAAAATCTTTAAAACATGATGGGGAAACAAATAAGCCCACAGTATCGGAGAACTGGCGGAATAATAAAGTGCTAGTGACAATAATGCAACCTTTCAATCATCAATACTATAACACTGACCGTGCATGACCTTACAGTGTTCCACATAGTGGCATGTAGACAAAGAAACATATATAATGTGTACAATGATATTCCAAATTCAATGTAGGAAACAGATGAACAAGTGGAAAAAGAGTGAACAACATAAAAGAAGGGGGGTAGAGGATTACCCCTGAAGTGAAAAACCAAATAGATTACAGTGACTGGAGACAACCGATAGTGTGCACATAGGTATAGTGCATAAGGAATAGGATGAGTAGATCAAGATGGTGGAAAGTAAGAGCAAGTCCAAGAATCCCAGAGTGATGAATAGGTTCCTACCAGTATAGTTCCTCCACGGGTCCCCACCGCCGCTATCGCGATTCGCCACCTATAGTGTGGCTTTTTCGAAGCTTCGAAAAAGCCACACTATAGACCCGGGTGGGGACCCGTGGAGGAACTATACTGGTAGGAACCTATTCATCACTCTGGGATTCTTGGACTTGCTCTTACTTTCCACCATCTTGATCTACTCATCCTATTCCTTATGCACTATACCTATGTGCACACTATCGGTTGTCTCCAGTCACTGTAATCTATTTGGTTTTTCACTTCAGGGGTAATCCTCTACCCCCCTTCTTTTATGTTGTTCACTCTTTTTCCACTTGTTCATCTGTTTCCTACATTTGAATTTGGAATATCATTGTACACATTATATATGTTTCTTTGTCTACATGCCACTATGTGGAACACTGTAAGGTCATGCACGGTCAGTGTTATAGTATTGATGATTGAAAGGTTGCATTATTGTCACTAGCACTTTATTATTCCGCCAGTTCTCCGATACTGTGGGCTTATTTGTTTCCCCATCATGTTTTAAAGATTTTTTAATGTTTGTAATTTCTAATAAAGGATGTTATATTATTATAATTTGATTATACTGTTCTGGTGCGGTTATTTTGAGGTCATTGCTTGAGGTTCTGGTTTGCTACATTATATTGACTTTAAACTATTTTTAAATGATTAAAACTAGCTGTTGGGAGAGCGGGGAAGGGGGGACCCAGGTCCCCACCACTTTTGTTTACAAAAATGGATCCGTTCTGCAGGGCACAAGTGGACCTAGCCTAACACGAGAGGGTGACAGCAATAAAATACTGGAGAAGATTTTTTTTTCCCTAATCATCAACATAAGAGTTAAAAAAAAAAAAAAACCTGTGTCCCTGATGAAAAAGTGAACCCCACTCCACTTCCTGTCTGTGCCAAGTGTCACAGGGGCTAAAGGAGTACAAAATTCAAAAATAAAAGTTCAAAATTGGGACAATAAACCCTAATGGTAATTAATTATGTTATAGGACAACTAAAAATAAAAATTTATGGAGGCTGCCATATTTACTTAATTTTGGGCAATACCAGTTGCCTGGCTGTCCTGCTGATCCTCTGCCGTCAAAGCCCATGAACAAGCATGCAGCAGATCAGGTGTTTCTGACATTATTGTCAGATCTAACAAGATTAGCGGCATGCTTGCTTCTAGTGTGATTCAGACACTACTGCAGCCAAATAGACCAGCAGGGCTGCCAGGCAACTGGTATTGTTTAAAAGGAAATAAATATGGCAGCCACCAAATACTTCTCACTTGTCCTTTAACCTATTCATTTTAAACTAGTTCTTTAGACTTTCAGTATATAATATTTGAAACACGAGGTTATAAGCAGGATGCAAGTTTTTTTGTTTTGTTTTTGTCTTTGGCTCTTTCACAACTTGTTTAAGGCCTGTAACCCATGAACCATTTGCTTGCAAAACAACAGCCTGTGACACGTGGACCAGCTGTGTAAACGCTCTCACAGGGACCTTATTCATCAACATGTCTGCAGGAAGAGCTGTTCTTGTTGCCTGTACCATCCAGCTTCTCTTTCTTTCCATTGTACCAGTACTGTATTTGACAGTAAAATGTGAATCAGATTGGTTGCCTTGCCAAATAGGAACTTGTCTTGTAAGTTTATATGGCCTCCTGAGCTGCACTGTACATGTGGTTGCCATGTGTCTAGGATCACCCTTCTAACACCCCTTTTGCCAGCTACCCACCATTCATTGTTCCAACTCTTTAGTCAACATCATTTAATACACACCTTTAGTCAATGCTAAATGTAATTGTGCCTTCTTTAAACAGAAGGTATTTTCAATGAAAGTGTACCTGGGATAAGAGTTGTGGGTGTATTTATACTTACCTGGGGCTGCCTCCAGCCCCATGAGGTGCGTGGGGTCCATCCCCATCCTCTCCGGCTATTCCTTTCTCTTCTAAATCGTCTCGGTAATCAGGCCAGATGCGGCCAGTCGTGTGCGGGCCGGCCGCATGCACTCCCCTGCTGTGTTCCTGTGCGTCGGAGCTTTCTGTGCCTGCGCAGACGCAGTACTCCCGGCTGCGGGACCCCACACACCTAATGGGGCTGGCGAAAGCGCCAGGTAAGTATAAATACACCCGCAACTCCCCTCTCAGGTTCTCTTTAAGTGAGCAACCGTGGTTTCCCATGATGCCTCACTCCTGAATATGCAAATCATCTCTTTATGGCCCTGAGTGCCAGGCTGCACATCCAGAACCGCTGGTGTATAGTGGGCCTATAGCTAATCAATTTTACAAAGCCACACCAATCCAACATACATACAGCCTGTTTTAGCCTTGAGGTCTTCATCGCTGCATGGCATGGATTGTTATGGGATAAGGCTTGGACCAGTACTAAGGAATAACCAAACAGCTCATAGTAACCCAGAACCACTAGGAAAATATAAAGAGCTAAAAGAGACCATCTTTAGTCAACAGCATGGTCACATGACCTTAATTGCTCCATGCACATTACAGTATTTATTTTTTACAGACAACAGGCAGTCTATATGCCTTATCACTTTTTTGATCAATAAACTGTCTGAGATCAATTGGAAGTTGATAGCTCAGGTATGATGGGTGAATCAACACACTATTAATCAAAATGATTGAGCCTTCTAGAAAGCTTGGCCCGTGCATGCCCTGCGTAATCGTACAGTTTGTGGAATAAAACATAGAGTTGATTTATGGCCTTCACATTCTCACTTCTCTTCTGTGGCATGAAATATGCAGTATTCTGGAGGCAAACGACAGACCACAAACAAATACCGGCCAGCGCAACGTGTATAAGGCTCTGCTTGTGTAAATATTATGTGGAGGTGACATTCTTTTACAGTCACTTTTGCCAGTATGATTTCTACAGGCTGTGGCCATTTTCACTGTTGCTAAGTGGAGAAGCATGTCAAGCACCTGGATGAGGACTAACATACTGTATGCTTTCCTGGTCACTATAGATCAATCCTGCTAATGCAGGAGTTAAACAACCTTTTAAGGGGAATCTGAAGTGAAAATAAACTGATGATGTAATGATTTGTATGTAGCATGTGGCTGATTTGTATGTGTAGTCCAGCTAAGAAATAGAACATTAGTAGCACAGATATGAGTCTCATATTGTTACCAGTACAGGAAGATTTGAAGTGGATCCGAGATGAACTTTTACTCATTGCATAATTGTGTTCCTTTCCTATTGTTTATAGGGCATTCCTCAAGCCAAATACTTTTTTGTTTTTGTTTTAATACTCTAATTCCCTATAAACTGAATGTGATGATTTGCTCAGCTGCCTGTGCAGGCAGGCAGCTTTTTGACCATTGTGTAGGTTTGCATGCTGCAGGACTCTGGAAAGAAGAGCTTCTGTCAGTTTTGCAGCTTGTGCTTGCTGAGGAATTTGCATACGTTGTCATGCAAATTGCCTGGCCACATTCATTGGAGGCGTGTACTATAAGTACTATGTGTGTCCCACAATGCTTTGCTGTTCATAAGGAGTCTTCCTGTGAAACACTCTGGAGAGTGTCAGCCATGTTCTTTGTTTGAAGATCAGCTTAGAGTAATTCCTGGAAAACTGCACTAGGCAGGTTTCCTTAGTGCAGTTAGGATTGTTTATCTGTTTGTTTGTTCTGTTGCTGTTGTCCTGTCCCAGCGGTGGTCGACAGGAAATGGTTCTGATCTCTGTTCTTGGAGTATAGCTGGTGCAGCGGTTGCTACCAGCTATCTCTTCTGTTCTGTTCTGTCTCTTGGGATCGCGCTAGCCACTTTTCGCTAGCGCTGTGGATCCTTCTGTTCTGTCTCCTGGGATCACGCTAGCCACTTTTCGCTAGTGCTGTGGATCCTTCTGTTCTGCTACTCTGTACCTGGATCGCACTCGCTTGTCGCTAGTGCTGTGGATCCTATCTCTCGCTTGTCCCTGTTGTCGTGTGTCTGTCTTGTCTTCTACGACCGCTTGCTGGAGGCTCGGTGAGGTAACCGTTAAGCAAGCGTTCGCGTCCTCTGTTTCATGTTTGTCTGTCGATGGTTAGTTAGGCGTGCTTGTCTGTATTGTGCTTATCACGTGGAGACCGCGCATAACCGCGTGCACTGTTGCGAATGAGTGCAGTGTTCGCGGTTAGCTAGCGTTTGTTATTTTCCGTATCTCCTCATTGTATGATTTGCTGTGCCTTTGCTATCCTCGTATTCTGTTCTGATCTGCCTTGTGTCACTTCTGGCAATCGCCTTTCTTGCGGTTGCGTTTCTGTTTCGTATCTGCTGTTGTGTGTGCGCGGTCGCGGGGTGGCGACTAGATTGGCGCACGCACATACAACCTGTCCCTTTGCTCGTTCTCATTCGAAATCGCTTATCTTGCAATTGCGTTCTGCGCTTCGTTCAATTCCTGTCTGGCATTTGTGGAGGTACAGAGGATTGGTTCCTCTGCACTCCCCAGCGCCATCTGCCGACAGGAATTTCCCTCTACGGGTGCGTAGCACCTTTTGCTGGGTGCCTGCAATTATACGCTTGTGGAGGATTTCCGCCGTGTCAGCGCACGCATTGTGCGCTGCACACGGAGAAAGTTCCACAATAGTTACACTGAACAAGCCTTGCCCACGGGTTTTCAGAGAGCCTTGGCAGTAGCAAGGGCTCATGGGAGCTCAGTCTGGGCAGGAGGAGGGGGAGGTGTTACTAGCCAGAGATTTCAGAGGCAGAGGGGAGGAGGTATTAGGTTTTTTTTCAGAGGCTGAGTGCTGGGTGTAATGTTTACAAACAACATGGCTGCTGTCATTGTATCACAGGAAGAAATAATCATATTCTATTGAAGATGTTTTCAGCTAGATTTGCTGTGTAAACTATCTAAACTTTAGATAAGATGTATAGACAAGTTACTTGTTATAGTTAGTTTTTCATCTCAGATCAGCTTTAAGACACTTCAGTTGTTTTCTATGCAAAAGAGCTTCTCTGAGCTCTCCGACCAAGCTTGGTTGGCTACAGTGCTGTTTTCTGAAGCGCTTATCTCAACCTCTCAAGTCTCTCACTCTCACTGTTTCTGTTCTGTTTCAAAGTTTAAAATACAGGGTATACTATGTAAACTGCAAATATTAGAGAATGATGCAATGTTATAAAAAAAAAAAGCTATATGAGCTATATATACTGAAAATTAAAATACAATACTCTTTTTCTTTGCTACTAATGTTCTATGAAGGATCATTATATCATACTTTTTTTCGCTTCAGTGTCACTTTGATGGGTAAAGCCTTGTGCACGATCTGGATGATACTTGGCTAAGGCAGCCGATAACGACAGACTCTGACGAGAATCTAGCATGTGTGCCCCTAATGCCCGCCGATACCTTGTCCAGTGATCAGCCTGGCGGATCGATTTGGCCAAGAGCTGTGTACTTCCCACTCCCGTGCCGCTCTGTTGGCCCGCTGCTCCCTGTATAGCAACAGAATACATTACATATTGCTAGCCTGAAGGCTTACAACGCATCTGTACAGCCTTGGCCCTGCAATGTCTCCCGAGGCATTGGGGTCCCGATCCCCGCCTGGCGACATGACTTGTACCTTGTGTACGAGGCTTAATTCTAGGCACAGATAATGGCTCAGTGCAGAGGCTGAAATCCAGTAGCCAATTTTTATTATTATTAAGAATTGTTCTCATTAAATCTTGAATTTGTATACAAATCTGTGTGTAAATGTCCTCTGCTATGCTCTCTGACCCAGACTCTTGTATGAATATCATCATCAACAACAAATGGCATAAAGTATTATGCTAGGTACACACCAGACAATTTTCTGTTAGATTTACCTGCAACATCGATTCTTCGATCGATTTTCTTAAATCAATTTTTTATTGTTTTGATCGATTTTCATAGAACGGAACGAAAATCGTTCGAAAAAACGATCAAAAAAACATTGAAAAAACGATCCAAATTCAGATCGGACATGTTGGAAATAATCGATCTGGCAGGTAAATCTAACAGAAAATTGTATGGTCCTGAACTCAGAACGTCCTCTGTGCTCTAAAAGATACACAACAGCATAATAACCTTTAAACAGAACAAAAAAAAAATTCTTTGTTACAGCTGATACAAATCCTAAAATAAATCTGCAGTGTTTCTACTTCCTGATTCATGGAAGCAGACATATTGTTAACCTCCTGTGTTTTCAAATGGCCTTATCTGCCATCTCTGCCATAGGCAGTCATGTGACATAGGGGAGAGATCAGATTACAACTTGTGATTAGACACAAATGAGGGGGAGTCAAACAAGCTAAACTCTCTAAATCCATACAGTGTGCATTTCTCTATGTATATCTTCAATCCTGTGCAAGAGTTCAGGTCCACTTTAAAAGAAAATAAACATGTCAGCCTCTGTATCCCTCTCACCTCCGGTTCCCTTTAATGCTGGGAATACACGTTTCGTTTTTGCCTTCGTTTTAGCCTTCGATTCGTTCGGTAAACGAATCGAGTGTTGAAAACGTATGTGAAAATAGTCATAATCTCATTATAGTTTCGATTAATAGACCGCAAAAACGAACGACTAGTGATCGAACATGTTTGATATTATCTCTCTTTATCCATCTAATCGAGCCATTGGTAGGCTTGATGGCTGTTCAGATCGATTATATATTCGTTTATGCCGTCCGTCCCTGTACTACGTTTCGTTTCTTTGCAGCCTTCGATCATTGGAAAAACGAAACCATCAGAATCGGGGAAAAAAACAAAACCGTGGGTGGTGATATTAACCGTACGGTCGATTATTTCGGGATCGAAAAGGACAAAAGGCACAATCGAAACGAAGGTTTAAACGAAGGCAAAAACGAAACGTGTATTCCCAGCATAACTTGTCTTGAAAATAAACTGCCCTTTGATGGGATGCTATGGGCAGCAAGCAAGCCTCTGCTTTCTGTAGTCTTGATAGACAAGTCTCAATCTCCGAACGTCTCTTCCTCCAAGACACTCCTCCGGCCTTGTATTATGTGCTTATTTTCAAGTCTTCACAATAGGAGGGGAGAATGAGGATTGTGGATCGGGTTGTGTCACCCCCTCATCCAGGGCCTAGTCAGACTTGTCTCAAAGGGTCATCTGGTTCTAGGCTTATGTAGGATTTCTTTCTCAGACTTTGCCTGAAGGAAAGATTCTCAGAAGTGATTTAAAAGGAAACATGAGCTTTAACTTGCTTGCATGTACAAGTAATTAAGAACAGAGCGCATTGAACATGTACTCTTAAAATGACAGTTTGTGCCTTCTTGTAAGAATTTAGAGAAAATTGTATCTGTAACAATTTAAGTCTCCGCTTGTTATGGACTTCTATAGTCATAAAGGCTTTTCCGTTCAGGCTTGCTGATCCCCTATTTTTACATTGCTTGTCTTAACTTCTTATCAGTGCATTGTAAAGGCTTGTTCACACACATGCAACTTTTCTGCCCAACTGTCATCCAAACTTGGTCTGTTGGACGATAGGTTGGGCGTGTGTACGTGTGGCAAACGACTAGAGGACCGACTGATAAGAGGTGGTTTGCCCGATCCAACCACTGGATCAATTGACCAACAATCGCGCAGGTTGGCCACGTGTGTACAAGTCATTTGAATGACTTGTTTTTTTTAATGTGGATTTGGTGCACATGCAGGATTTAAATGAGTTGGTTGTTTAGTTGGTCAGCGTGTGTGTATGTACTGGTTATGCAAATAACAGGTCGTGCAGTTCGTCATGTTGGGCAGCTGGTCATTATGTTGCACGTGTGTAGGAATCTTTAAGCTCAAAGTGGAAAGTCTTGTACACATGCTAAATAAACCTCGCACTATGCAGCCAATAACGATTGCTTCTGTGGAGAATTTTGCATGTGTACAGTGGCTTCTAATCCCCTCTGGTGCGGCGGGAAGCAGTGGCCTGGTGTATTGACATTGGCTGAGGGCATTGTTCTCCACACTCACCCCGCCCACTCTGTGATGCTTCTTGCAGGCACTTCTCCTCCCTGCATAGCAACAGAATGCACTGATAGCCTAGAGGCTGACTATGCATCTGCACAGCCTCGGTACTGCACTGACACCTGAGGGATCTAGTCCCTATCCTTGCTGAGTGACAGTCCTAGTATGTGTGTATGAGGCTTATGCTAGGTACACACAGTATGTTTTTCCGCTCGATTTTCCAATTCTCCGCTCAATTCTGCAGTCGATTCTCTCATCTTCCGCTCGTTTTTCTTATCTTTTACCATTCACTTCTATGAGAAATCGAGCCAAAAGGAAAGAATATCGGCCATGTCGGAAATTATCTATTGAACCCATCTATCAAGCGGAAAAACATATGGTGTATTCCCAGCATTAAAGGTGGGCTCCCAAAGGTAAGACTGACAACCTTCCCCCCCCCCCCCCCCTTTTTATGGAGTGCCTGACTTATCTGCTGTCTCACATGATAACAAATGCTCATAAAACCGCCAGATAACAAATGTTCCCTCATGCTGGGCATAGACGGCTCGTTTTTGAGCCATTAAGATGGCTCGATAGATAATTTCTGACATGTCCGATCTCCCGCCCGATCGTTTCGCCGCTCGATTCCTGATAGCAGTGAATGGAAAAAGATAAGAAAACCGAGCGGAAGATAAGAGAATTGACTGCGGAATCGAGTGGCGAAACGATCGAACTGGAGAATCGAGTGGCAAAAAAGAGCCGTGTATGCCCAGCATTCGGAATACTTGAAGGAACACTGAAGGCATCTTATCCATCCTCTCACAGCTGAGATCAGGAGGGACATAAAGAGTCCACCTATTTGGGTCCTTATTATGTTTTGAATATTCAGATTAATAGCAGGATAAACAGCAACCCCAAGCGTGTGATGCTTTGTACACAGTGACGTTCTTCATTGCTCTCACTGCTTTTTCCACCTAAGACGTTCTGACATATCTTCAGTTTGTATCTGATTCCATGCTCTGTGTTGGATTAAACATTAGCATTTCTGAGTGAAGTCCGTAGATATCACGTAGGTTGAATCACGCTGATGAAATGTTCCTGAAACTGATCTGTATGGTCACACTGCCTGTGTGGCCACCTTTAGGCAGTGGCCAGCCTCGTTTATCCGATTAGGCATTGCAGTATCAACAGTCATCCCCGGGTGATTTGTGTCTGCCCTGCAAGGCCATGGTGAAGACATTCCTCTCTTCCAGCTGACCTGGCCCATTATTGCTTTACCCCTGTGTTATGGATCATCCATCAGCAGAATGTGACACCATTATTTGGCTTTTTTTTAAACAGGCGAATGATGCATCTGGGTGGAACTGGGAATTCTCTCTAGGGAGTTCTCACCTCTGGAATCCTCGAGGGTTATAAGAATGCAGAACGTGATTCAGCTTCCCGGTAACCACAAGAAAAAGAACTGATGCACCAATTTAGCCAGCATTGTCTTTTAAAGAGTGGATATTGAGAGGACAGGTACTCAAGGTATTCTGTTAATAGTGCCTTAAAGAGAACCCGTGGCGGTTCCATGGGAAGCAGATGGGAAAAACAGAGGCATGCTCTCTGCCTCATGACATGCCTCTGTGTCCCCACACCATCCGCTCTCTGCCCCCCGACACCTCAACCCCTCCCCCCCGTGCACGTTATAGCCCCCCGAGATTAGCGTCAATATTTGTCTCTATTTCGGAGGTAAACCCACGCCAGGGGCATTCCTACAGGGTTTCCAGAGCTGCCATTGGGCAGCTCTCTCTCTCTCCCTGGCCACGCCCCCTGCCTCTTCCTCGCCTCCAGAAACTGGAGTGCCTGGAGGAAAACCACACAGACACAGGAAGAACATACAAACTCCATGCAGATAGTGCCGTGGCTGAAATTCAAACTAGGGACTCAGTTCTGCAAGGCGAGAGTGCTCACCACTACTCCACTGTGCTGCCCATTGGTGTGATGTACTGTGTACATTAAAGAGACACTGAAGCGAAAAAAAATATATGATATAATGAATTGGTTGTGTACTATGAATAATTACTAGAAGATTAGCAGCAAAGAAAATATTCTCATATTTTTATTTTCAGGTATATAGTGTTTTTTCTAACATTGCATCACTCTATAATATGTGCAGATTACACAACACTCAGCATTCAAAATGAGTCTTTCAGAGCAGTCTGTGAAGTAATGAACTCTCCTCTAGCAGAGGAAAAGTAAACAGTTCAATTACAGTTGAGATAATAAAAGTCAGATAACAGCCCTCTCCACGACTAAGTTAGTCGGAGAGCTTAATAGCTTTTTTGC
Organism: Hyperolius riggenbachi; assembly: GCF_040937935.1. NCBI lineage: Eukaryota > Metazoa > Chordata > Amphibia > Anura > Hyperoliidae > Hyperolius > Hyperolius riggenbachi. The sequence continues at coordinate 51,797,288 of NC_090657.1, read as the reverse complement.
ATAGAGATAACAACTGGAGTTTCTCAACTCTTCCTGTACTGGAAACAATTAAGGTGCTTATACACTCGTCAGATTGGCAGCAGATAGATAAGAAATGCATCTGATGATCTATCTGATGCGTTTTTAGAACATTTTTTACCAGGATAGAATTCCAATAGATTTCAGTTTGAAATCTATTGAAATTCGATCTGATGGCATTTTTTTGCCATCAGATTTCCATTAAGGCCAATGCAAACTGATAAGCAATCTCATCAGATCGACCTAAATTTTCCACCCTGCCAGTTCGATGGAAATCCATCGAAATCGATCGAAATCGGCCGTCGATCGGTCGATTGGCCAACCGATTTGCAATCGATTGATCGATCGATCGATCGGGATCGATCGGTCGGCCAGAAAATCGGCTGAGTGTATGGGCTGCTTTTAGACTGATGTATCTGATCTTAATGTTTTTTTTCTTAGCTGTACTACACATACAAATCATAATATCATCATTTTTTTTCCGCTTCAGTGTCTCTTTAAAGAGAATCTGTATTGTTAAAATCGCACAAAAGTAAACATACCAGTGCGTTAGGGGACATCTCCTATTACCCTCTGTCAGAATTTCGCCGCTCCTCGCCGCATTAAAAGTGGTTAAAAACAGTTTTAAAAAGTTTGTTTATAAACAAACAAAATGGCCACCAAAACAGGAAGTAGGTTGATGTACAGTATGTCCACACATAGAAAATACATCCATACACAAGCAGGCTGTATACAGCCTTCCTTTTGAATCTCAAGAGATCATTTGTGTGTTTCTTTCCCCCTGCAGCTATCTTCCACTGAAGTGTCAGGCTGTTTTTTCCTGCAGAGTGCAGACAGCTCTGCCTGTATGTAATTCCTCAGTATGTGAAAGCCCAGCCAGCTCAGAGGAGGATTTATCCAGCTTGTAAAAGATAAGAGAGAAGAGAGAAGCTGCCCTAATCTAAATAATACACAGGCAGGGTGCAGAGAGAGGCCTGGAGAGGGGAGATGCATCACAGAATCACAACACTGAAGAACTTGGCAGCCTTCCAGACACAGGCTGACAAGTCTGACAAGAGAGAGATAAGTTGATTTATTACAGAGATGGTGATAGTAGAACGTGCTGCAGTAAGCCAGAACACATTAGAATAGCTTTTGGAACTTGTAGGATGATAAAAAACAGGATGCAATTTTTGTTACAGAGTCTCTTTAAGTAACACTTTGCTCTAAAGGTATGCTCTGGCAGTGGCAGCAGGTGCAACTACAATAGCAATTGCTATTTCACTCTTCCCTAATGTCTGACATGGCCCAGGAAAGGCTTGCTGATAATAGTAGACTGATTATACAATATGTATACCAGGTTTGCTGCATCGCTTATTTCTCCCCTCTGTTCTTCCACCTGCATGAATACAATGTATTTATTCCATTGGTAGCTACAATCAGTGCAGACAGAACTCTCTCAGTCTTTAGGATGTATGCTCACAGTGGTAAATCAGAGAGGGGAGCAGCGTGTCTCGCGTACAATTCCTGCGGCTGTGTTGCTCATACGGTGGCATGTCGGGTCTTGTCAGTAAGATACACCACCCCTGTCCTGTGCTCTCTTGTCTGCAATATTGTTTCCTCCTGGCGGATAATCTATAGGTAAATCCCTGCATACAGCGGGGGACTTGGGAGCTTTTTGTCTTTGTCGTCCAGCTGTGTGTCTATTCACCTAGTCTGTTCCAAGTTCAAAGATGGCTGTGCTTAAAACAGTGAGCTTACAAACAAACTTTGGAATTGGATGAGAAAACTGGAGTACAAAAGTCTTTTCTTTTTTTTTTTTTGCTTACTGAAGGTGTGGTGCCCTGTGAGTAGTTATGTAAGCTAAAACTTCAAAGAGATATCAGATGATCATCACTGAATCTGGTGGCTTATCTGTACAGCCAGAGATGGATTAAGATATAATGGAGCTCTAGGCAAGATAGTATATTTGGGGCCCCCTTGTGGTCCTTTTGGTAAGCTAAAGTGGAGAGAGGTCATAGAAGGTGACAGGTGGGCCCCTTGACACCCACAAAGCCCCAAGCACCTGCCTAGGTTGCCTGGTGGATGATCTAATTGCATCTCACCAGCAATACAGGCCTGCATTGTCCAGAGGATTCCCCCTCCTGTGGTAAATAACCCTGAGTTGGGGGAGGGGGGGGGGGGGGTCCAGAGTCTCTTTAAAGAACAAGTGACACCCATGCTGACCTAGAAATGAAAAACACATATATAAGTAGATAAATACTACTTCTACTTACATAACAGATGTATTGCGTTGTCCGCGTTATGATTCCTGTGAATTTTATAAAGGAAAAGCAGAGAATCCTATTCTAGACAGTTTCCATCTTTGTTACCTTTGAATGAAGCTAATCCTGACATCACTTCCTCCCTCACTCTTTTTTTCTCCTCTTGCTAATTGTGTATTCGTTACTCGCCCTCCTCCCAGAGTCTTCAGACACTCCCACCGAGGTCTATACTAGGAAGTGCACTGTCTTATGTCATTAGAAGGCGGGGAAATAAAGGGAAGAAGAGGAATATATTGTAGATAAAAAGAACCCCCAGCAACGGACTGTTTGGCAATGGCAATTAAAGGGCCAGTGCTCCGAAGGTATGTGATAGCCCCAAACCGTAACCTCAGAAAAAGTTTTGAATGCAAGATTAGCATCTTTATCACTTAATACACTCAGACCAGTTGTTGTTGAAATTTGATTTTTATGGTGACAATCCCGCTTTAAAGGAATACTTAAGTCTAAAAAAAAAATGATATTTACTTACCCGGGGCATCCCTCAGCCCCCTGAAGCTGGATGGTGCCCTCGCAGCCCTGCTCCGATCGTCCTGTCCCCGCCGGCGGCTACTTCCGGGTTCGGCGACAGCCGCCGACAGGCTGGGAACGCGGCTGATTCTCCGCGTTCCCAGCCGCTATATCACCCTCTATGCTGCTATAGCGGCTGGGAACGCGGAGAATCAGCCGCGTTCCCAGCCTGTCGGCGGCTGTCGCCGAACCCAGAAGTAGCCGCCGGCGGGGACAGGACGATCGGAGCGGGGCTGCGAGGGCACCATCCAGCTTCAGGGGGCTGAGGGATGCCCCGGGTGAGTAAATATCATTTTTTTTTTTTGTTGGCTTAAGTATTCCTTTAAGGAATCCAGTCCCCTGTTCCCTGAATATTCTTTGATCTCTCCACTGGTATACTGAGATGTTTGGTAATCTCTGGAGGTGACTTTGTAAATCGGACTTGCAGTGTTGTGCTTTGTTAGGCTTTGACAGAAACAAGTGTGTTGTGAAAGTATATATTTTTGGGGGATTCCTTAGTAGATTATAACTGAAAGTTCTTAAGACAGCCAAAGCCTCTCCCATCAGTCATGGCGGTTGCAGAATGCCCAACCAATAGAACTGAACTGATTCAAAAGCTTGGAATTGTAACCTTTTCAGTTAACCAGCAAGAAATTGTATTTAAGGGACCACTCCAACAAAAAAGCAAGCAGTATATCTATTTTGGCAGTTAAACTGCTGTTCAGGAAATGCTTTTGATAGAAAGGAAAACCCTGAGAATCCCCCATGAGGAGAGATGGACTAATCCAAAACCTGTTGGTTCTGTCAGATTTTAACTGCCTACCGTACTTTTTTCACTGGAGTGGCGCTTTAAAGGACCACTCCAGCCAAAAAAAGAAAGCAGATAAAATCTGACAGAACCAATAGATTTTGGACTAGTTAATCTCCTCATGGGGGATTCTCAGGGATTTCTTTGTTTTCATAATCTTTTCCTGAATGGCAGTTGCTCAGTCTAACTGACATAATAGTGTGCGAGTGAGTAGGGAGGCTGGATGGCTGGTATTTTACTATTTTGGCAGCTAAACAAAGAAAACTCTGAGAATCCCCCATGAGGAGATGAACTAGTCCAAAACTTGTCGGTTCTGCTAGATTTTAACTGCTTACTTTTTTTGTTGGAGTGCTTCTTTAAAAGTAACCTAGGCAGACCCACAACAAAAATAAACATCATCACTTTATAGAGTAGCTTACTGCATGCTATCGGTGTGCTTCTCATCCTAATGTGAACATTAGACTAACCAGTCAGACTATTCTCCGGGGGGTGAGGGGAAGGAATAGTGCTGATTACTTTTTCATGCTCTTCATAACAAAAATAACATATTTTCCTGGAACTGGGCTTATAGTTTGGTACCACTTTAAAAGCATAGTTCCCCCTGTGTCCGTTAGACATGCTTCCCTTTGTTCTCTGCACTTTCTGGATAATTCTGTAAACACATAAAGTGGTAGAGGGGACGGTGTCCGTTGAGAGTGTTTGTAAAATGCACATTCCTGGCACAGGATACAGCCTTCCAATATGCTGGAGCCGTTCCCAGGGTCTCTCTCTCACTGATCTGTCTTCTGGCTGGAGAGGGGCCTGAAGTTTGGAATAAAAGAAAGGAAATTGGGCTATTTGTGGCTTTTTAATTTATTTATTTTTAATCCCTGCCTGACATTTGTAATGGGGAGCATTAGGCACAATCGTGTGCAGATGCGCAACGCGTTTATGGAGAAGGAAAATGTCCTGGCTAATTTATTTTCATGTATTAGTTGATCCCACTTTTATTCCCCTTAAAGCGATGGATAAGTGCTGTGCTGCCACTGGCAGTGTACTGATATACTGTGAGCTCTCAGCAGCAGAGCCGGTACAAGGTCCTCCAGCACCCAATGCTGCAGCACCAAAGTGCACCCCTCCCACTCCAGCCGGCACACACTGATTGCTATTAGACTAAGAGGCTCCCCAGGGCCCCCAATACCTCAATCTCTAGTTATCTGCCTTGCAGTCACTGCCATGTATCCACATTTCTTATTTCTCTCTGCTTCAAACACAATAGGGAAATGATAGCTGAGAGAGTTGTGCACCCCCCCCCCCCGCCACCTACACTGCGCCCTGAGGCTGGAGCCTCTCTCGCCTCTGCCTCGGCCCAGCTCAGCAGGTCCTACTGGGTGACAACAGCGCAGAAGAAATACATTTTGGACTTGTTCAGTATAGTTCAAAGACAACTGTACACTTTAGCTACTCACCTAAGAGGAGGGAAGGCGACGGAATCCCTTAGAGCCTTTGTGTTCCTCTCTGCGTTCCCTAGTTTGCAGGGCCAGGCCCCCGTTTAAATCTCCAGCCGGCTGCGTGTTTGGGCCTCCTTGGGAGTATTCGGAACTCTGAGTTTTTCTAGAGGTGAGCGGCTCCGTATTGCTCTCTCGCATGCGCAGTACAGAGCTGCTCATCTTCAGAAGTACTCAGATACCCAAGTACTCCTATGGACTTCTGAGGAGACCTGAAGGCCTCTTTAACATTAAAGTAGGAGGCTAGAATGGGGCCCTGGCGGTGGAACGAGGTGATGCAGAGAGGAACAGGAAGGCTTTAAAGTATACCAGAGGGTCTTCCTCCAGCCTCATAAACAGGTGTGAGTCCCTCGCCGTCCTCCTGCGGTCTTTAGTTCAGCCACGGTAACAGGCTTAGTCGGGTCCAGTCTGGGTCTTCTGTGCACGCGTGGACCTCCTGCACATGCGCAGTAGACCAAGACTGAGCCAGTTACTGGGGCTGATCGCGACTGAACGGCAGACTGTGGGAGGATGGTGAGGGACTCACACGTGTTTATGAGGCTGGAGGAAGCCCCGGTTAAGTATCGATTATGCCTATGTTTAGATCTCTGGTACACTTTAAGGCTAGCATATCCAGAGTCCAGACCATGGGCCAAATGCCACATGCAGGGGCCAGCAGTAATAACAGCCACTGATTAGCAGCTGCCACTATGGTATGAGTTATTTCCTGTGGAAATGTTTTATTTGACAAAATGACATAGACCTGTACCTGATGGTAGTCGGCATAAATTTCAGCCCCCTAGCGCTCTCAAGAATGGTGATATGGCCTTTGGCCTTAAAATGTTTTGGACACCTCTGCTATAAGGCTGTTTTCCCTCTTGTTCTGTACCAGCAGGAGCCAATGGTCCGACTGTAGCCCGGGGCAGATGCACTCGCCCATATGCTATGTGCGGATCCACTGTCCCCCCCTGTGTCTTCACTGTCCCCCCTGTGTCTCCGATGTCCCCCCATGCCTCCACTGTGCCATTTATTCATCACTGAAAAGGCCCCATGCAGCTCTAACAGCTCTTTTTCAGCACTCTGAAGTTGAAAAATTACCAAAAAGTAGGTGCAGAAGTACTGTCAAAATGATTCTGCTTATTCTTGCTGATGGCTACATTAAGGGACCACTATCGCTAAAATGCTAACATTTAGAATACATGTAAACCCATACAAATGAGAAGTATGTTTCTTCCAGAGTAAAATGAACCATACATTACTTTTTTCCTATGCTGCTGTCACTTACAGTGGGTAGTAGAAATCTCACAGAACCAACAGGTTTTGGACTAGTCCATCTCCTCATGGGGGATTCTCAGCATAGCCTTTAATGTTTATAGAGACACTCTCTGCAAAGGATTTATACAAAGATGCTGGCCAGCCTCCCTGCTCACTGCACACTATTTTTGACAGTTGGACGGAGCAACTGCCATTTACTAAGTGCTTTTGAAAATAAAATAAACCCTGACAATCCGCCATGAGGAGATGAGCTAGTCCAAAACCTGTCGGTTCTGTCAGATTTCTTTTACCTGCTGTAAGTGACAGCAGCATAGGAAAAAAAACATTTATGGCTCTGGAAGAATTATTTATTATTTGTATGTGTTTGCATGCATTTCAAATTTTTCACCATAGTAGTCCTTTAATAGGATGTGAAAATATCAAGGAGAAAACTTGGAGTAAAAAAGAATTGGATGGGGCCCATTGTGTGTTCCCTGTTCTGTTCTGCAGCAAGGGGTCGTAGTAAACATGTAATACTCACATTACTGTAATTTCAGTGCCAATGCACTTTGGATATGGGCACTAAACTGTGTTCCCCCTCCCTACTAAGCTGCTCTTTCAATAAACAGAAGGAACTGAGTTCTGATGATTATCTCAGAACAGGGACAACAGGAGTTGGGAAAACATGAAAATCGACATGGCCAGACTTGTTTTGCCGGGGCAAAGGTGTACACGTACCACGTTCTTTTACAGAACAACCATTATGCCCTTGACATACAAGGTCAGGATGGCTCGTAATTCTGTTACAGGCTTTGACATCTTCCTGCTCTCTCCAGCGGCTAATGAATAGCAGTTTGCACTGCGTAGGTCATATGTTTCCTGTATGGCTGATGAGCGAGGCCCTGGATTAATGTGCTGGTGGCCAGGAAGTGGTTAAAGGGAATAAAAACAGGAAAATCCTCACAATGTGCAGATGGATCTGGGGAATTTCTGCAAGCAGTGCTGATGGCCAATCCCTTGGAAGCGGTAGTTTTCCGTCCCGCCGCACGGGGATGAACCTTTAACCTATTAGAGACATCCCATTCTATTGAGGACTTGCTTGCTGCCAGTAGATCTGGTTTTTGTTGGATTTAGGATGGAAAAGTTTGTTTCTTTGACATCTGGCCTGTCTGTCGCCGCCGGCTTAAAGCTCGGATCCCAGCCGAGTTCTTGCTTCTGGAGATAGATCTTTGTTTGGCTAAGTTGTCCCAAGTCTTGGATTAGTTAATTGCAGACTGACCATGGTGCCAGAATAGGAATACAGTACAGTTGATCTGGAGCGCAGAGGTCCCCAGCTCTGTCTGCCACAGATAGTGATAGCTGAATACTGCGGAAATGCAGATGTTGTTGGAGTACAATGATGGCTGGCATCCTGTAAACCTTTTAAAAGACATAGAAGCTGTATTTTGCGATTTATTTTTTATAACTCCCCTCCCACCCACCTTTTACCCTATCCCTTTACATTCACAGGGATTGCCAGTAGAACCTCCTGACTGATTATCTGATCCCCTTCCACAACCACCATCCCTGCATCCAGCAACCTTCATGCTGGTCCAACAACCAGTACGGTGGGTTACTGGATAGCACTCTTGCCTTTCAGCAGTGGCGCCCATATCCTATTCACCTTGCTGCAAGGCACTGTGTATTAACCTGAGGAAGCGGGCTAGTACCCATGAAACGCGTTGTCTAGTTTGTGTTTTGAACAAATATTTTTCCAGTACTTCAAGTGTTTTTGTCATCAGGAGAGGTAAGAGATTACCTCCCATTCTTATTTTAACGATTAAAAGTTTATATATATTTTTACATATAGGCGCTTCTATCCTTATGAGCCAGCAATGGGTTACCTATCTGCATGGAGATTGTATGTTCTCCCCGTGTCTGTTTGGGTTTCCTTTGGGCACTCCGATTTCCTCCCACATCCCAAAAACATACAAATAAGTTAATTGTGTTCTTCAAAAAAAAAAAAAAATGCTCCTAGACTACGATGGATATTTGACTGCGGTAGGGATGAGATTGTGAGCTCTTCTGATGGACAGTTAGTAACAAGACTATGTATACTTAGTAAGCACTGTGGAAGATGTTGGCGCCATATAAATGATAATAATAACACTGCACTCACTGCCCTTTTCCAGCATAATGGCTTGCAGCTACACCCCCACCACACAAGTTAAGTTTAGAAATCATGTTAAAATATAAGGTGGTGACCAAGGAACTGATGCTGCTCTGTGGAAGAAACATGTCCGAACATGGCCAAACCATGCTGTCTAGCTGTCGCTCACACCTCCCAATCAGGACGTGGGGAGGGCTTGGGCAGAATGCCACTGTAGGGCTTGAGATATGGATAGTCGGGAAGTTGGCCGGCCCAGCTTTTCCTTTGTACAACTGAAGGCGCATTTGCAAGTATTCAAACAAAGCGCTAGAATTGATTTCTTTATGTTTCCAAAAGGCCTAGGGTACATCCATAACTGCTAACTTCTAGCATACCTGTATTTTCCTAAAGTTGGCCACCAACGGTCCAATTTCTAGCGAATAATTGTTTAAGCGATCAGATGATTCTGATTGGATGTAATCAGATTGGTTGTAAATTATCTCTGTTGATGGGCACAATCAATTATGAACGATTATAAAAACAGTTGTCCAATTGGACTTTTGTCGAATCAAAATTTGAATTTTTTTATTGGTGGTGATAGTGATGGTGATTGGATGGGGATAGATAGGAAGCAAAGACTGGTTAGTTGATGGTGTAGTGAACAAAGTATTATATTTCCCTTCTGATCTAAATTATGTGATTGCTCAAACAATTTTTCGCTAGAGATTGGATCGTTAGTGGCCACCTTAATTTTACATAACCAAATAATCCAATTGCAAGACAGCTGTTTCAGGCAGTTCTGACTTTTACCAGTGCAAGGCTTTCAGGAATACATAGAGGAGTCATTTGTATGTTCACCCTTGAAGTGATGCATTGTGGAGGTAACTTCTTGCTATGCAGTAATAAAGGCCTGACACACCTGTCTACAAGCTGGATTATAAGGTTCTGCACCATAGCAGCTATAGGTATTCATTGAACCAGCTGTTTGGGACGGATTGCCAGGCTTTTTGTGGACATAAAGGAATGATTTGAATATTCACTCCCTGCCCTGAAGTTCAACTTTTCTTACTTCAGTGAAACTGAACACATGCAAATGCCTTCTGTTTTAGGAAGGCGAAACTGTATTTCCCGTATTGTGAGATGTTTCTTTCATGGGTCTGTATTCTGATCCAGGCAGAAATGTTGGAAGAGTTCCAACCTGCCTCATTGTAAGCAGCAGGCATGCATACCGTGCCCCTGGAATCTGTCCATTAGTCAGAGAAATGTTTCGGATACCCGCGATGTCAAATTATCTGTGGCCAGCTCTGATCTTTACTTTAAGGAACCCCAGATGGCATAATGCTGCGCATAGACTGCTAGACGACTTGTGCAACTTGATTCCCTTCATTTGTTTTACAAATGTGGCTCACCATTTGCTTAGGATTCTTACAAGGTGACACAGCGATAAAGTGAGGGAAGCTTCTGCTTTCTCTAAAGCATGGAAAACCCATGTATTGAATCATGCTGCAGTAATCTCCTTTTTACATGAATCCTCAGTATTACAGTTTTACTTAAATGACTAATACCAAGGTAATGAAACAGAAAGGGGAGGAGCGTCTCCAGGGGAGACACAGAAAACAATAATCAGCTGACAGATTCTGACTCTTTTGTGCTTCGAGGGGATTCTAATGGCATTGATTGGGCCAATGATTAGTCTGTGGCTGTGATAGCTAAAGTATTTTTATTTTTGACGCAGCTTTGTATTGGGAATCTGACAACGGTCCCCACATTGTACCTGCATCATCCACTGAAAGAAGTTGTACGCGGTGCGGTATTAGTCATGGAGTGAGGTTCTGTATCATGCAACGCTTGGTTACTTCCTTGTCCAAACGTTGCCACATACCAGTGATGGGACAGTGCCGGTCTGTGTCTTCTGTGTTTCATACTATAAATATGTTTTGAAACACTGTTTTAAATGTTGATTTATTAAGCACAGCACAGTATTAGCCACATGACTATGCTCCCCATATACATTCATATACTGTCGTTGCCATGCACCAATATTCAGTGGCTAAGTTCTTTAATAACAGTATAGCATCCAGGACTATGGAGTCATAGTCGGAGCAATTTTTGGGTTCTCGGAGTCGGTGAGAAGTCTGATTTGGAGTCAGATGATTTTTGTACCAACATCACAGCCCTGATAGCATCATCCATATTTATTGCAACCTCACACTCTAAAAATGCAGTATCAGGGATGGAACTGTACATGTTGAGCTTAAAATCCCCTTACTTTGACATTGTATTGCAAAAAACAATAGAATAAACTAATTATTGCAAGGAACAACTGCAATCCCACATGGGGTAATGCATCTTGTGCAAACCTCCACTGCTGCTCAAGAATGTATGTAAGAGTATTATCTTATGTACTTGTTTCATCACACACAACATTAGGGGATTTGCATGGGGAGGTACAGGAAATGTAGAATTTGGTTACAGAGATCCTGACCTATGGTTACAGAGATCCTGACCTATGATTACAGCGACCCTGACCTATGATTACAGCGACCCTGACCCCTTTGGTTACAGACTGCAGGTAAACGGGTACCAACAGTTGTGCAGAGGCTTCTCCGATCTCTTCAGAGTGTGTAAAGTTAAAATTGCATGATTTATTAGGATACTATTAGGGGCTGACAGCACTTTCACTTTGTAGCGCTCAGTGTTCTCCCCAGAATTTTTTTCCAGCTGGGTGGCATGAAAAACTAGCCGGGTGGGGCAATATGAGAGAATGCAGGGCTGCCGTTTCTGTGCACAACTCTGCTTACAGCATAGAGGGGGTGAGCCGATGACAGCCGGGTGCTCACCAAAACTAGCCAGGTGGAGCACCCGGCTAAAAGAGTCTGGGGAGAACACTGCACGCTGGGTCCCCGCTTCCAAACCCAGCCAGGGCATTATCTGCACAGAGTTTGTATGATCTCCCCGTGTCTGTGTGGGATTCCTCCAGGCACTCCAGTTTCCTTCCACATCCCAATGACAAACAGATAAGTTGATTAACTTTCCACTAAAATTGTCCCTAAACTATGAAGGACATGATAGGGATTACCATAGATTGTGAGCCCCTCTGAGACAGTTAATGACAAGACAATATACTCTGTACAGCGCTGCAGAATATTTAAGCGCCATATAAATAATAATAATTTACCCTTTAAAGTCTGCTTTTGAGTTAGCAATACTAAAATGCATACCTTGAGCCAGTTGACATAAGTAAGGCTTGAACATACTGAAAGCAATAAATCTTTGAACAACTCTGCCAGATGGCTTAAACATGAAATACTTTGCAATGCTAAATGAGCATCTAATCCCACATCTAAAACCAGTGTATCATAATATTTTTACATAGTGCAGCTCTCCCAAAGATTTTTAATAAAGCCAGAATTCTACAATTTGGTATTTTTTTTTGTATTATTCACCCAGTGAGGCGAGAGCCAGATGATGCGTTATATAGCGCTGCCTAATTTCTACGTTTTCCTTGGCGTACTTTATGAGGCTCGACCAGAAACTAACCACATGAATTTTTCTTAAAATAACAGACCGCAGAGTTGTCTGATTTGACATCGGTGTTAAGTTAGCAATAACTTACACATTTAATTGCAAAATGATGTGTGTGGATATGTCAGTTTCTCAGAATCCTGCTTAGAATGACTTTAAAAGGCAATAGAGTAACCATTGGGTTGTAAGGGTTTTTTTGTGTTCTTAACGTCTTATTAGTTTTCATGTATAAAAGAAATATACAAACAAAGAACAATGCCTATAAATAATAGCTTTGTTATTCACGCTTGCCCCGCTCCCACGTTATGTCACATCGGCGCTGCTCCATTGGTCCATCGCCTGGCCCGTATTGCAGTGGAACGCGTTATTAGCCTGCTGACTAACCACGCATCTGTACTGCCTCAGCCCATTGATGTCGCACGAGGGATTAGCTTCTGATCTCCGTTGGGCAATGTCCATCTAATGTGTGTATGGGCCTTTATATTTTGTGATGCAGCAGTCTATTATTTCACTGTAGATATGTTACATAGGCCATATTTAAAGCTTTACGTGTCTGCGGAGGCGCGATGACACAATGGAGTAGGAGGGGTAAGGTGGGCTGCAGTACACACACTAGATTCTGGGCATAGGCTTCCTTTACAGGCCGCCTTGGCTGAGGGTCATCTAACATGTGTACGAAGCCTTACTTGGAAGCAACGCTCCTCTCCAGTTCAGAGCTATAGAAAATACTGCCACCGCTTAACAGTGATCGGTCAGTTTTCATTTCAAAGGTTTTACTTCTTGCGCCATAGACTTTTCTGAACAAATGACACACATGGAGATGAGAATTCTGGGCAGTTTTATACACCAGTGGTTTCAATCAAGGTCCCTAGATGGTTCTTAGATGATGTAGTTGGTTGCGGCTACCTCTGTGGAGAATTTACGGTGGCCCTGATGTGTCGGTGAGAGATCCAGAGAGCTGGATCATCTTGGCAGAACGCATAGTTCTTGATCTTGCCTCTTCCACTCGCAGCCACTCCACCATTCATTGTCCTCCCTGTCCTCATCCATAACAGCGAAATGGTTAGCAATGCGTCTGTACGGCGCTTGGCCCCATACGGTCGCCTGAGGGATCTACAAGCCTTAAGTCGGGAAGTTTGGAATCAGGATGATACCATTTATTGGCTAACTTAAAGGATATCCAAGGGAAGAAATTAAATGCATGTGCAGTGGACCCATCCGGGGTCGGTGATCCTTAGAGGCTACCAGCGGGACCACGGAGTAGAGCGGAGCTTCGGTGAAGGACGCAAATGACTATAGAGGCTGGAAGAAGCACCAGGAAAGTAAATACATTTAATTTCTTGCCTTGGATATCCTTTAAGTAAGGCAATAAATGGTATCATTCTGATTCCAAACTTCCTGACTTAAGGCTCGTGCACACCCCAAACAAAGTGCACAGCATGACTGCGGGCATAACAGGTTCAAAGAACATTGTACTCACGTGGCCAACTGCACGATATCAGCCCAACAGTGGTGTGAGGTGATCCTCCAGATCGGTTGTGCAGAGTGTCGGATATCAGTCGCTCGTCTTGTTATTTGGCTACAATTTGTACACCGATGACAATCGGGTGTTTTGTTGAGCATGTGTACGGGCTTTTACTCACCCAGTATTCACTCAGTATTCCCTATCTGAAAACGTCTGTGTAGACGAGACAGGAAAAAAGGGCGCCGCACATTTGGCACCCCCATAGGCCGTAATGGGAATTATGGCTACAGTGGTGCTCAGAGGGTAATTTGGGCATCGGCAAAAGTCGGAGCATAAATTACAATAAAACAGTGTAATTCAGCCGTCAGCAATAGCTGGCAACTGAATTGCTTCTTAGCCCCGAGTCCATGGCGGCCTGGAGTGGGAATAGTAATTGACGCTGCCGGGAACTTTGCAATAGCAGGGTGAGACTTTTTTTTAGCTTTACCCTGGGCCCAAATTTCCTGGCGCCCTTTTTGCATGTATGCCTGTGTAGAGCAGTGCATTAAGCTGATATAAAGGCCTGTGTATTCGCAATGGCTGTATTTAAAAAAGGCATGCAATCCTTTTCATGTGTATACGTAGCTGTGTCAGAGTGTGATTTCCCGCTTCTTTACAGCATCAGCTCTCTTCGCCGTGATTGCAGGTTTGTTGGGACGGAGTTGCAGGCCGTACTTAAAGTGGATCCGAGATGAACTTTTACTTATTGCATAATTGGGTTCCTTTCCTATTGTTTATAGGGCATTCCTCAAGCCAAATACTTTTTTGTTTTTGTTTTAATACTCTAATTCCCTATAAACTAAAGAAGCCACGCCCACAGGTTTTCAGAGAGCCAAGGCACTTTCAGACAGTAGCAAGGGCTCATGGGAGCTCCGTATGGGCAGGAGGATGGGGAGGTATTACTAGCCAGAGATTTCAGAGGCAGAGGGGAGGAGAGAGGAGGAGGGGGGATTACGTTTTTTTTGCTCAAGATGCAGATAAGCCTGCTTCTGTGTAATGTTTACAAACAACATGGCTGCTGTCATTGTATCACAGGAATAATCAATCATATTCTATTAACCTCCCTGGCGTTCAATTTTCCCAGGATTTCTGTGCAAAAAGTGATAACATTTATTTTTAAAACTTTTTTTTTTTCTGTAACTTGCCAAAATGTGTCAAGCAAGGGTCTAGTATACAGTGCAGGAGAGTATTGATGTGTATGCACGTTTATACTGTTCACAGCATGTTTTTATGGACGGATATATCTGTCCATACCGCTAGGGAGGGTTAAAGCTGTTTGCAGCTATATTTGCTGTGTAAACTATGTAAACTTTAGATAAGATACATAGACAAGTTACTTGTTATAGTTAGTTTTTCATCACGGATCTGCTTTAAGCTTTTGTAAACTGTTCCCAGCAAGCCCCTAATTGGGAAATTGCTCTGTGTGCACGCTTTGTGAAACTCCCGCTATCTTGTGAAGCTGAGAATTGTGTTCATAGTGTGGCAACATAAGAAAGATCAGAACTCTGGTGGCCACATGTCGTTTCAGAACACAGAAAGCTGAATGATCTAGTGAGTACTATTGAATTATAGCAAAGTACATACGCACTAGAGGCCCCAATGTTCCGTGACCACATAAAACAGGAGGTCCCGGTCATAGCAGCCCTCTTGTGTGGATGTGTCAGGTCACATGATCCACACTATCCCTGTGAAGTACTGCTGCAGGCCTACAGACATGAATGTATTTCTCATTTATACACCACAGTATATCAGCCATTTTCTTCAACCCCATCCATCTCTAAAGGATTATTCACTCTACTGTTTAAGCCACAGTTGTACTCCTGTATTCACGCACCAGAGGCATTTTAACCTAACTTTATTTTGGACTGTGGGAGAAAGCACCAGTGCCAACATCTGCCTGTAAGTGGTGAAGCTCATTCGCTGAGTTGTGAAAGATGAGTTACAAACTAAGCCTCATATAGTGTAGTAATAACGGTAGGTACAATGAAGAGGTACTCATAAGTGTTGGTTGCAAGACCAGCTACCACAGTGTTAAAGAGGAACCTTAACCAAGGATCAAACTTCATCCCAGTCAGTAGCTGATACTTCCCTTTCCCATGAGAAATCTTTACCTTTTCTCAATCAGATCACCAGGGGGGCCTGTATGGCTGATATTGTAGTGAAACCCCTCTTATGGTGTTATGTCATGACCCCGGTCCTGACAGTTTGCTGTCTGTGAACCTTGTTGCATTGTAGGAGATATCGGCTGTTGCCAGCTGCCAAGCAAGCAATACCTCCCTGTGTTCATAGAACTCTCAGTAACGAACATTCCATACAGATCACCTACCTGGACTAAAGATGTCATTACCAGTGATACAATTCAGAATGTAAATCAGGGAGAGGAAAGATTTTACAAGGGGCAAACACTGGCTAAATAATGTGTAAATTAATATTGTATAAAATAAGCAATGTTATTCATATGTGATTTCACTACAGTTCCTCTTTAAGCAAGTGAGGTAATACCCCTCCTCACTCGGGTCCTTTGGTCTTCTGTGGGTGGGTCACACTCTAAGAAAAAAGGATTAAGGTTAGCTTTACAGTGGTCAGTTGCATTACACATGCCTTGTAATGGGTGGGAATGGAGACTGGACATGGACTGTAATACAAACCCTTCATGCAGCGAATAGAATAACGCAATCAGTAACGGCGCAGTACTGTGAACAGGCCCATAGAAGTATATGGGCAGTGAGATGACATGCAGAATTATGCTGCAACCCAACTGACCTCTGTGAATTAGCCCTAATGGTGCCCATACACGGTACAATAAAAACGTTCGATTTGCCTGTTAATTTTCCCAAAACGATCGAATCGAATGAAAGTCAAAAAGAATCTTTTTTTTTTCGATCAACAAAAATGAACGATTATCCTGTTTTTTTTTCAATAAAAATCTGATCGGGCATGTTGGAAAAATCTTTAAATATTAAAATATTAAATCTTTATAAAAAAAACTCAATCTAACGGAATAATCAAACTAAATGATCTAATCGAAAAAAAAAAAAATGTACCATGTATGGGCACCATAAGGACTCAAAGCATTATCCCCGTCTCAAAAAATAAAAAATGGGGGTTTGAGAAAGTGCATATAGGGATGGAGGAGGCGCCCCAAGATAAATTATATTTATTTAAACATTGTCTGGAAGTAGGAGCTCACATAAATGAGGTAAAAACGTAAAAGGATAAATAAACTCTTTGAGAGCTCATTCACACTAGAGGCGATTTTGGACTTTTTTAAGCGCTGACGATTTTTCAAAAGCGCCCTAAAAGCGGCTACACCATGCTTTCCTATGGTGTAGTTCAGATTGGGGCGTTCCGTGTGCTGTCAGTTGACATAAGCGCTGCATGGACCATTTTTAGGGCGATTTGTCCTGAATGGAAGATATAGGAAAAACCAAAACGCTCACAAAATTGCTTTGTGCATCGATTGCCTTTGCATTTTTAAGAATAAATACATTGTATTTATTATTTTCCAGATCAGAGTTCACTCCCTGACTTGCGTCAGGGAGAGAATTAAAAAAATCGCTCTGGAAAAGCGCTTAGAAACAAAAACGCATCACCCACCCAAGCACCAGGAAAGAAAAAAAATGCCTCAAAAAACTGACAACGCTAAAAGACATGTTATCGGAACGCAATGGGAACGAGGCCTTATTAAATGAGTTTTGTGAGGCTAATCCCAGTCCCCTCCTCCAAAGTGGCTGTAATTAGCATGTAATTCAGACTCTTTGACCACCACTGCTTTTAGTGTGGTCAGTTATAGGACCAATTCCACCAAATCTCGTACATGCTGCGTTGCCTGGCTTCATCAAAATATATTTGCTTCTAGCCACCTGTCTTTGGTGCAGCAATTAAACTTTCTGATTGTTATACACATGGCTACTCTGAAAACATCAGATCTGTGCTGTGCTTTTTGTGCCGTATGCTTTTATTTTGGACGTGCAGGCGTTGGGCTCCGACATTGTTTGTTCTGCAGACCCTGATTGTAATCTTAGCTAATCGTTAACTTAAGAGTAAACACGGCTCTTTGTCGGTGGAATAAGCTCACACAAACCAGGTCTCAGTCACTGCCAGGTGGGACAAAGCATTCTGGGAGTTCAGGGTGCAGAAGACAACGTTTTACAACGCCACCTGTTCAGTTTTACAAGTCCGTGTAGGAAAATTATTTTAACAACTTGCTGCCTTCATCGCATTTGGCTGCTACAACAATTTGGGTTTTAAAACAAACTGTGTCACAGGGCTGTAACCAACAAATGGAAAACGTTATGCTTTAAATTGTTCAAATGGGCCTGTGGCCTCTTGCCACAATTCACACTGTTGTTGTGGCTATAGACTAGGCCGGAATAAAGCCTGGTACACACCATACATTTTTATTGGCAGATGATTTGCCAATTTTACCACCTCCATGTAGTATGAGGGCCAACAGATATTGAATACTATGAGCAGATTGTGCAGGTAAACTCTCATACTACATGGAGGTGGTAAAATTGGTCAGTGGTTGGCCAATCAATATTGAATGTGTGTACCAGGCTTGAAAGTGTTCCCGAGGTGACAGCTTCCGTCTTGACGGTACCTTGTCGGGAATATAGTATACATCACTGATAAGCAAAGTACAGCCATAAAAGGTTTCCTGGCAGAATACAACTGACAGTGGCCTTGGGCGGTAGAGAAAACAAAGCCGGCCCTGGGTAGCTGACAGAGAGGAGACACTGGGGAAGGGGGTAGGGGGGTGGGGGGCGGTAGGTAGAGATGGAATACTAGTGGGGAGGGAGGAGATACAGGGGAGAGATAGAAAAAGTTCAATAGTTCAATAGACTGCCATTGAGCAGAGACGACAAAACATTCAATCTACTTTGTAATTTTTTTTATCTAAAATAAATCCATAGGATATCTAAAAAGTCATTTTTAGGAGTAGGAGGACAGATCCAATAGTTTATCTCATCAGTTTATTTTCACCTTGGGTTCCCTTTAAGTTATAGGTATGTAAACAAGCTGCACTTTTTGTGCCCTGAAATTCCCGAAAACTGGAACACCTTCTCAGTGTGGCCACCGGTGACAGTGATGTTATAATATTGGCCGATTTTGATTGGCCAGTCACTGACCAATTGTACCACCTCCATGTTGCATGAGGGTCAACAAATTTGGGTCTATTTTTAGATCTCTGGTACACTTTTCCAACAATTCAATGCAATTAAATGGTGCCACGTGCTCAAACGTATGAGAAGTGTTGCAAGACAGGAATTTTGGATGTAACAGTTAGGGGCTGAGTCTATACAGACATGGGGAGGAGTCTATGTGGGATGGGTGGCGCACAACAGAGTGCCACAGAGTGGGTGGGGTCCGTAGGAGAACAATGCCCTTGGTCGTATCGATCCACCAGTCAGATCACTTGCCGAGGCACAAAGGGGGATCAAGGACCGCTGCACACATGCTAGATTCTCAGTAGAGGCAAATCTGACCATCAGTCTTGGCCAAAAACCATCTAGTGTGTGCACTTGGCTTTATAAATGTAGTCAGCTAGCCTTTTGGTATCCTACAACACACTACATTGATATGAATGGGCACCATTACAATCAGGAGAAAGTCCCTTCCCTAGAGGTTTCACTGTCTTTCCAATGTCTGTTTTAAGTTCTTTCCTGCATAACTAAAAACATTTCACATAAATATGTTAAATAGCCCAAAGGCCTGAATAGTAAGCACTTTGCTGATGCCTGAACAGTTAGAATTGTACACATTAATGGCAGACTTTCCTTTGACTATAATCTGGGGATAATTTAACAAGGTGCAGGATTGCCGCATATGGCTTGAAGGATACAAGAGGTCACTTTCTGCTGTAGGTTTGAAGCTCAGATGTGACCATAGTCCTTTTGTGCGTTAAGTCCTTGTTTTGACTTGGCTGCAAAGCTTAGATTTATGGTTAATCCTTTGAGATGCTTCATACCACCAACTTTGAAGCGTGAAAGCACTTGGCTGACTTGGCCAGCAGGTTACGAGCACATGTGCATCAGAAATCCATTGCTTAGCCTTACACACATTCTTCTGATAATCTTCAACATTTGTAGGCTAGTCTACAAACTCTAACCACTCATTGGACAACTTGGTTTATTGATCTTTAATCTACCTGTCTATTGCCAAGTGAACCATAATGTGCCATACAGACACTTCAAAAAGTTTGATCATGTTTGTTTGACGTGACAGTCTGCCCAGCAACCTCTGACGACAAACACCTGCTTCTGCTTAACTACATGTAGCTCAGCTCCGTGGTGTCTAGTGGTCCCCCTCCTCCTCTACTCAGGTCCCTAGTGTCTAGTGGTCCCCCCTCACACCCCTAAACAGTTCTTTGGTGTCTAGTGCTTTCCTCCTCTCCCCCCCATATGGCTTTCCTGGCGATCTAGGGCTTC
Organism: Hyperolius riggenbachi; assembly: GCF_040937935.1. Taxonomy (NCBI): domain Eukaryota; kingdom Metazoa; phylum Chordata; class Amphibia; order Anura; family Hyperoliidae; genus Hyperolius; species Hyperolius riggenbachi. Next base: position 51,777,365 of record NC_090657.1, on the reverse strand, counting down.
AATTCCAATATAGCTTCCCTGGTGGTGTAGAGTGGGCCAAACATAATGCAAAGTGGGGAAACCACTTGAGGGCCAAATTTGATGCCTCTGCGGGCCATAGTATGACATGTATGGCTTACCGCAATGGAATGACAAGTGTAAACGGATCCTATCAATAAATAGGATCCATTCAACTGTCAGTTTTTTGAAGCAGCAAAATGTTTTGCACTAAAGTGGGAACCGGGCCTTAATCATAGCCAGGGACACCAAGAAAGTTTAAATTTTATATGCATCCTCCTTTGTGAATTGCAACACTGTACAAAGTCTATGGACTTACTTTAGCCGGTGAGTCCAGCACCTTTGGAGTTTTCAAGGTATTGAGCGGTGTACCTGACTTTTGATAGAGATAAACCCTACAACTGGAGGCCTACACATGCCCGGGAAACATTTGTGCCTGGAAAGGAGTAGTGGGAAATGTAGACCTGCTCACACAAACACCTATCTGTATTGTTGTTTACAACCACTCACTGAAAAAAATAACATACTTTGACTTTCATGGAATCAAATATCAGCTGTTTGGTATGTGCTAATTAGTTTAGTTAGTTAATGGATGCAGTTGGAAGTCTCATTTTAAAATAGCAAGTTTGGACTGTGGTGTACTTTTGGGCAGCTTGTGTCAACAGATGAGAAGGTAGTGCTTACAGAACCTCACTGATCACTATCTTGTTTAGCAGTCCAATGTACAGAGTTGATGTGCAACATAACAGGTTAGCCTGGTCCAGGGTTGTCACTATCTTTACTTGTAATGTTTCTTTACCGAATAGAGGGGACGTTTGTAAACATTTTAAAACAGGCTCTAAAACTTGGAGTTGGCTATAAACCTAATGTATAGTATTTTTTTCTCTCTCAATACTAACAAAAATATGCAAATTTGTATCCGATAACCATTTATTTTTGCTTTTTTGAGTCAAAATCCTCAACATTGCTGATATATGCATCCCTAAATCAAACATTCTGAAGATCATGGATATCTTGGAACTTAAAGTTGAACAGCATAATGGGCAGTTTAATGATATAAAGCGATACTAGAGGAATGTGTGCTTGTTACTGAAAGCAAGTGGTCATCTTTCAACTATTTTTTCAAGAAGAACTTGAACCCAGGATTCCCCTTGACCACTCTGATGATGTTTTTCTCAAATAGATCATCTGGAAGGGGAGGGGGTCTTTGTGGCTGATATTGTTGTGAAACCCCTCCCATGTTATGTGATGTTAGGGCCATGGCCCTGACACATTGTGTGTCCGTGAACCTTGTTGCATTGTGGGAAATTAAATACAGCTGCTTCCAACTGCCAAACATGAAGTATCTCCCTCGGTGCATATTATCACATTGTTGGTGGGTATGTTTATAGATGATAGCAGTTTGTGCTGTCTGTTTCTTTTCATGAAAAAAAGAGTCAGGGTGGATTCAACAACATGAACGGATTACACAGCAAGATTCAATCATTTCTTGATCTTTCTTCTATGTTTTTGCTTCTCACTTAGCAATATATGAATTTTCCGATTAGTACTATGATTTGATAAAGTTCCTCATTCAGCTCAAGGTTTGAAAGTGAATTGGGTTACGGCCACTATGGGCAATAGAAACGTTTTCCTTTAGGACACTTTGCATGCATGATGCCAATATTATTTGCAGTAAAAAAACTTATGGTCACCTGCTGACTGTTCTTATTGTCTTTGCAGCTCGGACTGGGTGGAGATCATTGAGCCACGCTCCCGCGAGCGTATGTACGTGAACCTGACCACTGGAGAATGCGGTTGGGAGGCCCCTCCAGAGGTTACTGTGCGCCAATGTAATGAAAACCAGTGGTGGGAGCTCTTTGACCAGCAGAGTGGACGATTTTACTACTACAATGCTCTGAGCAATCAGACGGTATGGCATCGCCCGCCGCAGTGTGATATTGTGCCTTTGGCTAAGTTGCAAGCCATGAAACGTGCCTCCCAGCCCAGCCTTGTCTCACGATCCAGCCAAGAGCGGATCTCTCACAGGGGCAGCACCAGCAGTGATGGAGCCAACCTTCCCTTCGAGGTCCTCATGCTCCAAGAATCCGAGTATAGCAGAGATGGCATGAAGAGACGAGGAGACAGTATCGACAGCAGAAAGGATTCTGAAAGGTGAGCCTTTTACATGACATTTTATCTTCTTTTACTAGGCACAGAGAAGCAGTCTGCATTGCATTGCATGGACTCTTGAAATGACCAGAATTGGACAGTCCCAGTAAGCTCAGTATACAGAGATTTTCCAGGTCTGCTTAAAGCCTCTTGCACGCTACATGCGATTCCAATTTTTTTATATGTACCAATTTTTGATTCCGATTAAAAAATGTAGCAGCATGCAGTACTTTTTTTTAATCGGAATCAAAAATCGGTTCATATAAAAAATCGGAATCGGATGTAGTGTTGCAAGAAGCCTTAAGTGGACCCAAACTCTGTCACAGCACATAATGAAAAGTTTTTATTCCACATATAGTTGCTGTTTGTTTAGCCATATGAAAGTGTTTAATTAGTTCTTATCAGCAGCAGTGAATATCCTTCAATGTGGAGAGGCGGTTTTTCATGCACCAAACACTCAGCTAACTGGACAGAGCTTCAGCAGCTCCAATCATAATGCAGATCTGATCAAAACCAAAGAAATTATCTGTTCACATTTGGGCGTTCAAAACAATAATTCATGCATTTTGTAAATTTTGGTCCTAAAATTACTAGCTTCACAAAATATCATTATCTTTCTACCTGGGTCATAGTCCTGATCGTGTACTAAAGAGAAGCTGTCAGCCATACTATCTCAGAAAAAAAACACATATATAAGTAGATAAATACTTGCTCTACTTATATAACATATGTATTGCACTGTCCACGTTTTGATTTTAGTGATTTTTCTACAGTAAAAAAAAAGAGAAAATCCTTCTTAGAATTTCCCATTTTGTGGCTATTTTGAAGCCAATCCTGATGTAATTTCCTCCCTTACTCTCTTCTGCCTAATTGTGTATGCATTGCCCGCCCTCCACTATACAAAGTGCATTCTCTCAGCATGAGAAATATTGGCCAATCAGAGAGGAACAGAGTTGTGGGAGGGGAAAACAGGAGGGAAAGTGGCTTCAGCCAATCAGACTGCATTAATTAAGTCTGAGGGGAAGTAGATAGGCAAAAAAGGACAACCCAGCTTGCCCTGCAACTTCCTTTTTGTGTGCCAAATTTTGTGTGTACCAAATAAGAGTCAGGTAAACTGGGGAATGATCATTTATCAGCAAGAAAAGTAATAGGGATTTGAACTTTAGGATTGCCTGGTTAGCATCCTTATTACTTACCAGATAAAAATAAAGAATTGATTTTTGAATTTATGCCCAACAGTTACACTTTAAAGAGAACCCGAGGTGTGTTTAAAGAATGTTATCTGCATACAGAGGCTGGATCTGCCTATACAGCCCAGCCTCTGTTGCTATCCCAAACCCCACTAAGGTCCCCCTGCACTCTGCAATCCCTCATAAATCACAGCCGTGCTGTGAGGCTGTGTTTACATCTGTAGTGTCAGTCTCAGCTGCTCCCCCGCCTCCTGCATAGCTCCGGTACCTGCCCCCGTCCCTTCCCTCCAATCAGCAGGGAGGGAAGGGATGCAGGCGGGGACTGGAGTTCTGCAGGAGGCGGGGAGAGCAGCAGACTGACACTATAGAGATAAACACAGCCAGCTCTGACAAGCTGTTTGTCAGCAGCGTGGCTGTGATTTATGAGGGATTGCAAAGTGCAGGGGGACCTTAGAGGGGTTTGGGATAGCAACAGAGGCTGGGCTGTATAGGCAGATCTAGCCTCTGTATGCAGATAATATTCTTCAAACCCACCTCGGGTTCTCTTTAAGGCAGGGCGCACATTTTTTCAGTGTGATATCGCGGCCATTTTTTTTGTTTTTCTGATTGCGTTTTTGTTCGCATTTTCCACGCATGGTTTTTCATTTGCAATTTTTTACTTGGTCTGCGCTAAAATAGAATGGAATTGTAAATGCACACAGTATGTGAGGAAAAAAACAGAAGCTGTCCAATTTTTTTTTTTACTCAAATTTAATGAGAGGCAATTACTTGTAACAATACAAAATGCTCAGTGTAAGAACAATATAAAATATCAGCAAAAATATAATATAACAAAATTGTTAAAGGGACACTGAGGAGTGCCCGAATTTAAAAGACTGCACTTACCTGGGGCTTCCTCCAGCCCACCGTAGGCCGCGAGGTCCTCCAGCGTCCTGGCTCTTCTCCTGGCACAGATGTACGCAAAAAACAGATTCTCAAGCGGCCCACTGATTATCAGTGTATCTGCTGCAGTGAAACAGTTTTGTGTCTACTAAGAAACTATCCTCCATTAGGCTGTACTTTGTACTGTGCTGAAGTGTTAGGGACATCTGTGCAGAGGTGCTAGGCAGTGCGGACACACAGTTTTCAATGAGAAAGAAGAAAAATAGCATATTACACACAAACTATTCAAAAAGGAACCTACTGTACATACACACTGTACCCTGTTACTTAAAGAAAACCTGTAACATCAAAAAGTTCCCCTGGGGGGTACTCACCTCGGGAGGGGGAAGCCTCAGGGTCCCAATGAGGCTTCCCACGCCGTCCTCCGTCCCTCGGGGGTCTCGCTGCAGCCCTCCGAACAGCGGGTCCCGGGTCCTGTCCGGCGCCGCGCAGTAGAGCGGACCCGACTGAGATCAGGTCTTTCCGTCTACTTCGGAGCTGAAAGCCGCGACAGTGCCCCTGTTGGAGCCTGGAAAGGTAAATATTGAACAAGCTGATGGATTTGTTGGGCTGCTGTTCGGAGGGCTGCAGCGAGACCACCGAGGGACGGAGGACGGCTTGGGAAGCCTCATTGGGACCCTGAGGCTTCCCGAGGTGAGTACCCCCCAGGGGAACTTTTTGATGTTACAGTGTCTCTTTAAAGGATACACAAGATGACATGTGACATGATGAGATAGACATGTGTATGTACAGTGCCTAGCACAGAAATACTTATGGTGGGTTCCTGTTTTTTTCTTTCTCTGCCTAAAAGAGTTAAACATCAGGTGTGCAAGTGATAGTTTCTGTCCAGGTCAGATTATAGCGTAACCTTCACGATAAGGAATTATAGGCATAAAACACTCTCCTGGCAGAAAATGGCTTCTGAAAGCAGGAAAGAGATGAAAAAGTTCAATGGTTCATAGATTTTAGCTTTGGCTTACTACAATGAATGTGTCATTGAGCAGAGACAATGAAACAGTAGAAACTTAAAAAGTAGGTTTAAACATAAAATCAAACTGTGGGATATCTAAAAAAAAAAAAGGTAATTTTTAGGAGGAGGAGGATAGATACAAGTGTTTATGTCATCAGTTTATTTTCACCTTGTATTTACTTTAGGCATACTACAGGTGGAATTAGACTTTTGGGCTAGGTGCACACTTAGCAGAAACACTAGCGTTGCGGGAAAACGCTGTGTTTTTGCCACTAATGGAAGTCTATGGGCCACTGAAAAAATACATATAAAAAAACGAATATGCGTTTTCTATGCGTTTTGAAACATGCGTTTTTAGAAACGCATGTTTTGTTGGATAATCATAAACGCATCAAAAAGGCACACAATGAAAGTCAATGGGAACGCAATGGTATGCGTTTTCCATGCGTCATCATATGCGTTTTTTGTAAAAAAAAAAATAAAATTGCTTTCTTGTTATTATTATTTTTAATTATATTTATAAAGCGCCAACATATTACGCAGCGCTGCACAATAGATCAATGGATTACATACAAGGTAGGACATACAGGAAACTCACAACAAAACAAGATCATGCAAATGATTTGATAACATGTCAAATCATGTTTTCTGATGTATTTCCGCTTCCTGTTGTCTTCCTATTAATTTGCATAAAACACAATTGTAAAACGCATATTCATTTTGTGTATGCGAACCGCAAATGCATTAAAACGCACACAAAATGCTTGAAAAACGCATCTGCCGCAAAAAATCACGAACGCAACAAAAACGCGGTTAAAACGCACACAACATTAACATTAAACATGACATAATGCAGCCTTTCCCGCTATGTTATGTGTGCACCCAGCCTTATGCACAAAATACATTTCCCAGAATTATTATTCTTCATCAGGAGTACAGAAGTGAGAATGCAGTAATGACTGGCACAAGCGCCTCCGTCTCTTACAGCTGCCACAACTTTACTTTTCCCCCCTTAATATGTGGATTACCTGGCGCTTTGAAGTGCTGGAAGGATTTGCTCGCAAAGTACCCCCGTCCTGTGTGCCAGAGATCGCAGCCACACGCCCGGGACTCAGTCCTTCAGGACTTGGCAAACATACCTCAGAAAATAGTTTGTTCACAGCAAATTGGCAAATGGGATGTGATAATGACACCTTTTATAGCTAACAGATGTTTGATGCTTTCCCAGCTGTAAGGCAGCCTAGACCGTATTGGCAGAGCCCTGCCTCTGATCCCCCGATAAACCAGGGCAGATTATTTTTATTTCTGTAATATTTTTCCATACCAAGATCCGTAACAGACAATCCACATGTCCGAAGCCAGAATGCGTCTCATTGCCTTGAGTGAATCTTCACATAGGCCTAGTGCACACCAGAGCGGTTCTGCTGCGGTTTGCGATCCGCTTGCGGGTGCGGATCCGCTAGGGTAATGTATTTCAATGGGTTGGTGCACACCAGAGCGGGAGGCGTTTTGCAGAAACGCATACTCCCGGGCTGCTGCAGATTTTGGATTGCGGATGCGTTTCTGCCTCAATGTTAAGTATAGGAAAAACGCAAACCGCTCTGAAAAACGGCACTTCAGAGCGGTTTGCCAGGCGTTTTTTGTTACTGTAGCTGTTCAGTAACAGCTTTACTGTAACAATACATGAAATCTACTACACCAAAAACGCTTCACAAAACCGCAAATTGCTAGCTGAAACGCTACAGAAAAAGAAGAAAAAGCGTTTAAAAATCTGCTAGCATTTCGCGGATCTGCTAGCGTTTTTTGGTGTGCACCAGGCCTAAGACTGCTGCAACAATGGAGGCAGACTGAAACCAGCTGTCCAGTGCAGTGTACTTAGAGGTATTTGTTTCGGTATAAAGGGATATTGCGCCGAGCTCGCTAATATAATACAGATGCTGTGACTCCTACTGTATTTTGCCTGAGGAAGCGGGATGTATGGCCCGTGAAATGCGTTGCATTGTTTTTTTGGAGTTCCGAATAAATTGTTGACTGTCTGAATCGCAGTCCTTGCCTGTGTCTGTTTGGAGGGGGTAAGACCACCGCTGCCTCCTCTGTTTAACCAGTTGTTTTTTTAAGTTCATTTAATTACCTTTTATTCTTTTGGCGCCTCTGTATCTTGTACACTAAAGTGCAATACATATGTTATGTAAGTAGAGCAAGTATTTATCTACTTATATATGTGGGTTTTCGTTCTGAGATAGTATGGCTGACAGCTCCTCTTTCTGTGCTTTCAAATGAGCTTATCTGCTGGTGGCTTTCAGGTGACACATGGGAGAGATCAAAGTACACCATGTGATTAGACATAAATGAGGGGGAATTAAACAGACTAAATTCTCTAAAAACATACAGGGTGCATTACTCTCTGTTTTCCTTCTGTCCTGTGCAAGAGTTCAGGTCCACTTTAAAAGTAACCTTAACTCCAGAAAAAAAAATGAGTTTCACTTACCTGGGGCATCTACCAGCCCCCTGCAGCCATCATGTGACCTTGCAATCACTCATGGCTCCTCCGGGCCCCTGCTGCCAGCTAGTTTCATTTTTGCCGAGTGAGAGTCGGCGGGCCGCCATGCGTACCTTTGCACGCATTCCCACTGGTGCAGGAAGCTATCGCGGACATTAACATGTACATTTTTTCGTGTTACTGGTGCAACACATACATTTTTCCACATTGTACCAGTAACACGTAAAAATGTACTTGTTAATGTCCGATAGCTTCCTGCACCAGTGGAAATGCGTGCAAAGGTATGCATGGCGGCCCGCCGACTCAGAGTCGGCAACAATAAAACTAGCTGGCGGTGGGGGATCGGTGGAGCCATGAGTGACTGCGAGGGCACAGGATGGCTGCAGGGAGCTGGTAGAAGCCCCAGGTAAGTGACACTCATTTTTTTTAATTAAGGTTCCCTTTAAAGAGACTCTGTAACAAAAATTGCATCCTGTTTTTTATCATCCTACAAGTTCCAAAAGCTATTCTAATGTGTTCTGGCTAACTGCAGCACTTTGTACTATCACAGTCTCTGTAATAAATCAACTTATCTCTCTCTTGTCAGACTTGTCAGCCTGTGTCTGGAAGGCTGCCAAGTTCTTCAGTGTTGTGGTTCTGCTATGAACTCCCCCTTCCAGGCCCCTCTATGCACACTGCCTGTGTATTATTTAGATTAGAGCAGCTTCTCTCTTCTCTCTTATCTTTTTCAAGCTGGATAAATCGTCCTCTGAGCTGGCTGGGCTTTCACATAGTGAGGAATTACAGACAAGGGCAAAGCTGTTTGCAGGAAGAAAAGAGCAGCCTGAAACTTCAGTGCATGAGAGATGCAGGGGGAAAGAAACACACAAATGATCTCTTGAGATTCAAAAGGAAGGCTGTATACAGCCTGCTTGTGTATGAATGTATTTTCTATGTGTGGACATACTGTACATCAACCTACTTCCTGTTTTGGTGGCCATTTTGTTTGTTTATAAACAAACTTTTTAAAACTGTTTTTAACCACTTTTAATGCGGCGGGGAGCGACGAAATTGTGACAGAGGGTAATAGGAGATGTCCCCTAACGCACTGGTATGTTTACTTTTGTGTGATTTTAACAATACAAATTCTCTTTAACATACTTTTTAAACAAAATACAAATACAATATTTTTGCTGCATGAAAAAAAAAATCAATTCATGAATTCTTCAGGCAAACAGATTGTTGCTTTCAGCTGCTGCCTATCTCTTTATGAACTTCATCTCCAAGTACGGCAAGTTCTCCTTCAGAAATGAAATGTCTAATCTGCTATGATAAATGATAGGCTGGGCGGGATCGTGCTGCACCCGGATAGTTGGATGTTCAGTGACGAGAGAGACAGGAAGAAAGGTGAAGGGTGTGAACATCTCCATTCTTCCTCTTCTGCAGGCTGGTATCTGAGCAGCTTGGTTTTCACACTTGCCTATGCGTGCCTCTTTCACTTACACACACACATATATATATCAGGCTTGGCAGAGGCACAGAAAGCTGGCTGAGCAGAGCAGCTGTTGCTGAATTCCGTGCAGTCAGCAGATCTAGGCGTGTGTATCGAGCTCCCTGGCCTACAATGGATTCTTTCATAAAAGGCCTATAAAGTCCATCCAGAGCGAGAGGGAGAACAGACAGCTGCAGCATTGTCTGCCCTGCCACTGCTGAGGAACTCCAAGATGCTTTCCCGATACCATCACTAACCATGGCCTGAATTAAGCCTGACCACTGTCTAGAGTAACCTCAAGAATGAATTGATTTCTGTACAAATAATCCAGTTTCTGGTGCAATCAAAGCCCTGAACACACTGGGCTTTCTGTGGCGCGCTGGAGTTCAAAAACAATATCCTCTTACTTCTATAATTCAAATCAATTGTAATTGCTTGCGGTGAATGAATGCTACACAAATGTTCCAACATGGTGTTTTGATTACTATAGGCCACACTACTTACTTTCTACATTTCTTAATGCCTGGCTTGCTATTTTAGGGTAGTCCATAAATGGTTTTGGGTGTATCTTCAGACTCTTTACTTTTATAGTGCAACTTTAACCAAGGATTGAGCTTCATCCCAATCAGTACCCCCTTTCTCATAAGAAATCTTTACCTTTCCTCAAATAGATCGTCAGGGGGACTCTGTGATGTCATGGCCATGGTCCTGACAATTTGCTGTCTGTGAACCTCATTGCATTGTGGGAAATAACATTTTTTTCCCAACTGCCAAGCAAGCTATATCTCCCTCTGTGCATAGAACTCTTATTAAAGGACCACTGTTGAGAAAATCTTAAGATTTTAAATACATGTTAACACATGCACAGAAAAAGTACGTTTCCCTAAGAGTGAGCTATGAATTACTTTTCTTCTATGTTGCTGTCACATACAGTAGTTAGTAGAAATCTGACGGAACTAACAGGATTTGGACTAACCCAACTCCTCATGGGGGTTCTCAGGGCTTTCTTTATTTGCAAAAGCACTTAGTGAATGGCAGGTGCTCCATCCAACTGCCAAAAAAGTGTATAGTAAGCAGAGAGGCTGGCCAGCATCTTTGTATAAATCTTTATCAGGGAGTGTCTTTATAAAGAACAAAGGCCATGCTAAGAATCCCCCATAAGGATATGAACGTTCCATACAGATCACCTGGCAGAACTAAAGATGTCTCCACCAGTGATACATTCCAGAATGCATGCATGCGCCACTCGTCAACCCCCTCCCCCCCACCATATCAGCATAGCGTGTCATCTGCTACACAACTGACTCGTATGTGTGCAGCCCGGTCCAGTGATGTTGCCCAAAGGGGATCAGGTCCTGAACCCCGATAGACGACATCTGTCAAAGGTATGTACTCACCTTTAGAGTAGAAAGCAGTTGTAAAGAGGGATCCTTGTCTTAGTGAACTGGCTGTATAACAAAAACACTATCCTCCATTCATACATCTTTAGCTGTTTTTATTTCTGTCTGTCTTGGTCCTGTGTGTCTGTATTTTTGAGTCCAGAGGGTTAATATTGTCTTGAATGTAATTAGGTCACATTCTTTAGCACCAGCCCTTCCCCTGTTTAAGATTACTAGGATCACAGCTACTATTGTTAGTATTTTACTGAGGAAGTGACAGTTGTTTCAGTCAACCGATCTACAAGTCTTTTTTGTCTGAAACCTAATGCTGCTTTCAATAATCTAATGTAATGTAAAAAAACAAAAGTTATGTAATGTTATGTAAAAAACAAAAGCTATGGTGACTGGATGCAGAGGACACTGTCATCCTTATCCTTGCCAGCCTATCAGCCTGTCTACCCTCAACGTGTTGCTCTTGGCAGATCTGCAGTAAACGCTTTCCTATTTCCTATAGCTGTCAGCTTTTTTTCCTGTAGATAGTGTGTTAGCGCTGGTTTGGTGTTCCTCCAAGTCCTTTACATGCAGAAATGAAGGAGATCAGACAGGTCTGGAGTCAAATCAAATAAAAAATAGCTATATTGGCATGACCAAGGTTCATACAGGCATTGCCAGGGCAGGATTTACCATACGCCACTGTAGGCACGCACCCACAGGCGCCTGATTATTAAAAGGCGGCTCATTCCCCCCCCCCACCAAAGTCCCAAGCATAGTGTAAATGAGAGGTTACTCAGCCGATTTCCCGCCCACGAATTCGGATGTACTTTAGCAGCCTATAGAAGTCTATGTAAGGCATCCGAATTCGTGGCCGAGGTGAAATCTGAGGCCCTGCAGCATAACTCTGTGCATGACAGTCCGAAACCCATAGCCGTGCATAGCGCGGCTAGAGGGATTCGGCTGCGAGAGACGAGCAGCTGTGCCGGCAGCGCGTCTCGCAAGACGCATGACGGCACTGTGATGTAAATCGGTGCCTAATCATTGCCAAGCATGGGAAAAAGAGGTACATGGAAGGGGGTTGGATAGGGGTACAACGGCTAAGCAGTCTGTGAACATTTTTAGGTTTACAGTTAATGTATGCTCCTCTCAGTCTGTGGCATGCTGTGACATAGTGTGCACCGATTGTCACTGTGGATTCCTCCTCTCAGTCTGGCATGCTATGATATAGTGTACAGCGATTGTCACTGTGGATTCCTCTTCTCCCAGTAGAATGTAGAGTTGTCTCTTATCCTCTGATGTGTTAAAGTCTGGAAATAGTTCCATCAATTTCCTAAAGTAAGTGTTACTAGTTGCAGTGTTGCAGTATATTGGGGCAGTGCACCAGGAAGTGATCCTCATACTCAAGAGTCTTCTGCTCACAGTGTTGGCATGGTTGCATAGACCATTGGTTTGTATGTCTGTCTGTGTGTCCCATACTCGATTTTCAGGAGCTATCAAAATGTAGCAGGGAATAATTTTTACTTTAATGTTGCTAGTTTCCTTCTTTATCAGCTGAAACTGGTTTGGTTGCTTTAGGAAATTCCAACGCTTCAGTGTTTTTCAAACCTGCTGTGGTTATTTGTGTTTTAGGATAATGCAGGTTTTCATTTAGCATTGCCATTGAGGTGAAAGAGTCAGGCAGCTCTATGATTGAATGACTTACAATGTCCCATCACTGCCAGTTCTGCTTTTAAGCCACAAAAAGCTCTGGAATCCCTGTCCTTTGACTTGCATTGGGTCAGATGGCCCTTGAGGCCATGGCTAGAAGGGCTTGGCTGCTTGTAAATAGAAGGCTAGGAGGACTGTGGGGTTAAAGCACACCTGACCCAAGGTAAGCACAGAGGTATGTTCATGATGGATCTACATACCGCTGTGCTTTCTCCATTCCTTGCCTATTTCCCCCCAGTCCCTATATGGGACTTTTGGCTAGAGGCAGGCTTGCTGCAATGTTCCCTCCTATCACTCTCCCATACTCTCCTTTTCCCCGCCCCATTCACTCCCCTTAAGAGGAGGAAGGTGAAGTAGAGTAAGCATGATAGGAGGGAAGCTGGCATCTTTTTTGGAAGTCAAATATTGCAAGGACTGAGTACTGAAGGAGAAGAGGAACAGTTAACTCAGAGGTATGTGGATCCAGCATGAACATAGCTCTGTGCATAGCTTAGCTAGCTTTGCTTCAGGTCAGGTATTTGAGGGTTCCTGTATCCTGTGTCTCGAACCACCATAAGTTACCAGAACATATAGTGCTGGTGAGGAGACTCTTAAGAGTTCAGTGCATTGGAGTAGCAGGGAGGCTTCTTCATTCATGCGAGAGGCAGCAGACTGACTGTTGCATCCCTGTAAGTGAAATGTAAGCTTACCTTCTAATTTGGTGACATTTGTTAAGCCTCGTACACACGTACGCCGAATGTCGCCAGCTCGGGTGATAGTACGTGGGCAACACTGTACTAGCACGTCGCTAGCCTCTAGGCTGCAGGAGGGGCAGCGGAACAGTGTGGATGTGATGTCACACAGCGGGCGGAGTGAGTAAGAAGAACAATGCTCTCAAACAGGGATCAGCTGACTCAGTCTGGCGGATTGCCGTCTGATGTATTGGGGGGCTACTGTACACACGGTAGATTATCGTCAGAGGTGATTGTTTTTAGTGGAGTTTCATCTGGCACCTGTATAAGGCTTTAGTGTTTCAGTATTTATTGCGTTTTGCACTGTGACCATGCTACCAGTAATGTGCATTGTAAATGACACACATGTGCAGGTCTTGCTGTTTTAAAGAATATTTTTCCTTTGAAAATGGATTTATAGTTGGTGCCTTCCGACCTCTGTGGCCTGCATAAACCTAACCTTTTGCAGTATGTCCGCAGTGTTAGTGCACTCCCCTTAGCATAAAGAAAGCTATCATGTCTGAAGACAGGTGCTGGAGCGGAGCCCAGCGGACAGAAATAGAGCCTGGTTTGTGTCCTAGCTGGGGCGTGCAGCAGGTGCTCTTAGTAATTCAGTATAGAGGATGAGAGATGAATCAGAAGTGGCAGCTGTTATTTTTTGGAGAAGATGCCATGTTGGACTTGTCTGCAATCTGCATTATGCGCTCGTGGGATGGAAGGACCATATGTCTGCGCTTGTAGCGGGAACAAGATGACCACTCGTGTGACTAACATCGTTCTCGTCAGTCGAGCCTGGAGTCTGTGTTGTTTTCAGCAGGCTACTTCTGCTTTTTATTTGTGGAAGAACCATTTGTCTATCTTTTTTGTATTGTGATAGTTAAAAAGAGGAACTTTACTAGACATTGCAAGCTGTAGGTATTTACACATGTGATTTGTGGATGAGGAAACATGCAATGATTATGGCTTTGGCCTCGATGCTTTTAGCAAGTTCTCTTGGGGAGTTGAGGGGTAGGAAGACATTTCAACTGAGCGAGAATGGGAATCATATTGTGTTGCCAACTGTGGGGACTCCTCCGAGTGTGACTGGATATACAGGCCTGATCTATACACTGACTGTTCTGTGGACTACTCTTAGTGTGGCTGGACATACAGGCCTGATCTGACCACTGACAGTTCTGTGGACTCCTCTGAGTGTGACTGGACATACAGGCCTGATCTGGCTGCTGAATGTTCTGGGGACTACTCTTAGTATGACTGGACATACAGGCCTGATCTCACCACTGACTGTTCTGGGAACTAGTGTGACTAGACATACAGGCCTGATCTGACCACTGACTGTTCTGTGGACTCCTCTTAGTGTGGCTGGACATACAGGCCTGATCTGACCACTGACTGTTCTGTGGACTACTCTTTAGTATGACTGGACATACAGGCCTGATCTGACCACTGACTGTTCTGTGGACTTCTCTTAGTGTGGCTGGACATACAGGCCTGATCTGACCACTGACTGTTCTGTGGACTCCTCTTAGTGTGACTGAACATATAGGCCTGATCTGACTACTTAATGTTCTGTGGACTCCTCTAAGTGTGACAGGACATACAGGCCTGATGTGATCACTGACTGTTCTGTGGGAACGAGCACTTTCCGTACTTTGATAACGCACTTATATTCTTTGTACAGTACAGAGGGGGAAATTATTGCCATTGCATGCTGTTGAGGAGGGGGATATAACTTTTAGGATCGCTATTGTAAAAAGTTGTAAAATTTAAAATACATGCATACAAGTTGAAAATTTGTCCCAGAGTACAATGCACTATTAATTACATTTCTCCTATGTTGCTCTCACAGTAGGTAGTATAAATCTGCTAAAACTTGGACAAGACTATCTCTTCATGGGGGGGTTCTCTGGGTTTGATTTTCTAAAGCACTTACTGAATGGCAGGTGCTCAGTCCATCTGCCAAAATAATGTGTAGGGAGGTCATCCTTGTATAAACCCATGGTTTTATTTTATATTTAATCATTTACAAAGTAGATTGAATGTTTTGTTGTCTCTGCTCAGTGGCAGCCTATCAAGTGTCCCTAAATGAAAATACATGAACTATTAACCTTTTTCTATCTCCCCCTGTTCTCAGAAGTTATATTCTGCCAGGAAAACGTTTATGGCTGTAATCTGCTTATCAGTGATGTTTACTATACTCCCGACAAGGTACTGACAAGACGGAAGCTGTCACTTCCATGCCTAAAAGTTAACTCGGCAGCAAAATAAAACAAGTTAAACAACCTGGTTATTAATATGTTTTGCACTGTAAATACACATGTTTATCTCATCATGTGACATGTTGCCTGGGGTACACTTTAAGGGACCAGTTGGGCTGTGATCCAGGTCACAGGTAGTCATTTGATGCAATCAAAAACAGCTGTCTGTCATCCCATGTTTCTGGGAACCTTTAAGTTGGTCACATGCAGTACATCCACATCCAAAGATCAATATTCCCCAATATGCCCATCTGGGAATTAAAGGAACAATATCAAACCAAGTGTTCTAAAATGACAATTTACAAATAATGTCTAAGTAGCTGTGTAAACATTTTCCTACTTTTCAGGTTAAGTATCAGAGGCAAACGCTTTAATCCATTGTGTAGGATTTAGCTTTATTGGAACAAATCATTCTTAAAAGGGGTGTCTGCTTCAATGCACAGCCAGTGTTGTTTTTTTGCATACCTACAGAGTATTTTTCTCTGAAACAAAAAAAAAAGTATGAAAAGCTGTGGTGTCACAGACAATTAAAATTTGTTTTTGTTTAGAACAAGTTACATTTCCTCTGCTCACTTCAGACAGAGACTCAGGACACAGACAGCTGCAGCTGCTGAGAGTTTTCTCTCACACACAGGGTTAACAGATGCTTTGTGAGGGAACTCCCCCTCCCCTTATAGTTCACTCTGCCGTCAGATTTGAGCAGACTTGCCGTCATTTAAAAGTGAAAGGGATTTAATACAGTAAACACAAGAGATAAGCAAGTGAAATGTATACATCATTATTTACCAGCACTTCAGTAGCTCTCTCAATCCCAGGTTAAAAAAAAAACATGTTAAGCGATAGTGTTCCTTTAAGAATAGTGTGCCACACTGTAACCTCAGTTGTACTTGGATGTCAGGAGACAGTATCAGAATGAATCATCTGCTATGGTTTTGTGGTTACACATGTTATCAAGCAGTATAAAACCCACTGCTTCACAGATCCGCCAGGGTCTAAGGAGAACAGTATTAGGTGGTGCTGTGTCTTATTTATATATTTTTAGGAAATGGTTATGTGTATTGGTTTACAAACACAGTGAGTCACACCTTCCTGTTTGCACAGTTTAGACATAAATATATAACAATAGACAAAAGATTTGCTCCTGTATGTAGGCTTCACCCATCCACACTCATGAATCATCTTGTGTATGAGAGAGGAGCTTACAGGTTAATTCAGTAAAAAAAAAAAAATGACAGTGGCCCATAGCAAGCCGACAAAGAGACCTTGTCAGAAATCTTTATTGAACTGAAAACTTGCAAACAGTAGAAACTTGTTATAGTAAACTCCTATATAGTAAACCTCTGGCTACACTAAACTCAGTCCCTAGGTCACGACCATGTAAACTTCTGATACAGTAAATTACTTGGCCAGGCCCTTGAAGTTTACTGTAAGGGGCTTTTACTGTAATGGCTAAGAGATATGTAGAATGTGTATTTAAAGAGGAACCATAGTGAAACTATCAATTAATAAAAGGTTTTAGTTTTTTTTACAATATTTATTAGTAAATTATTTAGTCAGGGTTTTCCCATGGTAAAATCTTTCTTCACCCTAATTTACATGTACATTTATCACAGGTGGCAACATCTTTAGTCCTGGCAGGTGATCTCTGCGAAATGTTTGATTTCTGAGAATTCCAAAGCTAATGAAAATGATGCTTAGTCTCCCAGAATGGTCTGGGTGGAGAATTCAGCATAGCTAAACAGCCTAGGCTAACCGTCACAGGGAGTGCGGGGTTACATACCAATATATAGCTATAAGAAGGGTTTCTGATGCTGAAACCAGGAAGATTACTGTCAAAGTGGCTGCCCTGAATAATTGACTGCATTCTGCTATATGTTGCTACAGGGCCTCTTTAATACCTTCAGCACTGTGTAGGCACTGTAGAACCTCCAGAATCTGTATGCACACTGCTATCTGAGGGCTGGTGCACACCGAGCGGCTTTTTCAGCGTTTCTGCAGCCGCTTGCGGGTGCGGATCCGCTTGGTTAATGTATCTCAATGGGGTGGTTCACACCAGAGTGGGAGGCGTTTTGCAGAAACGCATACTTCCGGGGTGAGGCATTTTTTGGATTGCGGATGCGTTTCTGCCTCAATGTTAAGTATAGGAAAAACACAAACCGCTCTGAAAAACGCCTGTTCAGAGCGGTTTTGCCGGCATTTTTGTTACAAAAGCTGTTCAGTAACAGCTTTACTGTAACAATATATGAAATCTACTACACAAAACCGCAAAATGCTAGCTGAAACACTACAGAAAAATAAGAAAAAGCGTTTCAAAATCTGCTAGCATTTTGCGGATCTGCTAGCGGGTTTTTGTGTGCACCAGGCCCCAAGGAGGATGTGTATTCTCCTTTTTATATCAGTTATTGAGACTAATCAAGGTAAAAAAAATCAATATGAATACATTACAGATGCTGTTCCTCTATGGAGCTCATGTTGGAGGGCCTCATTTTGAGGGGCGTGTGGGTGGGGGCTGAATAGCGGTATGTTGCATCTAGCAGTATAACGCTTGCAGTTCAACCTATGCTTTGTAGAGTTCTTCTGAAATCTATTAATGCTGGGCATGCCATATAAGGAATGTATCCAATCTTACATCAAAAGGATCTAATAACTTGGTCACCACCAGAGTCCACCTCAAAACCTTTGGAGACACGGCCTTCTGTCATGCTGCCCCTACACTTTGGAACTCCCTGCCACACTCAATCAGGACATCTCCATCCCTGGTAGCATTTAATTCCAAGCTGAAAAGTCACCTGTTTAGTCTGGCATTTATGAACACCTGAATATTTCCTCTGTAGCACAGTCCAGCCTGCAACCCTCTATTGATCTGAGACATATCTATGCGCTTTGAGTGCTATGGGAGAAAAGCGCTTCACAAATGGTATTTTATTGATTGGTTAGCGCATCAGGGCGCCCATTGTGAGTCTATTCTGGCAGCGAGCGTCCAATAGCTTTTGGTCCTCCTTTAAAGAGGAGCTGTTAGGTATAAGGTCTCAGAGAAAATAAACACATATATCAGTAGCTAAAGATTGGCTGTACTTACATTACATATGCATTTCACTGTCCACGTTTGCATTTCACAGAATTTGTATATAGTATATGCAGAGATAGATGCTCCTGACAGCTCATGGCAGGCTCCATGTTTTTCTGTCAAATGTGTCGTCATGTCCTGCCTGCTTCCTGATCACAGATAAGCTCCTACTTGAACAACACAGTGTGCAGTGAATATTAATGAGCCATGTGGCTAGGAACAATAGCTGACTCCTGCAGAGTACTCTGCCCCGAGATTTATCAGTGCTACACGCTGGGCTGATTACAAGCTTCTGTAACGTCTCATTAGCAGCCGAGGGTAGGGCCCCAGAATGCTTTGCAGTTTAGTATGCGGCTTGCGTCCTTATGGGTCTATAACAGACTTGCTGATAAGCACACATCAAAGGTAACTGAGATTTTTATCTTCACTAATGGCTTTTGGGCTTCCTTCTAAACTGTTTAACACAGGAGAATAGAGGTTTAAATTAGCTTCTGCAGCCTGACAGTTACTCTTTAAGAGACATCTCCAAATGCCCTATTTTTATTGGTATGACTAATTGTTTTTCGTCCACGCTCATTTAGGTTTTTTTGGTTATTTTTGATATCACTTTATTTTTAGAACATAGTAGAACAGGTTTTTCACGTAAAAATTACTTCTTGTACTATTTCTGCTGTAGCTGAGCCTTTGCTTGAGCACTGAACTTTGATTCAGGCTTCGTGTGCTTTTGTAAATCCCTAATCCCTACTGACCTTAAACACCCTCCTCCTTCTTGCAGCTAATTACTACACATATTCCGCAAGAAAATAAAGCTAGCTATTGTCTGTCTGATGCCCAGCTTATGCTTTGTTTTTTTGCTTTTCTGCAGGAATACCCCTACATTTTTAATGGCAATTATATAATTATGTATACAGTGCAATGCAATAATCTCACACAGCACTGTATAGAATGCAATACCGACAGTAGTGGATAACAAATACTTAGTTCATAACTATTAATAAACGCAAACAGCAGAATCCCGGTTATCAGTAACTCAACTAACCAGCAGTCTCAACCAACCAGCACAAATCACCGGCAGTACTCACAGTGGTGAAGGGCAATTTCTTAGGCTGTTGGTTGGCTCTACTGAGCTTCAAGGACTTACGAGGAGACAATGAAATCAATCCTTACTTACTTTAGGCTTCTTCCAGCCCCTGGACGTCTTCTGGGTCCCTCGTCGCAGCTCCTGTGCTCGCCAGTGTCCCGCTGGCTGCCCGTAAGGTCGGCGCTTCTCCGCATGCGAGCGTGGTCTCTTGCACATGCATGCACCCAGATCATTCGACTGGTCCCTTTTCTACCTATACAAATTTGCATACAAAGGGTGGGCCGCGGCTGTACAGATGCCTCCGGGCTAGCGACGTGTTCTTCTGCTGTGCAAGGGGGGAGGAGGGCTTATTGTGCAATATACGAGGAGCATCACATAGTGGGCGGGATGAGTGGGGAGAACAACACTCTCAGCCAGCGCAGTTGATCCGCCAGGTTGATTGCTAACCGAGACACTGAGAGAGGTCATGCTAGATTCTGGGCAGAGGTGGCCCCAACTGGGCACCCCGGAGGGGAACCTTCTAGCATGTGTACAAGGCTGAGGGGATGGAGAGATTCTTTCTCTGTTGCAACTACTTACTCATGCTGGAAGAGGAGAGCCAGTGGGCAGCCCGTATAGAGTACACTAAAAGAGTACTGATTTGACGGTTGGTGTTTATGGGTGTTTCAGATGTTACAGCAGGCTGCAAATGGAAATTAAAGTTGTTAATAACATTGTATGACTGATGCAGCAACGATATGTTATTGCAGTATTTTAATCCAAAGAGTGCGTTTTATGTAAATGTCCATTATGATTGTCTCTGACAAATGCTGCAGGAACAGAGGGGGTCTCTGTACTCCAGACAATGGCTCACACCTACAGAGGAGGAGAGGCTGAGGAAGGCACAAGCATTCATTGTGGTGGAAACACAGACAGCCTGCACTATAAATAAACTGCCCTCCACCAAGCGAATGGTGCTAATCCTGGGAAGCCCGCGAGAGTGGCTGCTCTTTGTCACGGGATCCAGTGTTCAACACAAACCCAATTAAACAGTAGCGGAGCTAAACAGTGCAGATATGTAACGCAGGCAGTGCGGTGGCCATAGATGGGCAGAGAACAATGCTCGGTGAGGCATCTGCCAGTCGCCACTCTGCTGGAAACAACCAAACCGCCACTTGTTTCCAGCCTGGCTGTAGCAGCTCTCTACATCTGCAACAATGGCCTCACTGTGTGCAGCGCTGCTGGGGAGTCATAAGTGAAAAGGGCACTTCTATTTTCAGGCAGATTTGTCATTAGAAATGACACACCAGTGAAGTAATAGGGCTACCAGAAGAATTTGGGGTGTTCAACATCATGGGAGACTGCAGGCGGAACAAAGGCAATCTGTTGTTTGCAATACTGATGAAATGGATGGCACATCAGTCAATATGAAACAGACACTTTATTAAAGAGGAACCATAGTGGCAAATTATTCAGCATAACCAGTTTTATGTTAAATATCCTGGTTTTATCATCAGAAACACTTCCCATAGCTATAGATTGCTGTATATTGGTGTGTACCCCACCCTCCCACTAAGGCATATCCTAGGCTGTTTATTATGCGGAATTCTCCTCCTCCAGGTAACTCTGGGAGACCAGTTGTGTTTTTGTACTGGCTTTAGAACTCTCAGTAAATGAACATTCCGCAGAGATCACTTGACAGGACTAAATATGTGCCGCCTGAGATTTAAGAAAGTAAATCGGGGTGAGGAAAGATTTTGCAATGGGCAAACACTGACTTCTAAATCAATATAGTAAAAAACACAATTTTATTAATTTTGTTATTTTCGTTACAGTTTCTATTTAACCTCTTGGCGTCTGCGTAATGCCGATTGGCGTGAACGCGGCAGCAGCCCCAGGACCGCTCCACGCCAATTGGTGTGAAGTCCTGGGGCGGAGTTTTGCAGTAGATTGCGTGCGCCGATGCACCGCTAGGAGACTGTTAGACGCCGTCTATTTACTCTGGACAACGCTGCGATCTACTGCACCTGGGTGGCAAATAAGCGATCCACTGTCGTAGGCTGAAGCCTATGACAGCCGATCGCGCTGATTGAGGGAGGGAGGGTTAAAAAAATAAAACCAAAAATAGGGAAATTTATTGTTAAAAAAAGGAAATAAATATTTGTAAAAAAAAAATTAAACATCCCGGGAGCAATCATAGCCCACCAACAAAAATCTCTGTTGGTGGGCAGAAAAGTGTGTGTGTGTGTGTGTGTGTGTGTGTGTGTGTGTGTGTAGGGGGGGAATCACTTGTGTGCTGAGTTGTGCTGCCCCCCCCCCCCCCCCCCCAGAAATGCGCCTGTGGCAGGTTTTTCTGCTGAGGCTCTGGCCACCCCCATCTGCATTGCCATAGACCGCCCCCAGCTCAGCAGCCACCCCCCAGCTCAGCAGCCGTGGCCTAATTGGTGGCTGCTGAGCTGGGGGTGAGCAGCAACAACGCAGGCGGGGCTTCCGAAACACTTCAGAAACATGGCCGCAACTGCGTTTCTGAAGAGGGGGACGGAGCATCACCTGTGTAAGAATAACAGCCAATCAGGTGAGTAAGTAACTCTGAGACTCCCTTTCCCTCCCAATCCTGCATCATTAAGACAGAGCCTGGCATGACAGGCTCTGTCTTTTATGCTGGAGATACTCTTTAAGGGTGGAGTGACACGGAGGTCTGCAGTATCTACTTACCTGTACAGTACTGCAGCTGCAAGCAAGCCGAGTCCAGTCCCGTGATAAGAATACCAGGCATGCATTAATCCTGGCCTAAAGCAGAGATCATTAAAGAAAATTACCTTCCGCACCAGGAGCACCGATGGCCACCACCTTATGGAACCTTCCAAACCAGGCTGTACCCTTACATGTAGTGGACTGATTTTCCTTTGCGCTATGAAAGGACCCCTCCATAGCAATACCTGGGTAGCAAGGGGGGTGTTTTAGGGACAGCAAAGTAACGGGCTTAGAAGCCCACTTTAAACACACTCAAAAGTTTGTTTTTATGTCTATAAATAAAGTGGTATTTATTTTTTCTTCAGCCACGGCTCTATTTCCTGTAAAGCAGAACATAATAAAACATGCAATTAAAGGCTGACAATGACAGGAAGAGCTATCCTGGGGAGCAGGCGGTAAGGGAAAATGTGTTGGTGTGCTGGAAATGGTCCTACCTTAAAAAGCAGGGAGTGAGAGTAAGTGTGAGAGAGGGGTGCTCTGACTAGGAGAAGTCATAGGATAAAGCCATGCTGAGACACTAGTAGTAAACATTCAGAAGATTCCATCAGAAGGAAAAGGTTGTCCTTATCAGGAGTGAGACAATGCAGTGCTCATCCTAACTGATGTATCGACGTGGAGGTTAAGCGCACCAGAAGGGCGATGCTTCTGCTGCGGAAGGTAAGAGCATCAGGAGGGCGGTGCTTCTGCTGCGGAAGGTAAGAGCATCAGGAGGGTGGTGCTTCTGCTGCGGAAGGTAAGAGCATCAGGAGGGCGGTGCTTCTGCTGCGGAAGGTAAGAGCATCAGGAGGGCGGTACTTCTGCTGCGGAAGGTAATTTTCTTTAAAGGGTACCCGAGCTGACATAAGGAGATAGACATGTGTATGTACATTGCCAAGCACACAAATAACTAGGCTATGTTCCTTTTTTAATTTATCTGCCTGAAAGAGTTAAAGGATACCCGAACTGACATGTGACATGATGAGATAGACATGTGTATGTGCAGTGCCTAGCACACAAACAACTATGCTGTGTTCCTTTTTTTTCTTTCTCTGCCTGAAAGAGTTAAATATCAGGTATGCAAGTGGCTGACTCAGTCTGGACTCAGACAGGAAGTGACTACAGTGTGGCCCTCACTGATAAGAAATTCTAACTATAAAACACTTTCTTAGCAGAAAATGGCTTGTAAGAGCAACAAAGAGGTAAAAAAGGGTAATTTCTCATCAGTGAGGGTCACACTGTGGTCACTTCCTGTCTGAGTCAGGACTGAGTCAGCCATTTCCATACCTGATATTTAACTCTTTCAGGCAGAGAAAGAAAAAAAGGAACACAGCATAGCTAATTGTGTGCTAGGCACTGTACATACACATGTCTATCTCATCATGTTACATGTCAGTTCGGGTATCCTTTAAACATCAGGTATGCAAATGTAAGTTTCTGGCCGAGTCGGGACTAGGTCGGACTATAGTGTTACCTGATCAGTGTTCAATGATAAGGAATTACAGCCATACGACACTTCCCAAGTAGAAAATAGCTTCTGAGAGCAGAAAAGAGATAAAAATGGGCAATACTTCATAGATTTTAGCTCTGGCGTACGTCAATGAATGTGTCATTGAGAAGAGGCCATGAAACAGTAAAAACATAAAAATTAGATGCAAATATAAAATAAAACTGCAGGATAGCTAAAAAGGTCATTTTAGGAGGAGGAGGATAGAAACAATTGTTTATTTATATCATTTTTTTTTCACCTCGGATGTCCTTTAAAGTGACACTGAAGCGAAAAAAACTTGTGATATAATGAATTGTATGTGTAGTACGGATAATTAATAGAACATTAGTAGCAAAGAAAAGAGTCTCATATTTTTATTTTCAGTTATATTGCTGTTTTTATATAACACTGCATCATTCTGTAATATCTGCAGTTTACAAATGACACTCTGTGTTTTAAATGATGACACAAAGCAGAGCTAATGACCCTTTGAACTTCCTGGAAGGAAGACCTTCAGGTTGAGATAAGTGCTTCAGAAAATAGCATTGCTCTCTGTCTAAATTAGTCTGAGATCTCAGAGAAGCTCTTTTGCATAGATAACTTATGGTAAGTTTCTTAACTATTCCTGTACTGGAAACAAATATGAGACTCATATCTTTGCTACTAATGTTCTATTTCTTAAATGCACTTACACATAGAATTCATTATCTAATAAGTTTATATTCACTTCAGATTCCCTTTAATGATTTCTGCTTAAGGCCAGGATATAAAAGCATTTACGATCTGGAGAGTTGGTTGACCCAATGCTGACATTTGTATCTCAGGGATTCCAGCAACAACATTTCCACTCTTGAGTTTTTGGCTTTACCTACCAGCTATTACCAGTATAATGAATTCTCATGTTTCCTAGATCTCTTAGCACCGCAAGTCAAAACACCGGTGATGAGAAATCTCCAATAGCAGACCTTGCTGACTCCCTTCTAAAAATGCTGCTTGTATTAATGATCCTCTGGCTACAGTGCTGCTTACGTCTCTCACCTGAGTATTCAGTACTTGCCAAGTATGCAGATTCGGAATTTCAGAGTACCTGATCCACCAAGTTTGTTCCATGTGAATAATTCAGAAAACTTTATTGTGTAATCAGAATGTGGACATGAGCATTTCATAGGAGGTCAATGACAGCTTCTATATATCTCTCATGACAGTGTCACTTTAGGACAAGAATCTGAACAGCGTATCATTAGTGTACAAGTTGGTATGCAAGTGAATGCCATTAAAGGGAACCAAGCACCTGGTTTCTAATAGCTATAGGAGCTGCCACGTTCTCCACCCTAGCTGCCCATTATTTATCCACAGGTAAGGTGTGAAGATAGCATCTGTGACTTCTGTAAACTCTTTGAAGCACTGTGTCAAATCTGTCCACCCCATGAGGATGAAAGCTTTTTGTTTGCTCTGCTAATGTGTGCAATAAAATATTTACATCAGTCCTTATCTGCCTGAAAAGTCGGTGGTAGGGCAGGCCTCAGAATTAGGATAATACAACCCTCTGCTAAACTTATAAATGTAAAAAAAAAGAGGTAAAATTGAAGGTTGTTTTTATTGATGAGCCACATTGTTGGCATGCATTCTAAATGTGCTATTGAGGTGCCCTGGGTGCTAACAATAGTGCTTGGTTAATTTTCAAGGTAAAATTAAGTGAGAGACATATGGTGCCTGCCATATTTATTTATTTTTAAACAATACCAGATGCCTGGCATCCTGCTGATCTTTCTGGCATCAGTAGTGTTTGATTCACCCACCAACCCAGCCAGACTTCAATCAGAAACACCTGATCAGCATGTTTGTTCAAGGTCTATGGCTGAATTTTCTGCAAAAACTGCTGACTAGTTGTTATGGGAGAGCTTTGCAGGGTAGTTTCTAGGCTAATTCCCACCCATGGTAAGGGGGTAAAAGTTGATATAGGTGTCCCAGGTATAGGTAGCCAAGTATAGGTGCCCTAGTATAGGTAGCTAGGCATAGGTGCCCACAGTAAATGTAGCCAGGCATAGGTAGCCACCTATGTCTAACTACCTATACTGGGGGCACCTATGCCTGAATACCTGTACTGGGGGCACCTATGCCTGGATACCTATACTGGGGACACCTATGCCTGGATACCTGTACTGGGGGCACCTATGCCTGGATACCGATACTGGAGACACCTTTGCCTGGATACCTGTACTGAGGACACCTACGCCTGGATACCTGTACTGGGGGCACCTACGCCTGCATACCTGTACTGGAGGCACCTATGCCTGGATACCTGTACTGGAAACACCTATGCCTGAATACCTGTACTGGAGACACCTTTGCCTGGCTACCTATACCGGGGCACCTATATCTAGTAAACCCCTGTGATGACTTGTAAACCCCTGTGATGCCTACAACTAGTAAGCTTCTGTTGTGCAGCAGAGAGAATGAGGAGTGATTTCATAAGTATGCAAGAAACAAAATACCTAATGCTGCTGTACAAGGGATCAAATGCATTTTAGTTACCTGTAATCATTTAAATTAAATGATCTCATGAGATGTTTGGCATAATCTAGTAGTTAGGTTACCCTGTGTTTATCCAGAGAAGAATCTATAACATCCTTAGATAATAACATGGCTTCCTGAGTCCCTGGCATCTAGTTGTCTTGACTTGCCCTGTCAGATCGTTCCTGGGGAATGCTTGGAGTTGTAGATCATTCGTAAACATAATGCGCTTTGATTTTATCAGCGTAAGGAAGCTGTAATAAAAATATAACTAGGGATAGACAACCGAGTGCATTGTGGCTTCTGAGTTTGCTGAAGTGGGATTTCATTTTTCTAATACAATTGAACAAACTTTGGGATAGAGAAAAGGAGGGGTATGACCTGATTGAGTACAAACAACTATTATTCAAAATATACAAAACTTTATTAGACAATTGCTCATCATTAAAATACCAAAGATAAAATTCCACCATGATACCCCATCACCCCTCCGCAACCAGGCCCAATCTTCCCCGGATCCCAAAGCCCTCCCACTTACACCTTCTGCCAACCCCTAGGTGTAACTGTTAGATCATGTGCACATGAAAAAATATTATGGCTGCGCAGCCTCTGGTCAGAGACAAAGGGGGGGAAGGACAAAAAAAGGGGGAGCAAGCAAGTCCATCCAGTAGTGTATTAAATCATGAATCTCAATAGCTGCTGTCAGGTTCTACTTGAAAACATGCTTCTTAATGGCTAATAATGCTTCCTCCGCATCACATAGGATGCTGTATATGATGGATTCATGCACCCACAACTTAAACACCACAGTAGGGTTAACAACGTCTCCACCAGCTTAGAAAGCCATCTCCTCGATATATAACAGCTTAGAAAGGCAAGGCCTTTTCTAATACAAGAGGAAGTATATTGAGAAAGCTTTATTCAGGGTTGTTTAGTTGCACAGAGAAGTAACATTGGGGTGAATTACTTAGCTTCCTCTCAACTGAAATCTCCGGAGATCACAGTGGTGACCCTGCAAACCAGGACTTGGTTGCACTTAGGTGGCAAGAGTTTGCAACCCAACTGAGTCCACTTAAGATATCCAGTTATTGCACAGGATTTTCTCTGAACCTAAAGCCCCATCTACACGATACGATTCTTTGTACGATTCAATTACGATTCTATTTACGATCCGATTAAATCCGACATGTCTGATCAGGATTCGATTCGATTCAATTCGATTTGCTATTGCAAAACAATGGCAAATCGAATTGCATTGAATCGAATCCCAATCGGACATGTTGGATTTAATCGGATCGTAAATAGAATCGTAATTGAATCGTACAAAGAATCGTATCGTGTAGATGGGGCTTAACTTGATGTTTGAAGGTAACAAAGTTCATAACTCCTCATTGAATTTCTCCTTTAGTAACCGGCCACCACTGAATATTTCAGAAAAGCATGCAGACTTGAGAAAGTCTATTGTTTTCAGTCAGAATTAAAATCTAGGGCCCTAATTCACTAAAATGGCGATAAAGTGGCTGTGGGCTGTACAGTGTCCATAGCATTAGTTTACACTGATAGCTTAACTGCATGTTTGGCTCAGCCACAAACGAGTGCTATTCATTTGTTGTATAATGCAACCAAATGTTAGCATTTTTTGCCACATGTCTGATCTGAATCATGCAGCCCAAAAGGAACCCTGGGAAAATCCTACATAATTGGTGTTTATTTTGTATGTAGTGATAGAGAACAACTCCCACTTAATAATCCATTAGTTAGAAACTGCCCCCACATCCTGTAACACTTACCGGTATACAATTATTTAGAAGGATTGCGTAGAATTTTAAATGGGAACCGATGATAACAGTATTATATCATAGAGTGATACTGATCATGACTAAGGTCATTCACTTTTCTTAGTTCAAGTCTTACCACATAGAGCCACATTAGTCCTTGCCATGCATGTCTGAAACAGTCTGTATGCATGTGGGATTATTGTGGCTCTGTACAATTAACAAGCTGACACATCATTGCATTCCAACCATTCTGGAGGTGTGGTTAGCTATCAGGGACAACAAAGAGATGATTTGCATATTTAGCAGTGATGCATTGTGGGAGAATTCATATGCTCACTGCAAGCTGAGTAATTGTAAATACCTCTGTTTTAAGAAGGCAAATTTCTGTTTTGCATAACATTGGCAGCACGGTGGCGTAGTGGTTAGCGCTCTTGCCTTGCAGCGCTGAGTCCCTGGTTCGAATCCCAGCCAGGGCACTATCTGCAAAGAGTTTGTATGTTCTCTCCGTGTCTGCGTGGGTTTCCTCCGGGCACTCCGGTTTCCTCTCACATTCCAAAATAACATACGGATAAGTTAATTGGCTCCCCCTAAAATTGGCCCTAGACTACAGTTCTTACACTACATAATATAGACATATGGCAATGGTAGGGATTAGATTGTGAGCTCCTTTGAGGGACAGTTAGTGACAAGATGCATATATACGCTGTACAGCGCTGTGTAATATGTCGGCGCTATATAAATACTAAATAATAATAATAATAATAATAACATTTTAGTAAGAGGGCTTTGGGGTCCTTTTTAGCCTCTTGTACACTTACTTGCTGTGTCTGTCGCTTTTCTTAATTAACTTAAGTCTTATTTATTAACAAAACCTTAACACATTCATGATAAAATGTGTGGAAACATTGCACATTGCCATCTACATGACATTACATATTATACATCAAACATTAGTCCCCTCTAATTACTGAATTCAACGAGGAGGAGTAAAGGGCAAATGCTCCTAATGTGTGAGTGCATGTACAATACAGTATTAACATCTTTCACCCATATTTTGAAATTCTACGGCCATAAGTTTAACATATATCAATATGACTAATTGCACACAACATGTTTAAAGGGTACCTAAAGTCAGGGGCGTAGCAATAGGGGGTGCAGAGGTAGCGACCACACTTTTATATCACTTCTATAGATGCTTTGAATAGTGGTAATCATTAACAAACTGCTCCCCATCTCCTTCTTGCACCTCTGACACTGTAGTTGCTATTGGCAGGTTTTGATGCTCTGTATCAGTTGTTATATATATAGTGCTTGGGGGGCCCCATTGTAAAACTTGCATCAGGGCCCACAGCTCCTTAGCTATGCCACTGCCTAAAGTGAAATAAATCTGGCCAGTTTAACTTTCCTGGGGTTTCTTCCACCTCGCTGAAGTCCTCCTGGTCCCTTGCTGTCATTCTGCGCCGCTCCATTTAGTCGCTGCCGCCCTGCAAAAGCTGTCCGGCCACTGAACATGCCTTGCCGTCATTCTGCCCTGCTCCATTCAGTCGCTGTCCCCCTCCCAAAGCTGTCTGGCCACTGAATATGCCTTGCCGTCATTCTGCCCTGCTCCATTCAGTCGCTGTCCCCCTCCCAAAGCTGTCTGGCCACTGAACATGCCTTGCCGTCATTCTGCCCTGCTCCATTCAGTCGCTGTCCCCCTCCCAAAGCTGTCTGGCCACTGAACATGCCTTGCCGTCATTCTGCCCTGCTCCATTCAGTCGCTGTCCCCCTCCCAAAGCTGTCTGGCCACTGAATATGCCTTGCCGTCATTCTGCCCTGCTCCATTCAGTCGCTGTCCCCCTCCCAAAGCTGGCCGGCCACTGAACATGCCTTGCTGTCATTCTGCCCTGCTCCATTCAGTCGCTGTCCCCCTCCCAAAGCTGGCCGGCCACTGAACATGCCTTGCCGTCATTCTGCCCTGCTCCATTCAGTCGCTGTCCCCCTCCCAAAGCTGTCTGGCCACTGAACATGCCTTGCCGTCATTCTGCCCTGCTCCATTCAGTCACTGTGTTCCTCCCAAAGCTGTCTGGCCACTGAACATGCCTTGCCGTCATTCTGCCCTGCTCCATTCAGTCGCTGTGTTCCTCCCAAAGCTGTCTGGCAACTGAACATGCCTTGCTGTCATTCTGCCCTGCTCCATTCAGTCGGTGTCCCCTCCCAAAGCTGTCTGGCCACTGAACATGCCTTGCCGTCATTCTGCCCTGCTCCATTCAGTCGCTGTGTTCCTCCCAAAGCTGGCCGGCCACTGAACATGCCTTGCCGTCATTCTGCCCCGCTCCATTCAGTCGCTGTGTTCCTCCCAAAGCTGTCTGGCAACTGAACATGCCTTGCTGTCATTCTTCCCTGCTCCATTCAGTCGCTGTCCCCCTCCCAAAGCTGGCCGGCCACTGAACATGCCTTGCTGTCATTCTTCCCTGCTCCATTCAGTCGCTGTCCCCCTCCCAAAGCTGGCCGGCCACTGAACATGCACGGCCCCGGCCGCCTCCTCTTGTCACTTAGAGCGTTTCGTGCCTGCTTAGTAGCAATTTTTACTTACTGTGCAAGCGCAGAATGAAGCCCCAGGTAGGTTAAAGTGGCCAGGTTTATTTCACTTTAGGTTCCCTTTGAAGAAGACTCAACCTGTTTCATGAACCCAAAAAGCAAAGTATTGTACACTTTTTAAGGAGCAAAATCCCAACTTAGGGAGTTATTGGACAAGGCTTGTATCCTCTTTTTAAGCATATATATATATCTGTGAAGAATCAAACCACAAGTTCCATAAAGATCCAAGGTCAGTATGCGAGATCCAAGATGGGGACATACAGTTTAAATATCACACTAGGATCCATCCGTCTAGGTTGGAGTGCTCACAATAGAAATTGAAGAGTGCGCTAATGGAAAAAGTTTAAAAAATAAATCGTGGTGCGCTGGTCAATAGCACCTGTATATAAATGCAATAGAAACTCAATTGTAATCTTAACCGCGCTCACAGTCTTAATAAAGATGAGAAAGGTATGAACGTTACTGTCACCATCCAATGCAAAGTTCCAGATAAGGAGCAACACCAGATTGATACTGTCCAGATCAAAGCACAATAACCATCTTCATCTCAGACCATCACGATATTGCACATAGGAAAAAAGAGAGGAAATTCATAGCGTAACCAATTACTCACAAGGATCGCTGATACAATGCGCTATTGTCAGCGATCCTTGTGAGTGCAATAAGTCTATTTTTAGCCTTTTATTAAATGGTTTTACACTATTCCAAGTTGTCTTAAGTTTGCAGACCTGCAAGTTTTCAGTGACGTCCACTTACCCTCCAAAAAGCTGTAACATCTTACCTCCGGATATATAGGAGGATTGCTGGGTGAGTGCGGGCGCACAGGGGGGGTGTGACCCTGCACGGTGGAGTGAGGTGGAAGCGTTTCCGTGCTTACACTGGTTTGGTGGTGGTGACACCTTCATGTAATTGGTTACGCTATGAATTTCCTCTCTTTTTTCCTATGTGCAATATCGTGATGGTCTGAGATGAAGATGGTTATTGTGCTTTGATCTGGACAGTATCAATCTGGTGTTGCTCCTTATCTGGAACTTTGCATTGGATGGTGACAGTAACGTTCATACCTTTCTCATCTTTATTAAGACTGTGAGCGCGGTTAAGATTACAATTAGGTTGGAGTGCTATGGGTAATGTTCTCATGTCTGTGCTGTGGGTTGTGTGCCACAGGTGGCAGTGTTTGGCTCATGGCGCGGTTACTGCACTGTAGAAAACTGCCATATGCAACACTTAAAGGGCTGTGGTACATGCACTGGTCAGGCACTGGGACGATTGGTCACAGCTGCTTCTAGGTGACAGCAGATCCATGATATTAGTTGACAGTGGTGGCAATGCTGTCAGTTGTTTTTGTAAAACCTGCTATCTGCAGGACATGGATTACAGAAATGAGGAGTCAGACCTGATGTGCATATAACAGATGTGCGATTCAGATCACAGACAGTATGTAAGTAATGCAGTTAAGCACAAGACGCAGTACGCTGGTGATTCTGCAGGGGGGCCAGATAAGAATGGGGAAGCTGCCTAACCAGCAGGCAGCACAGCGAACTTAAACTTGTGCAGATGCTGATGAAAGGGGAGTACATGTAGACAATAGGCAGCCATGTGGTTCTCTGATATCTTCAAGGGAGTAAAATCAGTAATGCTTTATAATTGTTACAAATGCACTATCAATAGGGGCCTATGTAGTATACTTATAAGTGCAGCAGCTATCCCATAACATCCACAGGCTTTGGTCTCTGCAAATAGTTCCCAGTAAATGGCTGCTCCTGTCTGCAGATTTGTAAACGGGTCTGTTTACATCGCGCTGCCTCTCCATAGCACAGGGAATAGTCCCCTGGGCCTGTTAAACTATTGATTGAAGACTGAGTGAAAATTGGAATCAAGGGCCTTACAACAGCAGGAAAATAGTTTTGGCATTTGCTGCAGTCTGATCATTATCTGGGAATGGGAGGGGAGGCATTTAGGAAATTGTAGTAAATTGAGACCATATTCTGTCTTATTGAAACCAGGCTAAAGCTGGCAGCTCCTGTTGGGTCTCAGTGAATGTTAAAGTGAGACTGCAGCACATGTGATACGCATGTATCACTTCCCTTATAAAGAGTACTCTTCTAGTTATGGTGGTCAGGCCATTCTGGCTCTGCTCCCTGAACGTCCGCCTAGCACAGGCACTTCCTCTTTCTTAGGAACCTGCACAGGAAATGCCTTCTCCGGCATGTATTGGTTGCCCAGCAAGCCTGAACACTACCTTGAAATAGGAACAGAAAACATTGAAACTATGCTGACCCATTATCTTAAAGTGTAACTGTCGGGCATAAAATCAAAAATCAATTCTTTATTTTTCTCTGGTAAACAAGTAATAGGGATGCTAACCAGGCAATCCAAAAGTTAAAATCACTATTACTTTTCTAGTTGATAAATGATCATTCCCCAGTTTACCTGACTGTTATTTGGTACACAAAAAGGAAGTTGCAGGGCATGCTAGGTTGTCTTTTTTGCTTCTCTACTTCCCCTCACTTAACTAATGCAACCTGATTGGCTGAAGCCTCTTTCCCTCCTGTTTTCCCCTCCCACACCTCTGTTCCTCTCTGATTGGCCAATATTTGAAAAATCACTTCAAAAAGCACTAAGGCCCCATTCACACTTGCAAAACGCTAGTGATTTTGCTAGCGTTTTGCTCTGGCAATTTTTGTAGATTAATGCCAAAAATCGCCGTTCACACTTGGGGCGATTTTCCGCGATAGCGATTAGCGTTTCTATAGCACTAAACGTGATCGCCGGAAAATCGCCTGAAAATGGTGCAGGATACAAATTTTTTGGGAAGCGATTTGTGTTAATCGCAGGCGATTAACGCAAATCTCCCAAGTGAGAACGGGCCCATAGGTTTCTTT
The DNA here is from genome assembly GCF_040937935.1 of Hyperolius riggenbachi. Taxonomy (NCBI): domain Eukaryota; kingdom Metazoa; phylum Chordata; class Amphibia; order Anura; family Hyperoliidae; genus Hyperolius; species Hyperolius riggenbachi. The sequence continues at coordinate 51,744,014 of NC_090657.1, read as the reverse complement.
TGCACTAGCGCTGAAATCACCGGCAAAACGCTCAGGTGTGCTTTTACGTTTGCTTTTACGCTAGCGCTTTATGGTGTGCACTGGCCCTAAAATTGGGTGTAAGGTACTGTGTATTGGTTCCTGTCTCCCAGTGGGGTAAAAGGCTCATGAATTGTCCTGAGTGTGAACCCAGCCTTAGGCCCCCTGCACACTGCAAATCCAATTCGCGATTCCAATTTTCTCTGGATGTTATTAAAACAAAAAGCAAAACGCAGAAAAAACACAGCATGCAGTACCGATTAAAAATCGGAATCGCGTGTTAAAATTGATTAAAAACCGCAAATTGAAATCGCATGTAGTGTGCAAGTGGCCTTACAGGGACAGGAAAATAGCTGGTTTTTAGCACTTTTTTCCAAGAAAATTATACATAATGGAAAACGATAACTGTAACTAGGATGAAGGCTGAATCAGCAGAAGCAGCCAGGCTGGTACAAGCCGCTGTCACTAGGCTCACTGTATCTTGCTGCTTTACAAAGGTCCTGCATTGTCCAGCAGTGCCTGCCTTAATTTTGTTGTACCTGTATGCTGATCTGCTGCTCAGTTCTAAACGTTTGTTTTATGTTTAAAGTCCACTTCTGTACAAAGGTAAGCAGGATTCATGATACTGGTTCAGCCTAAGGGCCTGCTGGATCCTGTGAGTGAGTTAGGTGGGATGAGCTTCTACTGACAGTGGCAGATTTTCCAGTAGTGCTGTCAACACAGGCATACAGAGGAATGATCATTAGTCATCGGATACAGTTTGCACAGGGATACTTAAAGTAAATGGTTGGATACAAAGAAATCAACCGACAACCGACTTTATAACTGACATTCATTATTTGAAGTGATTGGATCTTTAACCCATTCGCGTTCCGTCGTTTTCACTTGAGAAATGTTCACCTCCCATTCATTAGCCTATAACTTTATCACTACTTATCACAATGAACTGATCTATATCTTGTTTTTTCCGCCACCAATTAGGCTTTCTTTGGGGGTTACATTTTGCTAAGAGCCACTCTACTGTAAATGCATTTTAACAGGAAATCATTATTTCTCAGTTTTCAGCCATTATAGTTTTAAAATAATACATGCCTCCATAATTAAAACTCACGTATTGTATTTGCCCATATGTCCTGGTTATTACACCGTTAAAATTATGTCCCTATCACAATGTATGGCGACAATATTTTATTTGGAAATAAAGGTGCATTTTTTCCGTTTTGCATCTATCACTATTTACAAGTTTAAAATAAAAAAATATAGAAATATTTCATCTTTACATTGATATTTAAAAAGTTTAGACCCTTAGGTAAATATTTACATGTTTTTTTTTTTTATTGTAATATTTTTTTTTTATATTAAACATTTTATTTGGGTATCTTTGGGAGGGTGGGATGTAAACTATAGTTTTATAATGTAATTGTGTGTTGTTTTTAATTTTTTTTACTTTTAGTTGTAGTTTTACTTTTTGGCCACAAGATGGCGGCCATGAGTTTGTTTACATGACGTCACTCTAAGCGTAACACACGCTTAGAGTGACGCAGGGGGGAGGCAACGGGCAGAAAAAGCACAGCTTCCGAGAGAAGCTGTCGCTTTTTCAGCGGGGGAGAGGAATCAGTGACACCATAGCCCGATACATTGATTCCGTGGCTACCGAATCCGTGGCCGGGAGTGCGCGGTAGCACGCATGGTTCCTGGACGTAGTTTCTACGTCCAGGAACCAAAATAGGTTAAATAACAACTGACCTGAGAGGGATATGGAGACTGCCATATTTATTTACCTTGAGGACCCTTTCACACCAGTGTGGTGCAGTATTTTTACTGCACCCCACTGCCAGGCAATGAAACGTTACAGCGCAACACAACAGAAGTGACGTTTTCCAGGGCTGTGTAGTCGGTTCAAAAATCATCCGACTCCTCAGTTTATGAAACCACCGACTCCAACAACTACAGGTACCCAAAATGGCTCCGACTCCTCGACTCCTAAGTATACTTACCAGGGCTGTGGATTTAGTACAAAAATCATCCGACTCCTCAGTTTATGAATCATCCGACTCCAACTCTGACTCCAGGTACCCAAAATTGCTCCGACTTCGACTCCTTGACTTCACAGCCCTGATGCTTTTACCTCATCCCCAATGCAGGGCCAGAACTACGTTACTGCTGCGGTGCTGCGTCGACCTGTGGCAATCTGCGTCGTCCCGGAAGTCATTTTAGTCTATGGTGACGAGTGAAAAAAAAAAAAACAGCGTAAAACTGTAAAATTTAAAATATGTGCAAACTTATACAAATAAGAAGTACGTCTCTTCCAGAGTAAAATGAGCCATAAATTACTTTTCTCCTATAATGCTGTCACTTACAGTAGGCAGTAGAATTCTGACAGAAGTGACAGGTTTTGGACCAGTCCATCTCTTCATAGGGGATTCTCATCAAGGCTTTTATTCTTTATAAAGATATTCCCTAAAAAGGATTTAAACAGTTATGCTGGCCAGTTTCCCTAATCCCTACACAGTTTTTTGGCAGTTGGGCAAAAAACTGCCATTCACTAAGTGCTTTTGAAAATAAATATATCCCTGAGAATCCCCTATAAAGAGATGGACTAGTCCAAAACCTATCACTTCTGTCAGATTTCTACTACAGTAACATAGGAGAAAAGTAATTTATAGCTCATTTTACTCTGGAAAAAACGTACTTCTTATTTGTATATGTTTGCACTTATTTTAAATTTGACAGTTTTTCGCTGTAGTGCCCTTGTAAGCACGTTGGAGTCGCGGCACGCATGCGCAGAAGTGTATATTAACAATACGCTTCTGCATACCCAAAGCAGGAAGTGACGGCAAGCGCACGTCACTTCCTGCTTGGCCGGTGTTCCCTGAAGGCCTGTTTTTGGCGGTGCGACGAACGAAATACACCACATCGCTAACGCTGCGTATAGTGTGAAACCAGCGTCAGACAGCCAGGCAATTGGCATTGTTTAAAAGGAAACAAATATGGCAGCCTCCATATCCATCTCAGGTCAGTTGTCCATTAAAAATATGACTTCTTTACCTTGGCTGTAAGGGTGTCAAAACTATTCTGTGATCATTTTGCTGTCTACAGGCTCCTTATACCCAGGACATGATTTCTTGGCCTATTTTTCGCGTCAATCAATGTTTTCCACGATATTGCACATCGCTTAGCGAAAATTTGTTAAACCATCTTTCACAATGCCAGCCACCCACGGCAATTATTCGTTTTCAAACGACTACCATGTTTGATCAAATCCCGGAGAATCGTTCCTATCCCCATTTATTTACCCCAATCATTTACATGATCGTTTGTTTCAACGGCCACCAACAATTCTTGCAGATTCAGCCTGATGGATCAGGGAATGTCGGTGGAGATCTCCGGTCCATCTGGCCGTGGGTACATAGCTGTAGCCCTCCTGTGCTTATTGTATGTCACAAGCCCGTCTTCTATACTATTTTCTTCATCCCATATATCTTTAATTGTGTCTAGCATAGTTCCTAATTGAGTCTCCTTTAGTGCATTTTAAGCATTTATGTCTCCCACCCCCGCTTTTATTCTTTGTCCCTAGGATTAAAGAGAGTGAGGAAAAAAGTTTTCATGACAAAGGCCTGATTGTCACCCTTAAACCCAGCGCAATCTATCAGGCTCTTATTTCCTGTTGTCCGTATTGGGGCAGGACCCACCCTGCTCAGCCTCTGCCAGACAATTGTGTGAGAATGGAGTTGGGAGCAGCACAAGAATCCCATTGTTGCCATAATCTGACAGCGGATACACACAGCTCTGACTGTGAAGGACTCGCTCAGGGCTGCCTGGCCTCCAGAAATCTCTGAATATGTTTCCTGGCTTCAGCATTCACTTGATAAATCTGATGTTTCCAGCCCATGTGCGTGTGATAATGTGCATGTCAACTGAATATTACAGACCGTAGCTATCCTTGGCAGTTCTCTTAAAAGAACAGGAGCGATAATTCTTTTTATATATGAATAATATACCCCTAGGGTGGAAGAAACATGAGGGTTGACACCAGGGCTTGGATAAGATTCTCCAGATCTACAGGCGGAGATTCCAAAGTGCGCCCCCTCCCCTGCCTAGTTTATATAGCCAGATGTGCCCCCGTATTAGGTGCCCCCCCCCCAGTATAGGTTGCCAAATATGCCCCCCCAGTATTAGGTAGCCTCCCTCCACTATAGATAGCCAGATGTGCCCGCCCCCCACCAGCATTAGGTAGCTTCTGCTCCCACTCCTCATATGCAGCAAACTTAAGCATGTCTTCTCCGCATAGCACACTCACAGCATCTTCTCTCTGACTCCTCCAAAGCTGCAATAATGAGCAAGCGCCACTAGAGGGCATCAGAGAGGAGAATCTGAACTGTGCAACATGGAGAAGATGCAGTATGCTGAAGGTTCCAGGGACGCTCTCAGGTGAGTTGTACCCTCACTCTGCACCACTCTGCAAATGGCCGGGAGAGTGAGGGCACTCTGGGAGGCACAGGAGCCCCTTCTGGGCTCTGCACCCAGAGGCTGGTGCCTTCCCAGCCTCTCCCTCGGCACGGCCCTTGTTGACACCATTTGGATTAATTTGACTTGTTCTAAAGGTAACATCTGTACGTGGACAGAGACAAGTTAGAAAGTTTCTCAGATTTTTATGTTTGTCCCTTATTTCTGTTGTAGTCTGTATACACCTTAGCCTACAGTGCAGGTATTGCGTGGAAGTTTCTCTATAGGGACACAGACAGCAATAATAACAATGTATAAAAGGGAAATAAAAACTTGAGATGCTAGCATAATATTGCCCCTGTTTAACTCTCTAGTAAGGCCACATCTGGAATATGGAATTCAGTTCTGGGCACCACATTACAGGAAAGATATTGCAGTTTTAGAGCAGGTGCAGAGACGAGCAACAAAATTGATACGTGGGATGGAAGGTCTCAATTACCAAGAAAGGTTAGATAAACTGGGTTTATTTAGTCTAGAGAAAGGACGCCTTAGAGGGGATCTAATTAACATGTATAAATACGTCAGAGGGCAATATAAAAGCTTGGCGGATTCGCTTTTTGTCCCTAGGCCTTCTCAAAGGACTAGAGGACATGATCTGCCCATGGAGGAAAAAGGTTTTAGCCATGTATTTAGGAAAGGGTTTTTTTACAGTAAGAGTGATTAAGATGTGGAATGCATTACCACAGGAAGTAGTTGTGGCAAATTCTATACCTGCATTTAAAGGGGGCTTAGATGCTTTCCTTGCATTGAAAGACATCCATGGCTACAATTACTAGGTTATGCCTAATGATGTTGATCGAGGGAATTTATCTGATTGCCATCTGGAGTCAGGAAGGAATTTTTTCCCTTTGGGGGCTAATTGGACCATGCCTTGTAAGGGTTTTTCGCCTTCCTCTGGATCAACAGGGATATGTGAGGGAGCAGGCTGGTGTTGTACTTTGTTCTCTGTTTGAACTCGATGGACGTACGTCTTTTTTCAACCCAAGTAACTATGTAACTATATAATGTAAAGTCTCAGGCTTTTTCTGTCTCTACCTAAAGAAAAGAAAGCTGTTTCTGAAGCTTATATGTACAGTGGCAGGGATACAGAGGCATGATGCAAATTTCTATATGTATAATTGCAGAATACAGACCACCAACGCTGGCCTTTCCAAAGACAGCCACTGTATGGGAGAGTACAATAAAAACATTTAAAAAGGGGTGTAAGTATTGGTTTGTCTCCATCAGGATATACTGTAGAGTCCCAGTTATCTAGAACTCAACTAACCAGTTGTCTCAACCAATCAGAACAAATCATCAGCAGCACTCAGTGGTGTAGGCCAACTTCTTAGGCTGTTTGAGAGCTCTGCTGTGCTTAAAGACTTTCCATGGCTCCCCAAGGGTAATATTCTTTCAATAACAGTATTTTAGCATTTAATACAGAATTCATGGTATATATAGAGTGGGGTATAGTACTATATTAGCTAGGCCTATATTTAGCATTGAGTCTCTAGCATCCAGAAAGCACACTTATCTGGCATCAGCCAATTCCCGTCGGTGATGGTAGCTTTTACAGTTTCATGAAATCAATGATTCATAGTTGCATGTATTGGTGTTTTTTGTATTAGATGTACATAGCTAAAATTATGGTTTTTTTTTGTTTCTTACAGGTGGCAGCCCGCACCTGGAACTAAGGCAGCCATGTTGGTGAAGGTCAATAGTCTGAGACAGATGCCTGGATCCTCCTCTGGTTCCCCGCTGCAGAGCAGCATGCCAAAGAACTCCATGACCAGGTCCAGTGGCTATGGTCAGGTGCCTCCTGCTATACAAGCAAAAACTTTTGGTGATCCCAAGCAATCCATGCAGGTGAAGAAAACAGACAACGGAGGATTTTGCCTTGTTTTAACCAAAGGGGCCACATGTCAATCTCCACAAAGGACTCCTACAGGGACCTTACAGCCCACTTCCCCCAGGTATGGCTCCCCGCCACCCATCTACGATGAGCCATCTCTGGAATCTCCGATTTACGATGAGCCTCCTGCTGAAATGGACTTTGAAAGTATGACTGTACGTTCAATGTCTCCACCCTTGTCTCCAACAAACAGCCTTCAAAGCCACTCACAGACACCAAAGCTTCTGCCCTACCCAAGTGTTCATCAGAATAAGCACAAGAGGAACCCTTCTGCAACAGAATACAGTCCAGCAGGCAGGGAGTACATAAAGCACATGGTCAATGTTGACCAATCCTCAAAACAGACTGTCTCTCCTACCGGGTCTCTTGATGTTTCGAGTAAACATCAGCCTGGACAGTTGGCTGTAAAGGATAGTTTCAAAAATTCTTGGAGGGTCTTTGAAGCAAATGTTCTCAAGAACATGGAAGCGCACCACAATCGTCAGAACAGCCTTCCCCAAGACTACCCTACAGTGATAAGCCAGCAGGACTCTGGCTACTCCACAGGCCCTTCTCCTAGTTTGAGGAAAAGGAAGGGTAGGAGACAGGGCACTGCTCAACCAAGGCCTGGTTCGGTGGGCAGCAGCAGTGAACTCAATGCCTTGAATGAGAAACTTATAGCAGAGATGAGATCGGTTGTTGGCAGAACGGCAGTTTCTCGGGGCAGCAAGGCTAGTTTGGATGCAGACATGATAGAAAACATTGCTCCTGACAGCAGTAAGGTGCGATTTCAAGGAGACTCTTTAAAAAATTCAGGGAGAGGGTCGAGGGATGATGTTACATCCAGCAGTAGGTCATTGTACAGACCCGGAATAGAGGTCCGAGACAACAATAAAATAGAAATGACTACTCAGCCAGAGGTGGTACGGCAAAAACGGACGTATGAGAAAATCGACTGCTTGGAGAAAAAAGTCATCAGCCAGACAAGTCTGCTTTCTGAGTCCACAAGAACCGCATCTCAGGTACGTCTGTCTCTATATGTATATTAATTGGTTTTCATACGGTACATATGGTCTGGTCTGTACCTGCTCAGGAGGATGAAGCCGCTCATGCACTGCTTTTTCCTCCATCCACAAGCGGCTTCATGCTACAGTGACGGCTCAGATTGTACGGCCGCGCTTGTACATGGCCAGGGGTGCGGCTGTGAAGAAGAGGGTCCTGACGAGCAGCGGTGGGGTTGAGAAGGATGGGGGAAGCCTCTGGATCATCCAGATCCTTCCCACTACTTAGATATGTATCTTTCTTTAGCTTTTTTTTTATTTCACAGGTTTCCTTTAACTTGCGTAAAATAAGGTCAGTGATAGCAGAATGCTGCTTTGTTAACCGACTCCAATGTGTGGTGCACTAAAGCAGACAGCAATCATTAACCTAACCGTGTGATAGATTTGATGTTATAAGATGGCTTGGTAAGAGTCATTTCCTGGTATAGCATACACAAGGCGAAGTGGGCCCGAACCAATTCACGTTTTCTCCTTCAGGATAATTTTCCATGATCTGTTTAAAATAACTTTTGCACTCTGCAATTGAAAAAGTACCAAAAGTAGGTGAAAAGTAGTCAACATGATTGAGAGTGTTTCTTGCTTGTTGGTGGCTTAAAGGACATCCGAGGTGAAAATAAACTGATGAGAAAAACAATTGTATTTATCCTCCTCCTACAAATGACTTTTTTAGATATCTCGCAGTTTTATTTTATAGTTAAATCTAGTTTTTAAGTTTTTACTATTTCACTGTCTCTGCTCAATGACACCTTCATTGAGGTATGCCAGAGCTCAAATCTATGAATTACTGACTCTTTTTATCTCTTTCCTGCTCCAGCAAGCCATTTACTAACAGGAAAATATTTTATGGCTGTAATTACTTAGCAGTGAGGGTCACACTGTAGTCGGACCCAGACAGGAAGTGGCACTTACATACCTGATGTTTAACTCTTTTAGGAAGAGAAAGAAAAAAAGGAACACAGCCTAGTTATTTGTGTGCTAGGCACTGTACATACACATGTCTATCTCATCATGTCACATGTCACCTCGGTTGTCATTTAAGGGCAAAGAAGTGGGATATGGAGGCTGCCATATTTAAACAATACCAGTTGCCTGGCAGCCCTGCTGATCTCTTTGGCTGCAGTAGTGTCTGAATAACAACAGAAGCAAGCATGCAGCTAATCCTGTCAGATTTTTGTCAGATGCATCTGATGTACAGTATATATGCTTGTTCGGGTTCTATGGCTAAAAGTGTTAGAGGTAGAGGATCAACAGGACAGCCAGGAAACTGGTATTATTTAAAAGGAAATAAATATAGCATCCTCCATATCCCTCTCGCTTCGGTTATGTAGAAATATCACCTAGGTGAAAACTTAGAAGAAAAAATGAATTGGATTGAGCCCAGTGACACATGACTGTGAGCAGCCAATCAGACATATACAGATCAATCACACGCCTCTGTGTGATTTCTGCAATAAGATAAATCTTGCTGACTTTGACCAGCAACATCAGGCTGCTTTATCCATCACTCTTCTGATTCAGATGAGGACATGAAAGCAGATCTATTTCCTCCTATAAATGTGCTTATCTACAGTCCTGTAGCAATAGGGGATGCAGAGGTTGTGACCGCACTGGGGCCTTTGGACCAGAGGGGCCCACTGGGGGTCCTCCATCAACCACAGTATTAGCTCTTTAATGGTGGTATGGTGGTAATGATCACTTCTGAATAGTGGTAATCATAAAGTGGAACTGAACTCAGAACTTCCACTCTGCTCTAAAAGATACGCAACAGCATAATAACCTTTACAGAAAAACATTTATTTGTTACAGCTGTAAGATCAAATTACAACTTATGCTTACCCAAGATGAGGGGGAATTAGACATGCTAAACTCTCTAAATACATACGAGGTGCATTTCTCTGTTTTCCTTCTGTCCTGTGCAAGAATTCAGGTCCATTTTAATAATCTGCCCCCCTCCTCTGGTTACACCTCTGACACTGAGGTTTTCCTTGACAGGTTTTGTTGCACCATATGAATTGTTATGTATAGAATTCTTGGGAGAGGCCCAAAGTAAAACTTGCACTGGGGGCCAAAGCTCCTTAGCTTCCCCACTGCTCATCTTCGGAAAAAAAAAGAGAACAGTTCTGCACTCACTGGAGAGCTGTGGGTATGACGGCCCCACAGATGAAGTCATCTAATTTGCATTGATTTTGAGCCATGACTTTCGGATAAAACTTCTGTTCATGTAACCTTATCCCCAGCTTTCTGTAATAATGAGAAATACAGGCGGACGCTTGTGTGACAGCCATAGAAGCTATTTTGTGCCAGATGTAAAAACATTTTACAAGATCTTGTAGCTGCTGTTCCAGTTAATCTACATTCATCAATAGTCAGAGTTCTGGGAAAGCAATCTGAGGCAGTCACAGCTCTTTTTGTGTGAATAAGCAGGACACTGAGGCTCTATTAATAGTCAGTGCCTGTGTAATAAACATTATTCAGACCCTTGTGCTGCTGATCACTGCTATAGACGAGCAGCAGCTGTAAGTGTCATAAATAATGTCTGTTCTTTATTTTTCCTGCAAGGTAATGTATGGGTATAATAACAGCAGCTTATACACGGTAAATGTACTTAGAGCAAACCCGATGTGAAAATAAACTGATTATGTGCACAGTTGTATCTATATAGTCCCAATCCTCAGTAGGACATTTCTGGAATCCAGTAGTCTTATTTTTGTGTTAAAGAGAACCCGAGGTGTGTTTAAAGAATGTTATCTGCATACAGAGGCTGGATCTGCCTATACAGCCCAGCCTCTGTTGCTATCCCAACCCCACTAAGGTCCCCCTGCACTCTGCAATCCCTCATAAATCACAGCCAAGCTGTGAGGCTGTGTTTACATCTGTAGTGTCAGTCTCAGCTGCTCCCCCGCCTCCTGCATAGCTCCGGTCCCTGCTCCTGTCCCTTCCCTCCAATCAGCAGGGAGGGAAGGGATGCAGGCGGGGACTGGAGTTCTGCAGGAGGCGGGGAGAGCAGCAGACTGACACTATAGAGATAAACACAGCCAGCTCTGACAAACTGTTTGTCAGCAGCGTGGCTGTGATTAATGAGGGATTGCAGAGTGCAGGGGGACCTTAGGGGGATTTGGGATAGCAACAGAGGCTGGGCTGTATAGGCAGATCCAGCCTCTGTATGCAGATAATATTTTTCAAACCCACCTCGGGTTCTCTTTAAAGGTTAAACACTTACCCTCATGTACCCGAGACAGTGAAAACAAACTTTGAGAACAATTTTAAGGTGGACCTGAACTCTTGCACAGCACACAATAAAAAGTTTTAATTCCACATATAGTTGCTGAAGACCTTCTTTGCGCTCTGTGTTTGTTTAGCCAGACCAAACTATTTAACAATGGGCAAACACTGACTTGATACCGTATATACTCGAATACAAGTTGACCTAGTGTATAAGTCGACTCGAATATTCGACCCTCTTAAGCTGGAATTTTTTATTGACTCAAGTATAAATCTACCCAGTAATGTTAATGGCTGAACTTGGGGCTCAGGAGGGATTAATGACTGCACTGCATACAGTATTGCAGCCATTATCTCCTCCTGTCCCTTAAAGTGAACCTTAAGCCAGGAAAAAAAAGAGTTTTACTCACCTGGGGCTTCTACCAGCCCCCTGCAGCAGTCCTGTGTCCTCGCAGCCACTCACTAATCCTCTGGTCCCCCGCCGCCAGCTAGTTTCGTTTTTGCCGACAGGCCCGTCAGGACTGGCCATGCGTAGTTTTTTCTGCATTCTCGACTGTAATTAGCACTATTGCGGGCCGCAACGCGTACAAAAATACGTGTTGAAGCATTACGCACGCATAGATATGCGGCAACTCGTATTTTTGTACGCGTTGCGGCCCACAATAGCGTTAATTACAGTCGGGAATGCTGAAAAAGCTACGTGTGGCCAGTCCTGACGGGCCTATCGGCAAAAACGAAACTAGCTGGCAGCGGGGGACCAGAGGATTAGTGAGTGGCTGCGAGGACACAGGACTGCTGCAGGGGGCTGGTAGAAGCCCCAGGTGAGTAAAACTCATTTTTTTTTCTGGCTTAAGTGCCTCTTTAAGTGCAGCCAATATCTCCTCCAGGCCCCCAAGCACTGCAATTATTCATTCCTTTTATGCAGCCCAGTATTTCCCCCCAGCCCCTTTCCTTGTTAACCACTTTAGGACCGCAGTGTTAAACCCCCCTAAAGACCAGGCCATTTTTCCCTAAAACTGCAGCTTTAAGGCCTCGTTGCAGGGCCGCACAACTCAGCACACAAATGATTCCCTCCCCACCAATAGAGAGCTCCCCAGATGTTTGTTTATTTTATTGTAAATATTTATTGCTTTTATTTTGTAATAAATGTGTTCTTTTTTTTTATTCCCCCCCCCCCCTCCCTCCCACAGCAGCCAATCAGTGCGATCGACTGTCATAGGCTTCATCCTATGACAGCGGATCGCTGTCTCGCCACCCAGGGGGGTGTCTTAGATCGCAGTTCTGACCAGTGATAAAAGAAGGCAGTTTCGCTGTCTAGCAGTCTCCGAGCGGCGATCGCCGCTGAGAGACTGAAGGCGGAGCGGAGTTCCGTCATCAGAGTAGGGATGCGCACGCATTGGCGCACGCGATCCCCTGCAAACTCCGCCCCCAGGACTGCACGCCAATCGGTGTTAGACGATCCTGGGGCTGCCGCCACGTCCACGCCATTTGGCGTGGAGCGGTCTTCAAGTGGTTAATTGTTGTGGCCAGGACTTTCAGACCTGTGTTTTCTTGGCATTTCCTTCCTTTAAAGTATCACTTACCACAGGGTAAATTGCTGCAAATGGGAATGTTACTATTAGTACACACATTACTCAGTGTGCTCAGTGTTGCCAGTGACTCATGTATAAGTCGACCCCCATACTTTTATGAAGTGAATCAGACCTTTCTAGACTTGTACTCGAGTATATTCAGTAATTTATAAATTAATATTGTAAAAAAAACAAGCAATTTTATGCATTACGTTATTTTCACTACAGCTACTCTTTAACCTGACCGTGTGGAATATCCCTTTCAGCAACCTAACACCCAAAATTCCACTTGTTTGGACTTTTAGTAGTCCTATTTATAGGTTTATCTAGTTTATTTAGATGTGTTTATTTAAGCAGAATTGTAATTATTGGCGCCTTTCTTTGTTGGGATGAATGCCTTGCTACTGACACACACTAAAGTTCCTTAGCACTTTTGTTTGTGAAAGTTCACCTGGGACCACCTCTCTGACCACAGCCTCATTTATATTCTCCTAAAACAGTACAGTAGTGACCACAGGCCCGGGCACAGGAGCTGTGTGGTTTCATGTGCTGCGGAGTGTCGCTGGAGGAATATGCACATTCTCACCACTGTGACTGATTAAACTTCTGCTACATCCGGCTTAGGTGTGGTGACTCTTTCCACGGCTAAACTCCTGCCAGGTAGCAAGAGGAGGTGGAAAATATTTTCACTTTAAGGGGCCTGTCCACCCAATACTGATATTTCTCTTTGTGGTAGATGCTGGAACAATAAATAACCTTGCTATGGATTCTGAAGCAAAATTCTGGGCATGGAGACAAGAAACCACCTGAAGGGAGAAAACCACAGACAAGGAGTTTTCTTTTTTCACAATTATGCCCTTGTCTCTCATGAATCTTCGTGTGTTATCAAGATTTGGTACGCTACAGATGTTCACTGAGATTTACAGTAATATTCTGCTGAGATTCAGGCCTCGTTTCCACTATCGCAAATCCGCATGCGTCTTGCGTATGCGGATTCGCATAGACAATATAAGTGAATGGGCCTGTTTCCACTTATGCGTCTGCGGGAGCGTTTTATTGTGCGGAGAAAATCTGCACGGAACACCCTGCAGAATTCGCCTGTGGAATGCAGGCGAATCGCACACAATGTATTTAATAGGGAAATCGCATACGTTTTGCCCATACGTTTTTTGCCATTAGGTACCAATGTAAATTCACGCAAGCAGTGACATGGTTAAAATCGCATATACCCTCACCTATGCGAATCCGCATGCGAATTCGCGGCAAAAACCGCGTGCGGAATCGCATCTGCATGCGATTTCATCAGCGGTGGAATCCAGGCGATTCCGCACCGCAATAGTGGAAACGAGCCCTCACTGATATTTGGTATTTGAAAAATATGCACTTAGATGTGGTACTGCAGAGATTCACTGAGACTTGGTATTCTACAGTCACAGAGACTTGGTGCTCTACATAGTCACAGAGACTTGGTGCTCCATAGAGTGAATGACATTTGTTATTCTACAGAGTCACAAAGACTTGGTATTCTACAGAGTCACCAAGGCTTGGTATTCTACAGTCACAGAGACTTGGTCCTATATAGAGTCACAGAGACTTGGTGCTCCATAGAGTCAATGACATTAGTTATTCTACAGAGTCACCAAGGCTTGGTATTCTACAGTCACAGAGACTTGGTCCTATATAGAGTCACAGAGACTTGGTGCTCCATAGAGTCAATGACATTAGTTATTCTACAGAGTCACCAAGGCTTGGTGCTCTACAGAGTCACTGAGACTTGGTATTCCACAGAGTCACTGAGACTTGGTATTCCACAGAGTCACTGAGACTTGGTATTCCACAGAGTCACTGAGACTTGGTGCTATACAGAGTCACTGAGACTTGGTATTCTATAGAGTCACTGTGACTTGGTATTCTATAGAGTCACTGAGACTTGGTATTCCGTAGAGTCACTGAGACTTGGTATTCCATAAAGTCACTAAGACTTGGTGCTATACAGAGTCACAGAGACTTGGTGCTATACAGAGTCACTGAGACTTAGTATTCTATAGAGTCACTGAGACTTGGTATTCCGTAGAGTCACTGAGACTTGGTATTCTATAGAGTCACTGAGACTTGGTATTCCATAGAGTCACTGAGACTTGGTGCTATACAGAGTCACTGAGACTTGGTGCTATACAGAGTCACTGAGACTTGGTGCTATACAGAGTCACTGAGACTTGGTGCTATACAGAGTCACTGAGACTTGGTACTCTACAGAGTCACTGAGACTTGGTGCTATACAGAGTCACTGAGACTTGGTGCTATACAGAGTCACTGAGACTTGGTATTATACAGAGTCACTGAGACTTGGTATTATACAGAGTCACTGAGACTTGGTATTATACAGAGTCACTGAGACTTGGTGCTATACAGAGTCATTGAGACTTGGTGCTATACAGAGTCACTGAGACTTGGTACTCTACAGAGTCACTGAGACTTGGTGCTATACAGAGTCACTGAGACTTGGTGCTATACAGAGTCACTGAGACTTGGTGCTATACAGAGTCACTGAGACTTGGTATTATACAGAGTCACTGAGACTTGGTATTGTACAGAGTCACCGAGACTTTGTATTCTACAGAGTCATTGAGACTTGATACTTTATAGAAAGCATTTTAAATTACTTATATATCTAAAAGACCTACCACACTGGGTGCTGCATACTCTACATCAAGCATCTTGTTCTCACACCTTTGTATGAAACATAAAAAAGAACCTCCCATGCACACTGAAGCAAATTTATTTTCTGAACTGTGAAGAATTAGAATTACATTCTGGAACATAATCCTAGCCTCTGCTTTTAACATGTTCCTTTCCTTCTCCCCTGCTGGAAAATGTATGTTTGTATTGCTTATTATCGCTGTGCAGATCTTTTCCACACTTCTGCATGCACAATGGAGTAAGAAGACAAATGATGAATCATACTCTGTTTACACTAACTCAGAGTTACTGTGCAGATGAAAAAGTGAATGCTGACTTCACTAGCAGCATGTTTTTTTGTAGGTGTGACTCAGAAACCAAAGCAGTAGGACAGCCAGGCAACTGACATTTACTAAAAGGCACAGCAATATGGCAGCCCTTGTGTTTTTGTGTGTTATGTGTATGTGTGCTTGCTGTCGTAGTTGCTTGCCTAACTTGGCTGTAGGGTGTATTTCTAGTTTGTCAGCACAGTATGTGACTTGCATTCCGAAACTAGAACAGCTTTAGACAAAGTATGTTGCTGAAATGCAAATTACTAATCCGGCCTTTCTGTATATTTTACTCTGGCTCGAGAAACTGTCAGTCACTCATTTATCTTTTAGGATCTCTCTCTCACACCCTTTCAGAGACTGAAGCCCTATACACTTGCTAGACGAAACTCGACTGTCCCCCGACACCTCGGCCAACGATACACCTGACCGATCACTGGCCAAGAGCATTATTCTTTCCTCTCACCCCGTCGCTGCGTGACCTTACTCGCATGCCACCCTTGCCCTACTTAGCAACAGCACGTGACATTAGCCTGCAGGCTAGTGACGTGCCTGTACCGTGTCAACTCTGTACTGTCGCCCAAGGGGTGGGGTAACGATCACTCGCTTTGGACTTTCCCCATGAGTGTGTACAGGGCTTAAATGTCTGCACACACTAGATAAAAAGTCGGCACACACAAAGGGCGGCGTCACTCAAACGACGATTCCTGGCAAAAAGAAACGACAAGTACAGTCGTTTAAGCTCAATTCACACACAAGGATATTCTAAATGATTATGTCATGTGGAAACTGCGTGTGCAGACGAAAGTCACATTTTACACGACAAGTGCGCATGGTGTGGAACAATGTCGTTTGAAAGACTTGTAGATTGTAGACACCGGCTGTATGACGTCTGCCTAAATTGATCCACCAGATGTTTATTCATCTAAATTGATCAGCCAGTTGGATTGGGCAGAATACCCAATATCGGTTGCTCAGTGTTGCTGTTTAACTAAATTTTTTAACAATGATTTTCCGAAATGGCAAAACTTTTAGTTCGTCAGATGTTTCAAACTGCTTTTATATGACGTGTGTACAAGGCTATATTCACATCTGTACCAGTGGTCCCCAAATGTTTTGGGCTGAGGGCCGGGTCAACATACATCAGATGCTGGGGGGCCGGAGTATACATAAAATGATAGAGAAGTCTTTGTGGGCCAGACAGTAAAGCACACCCAGGTGACAACCTGCAGTCCAATTGGGACAGCAATGTCACCTGATGTAGAATTTGATTGGAAACCAGCGAATTACTGCTTTCTTGCTTCAATGTCGATGGGTGGTGCCAGCACTGCTATTCTATATGCAGACCACCAATATTTAAAGATGTAGCTGATCGCATCTATAAGTAATACATTTTGTGCGAGGGGGGCGGTGAAAAAGCCTTGGGGGGGCCACATTCGGCTCGCGGACCTTCATTTGAGGACCACTGCTCAGCTGCTTTGTTACCTTGCCTAGTGTATTCAACCACACTCTCCTCTAGATTGTAAGCTTGCAAGCCTAAAGTCATTACCCCAAGTGTTTCTAGTGTCTGAGGTATTAATTCAATCCAGTGTTCCTGTAGTGCCCCCTTCCATGCATTAACATTACATGTATTTTTGTACTTCTTTTGCTATCTCACTACAGGATCACTTAAACACTATATTATAACCGCAAAATAATACAATATATATCACTTTCCTCATGTTCCTTCATTGTAAAACAGTATGCAGTGAAGGTGTACGCTTCTGAGTCATTAGCCTGTGTTCTTATGCTCATCAGCCAGCAGTGTTTTTTGAGGTTATAATTTCTGTGTTTGGATATAAGCCTAGTCAGAGTCTTGTATATTTGCCCCTCGAGGCCATGTGCTTAGCACTTGCAGATCCATTTCTAAATGAAATCTGAAAAATTGCTCATAGCACAGCAAGGCAAGTTAGTCCAGAGCAGCAATATTGCAACAGTTAAAGGGACACTTAAGCCAACTGAAAAAAATGAGTTTTACTCACCTGGGGCTTCTACCAGCCCCCTGCAGCTGTCCGGTGCCTACGTCGACTTGCTCCGATGCTCCTGGCCCCGCCAGCACCCACTTCCGGTTTCGGCGACAGGAGCCGACACGCCGGGAACTCGATTCTTTGCGTTCCTGCCAAAAAATAGTGCACTTTATGCTGCTATAGCATATAGCAGCATAGAGGGCGCTATTACGCCTGTCGGCTCCTGTTGCCGAAACCGGAGGTGGCTGCCGGTGGGGCCAGGAGCATCGGAGCGAGTCTGCGTAGGCACCGGATAGCTGCAGGGGGCTGATAGAAGCCCCAGGCGAGTAAAACTCATTTTTTTCAGTTGTCTTAAGTGACCCTTTAAACAATGTATGTGGTCAGGAGAGTGGCAGCCGATGACCTCCCGATTTAATTTTCTGGAATTGTTTAAGCTACGTACACAGAGCCAGATTTAGCACTAGGCACACTAGGCAGAAGCCTAGAGGTGCCAGCATGTTGAGAGTGGGCTGAAGGCACGCTGCCGTCACTAACCCCGGATCATAGAGAACTGGATGGGAAGACTGAATAGGACTGCCCATCCAGTCCAGCCAGTCCACTCTGGAGATGGTGAAATCTGCATTGCTCCAGAATTTAGAGCCTGGACACACACAAGTGGACAAATCAAGATAGTTGTAAACATTTTGCTCAGTTTAGAAGCTGGCTGGTACTTTTTAAGGAGCTGATGTTTTTATTTTATAAAGGTATATACTTTTTTGTTTTATTTTAGCATGCATTATGCTTGTAATTAAAGAATCAGTATTCCTTGATACAAATACATACCTGTCATTAAGGTGGACCTGAATTAAGAACTTACTCTCTGCTCTAAAAGATAAGCAACAGCAGAATAACCATAAGCATAATAAGGAAAAAAACATTTCTTTGTTACAGCTGATACAAATCTGGCAATAAATCTGTAGTGTGTCTACTTCCTGCTTTCATATAAGCAGACATAGGGTTAACCTCTTGCGTTTACAAATTAGCTGCAGTGCTGAGGCAGCCAGCTGACACAGCTGAGAGATCAGGTTACAGTTGCGATGAGGGGGAATTGGACAGGCTAAACTCTCGAAATAGATACCCGGTGCATTTCTCTGTGTTTTCCTTCTGTCCTGTGCAAGAGTTCAGGTCCACTTTAAAAAATACTTTTTGGAAGGTCGTTGTTTCATTTTTACTTGAGGCTTCAATCCAACTTATCTTGTACCATCTTATTGCAGAGTGGAACGCTGGAGGCCATTCCGACCTCTGACATGCGTGGACAGCTGACGATTGGATCCGCGTACCAGTTTCCTTACACTACTTTGAGAAAGCCACTTTCCCAAACCAGCATGGCAGACTGGGCCTCGAAGAACCTCAACATGCACACGCAAGGCATCTTCCGCAGAAGGCTCTCCATCTCCAACATGCTGTCTTGGAACGGTGGCTCCATCAAGAAGCCCATGCTGATCACCAGCAATCGCATCATCAAGAAAGAGGCCTGTGAGATGTTCAAGTTAGTGCAGATCTACATGGGAGACCGCCAGGCCCGGGTGGAGAAAAACAACGTTGCGCTGGTACTGGTCACCAAATGTTGGACCTTGCAGGGTTTGCGGGATGAGCTGTACATGCAGCTGGTGAGGCAAACCACCAACAACATGTCCTACAAGAGCCTGTCTCTGGGATGGGAGCTTATTGCCATCAGCCTGGGGTTCTTTTCTCCTTCTCCAAAGTTTCAGTCTTACTTGGAAGGCTACATCTACAGACACCTGGATGATGTCAGCGATCAGAACAGTAAGTGTTCCCTGTTTGTTTCTTACTTATTCAATCATCCTCATTCATTGGCTTTATGTTGTAACCATGTAGGTAAGCCGGTCATCAGTTTCCCAGTGTGTCCAATTGATAATCGTTTAGCA
This sequence comes from Hyperolius riggenbachi, assembly GCF_040937935.1. NCBI lineage: Eukaryota > Metazoa > Chordata > Amphibia > Anura > Hyperoliidae > Hyperolius > Hyperolius riggenbachi. Next base: position 51,724,824 of record NC_090657.1, on the reverse strand, counting down.
ATCTGGGGCGGTCAATTGTTTCTCAAACTGATGTTGGTATCTGCATAGCAGTTCTTTTGGTCATGAGTACATGAAAAATGTTTCAGTTTGATCAGCAACCCACTGGTTTTGAGTGCATTTTGGTCAGTAAGATATACAAACCAGACTTATCATTTCTGTCTATTCAGTTTTACTTTCTTATCTTGAAATTTTAACTTTCTTTGAAGCAAACCTCCAGGAATTTGTATGAAGCGCTAGACGCCGCCTCCCTCCGAACCAATTTCACACGCTGAACAGAAGATGAATAGCCGTGGCTTTAGTTAAACAAAAAAATGTGGAGGTACCTGTTTTAGTAACTTAGTAGTTTCTAAAACAGAGACACCAAAATAGAATAAAATAAGTTTAAACCAGTTTAAATAGGGAGGTAGTGATGGACTTACCTCCCCGATTTAAACAGTCAATATTCAGTTAAAGAATTCTTTAATCGAAACACTCCAAACAATGCAACACATTTCAAGTGCATCAAGTGCAGTAACTGTTTTGATGATTTTAGCCAGCAAAAACACCTCCCGAAGGTTGCCGGCATAGGCACCCATAAAAATTATAGCTTTAGTGGGGAAATTTGTTATTTTATCATGTGCCTTCAGCACCCACATTTCCTCGTATAGCCGTAATTTCTAGGGCCAGCTAAGGCGGTGGCCAAACTTCTGTGGCACCTCCGGCACCCAAATCTCCTGCTCCACCGGGCAGCACTTCATAAGAACCCATATATAGATTGATGAGTGAGATCACTTATTTCAGCACGAGGAGTGAAACTCTGCAGTGTCCACAGAAGGAGACAGAACCGGAAACTTGGTTTGGAGAGCTCCCTGGTGGATTTCCTAACATATATAAAAAAGACAGAAAGTTGTTCAGTACATATATACCTGAATTACTGTATTCATTTTAATCTAACTGACCATTTAAAGGGCCACTATCACAAAAAATGTAAAATACATGTAAAAACATACTTTTCTCCCTGAGTAAAATGAGCCATAAATACTTTTCTCCTATGTTGCTGCCACTTACAGTAGGTGGTAAAAATCTGACAGACATGTTTTGGACTAGTCCATCTCTTTAAGGGGGAGAATTCTTGCATGGCCTTCATTCTTTATAAAGACACTCACTGAAAAGGACTGCAAAGTTGCTAGCCAGCTTCCCTGGTCACTGCACACTACTGTGTCAGTCAGATGGAGCAACTTCTATTCACTAAGTGCTTCTGAAAAGAAAGAAAACCCTGAGAGCCCCCCCCCCCCCCATTAGGAGATGGGTTAGTCCAAAACCTGTCAGATCTTTACAGCCTATTGTAAATGCCAGCAAGATGGGGGGGAAATAATTTATAGTACATTTTACTCTAGAATAAACATACTTCTTATTTGTTTGTGCGATTAAATTTATTTTAAATTTTATGATTTTTGCGATAGTGGCCCTTTAGTGCCAAAAGAGTCCCTGAGTCCCAGTTTTTATGCTTTCTAATCTGCGCATATACTGTGTATTGTGAAACGGTACTCATGACAGCTGGACCTTGTTATACGCAGTCTAGACTTACAGTGTTACAGTGTTGTAGATAACAGCCCTGATATATAAAGTCTGTCAGATGCTGTGCAGACCTGCAGTTTTATTGCCCATTTTATTGTCATTTTATTCCTGCAACATGCATTCTAACGCACAGAAAGTTTGCACGATATTGTGGCTTTTTCTATGGTATGATGAAATGTTTTAGTAAGGTCACTGCATTTTTGAGTCATTGCACTTCATCTATTGCTATGTGTAAATTCTGTGATTTGTTTTATTGGTCCAAGAGCAGAGAGCAAAGGCAGGGCAACACCTAGCAGCCAATCAGAATTTAGCTTTCATTGCTCTGAACTTATGACATCACTGCATCAGCACTTTGAACATTATCATCTTTCCGCAGCGATCTCTACTTTGCCTTATTAAAGGACGCCTGTAGTGAAAGGGATATGGAGGCTGCCATATTTATTTTCAATTGCCTGGCAGTCAAGGCGAGACAAATAACATTTATATTGCGCTGTTCTCCTAGCGGACTTAAAGTGCTTCAGTCCTCCTGATCTCTAAGGTAGGAGTCTCACTTGAACCCATGGAAAGATGGCAGCATTTTTCTGCGGACAAATCTCCATTTTTTAACTGGCAGCCAGCTGAGAACAGCTGACTGTTGGCAATAGGGAATCAAATGCGTTGTGCGTAAAAAGCAGCGGCGGCTTTTTTTCCCCCGTTATGGAAAATCAAGCATTGCTCCCAGTGCACGGCGATAGTGCATCTCGAAGCATTATGTGTGTTTCTAGTCAGACTTGGTTCAGATGATAAAATTATATTAGGTGTGATATTCAAATTAGTAATAATCAAATCATTACTTTTCAACCAAGGAATCCAAACTTTTTTAAACTTAGAACCAGCACCCCTAGCCAACCAAGTCCTAATTTACTGCATTCTACTATGTGTCACTACAGGGCCTCTTTACATCAGAGTCACTACATGCAGAGTCTATCATCAATCTCAAATGTTAGTTTTGGGTTGGCCTTACACCTGAAGTTGTCCTATTCATGTTACCAGCAGTTAACACCACCAGGTGCAATTAAGCAGCGCCCTGTTAGACAGAAGCAGACCGTATAATCTGCAGGAGCTCTGTAATCAGGGGGCAGCACATCCTTTATATAATATGGGTGGCTGTCTTCACACCGAGATCAAAATAGACAAAAAATTGTCTCTTGCTATTTATACACACTGTAATTACACAGCAGCATGTATGCTGCTTATGGGAGGAAACATTCCTGGAGGTCTGCGCTGAAAACAGCCGCTGGCCCGTGGCTGACTCGCTGTATATTTTTACACTTACTCATACAATTTTCCACTGGGAACTTTGAAAGGCTACTCCAGAGTATGAATTATTTAGCATATCATCAAATGATTACATATTATGTGTGGATTGTTGTTGTGTTGTTGGCAGTAAAGATTGCTACAAATTCTGTCCGGTTTCTGCGAGATGAGGGTTGATGTCCAAAGGGTACAGCTGTCAATGAGTCCTGCTTAATCGTTCAGCATAGCTTGCCTCAACCTAGTATTTTAGCATCAAACATGAGAGGATAATACTGATGAGAACTATGAGATATGTACCAATGCTGTGACTCAAGGCAAACGGAATGACTGTGGACCTTTCTACAGAACCACCCTACACATAGGTGTAGGGTAATCTTCTAAGTAATACCCAGTATATACTGTAGTTTGTGATGAGGGGGTTACTTGCCTCCTAAAGAAAACAACTACCGGTAATAGGTAAACCAGAGAGAGTTATTCAACTTGAGTTGCTAAACATCATACTTTGGGAAGAATTAGACTCGGCTACCTCAGGTGAAACAAAAGTTTGCCTTCTTAAAACAAAAGGTATTTGCGAAAATTCAGGTTGGAGTGAGCAAATGATGTCTCCCACGATGAATCACTGCTGAATATGCAAATCATCTTTTGTTGTCCCCGTAAGCTAACCACGCCTCTAGAGCCGCTGGAATGCAATGATGAGTCAGTTTGTTAATTGTCATTGCCACAATAATCCAACATGCATACAACAGACTGTTTCGGATTGGTTGATCCTCATCAGTGCATGACTTGGATTAAATTGGCTCTATGGAGTGTGAATATGCCAAATGGAGAAATAGGAGGATAGCGTGCCTCCTCTATACTTCTTCTGTTATGCTATTTGATTCGTCATCCTTCGGTATAAAGGAATTACCTCCTCTCTCAAACCAGGCCTTCTCCAACCCTGAGGAGGCAAGAGCTCAGATTTTATGAATGCAGATGAAAACATGGATTTGGTAGGCTTGTCTGTTAATATAGCATTAATGTTAGAATGAACTAACGTGGTCCACCAAGTAAATGAGCCTGTAGGACAGACTGTTGCTTTTGTTAGCTTCTTTTGGAGAGAATTCCACTGTACTACTCAAAGTTTTGAAGCAGATGGTTGCAGGTGGAGAACGTCTTCAGACCATAAGCTTGTCACATACAATATTAAGCATGACCCGTGTGAAGTGAACATAACATTTTGTGTAACGAGATTATATGTTTGGTGTCTTAACATGCTTGTGCCTGTGGTGGACTTGTTGGAAGATTGGCAATAGTGTTTTAACTTGATGTCGCATTGCGGAGGTTGCCTGTGTGTCATGTTTCAGTGCATGATGTTTACTCCTCACCTGTATTTAGCCGAAGCCTGCAGTTCAAAGAAAAAGGCTGATATCTGCTGGGCAGGTAAGAACAACAAGAGGGAATTACGGAGTCAGAGAAAAATTTCTCAGTTGCAGAATTATTTACGTTCACAAATTCCATGTTAGTATTATGAGTTTGCCCACATGCTTGGAATGTACAGCAGATCATTACACTGATTTAAGATGTGCATGCCAACGTTTTCACTTCCTCTGTAGTGTTCACCAGAGCTAGGAAGAAAATGAGATCCTCATATAGATACCCTCGTTAAAACTTACACATCCCAAGATAAAATTGTATAAAACAGCCGATGAACGACCATTCAAAAGATTCCTCTGCATACCTTCCATATAGAAAAATAAAATTAATTAATGTTTATTGAATCCTCGTAGAAAAATAGCAAAAATTGAACAGCATGCAAGCTGACGCGTTTCTGACCCTTCCGGGTCCTTAGTCGTAGCTGATGAACGACCATTCCATGATCAGATATGGAAGGTGTCAAGAGATGTGATATGAATGACAGAGGAAGACTGCAAACAAAATGCCAAATGATTGTTAACCAATAGGATTGCTAAACAATACAGGATATAGGGGGACGTGTCGTACACTTCATGGACACATCATTTAAAAATTGAACGATTATCTGCCAAAGTGATCATGTTGGCCGTTCAGAATGCCTGAGCACCATTGTGAGTTGTTTGTTTATCATGTTTGTGCTTTTGATTTTCAAACAACTTCTGAGTCGTTCATTGTTCATTTTTAACAATTTTTATTTCCCATGTGTACGAGGCTTTAAAGCCCAACCCCAGAAAATACATTTTATTTCATTTTTGATAGAATAGAAACAGAGAATTAGAATTATGCGGTAGATTTTTTTTGTTTTCTATGTCCGCATCTGAGAGAATTATTATCAGTCCTGACAAATCTCTCCAGAATCTTACATCAGATCTGCTGTAACTCGTTGATCCAGGACGAGTGTGAACAAAGACAGCAGTAAGAACCCAAAAGATCCCAATACTGTAGAAAACAGGTTCTGGGTGCCAGTTGAGCTGCAATGCAAAACACCAATTTATTCTATTCTTAGGTTTTATTGTATTTTTATTTTTTTTACTAACATCTCGTTTTGCAAACCTCGCTTGCTTCCTCAGAGACCAAACACCAAAAGAGTTGTTAGAGTGTAAATGAACCATAGCTCAGGTCAGAAAAGAGAATACTTACCTAAGAATGAGGAAGACTCTAGATCCTATAGATGCTTCCCATGGCGTTCTTCGGTCCCACGTTGCTGACCCCCAAAGATTTCCAACAAGGGATTGTCAGGAATCTGATCATACTGCACCTGTGTGGGTATGGCCATGCCTGGGCAGTAAGCCAGGGCCACTCGTGCATTAGTGGCTCCGAGTTATTACGCAGGTGCGGTCATGCTTGCACAGCCGCAAGGAGGAATCGGGAAGCCTTTATATGAGCCAGAGGCTTCCCTCATCTTAGGTAAGTATATCCTCTTTAACCACAGCTTTGGCTCGTGTTCACTTTAAGCCCTTTCAAGTTTGAGTAACAACTTAAAGTGAATCTGAAGTGAGTGGAATATGAAGGCTGTCCTATTTGCTCGCTATTTTAGAAATGTTAGTCACCATGCTGGCACGCAGGGTTTGAATCACACACATCTGACAGGCATGCAGCCGATGAGGTCAGGGAGTGAGAGTCAGAACACTTGACCTGCTTTCTCATTCATGTTTAGGGATTGGTTGGATTAGAGACAGAGACACCAGCACAACGTTCATGCAAGCAGGATTTAGGAATAGAAGTCACAAATGGCAGCCTCCGTATTCCTTTCACTTTAGGTTTCCCTAACAGCCATCTGTGCTATGACTAAAGCTACGTACACACGCTAGGGTAAAGCCACCTCATCTAAGAATCTAGCACAGGGCTGTGCAAACTATGCCATAGGACCTGTCGTCAGTACCTACCAGCTTGTCACATGATGCTGCTGTCTCCTTGGTGATTGCTGCTGGAAAGTGTGATAGGGTGAGTACTACCCAATCCTTCCCCGTGTTCTCATTTCCCGAAGGGAGGGAGACAATCAAGCCGCAGGCTGAACTAGCTGTGTACACCGGCCCCTGATCCCCCAGGAGTGTTGGCGAGTGTTTCACCTGGTGGATTCACTTGGCTAATCACTGGCTTGAGGGCATTGTTCTCCCCACTCACCCCACCTGCTCTGTAACACCCCTCATGCACCGCTCCGTAAACCCGCCTCCGCCAACATAGCAACAGAATGAGAAATCAAGTTCCAATCCCTACCGACATGTTCTGAAGGGAGTCACATGGTCTTCTAAGCAGCCACTGGTAACATTGAAGTGAGGAGGATGTGGCAGGATCTTTCCCTCAGAAGGTTGGTTGGAAATAAAAACGGTCATTTTATCCCACCAAACATCTCCTGGAGGAGAATCTATGGAGAGAACCAGCAAACGGAAATTATATTACATTACAACCAACCAATCCCAAATATTTACAGTTCAATGATCAAATCTATCTCATGATTCTCGCTGCATTTTCTGTATTTTAGATTTCTTTAGCATAAAGGGTTCATTTCTACTCAGAATTTACTCATGTATGCAAAAAGGACACCTAGGAAAAAAAGGGTGTCCGGTGAACCTGAAATGAGTTTTTTTCGGCTTTACTGGCTATATTTACCGTAACATTCATTAAAAACTTGTTTTCACTACCTTTTACTGCCCTTTCAGCTATCCTGCTTGCTTTTTTCCAAAAGTAATGTCATCTATGTAAAAATAAGTCCACTCAGCATAAATTACCGCAGGGCTGGACGCCGTCACTGCAATGGATTCATTAAATCAAATTATCGTAATTCATGCAGAAAATTCAGTGAGAAAACGTTCACTTCTCTGCCTACAGTCATGCTAAACCTGAACCCCCCCTTCTATGTATTCTCAGCACAACTACAATTAGGGATCAAAAGACAATCCAGGACGGAAGCTGTGGCTGTTCTTCTGAGCAAAGTGAAACACAGTCTATTAAATTTTTCAGTCATTACTTAGGAAATAATTGCTTGTTTATATAAGTTATTATGGTGTGGCTAGTCTATTGCAGCAGAAGGGATATTCTGACTATGGTTCCAAGTGTCCATGAGCATGCCCATTTCAGTCCAAAATCCTCTGGGACCTCTCTTCTGGGCTGGCTCAGCAGCCATTCACTGAGGGTATCCAGCTAAGATATGGAGAGCCGGAACCCCCACCGTTTTTCTGTAGAGGTCCTAAACTAAAGTAAAAGCCCTCTACAGAAATGACAGCAATGTACATGATTGCTTTCTTAAAACACAAGGTATACGGGCACCTATTATGTAATCTCCTCTTTCTCTTGCAGTTCAGCAGCGTATACAGGAAGCTCAAGAATTGAAATATAAGAAGAATTCTAAATCTCGGAAAAAGAGGAAGCAGAACATGGAAGAAGAGGAAGGTAAATATAGCTGCGGCCTGTCTTCTCATTCTTGTACAAAGGCCAGAATTGTCTGTGAGATGTCAGGTCCATGTTTCTGTCTGCTGTAGTGCCTGCCATTTGTTTGCAGAGTACTTTGATGTGTTGCCTGTATCTTTGTTGTGTGCACTAACCTATAACTGCATGTATTTGGTTACAACATGACACACATATTGACCAGGTGTCCTTCCATTGACAGAAGTTGATGGCACATTATCGCTAGAAGGTATTTACGTCTTTGCTTCAGCACAGATCCAAGAGGCTCACAGTAATGTGTCTTCACAGTGCAAATCATGCGTTAACTGGTTTATAGCCCAGGTGCAACCTTAAAGGGAACCTGTAGTGAAAAAAGTGCACCCATGGGGTACTCCCCTCAGGAGGGAGAATAATCTGGATCATAAAGAGGCTTCCGCCATCCTCTTCCCCAGTCTTGTTCCAGCGCTGGGACCCCTGAAGGGCCCATTCACACTTGAAAGGGGCAAAACAGTAGTGCGGTAAAATCACTGTACACTCTCCCAATTCCCGACATTCGTGATCGTCGCTTTTTAAAGCACTGTATCACGATCGCTCCAGAATTGCGAGAAAATACTGCAGGCAACACGTTTTGCGATTTCCCGTTAATTGCGAAACGCCCACGATTGGCGGCAGTGAGATCACTGCCATATGCAAATAATTGCGCTAGTGCTTTATCTACTTTAGGACCGCGTTGATTGAACTCTACGCCCTGTTTTGATGGCTATCCTGCTGCCAGGGCGTAGATTTCAATAGACCCACGCCGCACGTTTTCGTTGCTTTCGTCACTCCCGACGATCTCACCGTTGTCTCCCCATCGCAGCTCACTCACTCTGCCGTCTCTATGACAGCAGAGCCCTGTGAGCGGGTCAGGAGCCAATTTCATTGTCTCCTGACCCCCTGTCTTTCAATGTAAGCAGCTCCCATTGGCTTCCATTAATAGGCAGGGTCAGAGGCCAATGAAAGCAGTTCCTGACCAGCTCACAGGAACTCTGCTGTCATAGAGACAGCAGAGTGGGTGGCCCAGGTTCCCGACGTGCGGCGGGGAAGGCGATTGCGGCAAGTATGTGCGGCGATTCGACGGTATTCACCATTATTTCACCATTTCTTGTAGCAGCGGTCTCTGGTCCTTAAGAGGGCGGAGACCGCTGGTACTTAAGTGGTTAAAAAGTGCTAGCGTTTCGGCAATAAGCGGGAATCACCCGCTAATCACCATAGTGTGAATGGACCCCAAGTCAGCTTGTTGGCACTTAGCTCCATCCCCCTCGGCTTTCTTCCAAGATAGCCCCATCAGGTCCACTTTACCAGTGCGAGCCGTCTGCGCCTGCACACAGATCTAATTGGGCTTGGCTATTTTCTGCCAGAGCAGCACCAAGGAGGTCAGGGGCTGCTGTACACATGCTGGATTCCTGGAAGAGGTGGCCCTGCCCAGCCGAGAACTGTCTAGTGTATGTACAAGGCCTAAGCCATTGTGTCTATATTTGCACGTTAACGCAAATCCACCATGTTACATTGTTTTACATCACTACCAGCATTTATTGATGTTGCCTTGTAGTGCTGAGTTCCTGCAGAGCATGTAAGTAACGGAGCTGTAAGCAGATGCCTCAGTTGATGAAGAGCTGAAGCTGTGGGCATTTCTATAATTACTTCTGGGCACCCCAGTCATGCCTTAGCTGCACTCATATCCACCTCCACTGCTGAGTCACTGCTGGTGTAGGTGGAAGCCTGATTGGCACAAGCACTTTGCACAGTATTAAGGAACACATAAGTTCCACTAATATCTGCCGACGTCACCCTCTGGGAGAGCTGCCTGGGAGAGCTGAAACATGGCCAGGAATCACTTGATCGGGCTTTCAGATGGAAAAAAGGGAGGTTTGACAATTTTGGCCCCACACAGCTTATTGAATGTATGTGAAGTAGAAAAGGCATAACTAATAAAAAGCAACAGGTGCACTTTCTTGTACTTGATGAGACAAACACACATTTTTGAAACATATTAAACAACACATTTCTTATGTTTTCTTCCAGTGTACAATTCAAATCTCTGTGTCCTTTCCTAGCCACATATTGTGTACAGATAGGCTTTCTAGTTGCAGATGATCAGGTCATCTGAACTGAGAGTGATATGGTGGCTGCCTTATTTATTTCCTTTTAAACAATACCACTTGCCTGGTAGTCCTGCTGTTCTATTTTGCTGCAATAGTGTCTGAATCACACACCTGAAACAAACATGCCCCAAATTCAGTCAGAGCACCAGATCTGCATGCTTGTTCAGGGTCTGTGGCTAAAAGTATTGGAGGCAAAGGATCGGTAGGACAACCAGAAAGTCTGCATTGTATTAAAGACTATAAAGAAAAAAAAAATGGTCTTCAACTGTGGTAAGGAGACTAGACTATGACTATGGGGCAGGGATTAGATTGTGAGCTCCTCTGAAAGATGGTTGGTGACGTGCCTGTGGTCTAAGCCTCGTTCACATCATACGCGCTTCCGTGCGGATGTGGAAGCGCGTATGATATGCTAAAACGCAGGACCGGCAGAAGGGCATAGAGCGCCCTTCTACCGTTCACATCTACTGCGCTGCGCAGCAGTACGATGCGCTGGGAAGCGCTTGCATACTGCTGCCTGCATTTTGCCCGCACCGCAGAACTGATCCCATCACTGTCAATGGATGGGATCAGCAGAGCAGCGGTGCAGATGGCGTGTGATCGGATGCGCTGCGTTCCGATTGCACAGCCATCTGCGTTGGCTAGATGTGAACGACGCAGTGTTGGGGAAGATTTCTGCACTATATAAATTCATAAAATGATATATTTTTTGCTAATGCCTTCTGCCTGTTCTCCCCTCTTCCTCTCCAAAGTATACAGTGTACAGGAAATGTTTGCCAACTGCCACACAACACAATCATGAAAGATCATTTGAGGTGACAGCACTCTAGCATGTGTATGAGGCCTTACAAACATCCCGACTACTCTTCTGTATTATCACTGTGTAGTGCAGCCGAGGCAGTGCTCCATTCTGGTTTACCTACACTTGCCTCATTACATCATGCTGGTGGGAGAAGGGTTTCGCTGGAAATCAAGTGCTTCTTCAGGCAGGCCTGACTACACATCATAGCATCTCTTCTGTGCTTTCTGTAGAGGAATGTCTGCAGGGATTCAGCAAAGCAGGGGAGACCACAGAAAACGAACTGAAGTCTCTTACATGTAGATTACTGATGGGACCCTCTGTCCATCCATTTTTCTTCATTTACTTTATTCCTTTTCCCAGAATCTTGTTCAGTGGGGAATTTCAGCCCGTTACTTACAGCTTGGTGTTATGTCACGTTCAATTTCCCCCTGGGGAGTTTCCATTGTCTCTTCCCCATAAAGCTTTACATGTGTAATAACGAAAGAGTGAAATCTCATATGTGTAAAACGTTCCTGTTCTGTGCAGTCTGCCTGACGTACAGCCGTGTTATGTGATGCCCGTGACAGTGAGCAATGTCCTTAAAAGGCCAAGGCCTCAGATCAATAGCGGGGGAAGGGTTAAATCAATCCTGGAGAGTAAACTGAATGAGAAGGGCGCTGATAAGCTTAAAAATCAATGTTTTCAGATGAACTACTGGCTTGTTTAGAAATGTTCTTATTCTACCCGTGTATATTTTCTTTCTGGCTTGATTAAGCATGACCACATATCATTCTTTGACTAGCTGTCTCATTCAGAAACTTCTTCTTATTAAATGTACCGCTGAAGCCAAAAATGTGTAGCGAATTAAAGGGAGTTTGATGTGAGAAGCATATGGTTGCTGATATATTTATTTTCTTTTAAACAATACCAGTTGCCCGGCAGTCCTGCTGATCTCTTTGCTGCAGTAGTGTCTGAATCACACACCTGAAAGAAGCATGCAGCTAATTAGGCACCTCATCTGCATGCTTGTTTAGGGTCTGTAGCTGAAAGTGTTTGAAGGCAGAGGATCAGCAAGACAGACAGACGATTTGCATTGTTTAAAAGGAAATAAACATGACAGCCTCCATATTCCTCTCAGTACAGCTGTGCTTTAACCACTTCCCCGCCGCCCATAGGGCATAAAGTGGCCGTGTGCATGTATGTGCGTGCCCCCGCCCCCCTCAGCACTATTCCCATCCTCTGCTCTGGAAAACAGATTGTTTTAAAGCGTGTGTTTTGCACTGAACCTAGCAAAAACTGGGCGTTTTAAATGTCCAGTTACAGGAAGAGGTTAAACCCACGGTGGGCTAAATGACCTGTTACTCTTCTTCCTCCTATTGCTTGATGTCTTTGGGGTCCCTTCTATTCCCATGCTCCTTAAAGGACAACTGAAGCGAAAGGGTTATGGAGGCTGCCATATTTATTTCCTTTTAAGCAATATCAGCATGGAATCGTTGGTGATCTCAAAGATCCGATCCGCTGTTATTGCCACACGTCTCTAAACGTTGTTCGCATGATCGCGTGCCTGTACCCAAGAACATGGAAACAGTCACTCAGAAAAATTGTTGGGAAAATTGCATAGTTTCTACGGGCCTTTATATCAGAGCTGTCTCTGCTTTTCATGTTTTCTGTTATGGGTATTACAATTTTCTATATGGTGTTACTGCAGTGGGGTGAATCATTCCACAAGCATTTTACACATTGTGTAGATAAAACAGCAAATTCCATTTATAGCAGCCTGTACGTTTTCAAAATCTTTCCCACATTTCATATATCTGGAACACAAGATGCGTCTTCTTGCCAATATTACTGTGTAATTTTATATTGCCTTACAGTATAAAAAAGAGTGTTTCATTCCCATGAATCCAGCCCAGCCTCAAGCATTTTATGCACGATCAAAGCCAAACTCAGCACTGATCTAAAAATAAAGCTTTTAGCTATACGTACGAATGCAAAAATTGCTAGCGGACCCATTGCTGATATTACCCCTCATGAATCACTGAAGGGCAGGTCAGAGGGACCAAGCCGCATTATTTTGTGAAGAAAAGTCTACTCTGTTGCTTTGAATAAAAATGTTGCTTCTTAGCACCTACTTCCTGTGGGAGGCAATGCTTAAAGGGAACCTAAACTGAGGAGGATATGGATTTTTCCTTTTAAAATAATACCAGTTGACTGAGTCTCCTGCTGATCCTGTGTCTCTAATACTTTTAGCCACAGCCCCTGAACAAGCATGCAGATCAGATGCTCTGACTGAAGTCAGACTGGATTAGCTGCATGCTTGTTTCAAGTGTGTGATTCAGCCACTACTGCAGTCAAAGGGATCAACAGGGCTGCCAGGCAACTGGTATTGTTTAAAAGGAAACATCCATATCCCTCTCAGTTAAGGTTCCCTTTACACACAAATGACATGAGGCAAGTTGGGGAGAAGCTTTTGGAGTATTTGTATTGCATTTTTTGCAAGCATCTGTTGTTTCCTATGAAGTATTACCCCCGAATGGGAAACCACAGTTACTCACTCACTATAACCAAGAATTTAACTTCCTCCCAGTCAGTAGCTGATACCCCCTTTCTTATGAGAAATATATTCCTTTTCACAAATGGTTCATCAGGGGCTGCCACGATTCCCGACCTCCTCCGCTGTCTAGCCTGAGCGCCACCACTTGGCCCATGAACCATGTGATGATGTCACACACACGCACCTGGTGCCACACACAGGAGTGACAGTGGAGAAGGTCGAGAGTTGCAGAAAGCAGCCTGTGGTTTGTTACGGCCATCTTGTTATCAATCACTGTTATTAGACCGATTTTGACTTGAAATCGTATGAATGATTGATTGGCCAAGCTTGTTGCAGCACAGATTTGTATCTGATTCGATCATAAAATTATTGAATTGGATGGTGGATTGGTCCGTAAAATCGATAGATTATGGGAACCTTATAACAGTATCCAAAATAGTTTTACAACACCGCCTCCACTCGGCTCCTTCCCACCTAAGCGACATTAAAAGAAAAAATAGCTTCGGGAAGATGCGTTGAACACCATAAGACTGCCATCATCACCAGGAACTGTGGCCTAGGTTGCTGCACGGCATTGTTGGAAATAGGCACCATTCCCCCTGCTAGATGCTGTGCTAAAAAGCAATCGAAAGTGGACGTTGCATAAGACAGTCAGGATTACTGACAGGAGTGGAGGACAATGTCCTTGGTAAGTCAGTGGGCACCTCAATGGTTTTGACCGTATGACTTAGCGGTCACATTTTTTCAGTTCAAAGTTGCTTTAACACCATTTAGAAACAGCCTCATGATTCTGCCTTACCCTGGATGTTCGCCTCCATCGCGTATATTGTTCCGAAACTTAACAGGCTGAAACTTGAGATGATGGGATTTTCTTTTCAATCGCAATAACGACTGATGGGAAATAACCCAAAAAATTGCAGTCAGCTATTTATTGGACTTTGGAGACCTGAAACCATTTCATTTGCTGTAATCATTTTCATCCAATAGTCATTTGTTTTATGAAAGGCTTGCATATGTGTGCCTAGCCAAAGACATGCTTGGTTTTTCATACACGATGGAGCATGAACAGAGATTTCCTTTCCCATTTGGTCTGGTTCCTCTGCTATTTTCTTGACGTAGCTATTGTAGTTTTGTGTTTTGGTAAATGATTCCTGGAACTGGGCCCTTATTCAATTCAGTTTTCTCCTACGTTTTCTCCTAGGTGATATTTTCACACCTTATCAATAAAATGCAATGTAAAGAGACTCTAAAGTCCCCACAAAAAATCTGTTTATTTAACAAATATGTTTAATATGATTCCCCTAACTAAACCGCCGTATCCCCGCCGCTGTACACTATCTAAGTCCCCCCTAACTCCCCAGGGGGCAATCCGGGCAGCGCTTCCGTGAGAGGCAGAGCTATGAGCCGCAGCTCTGCCTCTCAGCGCGTCTGTCAGCCCGGATCGCTGCCTCTCATACCCCCCCCCCCCCACCCCCCTAGTCTTCCTTCACTGAGAGGAGCGGGGGAGAGGCGGAGATACGCGCTGACACACACGTGTGAGGCAGGGCTGCAGCTCATAGCTCTGCCTCACACGGAAGAGTAGAGGGCAGCAAAATCCACAACCAAGAAAGTTGTGGATTTTGCAGGGGAGAGGGAGGGCGACTGAGGAGGGATTTAAATAGATTACAGCGGTAGGAATGCGGCGGTTTAGTTAGGGCAAGCATATTAAACGCTTTTGTTAAATAAAAAGATTTTTTTTGGAGACTTCAGTGTCTCTTTAAGCCACCAGCAAGAAAGATAATACTCCTGATGTCATTTCTTCCCTTAACTTTTTTTTCTTTTCTCCTCCATTCACT
The DNA here is from genome assembly GCF_040937935.1 of Hyperolius riggenbachi. Lineage (NCBI taxonomy): Eukaryota > Metazoa > Chordata > Amphibia > Anura > Hyperoliidae > Hyperolius > Hyperolius riggenbachi. The sequence goes on along the minus strand of NC_090657.1, from coordinate 51,709,824 downwards.
GAGTCACCTCGGCCTTGCTTGTAAACATGAGTGAGCAGAGGATCATGTTTCAGCTAGGCAGCTTCACACTGCAGTCTGCTCAGCCAATCAGTGAGAAGCAGGAAGGTAGTAGGGGAGATGACAAGCTTCCCCTCTCTCACTGTCCTTGGCGATGGCACAGAAAAGAGCCTGGGGACTTAGAGAATATAATAACAGCAGAGAAATTCCTGAATAGATTGGAGAGCTTGTACTGCAGGGTGAGATTTCTGGAAGTATTTTAAAAACACTGCAGTGTTTAAATAGAATTTGGTTTTGTGGCTGACAATCGTGCTTTAACGTTTGGAAAAATGACTGAATTCAACAATAGATGACAACTCTAGTTTTTTACCACTTGCTGTATAGGAAAACAGAAAGAGACTTCACACAATTTTTTAGTAGAGCTAGTACTACAGGTTCCTATTTTTATCTCATTATGTCAGATGTGCTTTTTGTGACTACAGTCACTTTCCTATATCCTGTCTGTTTTATTCAATGAGACATTTTGTCCAACTATCTAGGGAAAATGTACATATATATATATATATATAATAAACATTAAATGGATGTACAGTTTCAGTGCCATGTGAGGGCTCTTTTCCACTAGGAGACGTCTCTTTTCAATCTCCATGTGATCAGACGGCGATTTGTCGGTTACGGTGCGATTGTGATGCATTTTGCATCCACAATTTGCAGGGGGGGGGGGGGGGGGGGGATCTGAACTGGAAATTGCAGAATTGTGGGGAAAACCACAAAGCAGTGTGACTACTATATAGTTTCCTGCGCTTCTACACAAAGTATGGGATATGAATTGCACAGAAAGTGAGTCAATACAACGATTGTGCTTGGGGAAAATCGCACCACAAATGGATTGTACTGATGGATACAGTCCCCCCAGTTTCCAGTCTTTTTTTTTTACTTAGCGTTTTGCGATGTTTTGCAATCGGGATGGGATCCCACAACCCTGGTAGTGGAAAAGGGCCCTGAAGCACATTCCTCTGGTGTAAGATTCCTGGGAAGACATTACACAGAAATGTGGGGAGTTCTCTTTCTAATCCCCTGTAGCTGCGGTTGTCATGACTGCCTTTGAAGCAGCACTTACGGTTACCACAAACATCAGAAGCTGAAAGCAAATATTTCTTGCGGCCTCCGATGAGCTTATAGAGCAGCGAGGAAACTCAGGTTGTGATTCTCTCCTGATGACAATGCTGCTAGTGACCTCACTGCTCAGGAATGCAGCAATTCACTCTGTCCACTCCATGTGCTCATCTCTCCAGTCATCAGTCACCAGAGTGCTCCAGTAGCCGACACATCTCCATCCACCGGGGGATAATGAAATGTTGGATTCCGAGCTCCAGCTGTGCGTCCAATCCCTAAATGTCACATACATCGCCAATAGTATCATCTCAGATTTATACAAGGTATAGATTTTGTTAAATGTGGTCAAGAGATACATAATACATCTAACTGGTGGGCAAGACCTGCCTTGCCAAACATATGGCTTTCAGGCTACAACCTGGTCTTTGACCCTGTAAACGTTTATGGCGCCACTATCTTGACTAACGCGATGTCGACTATTAAGGTTGCATCATCTTCTTTCAGATAACCGTTGTGGTATCTTCTGCCCCTGGGCTTTCTGAACCTCATTTACCTGGACAACCCATCACTTTGTTATAGCTATTCCATTGCATTAATGATCAGGGCACTGCCAGAGCTGGTTCTACATACAGTAGGCTCCCTGTGGAATATTAACCTGAGGGGGGGGGGGGGGGGGGACCTGGGGGGATCCAGTAGCTGGCTCGGAGCCCTGGGGCAATTTCCCAGTCTAAGACACCGTGTAAGACATTTTAACAACACTTATGTAAGCGAAAGTACACCGGTGCTTTATATTAAATTATAAAAGTCAAACCAGTGCTCTCCCCAGGCTCTTTTAGCCGGGTGCTCCGCCCGGCTAGTTTTGGTGAGCACCCAGCTGTCATCGGCTCACCTCCTCCTATGCTATAAGCAGAGTTGTGCACAGAAGCACCGGTCCTGCATTCTCTCATCTCGCCCAACCGGCTACCTTTTCATGCCACCCGGCTGGAAAAAAATTCTGGGGAGAACACTGCAAACTGAGTATAAAAAACATCTAGTAGTATTTTTTTTAATATTGTATCTTAAGGTTCTTTTGAGTTGTAATCTGATGTCTTCTGTTTATATTCCAGGTCTACCCATCAGCACATATTCCAGATACTGTTATCGCAAGCTGCAGAAAGTTGCAATTACTGGAGGGAAAAGGGTAAGTGTGAAATGATTATTTTAGTTCTTTTGGAATGAAATAGTAGGGGCTGTATGGCCCGCTGCTCCTGATGGATTCACTGCCATGTGTGTGAGGAGCTGCAAAGCCTGGAACACACTATAGGCAGTTTGTGGCCAAGACAGGAGAATCCAGTTTATGTACAACTGCCTCCTTGTGTTGTTTAGCAAACTAACTAACTCCAATGAATGAGCGCATTGTTCTTTTGTTGCCAGAACTTGCTTGCTCATGCACTGGCCTCACTACCTATCAGTGGGTACAGTACCCACTGACCAGCTATAGCATGGGGCAGCAGTTATTGTACTTGTGTACACACCTTCAAGAGGAACTTTAATCCACTATTCAACTTCATTCCAATTAGTAGCTGATACCCCCTTTCCCATGAACAATCATTACCATTTCTCTAACAGATCATCAGGTGTTCTGTATGGCTGATAATGTGGTGAAACCCCTCCCACAGTGTGATGTTATTGCCACTGCCCTGACGGTTTCCTGTCTGTGAACCTCAAAGCATTGTGGGAAATGCCAGCTGCCAAGCAAGCAGTATCTCCCTCTGTGTACGAACATGCACAACACACACGTGTTTGTGGGTGTCTATAGATAAGTGCAGGTGGTACTGTTTGTCTGTTTTTTTTAAATATCTGCCAGCATTCAAGATGCTGACCTGCAGACTCCCGGTGGATGAAACAACATGAAGGAATCACACTGCGAATATCAATCATTTTGTGATCTATCTTCTATCTTTTAACTTCTCGCTTTGCAATGTAACAATTTATTTTTTCCCCCTACTTTTCTATACTTTGGTAAAGTACCGCACCTCTTAAAGCCCTTGAATTCTATGCAGCACATGCCTTCTGTTGTCTCTATTTATAACAGTGGCAATTATCTGATGGAATATTTGAATTCTTGGGTGTACTTTGTGAAGCAAAATGTCACTACAGAATGAATGCGCAATAATAATAATACTTGTTACTAAGTTGTAGCTTCCTGCTAAAGCCGTTGGGATTTACTTGGTGACACGGAGTAGCAAGCAGACGTGCTGTAAGCCATTGCAGCCAATATGACAGAGCCACGCTCAGTAGCTCAGTCTAGCTCTGTGAATGTGGAGTTCTGACTGGCTGCTGTAACATGCTGCAGATAATTTGCACCATGTGTGTAAGAGAAGCTCAGCACTGTGGTTTTATCTTGCTGCATAGGGAAGCACAACAACAGGAAAAAGCACACAATGGCCAAAGCCACAAAGCCTCTGCTGGATAATTAGAAAGTGTGGGGTTTTCCCCCAAAGCGGAACCCCCTCCCGGGAGTTATTGCAGAAGTGAAAGGCCTTGTCAGATCATGTGACAGTGGACAGTGCAGCCATGTGAGCAGTATTGAATTATACTCTCTCCCCGTCTCTCAGTGAAACCCCACCTTCCCTACATGGAACCCTAAGATGCCCTCTTAAAGTGGATCCGAGATAAATGTTTACTTATTGCATAATTGTGCCTCTTATATATAGTTTATAGGGCATTCCTCAAGCCAAATACTTTTTTTATTTGTTTGTTTTAATACCCTGAGTCCCTATAAAATAAACAAGCCTCACCCACAGCTCCTCCAGCGCATAGGCACTCTGAGACCCATGTAGCAAGTGCTCATGGGAGCTCAGTCTGGGGAGGAGGAGGTTTTTCCCAAAGGAGGAGGCGTTTCCAGCCAGAGATATCAGAGGCAAGGGGGAGGAGGAGAGGGGAGTGGAGTTTTCACAGGCTGAGGGTTGGAGATGCAGAGCAGCTTGCCTGTGTAATAATGACAAACAGAACATGCCTGCTCGCATTGTATCACAGGAGCAAATAATCATATTCTGTTGAAGCGGTTTTCAGCTAAATTTGCTGTGTAAACTATCTAAACTTTAGATAAGATATATAGACAAGTTACTTGTTATAGTTAGTTTTTCACCTCTGATCCACTTTAACCATTTTTTTTAATATAATTCTTTTATTGAGAAGAAAAGGTTACATAAACTTTCCCACACAAGGGAGTGCATATTGATATTATTTTACATCTTTACACTGGAACATGTACAAGATTTGCTTAAAAATTTTAGATTTTGTAATATACTTACATCTTAGTCTTCTCTTTAACAATAACAAGCCATATTTCCCAAAGGCATTTATCATGATCTGGTATCTGGTATCCATAAGGACTCCTACTGCTGTAGATACTATAACATGTTTATTATGCTTGTATCAGAACAATGTTTTTTATCTCTAATCTAATCGAAAACCATTAACATCAAATCCAATGCCTCCTAAGTAGTATGAACACATCTCGTTATTAATATTGCCTCTAAATATCCTGCTGTCTATGTCATCAGGTCAACATAGTCCTGTGTATCCTTAAAATCTAGCCACAGAGCCCATTTAGTATAATGCTTATGGTATTGGTCTCTGCTTGTCATCACAGTATCTTCTATAGCTTCAATTTCATTAATCCTTGAGAACCATTCCCTTACCGAGGGAGCCTTGTCCGATTTCCATGTTAGCCGGAATTAGGCTTTTAGCTGCATTAAGCATATGTGGGAGTACTGATTTTTTTTTATAATTTTTAGATTTATTAAGATGAAGCAATATCTGCCAAGGCGAGTCCTCTACCTTCCATGCCGTCACCCTCCTGCAAATCTCTATTACTTGGAACCAATATTTCCTGATTTTTGGACAGGACCAAAATAAGTGCAGTATAGTACCTCTCTCCCCACAACCTTTCCAGCATCTGTCATTGTTACAGTTGTAGATTAGAGCTAGCCTATCGGGTGTCTTATACCACCTTCATCAGGATCTTGAAGTTACACTCTTGCATCCTAGTATTTATGGATGTGGAGTGAGTGTTACTTAAAATTAAGTCAATGTCAGCCTCAGTTAGCGTATCCCCAATTTCTCTTTCCTAAGCTCTCAGGTATAAAAGTGGGTTTTTCTCTTCCCGTTCCCTCAATAATTTATATAGAAGAGAGACTGCATGCCCTTTCCTCTGAGAGAGAGTATGAATAAGCCTACCCAGTCTCCTGCAGCATCATTATCATTTAGCTGTATATAGAGTGATTTGCACCATGCGTCGATTTGTCTTAGCCTCCACTCATCTAGTGGAAACCTACCATTCCTCTCTCTTAATTCCCGAATTGTTTTGATTCTATTGCCTGACCACATGTGTCTCAAGCACATGAGTTGGTCCTCCTTCCATGTGCCAAAGAATCCTTTTTCCAAGCCCGGTGAAAATAAGGGGTATCCCTCTAAGGGAGTGAGCAGGGAGATCTGTGGGTACCACTCATGTTTTGTATTCAAGAGGTCCCCAATCTTTAATGCTTGGTAGACCAAGGAGGGCATAGCTCTCAAAAGCCCCGCTGGGGTCGCGGGACCCATTGGGCCTTTGCTAAATCCCTTCCTGCTTATGTTTTCTCGAGGACTACCCTCCCTTTTAATGATAGACCGTATGTCCAGTCTAAAAGTCTATTCAAAGCGATAGCTCTATAGAATGTTTTAGGATCGGGAAGCCCTAACCCTCCATTAATTTTGCTTCTTATCAGGACGGTATAAGCCAGTCTTGGTGGGCGTTTTCTCCAGACGTATTGAATGAACAATGTCCTAAGTTTATTAAAGAAGTTTTTTGGTAAGCTGATGGGTATGGTGCCTAGGAGAAAGAGGATGCTTGGCATCACGTTCATCTTTAAAATGTTAATGTGGCAAAACCACATAAATTGTTCTCGATCCCACTTCTGTAGGTCTTTCCCCAAAGAGTCTAGTAGTGGTTAAAAATTAGGCTTATAAAGATTATTGAGATCTGCCGGGAGGTTGATTCCCAGGTATTTTAAAGCTTTCTCTCGGTAAGGGAATGGGAAGTTGCCCTGGATTTGCGCTATTTCTCCTGAGTCCTTGTTCACTGTTATAAATTCAGATTTGGACAAATTTATTTTTAGGTAGGATAGGTTACCATATGCTGATAATTCATCTAATAAATTGGGAAGAGAGATATGTGGGTGTTTGATATAAAATAGGATGTCATCAGCAAAAACTGAGATCTTATACTCTCTCTCACCTACCGTCGCCCCCTGGATATTGGGGTTTAGTCTTATGCTACGTAGTAATGGCTCTAAGGATAACACAAACAGCAGTGGTGATAGCGGACAACCCTGCCTGGTGCCATTTTTGATTGGAAAGGCCTCAGACAAAACTCCATTCGCTCTAACTCTCGCTGAAGGCAAAGAGTATAACGATCTGATCCAACTTAGCATATTTGCATGTAGTCCTATATGTTGTAGAATTTCGTCCATTGAGGACCAGTTCACCCTATCAAATGCTTTTTCTGCATCTGTGGAGAGCAGTAGTAAGGGTGAACTGGTCCTTTGTGCCCAGGTGATGAAATCTAGGGCTTTATTAGTGTTGTCTCGAGCTTCTCTCCCTTTGACGAATCCCGTTTGGTCTAATCCCACTAGTTCAGGGATATATTCACTTAGTCTATTAGCTATAGCTTTAGATAGCTTGATATCCAAATTTATCAGGAAGATCGGCCTGTAGCTTTGGCACCAGGCAGGGTCTTTATCTGGCTTCGGTATCACCACCACGTTTGCCTCCAAACTTTGGGAAGGGAAGGTATCTCCTTATGGTAAGTCGTTAAAAAATTTGGTGAGAGGGCCCAATAATAAGTACGAGAAAAATATATAATATTTTTTAGTTAGCCCGTCCGGGCCTGGGCTCTCACCATTGGGGAATGAGTTCAGAGTATTTAATATTTCTTTCCTGGTAAAAGGCTGGTCTAGCTCCTTGCAGCAATCTTCAGAGAGAGAGGGCATCGATACTCTTTGCGGATATGCCTTGATTTTCAGTCGTAGTATTTGGTTTCTTGTAACCGGTTCATTCTCAGCTATGCTGTATAATTTAACATAGTATTCTCTGAAGATTGCTGCAATCTTTTGAGAGTGGACTTCTATTTGTCCCTGTGCGTTTTTAATTTGGTGGATAAATGTCTTCTCCCTTTTTCGAGCTATAGCCCTTGCTAGATGTTTCCCACTCTTGTTGCCGTATTTTTAGGCTTTTGCTATCCATAGCCTTTGCTGTCTTTTAACTCTTTCCTCCATGGCTTTTAATAATTTCTCTCGCCTCTCTTAACTAGTCTACCTTTCTCCACCGTGCAGTGAACCTTGTGCTCCATTTCCAGTATTTGAAGGCTGTCCAACATGGACTGTATCCACTGTCTTTCTTCTCTCTTTTTCTTTGCTCCAATTGCCATAAGCTCTTCTCTCAGAACCGCCTTATGACTTTCCCAAATTATCCCTGCTGACATCCCCTCAGTATTTTCTCAGAAAAAATTCTTAAGCGTACGTGTTAAACTATCCATTGTCTCAGGGTCGTCCAATAAAGCTTAATTTAGTCTCCAGTGCCACTGACTTTTCGGTAGCCTCTCTAATACAATTTCTAACCAAACTGCTGAGTGGCCCGAGATTGTCATTGGCTCAATTCCACTTTAACCATTTAAGCCGCCAGCTGCTGTTGCACTGCTGTGCACGCACGTGTTGGCCCCCATTATCCCAGAGATCAGTGAATGGGAACATAGATCCCATTCCTTGATCTACGTCCCCAGTAGAAAGACTGACGGCATTTCATCAGAAGCAACCATCTCTCCTATATAAAAAAAATTCCCATCCTCCTTATGCTTCCTGGAAGTGAGCACTCTCACTTCTAGGACTAAACATTTTTTTTCGACTGTGGCCATCTTGTGGCCAAATAGTAAAACTACATCTACATACATTTTTTATGAAATAAACACATTATTACATTAACTGTTTACCTCCTTCACTAAAAATTACCCAAATACATTTTCTTATGAAAAAAAAAAGAATTACAATTAAAAAAAAAAAAAAAAAAACATAAATACTGGTAAGGGTCTGAACTTTAATACACATGTGAAGAGGGTATATTATGAAAAAAAAAAAATAAGCTTGTAAATAGTGATGGATGCAAAACTGAAAAAATGCACCTTTATTTCCAAATAAAATATTGGCGCCATTCATTGTGATAGGGACATAATTGGTGTAATAACCGGGACAAATAGGCAAATAAAATACATAGGTTTTAATTATGGTCGCATGTATTATTTTAAAGCTATAATGGCCGAAAACTGAGAAATAATGATTTTTTTCCTCAATATTCCTGTAAAAATGCATTTAGAAAAAAAACAATTCTTAGCAAAATGTACCACCCAAAGAAAGCCTAATTGGTGGAAGAAAAAAACAAGATATAGATCAATTAATTGTGATAATTAGTGATAAAGTTATTGGCCAATGAATGGGAGGTGAAAATTGCTCTGATGCATAACGTGAAAAATACCCGCGGGCTGAAATGGTTAAGGGAACCCCCTTTTTTCCCCTCACCCCAAATACCGACACTTTCTAACGCTACTTATAAGCTAAATATATTCCTCAACCCATTCGGACACCAACTCCTATCCGATGCTCACCTTTCATCATCTTCACCTATCAATTCTGCTTCAGCTCCAGTGCATAACCTATCACCTGCACTGTAATCTTCTTGCACTCTTGACTCCATAACCAAAACAGCTTGGAATGAGAGCCAGACAACCGGTCCATCTCCTCACCACCAAAGTAAGGACTTTAGTTCAGCACCGGTGCCCAAACAAATTGCCTCAAATTTCAAACCCGAACTGTTGCCGTAGGGATCGAGTCCAGATCTCAGCGGATGACAGTAATCGTAGCTTACTGTCATTTACAGTCACAGACAAGGCCTTATGTTTTTTATTTTAAAATAAGCTCAGATTTGCTTTTAAAAAGTAGGCGCCATCTGTAACTATTTTAGGCAGATTATCTGTCTAGTGCTGGGAACTTGTGTGACCCTGAGCCATAATCGTGTTGTTCTTCAATTCAGTGTTATTTCCAGTCCCAAAAAATGAGACTTTACAGCTTTCAATACACAATGAGGCTATCCAATAACCCGTAATTACATATAGCTAGTTTAATTAGATATTGCATTTGCTGAATGAAATGCACCATTGATGTCTAATGCTGCGCTCTGTGACATCAAGGTTTCAATTCAGAAAGCATTTCCGCATGCCATAATGCAGATAACAGCTGATTGTACCAAACATTTAGTGAAATGTCAATTCACTAAGGCTGTTACCGCATGGCAAGTGGAAATTTCCTACCAGTGAGTTAAATTACCAACTTGTGCAGTAAATACCTCAACACATGTCAGTAAATGTCAATTCACAAAGATATGAGCATGTGGTAAAGCCAAGAGAGATGTTCAGTATATATCTCCAGCTCTGATCTGTTGGAAAATAGCTAATAACATGTGATAGCATTGGCAGAAAGTGGAGAGCCAATAGGCAAATCCTCCCCCTCCTGCTTGATCCGTTGCACTAGTGGGCGGGACATGACAGTGGAGGAGAAGGAAACATTCAAAGAGGCTGCATCACTGCATCACTTTAGATGTGCAGATCTATATAGCTAGCATAGGTAGAGGAAAGAATCTGGGCACCAGCCACTGAAGATCACCGCACACCTTTAATACATCCCAAAACACCTGACAATAGGTAAAGTGAAGGCCTGACAGCCGTTTCACAGGAACAACCTGCTTCTTCAGGGGCAACAAATAACAAACTGTCACAGGACACAGGAACTACTAATGCAGACCAGTCTGTAGAGCCTGCTGCAAAAACCTACTGCACATTTCTGCATACTGAACAGGGCTTGGTGAATGAAAGCAACATTTTTCAGTAAATTACCAAACTTCTACCGCACCTGTGAAAATCATTGTGAAATTGGAGAAAAGGGTCTAAAATACCCAATGCGGTATTTTACAAACCAGATTTTTTTTAAACAAACACACAGAAGTTCGGTAATTTACCGTACAAACATGCCTCAATTCACGAATCCATGGTCGGTAAGTGTGACTTACCAGCATGTATCAGGTCGGCGAGCAGGCAGGGGAGCTGTGTGTAGGACTCAGAGGTTTTCCCTACAGTGCAACCCTGTTATCCCTTTAGATGTGCTGCAGCCACCAGGGGGAGCTCTTCTGTATGCTACAATACAGATAAGCACATCTAAAGGGATGTAGGTGTACCGTTGAAAATTTCTATCCTCTGCTTTGCTACACTGAAAGTCCCACCCGATTACCCTGAGAAGCATGGCTGTAAGGCTCTCCCTATTGGCTGCCTGGCTCTCCCCAAAGGTTGTCTGTCAAATCTAACGCACAGAGACAGCATGGGGAGAGCAACTTATCAGCTGCTTTTGGCTGGTAAACTTAATGCGGAATTTCTTGAGGCAATTACCGCACAAGACGGTAGTTTACCTCACTAGTCGGTAATGTTTATTTTCTGTGCGGTGATGGGTTTAGTGATGGGTTTAGTGAATTGGAATGTGGAAGATCATTGGTAAAATCAGCTGTTTTCAGCATTACCGAATGTGGTAATGCTTTGTGAATAGAGCCCAAAGTCATGTAACCAGCATTCGCAGGTCCGTGAGATGTCACTTGGGCATTCATCCGATATTTTTGCAAATGTGGGCTATTTAACTTGTATGGCCGGCAGGGGGAACAGATGCGCATAAAAGTTTGAAACCTGTCCGGAATACTTTCTAGTTGTCAGCACTTTCCTGTACAGAAGACGTCTTTGTGTCTGCGAGGAACAGAAGGTCTTCCTATGTCCCCATAATGAAAACGGGTTACGTTTGGGTAGAAATTGGATACGGCGTGTGTTTCAGTGTGATTATTTGCTCAGTGACTTGGAATTTAGCTTAGACCTTTTGAAAGTGGCAGCCTTTACAGAGCAGTGTAAACATCGTATTTCTAGGTAAATAAAGTGACTGTGACGTTTGGTTGCTCCGTGAAGTGTTAAGAATAACATTCTGGCTGAAACGGTTCCTCACTGCCCCATTATTTTCTAGGTGTAAACGATGATATCACAAATAATCTATTCCTCTGTGCTGCAGGTGAGCTTCTAGCTATTTTCAGGTCCTCTTTCTCGCTATATTTGATCTGTTCCATTATATGTGCTGCTTTACTATCAAACATGCACATTTTTAACCAATCAAAATGTAATGGCTCAAGGAGTAAAAAGGGAAACAGTAATAGCTTTTCATGACATATACAATGTGTGTAGTAAGTTGCAAAACTGTGCAGAACGGCGCAGGGAAATTTGGGCGCACCATGCAGGCCATAATGTGAATTACGGCTATATCAGACAGTCATAATATAAAAATAGCGTAATGCGGCCACCAGGAATAGCTGGCAGCTGATTTTCGTCTAACCCCCTGAGCCAATGGAAACCTGGAGGGGGAAATGTAATTAACGCCGCAGGGAGTTTAGCAGGAGCAGGATGCTGTTTTTGCATGTATGCAGTAAGGTGCTCATTAACAGTACGATTGATCGGATCGAGTACTGTTAATGATGCCAATCATTCTATCGGTCATTCTGCCTATCTGAATTTTAGAATTATTATTTTAGTGTGATCAGATTGCTTATCGTTGTCTTCTCCAGTGATCGTTTCCAATCTATTAATGATCAATCTTTCTGGAAAGTGGATCATTTATGGGCGCAGACACATTCAGACTGGTGTCCCCTAGCGTCTCATCCAAATGCCACAGCCGTCATTTAACACCCATCTGAACCGGCCCTTAAACAGTCACTGTGATATCAAGTGTGACATTATTAGAGAATATAAGGCACTAGGAAACGCAAGGAGGAAGTTCTTATATATTACGCCTATTTAGTTTGCATGGAAATAGTTCCATCTAGTTCTTGTTCACATAACCAGCCTCTGCTGAAAGCCAATTCGATTTGCGGAACACATGCTTGTCACAAGGCCACCATAATTATGTTAATTGTGCTGCCCCTTTTCCACTAATGCAGTTCAACCTTTCCCCACAGCATACATAGCGCATGCTGCATTTTACTGACGTTTGGGTTAAAGTTTTTGGGGTACGCAATTGAGTTCAGTGGGGGTCTGCAAGATGTCACTACATATACAGTAATCCCTATTCTCTGTCCTTCATTTAGGTGGGGGTAGGGTGGGTGGGGGGGATGAATTGCTTTCCCCCTATTTGTGTACATATACACAGTGGGCTATTAGTATATTTGATATGTCTGAGATGCACCTGATGATGTGAGCATTGATTCACGAATCAAATAGAGCAACATCCTACATAAATTAAGAGATATATATTGACAGTTGTGTACTCACTGCACTCACTGCCTCATAACAACCCTGTAGCTGTGCTGTGCACTTGATTTGCTGGTGGAGGGAGTATGACGGGTGCTGTGCTTGCGTCTACGTTGGCAGGCAATGCATCTGCTGGGAGGTATCTGCCCGGGTTGTATTACCTGGCCCTCAACCGAGGACTTCTTTAAAGGCCTTTAAGTGAGAATGGGGGGAGGGGGGGGGGTTTGAATGGGGAGTGCCTGTGGTGTGAAAGTATACTAAAAACACTGGTGGAGGCGCCCTTGATAATTAACAACTATGAACTGTTATATAGATGAGAAATGTAACGTCTTACCTTCTCAGAAGGACAAATCAGTAGTGAATGGCAAAGGTACATTTATTCGTGCACAATAGACAACGCGTTTCACTGGTTTTGGCCCGCTTCCCCAGGTCAATAAAAGTGCTGAACAGCTTTCGTCCAGGACCATGAGCGCCTTTGGGAAGTAAAAGGAAATACAGGGATACTGACTATGGTATGTGAATGTGTGTGTAGCTACAGACAGCCGAGGAGGAGATGAGAAGCTCTGGAGTGGTGCAGCAAGTAAAACAAAGAATAAAACAATCAGGAAAACTGTCATTACACTTTAACGGCATAGATGACCTCGTCCTTTGGATATATAATCAGATTTCAGAAACTTCTTGCTGTGCATCTCTTCCTGTTTTCTGTGTTGTTCTCTGTGGAACCCGAGACTTGAAGCTCAGATTTCATCGCATTGAGTAGACGGGGCTTTTCCACAGCGATCAGCTGTATTCCGTGCCTTGGGTAACTGGTCTAAAAGCAAGGAGTAAATAGGAGGGTAGTCTTACTGTATTTGTTTTACTGCAATCCTAAAATAACATTCTGCTGAAGTAACAAGTGGAAATGGTGTAACAAGTTAGACAGCTGAGTAAGGTGCACACACAAGGAGTTCTATGGGGAGTTTTTGGGGAAATCTATCATTCCAGTCAGTTTCCTGAAGGGTCGTCCATCACACAGAAATGGCAAACAATCATACACATGTGGACAGTGGCTTGCCTGCTGTACACATACGTACAGTGGCTTGCCTGTCATCTGTCATGCACATACAGTATGTACAGTGGCTCGCTTGTCGTCTGTGAGAGGAACTGATCATTTTGGCCAGCTTAATTAGCTGCATGGGGCTGGTCTTAGCCAACAAGACACTTCTTGCCCTCGCCAACACACGCTGAGTTCCATGCAAGCGAGATCAATATTTGAAGCGGACCTCCACACTGATTAACAAAATCCTGCAACCTTGCTGTAAAAAAGTTATAGTTGCCTGCGGTGCCTTGTCCTGCAAAGCCGTCCCGAAGACCCAACATCATTCGACTTCCGGTGCCTGGCCCCATCCTTAAAAGACCAGCAAGTCGGTTGTTACCTGGCTATTTTAGAATGGCCATCAGAATAATTCACTCCCAACCAATGAACATTTGTTCACTGATCGGGAGTGAATATTGCATTGTGTTTCTCGATTATTTGGTCCGATCGACCATCCAATTCGGTAATTTTATCAAATTGGATGAAATTCGGTGTTGTAACTTGTCCGCCCAATGGATGATTCGATCGATTTCAGGCTAAAATTGGTCAATGCATCATTCGGACATGCTGAAAAGATCTCACGTCAAAAAGTGCTTGATCAGATGTGCGGCGGTAACACTGTTTGATATCGTGTCAACCAACGTACACGACAGACCCCCAGCCGCTGTCCCTCAACGTGTAAAACGTTCATGCTGAAATCTATCGGTAATCGGTCTGCAATGTATAGACATGCAACAGATCTCTCTCAGAACAGATACAGATCTGTCTCTTGGTCAGTCTATCCATACATCACTTGGCACCTATGGGCACCTTAAGGCAACCAATCAGATCGTAGCTGTCAATTTCCTAGTGCAGAGTTGGGAATTTAGAATGGCATTACAGAAACTTTACTAGACAGATGTGTCCGGCTTTGTTTGGTCCAAACCCTGCTTGTTAAATCCACACTACACATACCGGTAAATAACACTGCAGTGAGGGGTGGGGGGAGTCTTTGTTTCCTGGCTTCACCTCAGATGGGCTCTGATCCTTCACTTGCGGTTTGATTTATTTTTTTCTCTCTGTTTCATTGTGGATTTTAACATCCCCATGTAAGGACATGTCATTAAGTCTCAGCTGGGGTGCAATTCAGAGCCCTGCACTCCTGCCAAATCTGAGCGTGCTGCTGTCACCGGCAGGCAGACCAGAGTGTGGGATTTGCAGACCTCTGTGTTGTGCAATATGTCATCCTCCGTATCCTGAGCTATAAGTCATGTACAGTACAGGCTACCCTCGCCTGCGTAACTCAGAGCTGCCAAATATCTCTGCGGACAATCCCAGCTATTAAAGCTCTTCCATATAATACACCTTGAAGGGATTTTAAAGTTTGATTCAGGGTAAAATAAGTACTGCTTTCTCCTTTAGGGCCGGTTAACATAGTCCTCGCTGCGGCGTTAAACAATGGCCGTGGTGCTTGTCACTCAAGTACTGTCCATTCAAACGTTTGGTACCGTTCGGTACCGTCATTCAAGCAAACGCCGCCCTTGATCCTGTCTTTTGCCTGCTTTGTTCATCCTGGAAGCTACATGTAGCTAAACTTAAAGTGGATCGGAGGTGAACTTTTACTCATTGCATAATTGTGTTCCTTTCCTATTGTTTATAGGGCATTCCTCAAGCCAAATACTTTTTTGTTTTTGCTTTAATACTCTAATTCCCTATAAACTAAATAAACCACGCCCACAGGTTTTCAGAGAGCCTTGGCAGTAGCAATGGCTCATGGGAGCTTAGTCTGGGCAGGAGGAGGAGGAGGTGTTACTAGCCATTGATTTCAGAGGCAGAAGGGAGGAGGGGGGATTAGGTTTTTTTCACAGGCTTAGTGATCAAGATACAGATACGCCTGCCTCTGTGTAATGTTTACAAACAACATGGCTGCTGTCATTGTGTCACAGGAAGAAATAATCATTTTCTATTAAAGCTGTTTGCAGCTAAACTTTAGATAAGATATATAGACAAATTACTTGTTATAGTTAGTTTTTCATTTCGGATCCGCTTTAAAGGGAACCAGAGAGGTTCAATAAAAGATTTTATACATACCTGGGGCTTCCTCCAGCCCCATACGCACGGATTGCTCCCACGCCGCCGTCCTCAGCTGCCTGGATCCGCCGGTACCGAGTCCCGTCATTGCCGCCAGTCAGCTGGCGGACGCGGCCAATTCTCCGCATCACAGGGTGCTCCCTCCATACAGGTACGCGTGCGGCTGCCTACTGCGCAGCCGCATGCGTACGTGTATGGAGGGAGCCCCTGTGATGCGGACAATTGGCCGCGTCCGCCGGAAGTGACGGGCCCGGTACCGGTGGATCCAGGAAGCGGAGGATGGCGGCGTGGGAGCGATCCAGGCTTCTGGGGCTGGAAGAAGCCCCAGGTATGTATAAAATCTCTTTTCTATTTTCATAAATCATTCCTCTCTGGTTCCCTTTAAGGCCTGTACCCACCCTGTGATTTTTCGCGTGATTCTTCTAATGACCGGTAATTTTTTAAGCGATAAGTGATCGTTTCAGTGATCTTGCGATGTTGGAACAGGCCGCAATTAAGCAAACGACGCCTTGCAATGTGCGGCGATAACAACTGTCATGGCGGGTCGGATCTTTAAAGGAAACCAGAGCTGGTATAAAGAAAACTTTTTATACATACCTGAGGCTTCCTCCAGCCCCATCCGCACGGATCACTCCCACGCCGCTGTCCTCCGATGTCTGCAGCTCCGATACCGGGTCCTGTCACTTCAGCCTGTCGGGGCCAGTATACTCAGGAGAAGTGCATCCTCTATGTATCCAGTGGCTGCTGAAGATATATACGCAAAGAGCACACTTCTCTTACGGCAGCAAGCAGAAAGATGAATTGGGGAACCTCATTCATCGGGAGGCGTCGCCGTGAGATTCCCCAATCCAAACGGAAGTTGAGTATTCAGCTTTAGAGGTAACTTTACTCTGGTTTTCTCTGTGCTCTCGCTGCACTTTCTGTATGTATTCTAAAAGGAAAATTAAACAGAGAAGTGTTGGTTTGACTTTTCGGAGCGCCGGCTGAGGGAACTGTTCTCGCCAATCACCCTGCCCCGCTGTGTGGCGTTCCCTGTGGGCATGGAGGCCAGCAACACCTGTACAGCCTTGTATTGAACATTATGTCTATGGTGGCGCCGAGATCAGGAGTAGCACAGGGAAGAGCGCGTGCCGAAATTACCTGTTTCGTTTATATGTGTGTACAAGGCTTCATTCCGCCTAATCGGGGCTCCTCCCCTTCACCTTGTGTTCCACCCATGTACTCCTTTACACCACCCTTTCTCAAGCATTTTATTCTGTAAGGAACTCTTTTGAAAAAGTTCAGATCTCAGGGAACCCATGCATAAATGTGACTTCAATAACTTGCATGTGTGTATACAATCAAAGCTTTTCAAATTCAATTAAATCTGTTTATGTCAGTGACCGTGACCCTCCGAACGACAAAAGGCTTTCCCATTAGGGTTACTGCCTGTCTGTTGTGAATATATACTGTAGTTGAGACAGACTTTGATGAGGTTTTGCACTGATATTTGATACTCCACATTTAAACAGATGCATTATAGTACACTACAGGCATGTCTCAGAACTGTTTAGGCGTGACCTGTGGTTTATATACCGGAGTTACTCATTGCAGTCATTTGAGGTACAGGCTGACCTTTTTGTTAAATGTCTTTTATTTTCCCATCTCAGGGTCTGAGGAAGCCAACGCTTGAAGAGATTGAACAAGCCCGAAGTGCCATCTTGACACCATCTCTGTTTGGCAGCTCCTTGGAGGAAATTATGGAGAGACAGAAGTCTGTGTATCCGGACCGCCGGTTACCATGGGTACAGACGCAGCTCTCTCAGCAGGTGCTGGCTCTGGGAGGAGAGCGGACCGAGGGAATATTTAGGTAGGTGCCTCCCAAGTTCTTCTGTGCCATCTCATAACTCCAGTAATTGTCATCATTTATTTTTTTGGTCAACACAGAAGATTTCCTGGGGCTGCAGCAAAAGGCAATCAAGCCCGTATAGTGGTAACACCTCCAGGGAAAAATCATTAGACATACCACAGATAGGTTGGTGCATGAGGTCCAGTCCGCTAGGGTTATTCCAATGCCTGTTCATTACACACCAAGAGCTCAGCACTCAGATGGTCAGTGGTAGTCAATGCCTATTTACTCCAGCTCATCCTCTGTGTCTCCTCCTCCTACATTATTTGGGCTTGCTGTAATTTCTTGGGTTTGTTGCACATCTAAATTATCACCCAACCCAGGGTTTCGACTTTAAAGCCTTTGTCAGGGGGTCCATGTTATTAGGCTTGTGATACCTGGGCAACAGATCACTAGTGACCAGTAACAAACAAAACATTTGTCTGCTATAATCTCCACTGACTCAGAAATAGAGTGAGTTCCATCTGATTTAAAGGGGAACTGAAGAGAGAGGTACATGGAGGCTGCCATATTTATTTCCTTTTAAGCAATACCAGTTGCCTGGCAGCCCTGCTGATCCTCTGCCTCTAATACTATTAGCCATAGCCCCTGAACAAGCATGCAGCAGATCAGGTGTTTCTGACTTTAAAGTCAGATCTGACAAGACTATCTGCATGCTTGTTTCTGGTGTTATTCAGATACTACTGCAGAGAAATAGACCAGCAGGCAGCCTCCGTATACCTCTTACTTCAGTTCCCCTTTAAGGAGGTAAAAAAAATAGGCAGTGGTTCAGTTGTGGTTCTTGCTATTTTACCTGGCCACCATCACATCACCCTCACAGTCATATCCAGTCCATACTGTGCACCGATGAAGGCCTGAATAGCCTGAAACAGCTCATGTAAAGTGTAAGGATTAATCTTATCCTTTCAGGAAGTACATGCTAAAGTGGAACGCTAGATGAAATGGGAAGAAACTTTTTTTGTATGTGAAAAGTGATATCCTTGTACCTTTACTCATCCATCATATCTTGAGGATGGTCTATCTGGACTATTTACATAAAGCTTAAAAAGTATCATCATTCAAGACAGTGATATTCTTGCATTACCATTGTCATTCTTATGTAATGGTAACATTATACATTAACAGCCTCTTTGTGCTACTCAACCTTCCCATCTCAAGCCTCTATTGAGATATTGTTTCAGGAGATTGCATCTAAGTTCCTCATACTTTATTAAATGTCTTTTTACACCCTCTTTTCTTATAGAAGAACTTGCTATAGGGTATACTATTATTCACTAACACCTTCCATTGTTGTAGCAAAGGCACCATCCAGTGCAAAACAACTGTCTCACTGGGCCAAAAAGAAAAGTCCTTTGATTGTGGGTGTAGAGCTCTTCACCTAAAATCCAAAAGTCCATGCACTCTGGGTTGTACAATCTCACCGCATGTGGGAATACAAGGTGCTACCCTTCCGCTACATATATTTAGTAAGCTTGTGCAATCAAGATTGTATATTTGATGGCGGTCTTAAAGGCTTTTATTGACGTATGTTAGTAATTAATGTTGTCGTCCGAATCCAGGGTTCCTTATTCGGAAACTTGGATAATGCCGTCCAAAGCAGTTCAGCACCATTACGATCGGAGACAGTCACGGAGTTGCGTCCTATGTGGTGCTTCACATGACTGATGCTTCCTCCTTCCAATCCAGGACTTCGATGCTTCCTCCTTCCAATCCAGGACTCTGATGCTACCTCCTTCCAAGCCAAGACTCCGATGTTTCCTCCTTCCATGCCGGGACTTAGATGTTTCCTCCTTCCAACCTGGGGCTTTGATTCTTCCTTTTTCCAAGCCAGGATTCCAATGCTTCCTCCTTTGCAATCTGGGACTCCTATGCTTCCTCCTTCCAAGCCAGGATTCCGATGCTTCCTCCTTCCAAGCCGGGATTCTGATGCTTCCTCCTTCCAAGCCAGGATTTCGAAGCTTCCTCCTTACAAGCCAGGATTCCGAAGCTTCCTCCTTCCAAGCCAGGATTCCGATGCTTCCTCCTTCCAAACCAGGATTCTGATGCTTCCTCCTTCCAAGCCGGGATTCCGATGCTTCCTCCTTCCAAGCCGGGACTCCAGTGCTTCCTCCTTCCAAGCCAGTATTCCGATTCTTCCTCCTTCCAAGCCAGGATTCCGATGCTTCCTCCTTCCAAGCCAGGATTCCGATGCTTCCTCCCTCCAAGCCAGGATTCCGATGCTTACTCCTTCCAAGCCAGGATTCCGATGCTTACTCCTTCCAAGCCAGGATTCCGATGCTTCCTCCTTCCAAGCCAGGATTCCGATGCTTCCTCCTTCCAAGCCAGGATTCCGATGCTTCCTCCTTCCAAGCCAGGACTCCAATGCTTCCTCCTTCCAAGCCAGGATTCCGATGCTTCCTCCTTCCAAGCCGGGACTCCAATGCTTCCTCCTTCCACACCAGTATTCCGATGCTTCCTCCTTCCAAGCCAGTATTCCGATGCTTCCTCCTTCCAAGCCAGGATTACGATGCTTCCTCCTTCCAAGCCAAGATTACTATGCTTCCTCCTTCCAAGCCAGGATTCCGATGCTTCCTCCTTCCAAGCCGAGACTCCAATGCTTCCTCCTTCCAAGCCAGTATTCCGATTGTTCCTCCTTCCAACCCGGGACTCCAATGCTTCCTCATTCCAAGCTGGACTCCAATACTTTCTCCTCCTAAGCCGAGACTGAGATGTTTCCTTTTTCCAAGCTGTAAAGAGGAAGCATCGGAGTCATGTGAATGCAATGTGGAACGAAATACGTGACACTCTCCAATCGTAATGGTGCTAAACTGCTTTGGACGGCATTATCCGGGTTTCCGAATAAGGAAACCAGGATTCAAACAATCCAGTACCTAGCCTCAAAACATCAAAACTAATAGCTGAGCTAGATTAATTTATTCTCTGTTCATTTAATGTACAGGGTACCGGGAGACATCGATGAGGTGAATGCACTGAAGCTACAGGTGGAACAGTGGAGGATACCAGAAAATCTTGCAGACCCCACCGTACCAGGTAAATACACCCATGTTTTCTGTGTATGTTGGGAATTTTAGTGGCTCATAACTGCATCGGTAGTGGAAGCCTAAGAAGCCAAGTCCGTGGCTGGGCTCACCAGATGCTACCTGTAATTGAACACACAGTTCCAGGACCTTGTACACTGCGAGGGTGAGTGGCCCCTTGGCCACACCCTTTCCCATGCTACAAAGCAAGATGTTGCATCTTTTCCCTGTTATTCTCTGTAATGTCAGATGCTTGGTTAGACTGAACAGCAGTCAGGATATCGCCGTTACCTTTACCAACTGTGACTTGTGCACAAAAGGCGAGTGTAGCTGTTTCTTTGCCATAAAGGTGATTTAAAATTGGGCGACAGAGCTCCACTGTAATGGAAAAATAGCCTAAACCTGATCTCCTGAAACGCATTCCCCTACTGCCATCACTATTTATTTATACACCTTATGTGCTTAGTTTCCTGTGGAAGATATAGCTCAATTAGCCCTGAGATTACTGTACAGGTTGCCATTTTAAGCAGATCTTTCTCATCACCTGCAGCTGCGTTTTCCACAGCTCTCGGCCGCAGGAATGCAGAGTTGATGGAATGGAGTCAGATCAGGTTAGAGAAAGTCCGTCAGCTCTTCTTTGATGATCCCTGTGTTGAAGCGTGCTGTTATCAAGTTCAGTCTTATAAGGAATCTCAGGGTGGTGATGACAAGCAGCAATGCTGGATGCTTGAGCAGGACATAAAGATTGCTCAGGAATCTGTGGCAGTCTGTGAGCTCACCTCCTGCTGACATGGTTACACTCCTCCATGCAGAAATAGAGGAACGCCTTGAGGCACTATTAGTGTCTGGAGAGTTTCCAAGTTTATTAGCGCCACCTGCTCCCCCTATTCCCTCCCCCCACCCTCCTTCCTGTCACTAGTAGATATTTGTCAGTATTAATAAAGCTGAAATATCTGTCATATTTTACCCCATATTACTAATCACATAACCTGTGACAAACTTTTCTGACCTGTGTCACGAATGTCTAGCAGACAGCAGGATGCCCATTCCTCTTCTTCAGACATCCATTTTGTGGCACAATTCCCTCCCCCAGCTACTATGCTAATTCACAGCGGTTGCTGGGTGGCCCACGGGAGGACAAAGCAGTTTCTGCTCTGTTCATAAGGAGAATATGTAGACATAAGCCTATAAGATAAGACGATAGAGGTACTTTTTCAACTATTATTGGACTTGTTGCTTATGCAAACTCTGCATTTTTATTGTATGTGACAGAAACTCAATATAATGTATTGTAAAGCTGTATGCTTCCTTTTCCCTTAGCATCCCTGCTGAAGCTCTGGTATCGGGAGCTAGAGGAGCCCCTCATCCCTCAGCAATTCTACAAGCAGTGCATTAGCAACTATGAGAACCCAGACTTAGCAGTGTCCGTGGTCCAGCAGCTTCCTGAGCTCAACCGGCTGGTGCTGTGTTATCTCATCCACTTCCTGCAGGTATGTCCACTGCACAGGACCATGCGTTTCTATGTATCTGCCCTAGTTACTTCGTGCAGGTATGTCCACTGCACAGGACCATGTGTTTCTATGTATCTGCCCTACTTACTTCCTGCAGGCATGTCCACTGCACAGGACAACGTGTTTCTATGTATCTGCCCTAGTTACTTCCTGCAGGTATGTTCACTGCACAGGACCATGTGTTTCTATGTATCTGCCCTAGTTGCTTCCTGCAGCTATGTCCACTGCACAGGACCATGTGTTCCTGCAGGTATGTCCACTGCACAGGACCACGTGTTTCTATGTATCTGCCCTAGTCACT
Organism: Hyperolius riggenbachi; assembly: GCF_040937935.1. Taxonomy (NCBI): domain Eukaryota; kingdom Metazoa; phylum Chordata; class Amphibia; order Anura; family Hyperoliidae; genus Hyperolius; species Hyperolius riggenbachi. The sequence continues at coordinate 51,687,454 of NC_090657.1, read as the reverse complement.
TCCTGCAGGTATGTCCACTGCACAGGACTAAGTGTTACTATGTATCTGCCCTCGTTACTTCTTGCAGGTATGTCCACTGCACAGGACCAAGTGTTTCTATGTATCTGCCCTAGTTACTTCCTGCAGGTATGTGCACTGCACAGGACCATGTGTTTCTATGTATCTGCCCTAGTTACTTCCTGCAGGTATGTCCACTGCACAAGACCATGTGTTACTATGTATCTTCCCTAGTTACTTCCTGCAGGTATGTCCACTGCACAGGACCATGTGTTACTATGTATCTGCCCTAGTTACTTCCTGCAGGTATGTCCACTGCACAAGACCATGGGGTTGATTCACTATGACAAATACTGTGCCTTATCAGAGTTAACATGCCTTATCAGGGTTAGCATGCCCTGTCAGAGTAGCATAATGAGCGCTATGCACTTATGCCTGCTAATTGGCAATGACGAGAGCTCCACTCGTCCTGCCCTGAGCCCCTGCCGGTCCAATCACTTTAAAGGACATTATCCCAGCACTTTGATTGGCCCAACAGGCTGCCTGTCACTTGACAGGAAACTTGATAGGCAGCCTATTGGGCCAGTCAAAGTGTGGGGATAATATTCTTTAAAGTGATTGGACCCACAGGGGCTCAGGGCAGGACGAGTGGAGCTCTCGTCATTGCCAATTAGTAGGCATAAGTTCGTAACGTTCGCTATGTTACTCTGATAAGGCACACTAAAGGTGGCCATACACTTATAGATTTGTAGCACATTCGACCATCAGATAGATTTCTGTCAGATGCCTGTCAAGTTGAATCTGACAGGAATCTATCTGATGTGTGCCACACACTAGGAACAGATTTCCAATAGATCAGAATGAAATCTATTGGAAATCAATCTTAATGCATTATTGGACCATTAGATCCAATGCAACTCTATTGGCCATTGATCTGCTGCCAGTAGCAGATCGACCTAGATTTTCCATCCTGTCAGATAGATCAAATCGATCGAAATCAGTCACAAATCGATCGATGGTTAGATTTGATAGAATCGATCGATCAATGGCTGAAATCAACCAGTGTATGAGCCCCTTAAAGGACTTACGAGGCCAACTGTGTAAAAAAAGTTAATTACTTGCCTCTCCGTTTCAGGCACGGAGGACGCCGTCCGCGCCCTCCGTGCCGCTCCGCCGGGTCCCCCCGCTCATTATCCCCACGCTACGTAGCGTGGATCGGAGGGGTTGGCCCTAGAGCTGCCCGGAGGGAGAATGAGCGGGGGGACCCGGCGGTGCGGCACGGAGGGTGCGGACGGCATCCTCCGTGCCTGAAACGGAGAGGCAAGTAATTCACTTTTTTTACATAGTTGGCCTCGTAAGTCCTTTAACTCTGATTGGCATGTTAACTGTGATAAGACATGTAAGCTCTGATAAGGCACACTATTTGTTATAGTGAATCAACCCCATGTGTTTCCATGTATCTGCCCTAGGTACTTCCTGCAGGTATGTCCACTGCACAGGACCATGTGTTTCCATGTATCTGTCCAGGGACACCTAAACATCTCTAAATCTAAAACGCAGGGTGGGCTCTGTAGCATGCATCATTAACATGGCCATACATCTAGCAATTTCCTTGGCCCGATTGACCCAAAAAATCAGTGCCAGACATGTTGAAAAAAGAGAATCGAGTGGGAAACGTGCAGCAAATCTGGCGCAGAATCGAGCACCAGAAATGACCTGTGTATCCCCAGCATTAGATTTGACCCTTTGGCCTGGGTTTGAATCCCGGCTGAAGCTAAGCTAGTACATAAAACAGTGAGGAGTCTTTGGGCAACTCTCCCTAATGATCCTGGTTGCCCATGGACTGTGCCTTAAGTGGCCGCAGCTCTGAAGTGCTTTCAGTCCACCAGGAGAAAAGCGCGATATAAATGTTATTTGTCTTGTCTTGTGGCACCAAGGGCATGTGTGTGATGTCACATGTCACCACGTGCTACAGCACTTGCGGCACCAGGGTTGACACTGTGGGGGTGGCCAGGCAGGTGGTGGGGGCGGCGTCACTAGACCAATTCCTGATAGATTTCATGCTAAACTCTATCAGGGATTGGTCTGTGGTGTATGGGCAGGCAACAGATCTCTCTTCAATCAGATTCAATCATGGTCGATCTGCCCATACATTGCTAGATGTATGGGCACCTTTTACCAGGTGTACTGTGCCCCGGATTGCTTCCATTGGGTTGGTGATAACCTCCTGTGCTGGATACAGTTTGTAGCTTTGAGCGCAAATAGCTTTTCCAACAGGTTCAGTTTCCTGCTAGACAAGTTATCCTCTGAAAAGGACACATGAACCCAAAATACAGGTTGTGTAATGTAATGCAACTAAACATGACATTCCTCAACTTGTGAAGATACATAATATTGGAACCAATTTAGAAGAACTGAAGAAAGAATTGACCTTTATGCCATAACAAGTAGTTGCTTGGCCATACTGAGTTGTTTTTTTTTTTCCATTTCTTTAACCGATTCCGGGCGGCAGTGTTTGAAATCTATGCCCTGATATTCCTTCCAAGGCATCGATTTTAATCACTCGTACCACTCAGTTGCTGCTCCCATGTGCTCTGCTGTCACACTGACAGCAGAGCTTACCGTATCTTTCACAGGGTCAGGAGCCATTGGCTCCTGACCCTGTGATTACTGTGAGCCAATCACAGTGATCACAGTTCATGTTTTGAAAAAAAAAAAAGTATCTGGTCTTTAAGGGGCCAGAGATGCACGGTGCGAAAGTGGCTAAAGCCCCACTCCAGGCACAAATGTTTTCCTAAATCTATGGATCTACGTAGGCACGCACTGAGATGCAGACTTCTGTCTGTGTGGATGTAGCTGAAGTCAAATAAGTCACTTAGGTTAAAAAGAAACTCCGACCAAGAATTGAACTTTATCCCAATCAGTAGCTTATACCCCCTTTTACATGAGAAATCTATTCCTTTTCACAAACAGATCATCAGGGGTTGCTGTATGGCTGATATTGTGTGAAACCCCTCCTACAAGAAACTCTTGAGTACGTACTCCTGGCAGTTTCCTGTCTGTGAACCCTGTTGCATTGTGGGAAATAGCTGTTTACAGCTGTTTCCAATTGCCAAAACAGCGAGCAGCAGCTACATCACTTGCCAGCAGTAAAAATGTCACCATGTAATAAATTTCAGAATGTAAATCAGGGATTTAAAAGATTTTACAATGGGCAAACGCTGACTAAATCATTTATACATAATTATTGTAAAAATGAAGCACTTTTTATTACATTATTTTCACTGGAGTTCCTCTTTAAATGATAAATCCCAGACACTGGCCACTCCCTGTGCCACTGACTACTACTGCTATAGGCTGCATTGTTCTCAGGGATGTGAGTCAGTCCCCGCCCCCTTCCAGTTTAAGCAGCAGGATAATCCAATCCGAGCCATGGTAGCTCAACCCACACAGCCTAAAATGTGAATCCCTCCACTTATCTACTTCTGGTCGTGTGTTAAGCTGCAGAAGCTTCATTTGCATAGTTCTAAATATCATCTGGTTTCTTTTGTTGCCAAATGGGGCTTCTGAAGCTAAGAACCCCAAGTCTAAGCTAAGTCTAGTCACACATAAAGCCACTAAGTTGGAGGAGTAAAGAGCAGCCCCATTAGGTAAAACGGTTGCTTGGCTGGATGTGATTTCTGTTGGGCAGACTTTAAGGCGGTGGCACACAGACTGAGCTGTGTGATAAGATCAGAGGCGCGAGTCTGGAAAACTGCTACAGGAAATGGATGGTATAAGACTTCCCGACCAGGTGCTTTAAAAGTAATATATTTGACTTTGGCTAACCAAGCCACTTCTTCTATAGATTACAATAAGTTCTGCTAACTCAGCGTTAGGAAACAGTTTGTACCTGGAGTCTGGCTTTAATGGGCACCATGCTACACAAGTGCCCAGAGACATGGCAGAGCGTGCCATGTGCAGATACTTAACAAGGCGCCATAAATAGTCCTGTCTTTCTCCTTTAATTGCTACACCCAAACAGGATCCATAAGTGAAACAGATATGTGTGTAAAAGCGAAACAGATTAGGTTTTATTGGAGCAGCTTGTGGAGCTGGAAGTGTCAGAGTAGCCCATACTGGAACCAGCCGCTGCTGTGTGGATGGGAATTACAACCATGTGGTGGGAGGAGCTACAGGGCAGCCAGCTTGTCTTCTATACTCATTGTGCCCCTACTATTAGCAGTCTGCTTGTGTATATATGAAAAAACAAGCACAGAGCTTTTACAGTGGTGTAATATTAAAGCTAAGAATACCAAAAATAATTGTATTCAAAATCCTCACCCCACTGCCACCTACCTGAGGCTTTTTGCTTTTTGAATTTTTTCTAAGTAGACAACATAAAAAGCTCCCCCTCTCCTCTCCCACCCAGCCTGATTAGTAGCTGGAAGTCTGCGCTTTGAGGACTAATAGCCACTCTGAAAACACTTGGAAATTAGATAGACTGAGTCCACGGCAGGGGCGTTGCTAGCTCTAAAGATCAGTGGCATGTGCACCGGATGTCCCCCTGGCAGTGGGTGGCAGTACTCACCTCCGGCCGCTTAGTCTCCAGATTCTGCAGACATCTTCTCTTCCGAGCTTCTCCCCCTAGTATCTGAGAATGAATAAGATGCTAGAGCTCCTAGCGTCTGATTCTCGGATGCTAGGGGGAGAATCGCCAGCTACAGAGGATGACTTCAGACTTGGAGAGCCGATGGAGGAGATGAGTAGTTCCTCCCGCTGTGCTACTCTGCTGGGAAGTGGGGGGTCGGGGGGAGGAACAGTGAGGACACACACAACTATGCATGCTCCCTATGTTGGCTCAAGGCACTACAGCTTCCAGCATGTTACCACAACACCCAGAATGCCTCACAGAGGTACCACAACGCCCAGCATAACACCGCACAGCACCCAGCATGTCCCATTTATTTAAGTGACACTGCCTATTTATGTCATATGCTGCATGTTATCTTTTTCTGCATTAATGGAGAGGGCGGCTTCATCCAACAGTTTGCTGGGCCTGCCTACTTAGACCACTGAAGTTCACGTAAATTTGGCCCCACCCATGACCACACCCACATGCTGGTGCATGGCCACACCCATGCTTTGGCTGGAGTGCCTAAAAGTGCTCCTGGTCCACGGCGTTAGACTGACTGTAATGGTTTTGTTGATGGATTGTTGTGTTTTATCTCTACTATAATATATATATTTATATATCCATATCATCTTTTGATGGATTATAGATATATTTTTATGTAGTAATCAAAGTATTTTATCTTACTTAGTTTCGAATGTAGTTTCGAATGTGAGCATTCTCTGAATTTTATAAACAGACTTACCCCCAGCGTCAATACAGTGTGAAGAAATACCTTCCCTTCCTGTTGTGACACTCATACAACTCGGGCATATGTTTTAATAGTCCTTTGGTGTATCCAAACTAAAAATGCTTTGGATTGAATTCAGCTTTAAAGGGAACCCGAATATTGCTTAAAAAAAAAATGTCACTTAACTGGGGCTTACTTACCTGGATCTGCCGATCCTTTGGTCCCCCGCCGTGGTTCATTTTCTCTGTTCACCGGTCGCTGTCCTCTGCACCTGCGTGGCCCTGGCCATGCGCGTCCTCATTTTTGCTCCCAGCGCTGAAAGCATCCTCTGCAGATGCAGTAGAGATTTTCCTGTACTGCGCCTGGGCAGGACGCTACCGTCACGGTGGAGTGAACGAGGGTGCGCGCAGCCAGGGCCGTGCAAGCGCTGTGGGCGACGAATTGTAAGTCAGTGGTGAAGAAACAGAGCCGCAGCGGAGGAACGGAGGATCTTTGAGCGGTGCAGGACAGGACGGCTGCAGGGGGCTGGGAGAAGCCCCAGGTAAGCAAATCTCTTTTTTTTTTTTTTTTTTTAGCAATCATCAGGTCCACTTTAACAAGTGATTCTAACCCCCCCCCCCCCCCCCCCCTGCCCTTCAATTTTTATTTAGAGGTTGCATGAACACATTCTGAATGTATAACTTTTATTTTTGCTACACAGATTTTCTCTCAGCCTTCCAATGTGGGCACAACCAAGATGGATGTCAACAACCTAGCTATGGTCATGGCGCCTAATTGTCTGCGATGCCAATCTGATGACCCCAGGATCATCTTTGAGAACACCAGGAAAGAGATGTCCTTCATCAGAATGTTGATTGTCCATCTGGACACCAGTTTCATCCGCGGCTTACTCTGAGATTGAAGGCTGGGACCATCTCTGTAGCCTTCTCTGCTCTTTGTGTACATATATACATATATTATTCCTTCCTCCCGTGAGAGCTGCGTGGTGTGGTCCCTCCAGGGGTTGAGATGTCCCGTTGAGGAATCATGTACAGAAACTTCTCAGGATTCTCCTAGCACTTTCTCATAGTGGTTTAGCTGGCCTGTCGTCAACGCCATAGGTGCCAAAGGCACTGTAATTACCACAAATCTTTAATTTCGTGTGCTCTGCAAAACCTGTTTCATCTTGTCTGATCTCCAGTACTGTGAATTAATTTAATGCCTTCTCCTTTCCCTGCCTACATCTAATGTGTCATTCTATGAAGACTTCTTTCTTTACCCAGTGCCCTTTTACACTTAAGAGATACGTGTTGAAAAAACTTAAAGACTTTTATTTATATTTTTAACCTTCTGGAGGGACCATACCTATTAATATATTTATATAATTTTTTTTTTATTTGTGATGTTCTATCATAAGGTTTAAGATTAATTTGCAAGCACCGAAACTCACGATAGGAGGATGATGTCCCCTTGGTAATCATTTTCTTTATCCTTTCTACAAAAAGAGTGGCCAGTCATATGTCACATGACACCTGGAAATTCGAGGCGTGTAACTTTTCCAATGCCATTTTAAGAAAGGCTTTTGCTTGGCCAATAGAATCTTTAGATGTTTGTAGGTATCACCAGGTAACATTAAAGCAGACCTGAACAAAACGTCTCCCTACTTGATTCCGTCACTGTTGTGATTTACATACTAGATGACACCGGTTTAACAATGCAGAATATCATCTCACCTTGCTGGCCAGAGCTGTAGAATCTGTCAACTCTTTTTCATAATAGTGCACAATGCAGGCAGGGGTAACTAAGTAAGAGCCAACCTCTGCTTCAGACACTAAAGGGTTATCGCTGCCTCTGCTGCTTTCTTGCCTGAAGTTTGTTTACATTGCTGGGGCCAAGAAGGGTCAGATATTAATCTGAGGTGATGCTCCTGTTTTCACACTAGAGACTAGACTTTGTATGGGACAGAGCTGCAGCTGTGAAAACAAGAAAGTAACGCATACAATATTTTGTGAGGGGAGCTTAGCCATAGATTTTGTAAGTAGCAGAGTTCTTTAGTATTGATACAACTTAAAGCAAACCTTGGAGGTTTGAAATGCTCCCAAATGGATACTTACTTTAGGAGGTGGAAGCCACTGCACCCTAGATGCTTCCCCCCGTTCTCCTTCATCGGCTCGATCCAGCTCTGAAACCCCATGAAGCCTGCGCAGTAGCTCGGACTCACTTGAACTCTTGTGGAAAAAGCAGAGCCCAATTGAGTCTGTGCTATTGCACAGGCGGCTCCCAATTGGGCTCTGTTTTTTCCACCGTATCCCAAGCGTATTCATGCTAGTGCATATGTGCTAGCTGTCAACAAACAAAACGCTTTTTTTTTGGGGGGGGGGGGGGTTCTAGAGCTGGAAATGGTTGGTGGAGGAGGTCAGGGGAATCCTCTTGAGGATCCCAAGGGTTCCCCCTCCCGAGTTGAGTAGCCTATAGGGCCAAGTTTTTTCCCTCAATCGACATCATTGGGCCGAGGTTGTACAGATGCGTATTTAGCCTGCAGGCTAAGGACGTGTTCTGTTGCTATGCAGGGGGAGGAGGGCCAAAAGAGTGGGGAGTGGGTTAAACAAAGCTATCGGCTGTTGCTCAGAGGAATTGACCTGCCTGGGGGCAGCTCTACACATGCTGGATCATCGGCAGAGGCGGCCGTTATCGCTTGCCTCAGGCAAATTTAATATAGCGTGTGTACAGGACTTTAGAGGGATGTGTATGCAAAATAGACCTTCTTCGACAAAATGCCCACTTAGCAATTTTATTAAGTTTTACCCACCCAATTGGAGGCCAAGCATGTGGTCTGTATGTTGCATAAAGAATCTACCAGGGGGAGAAGGATACATGAGTGAACTGTACCCTCCAGTCATAGCTCCATAGGAATATATGGAGAACTCACACGAGGTGTAATAACACTAGCTTGGCATATAAGGCTCTTGTGAATACATGAAATTTGAAGCTTTGCTGAAATGGGAGACTGGGAGAGCCTTCCATACTACACAGCGGAGTCTCCAGCAAGCTCCACTTCCTAATGTGGGACTCCTGTTACCATAGGCTGTTTAACACCAAAAATAAATAACTCATTATTAGAAAGCCTTTGTATTTGATCTTAAATTTTAAGTGACGTTTGTGAAACTCTTTATGATCCCTCCAAATAAAACCTTTTGAGTGTAGCTAAGTTCCGGTATACACACTCACAAGCTTGTACATCTATATATAATGATGGGATTGTTCAGTGTGCCTCTTATTAGGCAGAATTAGGTAACAGGATGATGTAACGCAATCTGGCCTATTCAGGTTACTGTCTTCCTGTACAGCAGTTCAGACTATCTTCCTGTTTTCCCCTCACTTCATATAATTCAGCCTGAAGCCGGCTACTGAAAAACATGTAGCAGTAACTACTAGACCACTGTAGTTATTTGTGAGTCTGGTCACTCAGGTCATGTGACTATATACAGGTGAACCGAACTACCTTAAGTTGGCCACACACTGTTAGATTTTGTTTCAGGAGATTAGACATTAGATTTAAAATGCCAGATTGATCTTGCTAGAAACCATCAGGAGCATGTGTCATCAGGATCGCATAATCGAGGTGTGCCAGAGCTTTGTTCCGCTTCAGGCAGTACAAAGCTAGTGGCTGCAGCGGTGATATATGTAATAGACAAAACTTCGGCCGAAATTTTATCTAAAGGCTTGTACGCAAGCTTGAACAAAGTCGGCTGAGGCAGCCAATAACAACCGCCTCAGCCAACAATCAAGCAAGTGTACAGCAGCCCGCGGCCAACTTTTGAGGATGCCGCTCCCCTGCTGCATGATGTCACACGCCGCTCCTTTGTCCCTCAGCCCCACATAGCAACAGTTTGTGTCGTCAGCTACATAGCTGCCACGTGTCCGTACAGGCTGCCCCAGCAATATCGCCCAAGGGGGATCAGTTCCCGATCCCTGACAGGTGACACAAGTGTGTACGCACCTTCACAGTGCAAAGTGGTAGACTAGATCTATATCTGAAAGATATCAGTCTTCTACCTGATTGGATGGTGTGTAATTAGCCTTAGATAAATGAATGACACTAAAGCTGGCCATACACTTAATTATTTTTCCCATTGATTTCCAGCAGATTTGATCACTCTGATCAAATCTGTTGGAAGTTAATGCCCCAACCGACTGGCCCACTCAATTGATGATTTCAGACAGGCACTTCATAGCAAGACCAATTTCCTTAAAGAGAACGGTAGTAGCAGTAGGGTATTGTACCGTGTTAGCCATCAGTAAAAGCAAGAAGTTTTAAATCAGGATGATACCATTTATTGGCTAACTACAAATGAATAAGAATAAACAAGCTTTCGGCCTTGCAGCCTTCGTCAGGTTTATATCCTGTTAGTTTGCAAGCTGGTGGTACAGACAGCTTATATACATGCAACATCAAAAGGAAAAACAGATATTTTTTTCAAGCATAAATACATCATTAAGATGCCTTAATACAAACAGACCATCTAAATGGGGTAAGATAAGGATCCTTGTTTACTTTATTGCTCCCAGACCTGGTATTAGGATTGACCCAGAGGTATCGTAAATTCTTAGTTCACAAGTTCAGCTAGGGTGGCTGAGACAGTTCATATATCATCCATCTCATACCAATATAGAAAGTTGTTGTCCTTATTCAGACCCTTCTGCACAGCTTTGAAACAATTTATAAATTTTGTTTCTGCTATTAATCGGTCATTTGACGTTTTGAAGCCGCCCTTCAGGGCAGTGACACGAAGATCATCCATGCTGTGTCCGTTGGACCGAAAGTGTGTAGCAACTGGGAGTCCAGATTTGGTATCATTAATAGTGTGCCTGTGTCCATTCATACGTTTGCGCAGAGTTTGTCCAGTTTCTCCCACGTACATAACATTGGGGCATTTAGCACACATGATCAGATATACCAGATTGGTGGACCCACAAGAAAATTTACCTTGTATTCTGTACTCCTGTTGTGAACCTGGTATCGTTACCCTGTCAGTGGAGTAAATGTGTCTGCAGGTCCCACATATTTTTTGTCGGCAGGGTGATGTTCCGTTTTGTTGAGGCCTATTCAAAGAGCTCCTGACAATCATCTGTTTTAGATTGTGTGGTTGCCGATATGACAAGAGTGGAGGTTTAGGGAATATCGTTCTCAGTCTGTGATCCTTGTGTAAAATGGGATGAAGTTCCTTAGCAATCCTCCTTAAGATTTCCAGGTGTGGGTTGCACACCTGGAAATCTTAAGGAGGATTGCTAAGGAACTTCATCCCATTTTACACAAGGATCACAGACTGAGAACGATATTCCCTAAACCTCCACTCTTGTCATATCGGCAACCACACAATCTAAAACAGATGATTGTCAGGAGCTCTTTGAATAGGCCTCAACAAAACGGAACATCACCCTGCCGACAAAAAATATGTGGGACCTGCAGACACATTTACTCCACTGACAGGGTAACGATACCAGGTTCACAACAGGAGTACAGAATACAAGGTAAATTTTCTTGTGGGTCCACCAATCTGGTATATCTGATCATGTGTGCTAAATGCCCCAATGTTATGTACGTGGGAGAAACTGGACAAACTCTGCGCAAACGTATGAATGGACACAGGCACACTATTAATGATACCAAATCTGGACTCCCAGTTGCTACACACTTTCGGTCCAACGGACACAGCATGGATGATCTTCGTGTCACTGCCCTGAAGGGCGGCTTCAAAACGTCAAATGACCGATTAATAGCAGAAACAAAATTTATAAATTGTTTCAAAGCTGTGCAGAAGGGTCTGAATAAGGACAACAACTTTCTATATTGGTATGAGATGGATGATATATGAACTGTCTCAGCCACCCTAGCTGAACTTGTGAACTAAGAATTTACGATACCTCTGGGTCAATCCTAATACCAGGTCTGGGAGCAATAAAGTAAACAAGGATCCTTATCTTACCCCATTTAGATGGTCTGTTTGTATTAAGGCATCTTAATGATGTATTTATGCTTGAAAAAAATATCTGTTTTTCCTTTTGATGTTGCATGTATATAAGCTGTCTGTACCACCAGCTTGCAAACTAACAGGATATAAACCTGACGAAGGCTGCAAGGCCGAAAGCTTGTTTATTCTTATTCATTTGTAGTTAGCCAATAAATGGTATCATCTTAAAGAGAACCAGAGAGGAATAGTTAAAAGTTATTTATACATACCTGGAGCTTACCGCAGCTGCAGAAACCCTAATCGCTCCCACGCTGCGGTCCTCAGCTTCCTCCGTTCGCCGGTGCGGGTCCCGTCACTTCAGCCTGACTGTCTAGTCGATCGTAGCTGAAGTGCGCTCCTTGCGTACCTCTCCAGCGGCTGCTGGAGAGATATACAAACAGCGCACTTCACTGGCGTAGGCTGACCACGCCCCCTGGAAGGACGGGACCCGCACCGGCAAACGGAGGAAGCTGAGGGCCGCGGCGTGGGAGCGATTAGGGTTTCTGCAGCTGTGGGAAGCCCCAGGTATGTATAAATAACTTTTAATTATTCCTCTCTGGTTTCCTTTAAGCCCAATCTACACGATACGATTCTTTATACGATTCAATTACGATTCTATTTACGATCCGATTAAATCGGACATGTCCGATCAGGATTCGATTCAATTCGATTTGCCATTGTTTTGCAATGGCAAATCGAATTGAATTGACTCGAATCCTGATCGGACATGTCGGATTTAATCGGATCGTAAATAGAATCATGATCGAATCGTATAAAGAATCATATCGTGTAGATTAGGCTTTAGGCTTGGTTCAGACGGGCATCTGAACCAGTTGCCCGGTGTCGCATACCTTTTTTGCATTTGTCGGATTTCGGTGGCTTTAAGAGGCGACCAGTGTTCTCACCCCCGCAAGGGGACCTGGTAAATGACCCTGAAAGCAGCCTGTTGGTCCCAGGGTCAGCTTAAACAATGGGAAGAATAGGGATAAAAACGATGTGTTTGCGCAAACAACAGTAAATAGCGATTCAAACAACTGTACCGGCACTGCCCAGATAATTGCTGTGGCGGTAAATGACACACAGGTGTCTGTGATTCAAGCCTTAGATAGATGCAGCTGCCAGAGGTTTCCTATTGCACAATAGGCACAACATTATATACACAAAAGCCTCAGCGCTTGCTGTGTTAGCCAATCCAGATGCTTGCAACCCAGTGATGGCAAACCTGCAGTAACCTGGTGCCTAAGAGGTAACAAGCTGGAGATTAAGTTAGAAAGTATAATCAGTACCGTTTGAAATATCAAAAGTACAACCTTTAATGCGGTGAAAACAGTTAAGAGTGGATAGGTGCTTTTTATGCGTGTACACATCCAAGGGTCCTTGTTAGAGGGGCCCACAATGTGAGTACCTATCTACTGCTGACTGTTTTCACATATGGCATTAAAGGTTGTGCTTTTGATCTTTCAAACGGTACAGATTATACTTTTACGGTCACCAGTTTGTTACCTCTGGAGCATTGGGTGAATGCAGGTTTGATTTTGTTGGGTTGCAAGCATCTGGATTGGCTAACAATAGCAAGCACTGAGGTTTTTGTGTATAATAGTGATCAAAGCATTACAATGTTTGTGTATAATAGTGATCAAAGCATTAAAAAGGCTCTAGTCCATAAGAGGCCAGAGCTACTGTCCCCTACTGGTTTCCCTCCCATTCTGGCTCCCTGCAGCCTGTCAGCTCACCTATCCCTAGCATTGACGTGACATCACCCAGGCTCAGGGCCAACTTCTATCCATGCTGAAGCCACAACTCCTTAATAACTGACCTGTTCATTGACAGCTAAGACAAACTTGAAGAGGCAGGACAACAGCAATCAGTCACACTATGACTATGCATAAAGTTTTCTGAAGTGCACTAGAAAGGAAACACTCTCACATACAGCTTTCTGTATGGTGAGAGAACTGCTTCTGTTCAAGAAGAAAATGTAATTACTGTGATTATATAGTTCCACTGTTGTAAAAATGTAAACCACTGATTTGATTTTTATTTTGTTAATGGTTTTTTTGTATATTTTTAATAATGTTTTTGCGTGTTGGTATGAACGCTACTGTTGAATGCTTTTATTTCTGAATAAGCCTACATAGTAAATAATCCACACAAAACTGAAAAGCTAATATGAAATGGAGTTACAGTGTGACTCTAGACATTCTTTAATAAATTAGGAAGGCATAAAGCCTAGTTCAGAGCGTTATTCCTGTTTGTTTTCCTCACTTCTGTCAACATCACATGACAGGAAGGACAAGACACTCTCCACTTGTGATTCCGGCTGAGGTGCTGGAAAGACGAGAAAGTATTTCCATGTCTTGGTCACAGAGGTTGCCTGACTACCTTTTGCTAAAAATGCAACAGGAAGTGAGTTCGACTACCTGTTCTGACGATCCAAAAGGAAGTGAGGTGGACTACCTTCCTGACGATGCAACAGGAAGTGAGGTAGAATCTCACTAAAAAGGAGACAAACAGTAATAGCATCCTGAGAGATGGTGTAACCCCTCCACATGGGTCCTAGCAGCAGACTGTAGCAGAGACCAGTATACAGCTTTTCAAGGGAACTGAATCCTTTAATCTGTTGTAAAATTGTGATGAATACTTACATATATTACCAATAACCAGACAAACTGGTAACATTTGTTCTATAGTGTATTATAAGGTGTATCTTAAGTTAGGCTTCAAGACAGACCACATCTCTGTTCTGACATTATTTAGATCCTTATTCAATTCATATGTTTTCTCCTAGGAGATAACTTTGCATTCTGCAATTGAATCAATACTAAAAAGTAGGTGAAAAAGTACTCTCAGCAATTATTCTATTTCCTTACTTGGTGGTGGTTTTATTTAAAACTATCACCTAGGAGAAAACGTAGGAGCAAAATGTAATTGAATAAGGGCCTTGGTGTTTTTTTTTCTTTATTTCTCAACACATACAAGTTTCACCGAGATGGTCAGGAATGATTGTCACTAACAATGACGCAGTGTGTACATGGCTTAGGTTGGATGAAAATAGATGCTCTGACAGTTAGACAGTGATTTCCGGTTGCTGAATCTTGTGAACAACCCTACTGTATACCAATCATTGGCTCTCAGATTTGTATGCAGTATAAAGAGACTTGTGGATTACTCATCTATCTTTCTGTCAGTTTTATCATGAACGTAGGATGTAAAGTCTTTCGAAGATCTGGCCACCCCCACCTACGTTGCCAAGGGCCGTCCCCAGATTGGTAGCCGTAGCCTAATTGGTGGCTGGGGGGGGGGGGTGGCTGTGGCAATGCAGGTGGGTGTGGCCAGAGAGCTTCAGAAGACTTCCAACAAAAATGGGCACAACTGTCTTGTCGAGGGGGGCGGAGCTTCCCCTGACTTTTGAATTACAGGTGAGCAGGTAAGTTATTAACCGAGACATCCCCGTTCCTGCAGCATTAAGTATTTAATGCGGCATCACCTGTTCTACATTTCCCTAAACTTGTCTTTGGCTCTTAAATTTTAATTGGGAAAGTGACAAGACTTTTGGATTTTCAGGCTTTGAGATCTGGCGTGAGTCCATTTGTAGAGTCATAGGCCCAGCCTTCCCTGTAAAACCAGTGTGTGCTTCACAGAGTCAGCAACTGGCACGTTCGCAAGGCAGGCGTATGAACTGCTGGCACCGGCGAGGAGAGCCCTGGCCAACTCCTATTTTAGTCTGCTTTACTTCTTTTCTGCTGAGATGTATAAATTACTTTGTACATAATCTTTTGTATGTTTCCCCATATTGTGACTGCCATGATGTGTGAGTCTTATCGGTTTACTGTTGTGCCATTGGATAAGACCTATGTACAGACAAATGATGTGGTGGGGTTTCGGAGCCTATGTGTATCTTTTGAACTCGGTATGTAAGTGCAGATTATTTTTTTTTTCCTGTTTGAACTCCTGTTCTAGAACCTATTCTACACTGGAACTGATCTTTGGCTGTATGTTGTATGAGCATCAAGCTGCAAGTTTTTCTGCTTTTTGTATTTTGCATAAGCAATAAAAAAAAAGTATTTTACATCAGAAATTCTGAGCATTCTTATTCTTATTCAAGTTCAGTACAAGTGATTTACGATAACTATTTCAAGACGCATGGGGCCCATATGCAATTCACTTTTTCACCTGAGTTTTCTCCTAGGAGATCATTTTTCATCTTCTTTTTAAATTAATATTTCAGCACTTAGCAATTGAAAAAGCACCACAATGTAGTGCTAAAGTACTATTGAAATTACTTTGAGTGTTTTCTTGCTTGCTTGAGGTTTAAAAGGCGCTTAATTGACAAGTTGTGATTTATCACCTAGGAGAAAAGTCAGGAAAAGAAGCTGATTACACATAAGGGCCATGGGGCCATATGCAATGTACTTTTTTCTCCTTGGAGGTAATTTTTCATCTTCTATTTAAAATAACTTTTCTGCACTCTGCAATCACAATTACTACAAAGTCGGTGAAAAAGTACTGTCAAAATTATTCAGAGTATTATATTGCTTGCTTGCACCTTAAAAGGAATTGTATTGATAAAGTGTGATAATATCACCTAGAAGTACCTTAAAGAGTAACTGTCAGGCTGCAGAAGCTAATTTAAACCTCTATTCTCCTGTGTTAAACAGTTTAGACGGAAGCCAAAAAGGCAATAGTGAAGATAAAAATCTCTCTTTCATTTGATGTGTGCTTATCAGCAAAGCTGTTAGACCCAAGCTCTTAAGAGGACGCAAGCCGCAAACCATACTGCAAAGCATTCTGGGGCCCTCCCCTCGGCTGCTAATGAGAAGTTACAGGGTCAAGTAACAATAGCATGTAACTCAGTCCAGCGCACAGCACTGATAAATCTCCCGGCAGAGTACACTGCAGGAGTCCGCTATTGTTCCTAGCCACATGGCTCATTAATATTCACTGCAAACTAGTGTTATTCAGTACGAGCTTTTCTGTGATCAGGAAGCAGGGAGGACATGACGACACATTTGGCTTCATAGGAGACAGACAAACATGGAGCCTGCCATGAGCTGTCAGGAGCATCATTCTCTGCAAATACTATATACAAATTCTGTGAAATCCAAACGTGGACAGTGAAATGCATATGTAATGTAAGTACAGCCTATATTTAGCTACTGATATATGTGTTTATTTTCTCTGAGACCTTATACCTAACAGCTCCTCTTTAAGGCCGGTTTTACACTTGAGGAAAGCGTTGTGGTGCGATGCTCCGCCCCTCACATCGCACTGCAACGCCAAAAAATCGATTCATATGACTCTGCGGCTGAGTGTGCCGACAGGGTAATATGCCTAGCGCCGCCCCCGCACGACCATCGCTGCTCCTTGCTCAGTGACGTACTTCCTGCTGGACAGAAAGTATGTCACTGGGATTCCCGACCTCCCCGTCCTATTTTCATCGTTCCGCGCATGTGCGCTGCACTGCTGCTGCCACCAACATATTTAAAGTTTCTGTGTCGCCCACTGACTTACATGCATTCGGTCGCGGGGGAAATGCAATGGTAACATGCTGATGACTTTGCGGCAGGTTGGCAGCGAATTGGAAGCTTCCAGCGTGATGCGGTTAGTGTACTAGGCCCCATACCCTTCCCTTGCGGTTGCATTACCCTGCGTGCAGAGAGGGTAACGCAGGGCAAAAAGTGTCTATGTGTAAAAGGCGCCTAAAGCAAACGTGTGACATTGTAAGGAGAGAAATTACGATACTTACTTCAGTAGATACTCCTCAGTTCCCCTCCACTTCCCCATTCTAGCTCTGGGACCCCCCGAAGCTCGTGGCCGCGCTCCCTCACACCTGAGGACCACCATTCAGGCTTGGCGGAAATAGCCACGCCCATTAGGCTCTATGTATGCAGCCGCTTGATGTCTGCACCTGCACACTGCGGCCAAGCTCTGCCCACAAACCCTTGTCAACTGGCTTCAAGGGAGGGGGGCAGTGAAAGCCTCTGGATTATCCAGAGACTTCCCTCTACTAAGTTAAGAATCCATTTGGGCACCTTTTTCACTACAGGTACACTTTAAGCTGCAATTCTTTTGGGGCAAGGTCCTACCAGCTTTTCTCATCTTAAAGGGAACCTTAACTGAGAAGGATATGGATGTTTCCTTTTAAACAATACCAGTTGCTCGGCAGTCCTGATGGTCTCTTTGGCTGCAGTAGTGGCTGAATCACACACCTGAAACAAGCATGCAGCTAATCCAGTCTGACTTCAGTCAGAGCACCTGATCTGCATGCTTGTTCGGGGGCTGTGAATAAAAGTATTAGAGACAAAGGTTCAGCAGGAGAGTCAGGCAACTGGTATTATTTTAAAAGGATAAATCCATATCCTTCTCAGTTCTCTTTAAACCTACAACTTTTGCTTATTCAGAGGCCTATTTTTTTACCTCTGGATAACTCAGAAGAGGTGTCCGGACTTATGGAAGGTAAGGTACAGTAACAGGTTGTCCTGCCAGAAAAATGATGGAAGGCACGGTCAGGCAACCTCCTGCAGGGCTGAAGGTTGTCATAGTAGTTTGTAATCTGCCTTTTTTATTTTTATTTTATTGTTTTCTTGCGCCAAGAACTCGAAACCAAGGCTAAAAATAAACGCACAGATGCCACTTAAAAATGTCAGCTATGTTTTCATTTTCATACTGCAGTGATTGCATTACAATAGTCGGAACGGCTGATGCACTGAACGGCTCTCCAGGGAGTTTGTGGGAAGGGAAAAAATAATTCAAAACAATTTCTGCATTTATAAGATGAAAAATATACGACGGGCCAAATATCAATTCAGGCCTAAAAAAAGAACATGCTTCAAAAGGGGGGGGGGGGGGGTGAGGCGGGGAGCAAGTAAATAGCTTTGTAAAAATGAAATGTGTAGAAACAGGCGGTGATGCTAAAAGCGAGTGTGCTGTGTAAATTCCTCGATGTCTGGTAATCGGTGGGTGACTCCGGCTGTTGCCAGATGTACGTTTTAATGGAAATGAGCTCTCCGAGGAGCGCTCTAACACGTGTAACAGGAACGGAGATTAATCCTTCAACTATATGCTCTGGGTATCTCCTTTACCTCATTACAAACGAAGAAGTTGCTCAGTGATGGTGACAAAACATCTGGAAGATCCAGCATAAACTTAATAGTTTTTCCTTTTTTATTTATGCAAATATGTACTGTATATAATTTTTATGCAAATATATGCAGCTGGACCAATCAGTTTAAACCTTGCTGGAACTTGATTAGTCCATTTTCAAGTTGCCTAAATTTGCACTGTATATAATAATGTGTAACTGTCCCTGCATCATACTGTCCCTGTGTCTGTGTGGAAAACAAACTGCGCATGTGTGTGCAGCACAGTTCAGCCGGCTCTTACAGCTCTGCGCTGTCCCTGTGGTTGCTAGGGCAACAGTGACGCGCAGAGCTGGGAGGATGACGCGGCGGCGGAGGGAAGACGACGGGGCCAGGGGGGCGGGCGTGTGCATGCGGTGCACGCGTCGCTGACAAGCATGCACCACTTTTTAGAAGACGGGCCTTAGGCCTAGTCATTTACATAATCCTGCATGAAATCACAAATATTTGCATCTTATCGATCATCCCTAAAGGTGGCCACACACCATACAATTTTTAAAATATCTGTTCAATTTAAGAATTGCAATACATTTTTCTGACTGATTGTAACATTTCAAAAATCTGACCAATGTACCACACACCTATGTTAAATTTTTCCTCATATATGATCAAAATGATTGGAAACTCTGAGAAAATTGCTAGGGTGTGTATATAAATAAATTGACAATCTACCACAGACCATTCAATTTTCATAATAATAGATCAGAAAAATCCACCATTCCTGATCAACTTTTATCGCATAAGGCTAGGTCCACACTAGGTCCGTGACAGATCGGATCCGTTTTAAACAGATCCGGTTCGGTATCCCAACCCCCCCGTTTTTATGCTTTACAACGTATTTGGAGCATACGTTTCCAGTCTGTGGAAACGTATTCCGGGAGGAGGGCACTGAAGTGAGGGGGAAGCAACCAGGAAGGGTGTGGGCAGCGAAGAGGGGGGTCCTTTCCCCCCTCACATGGGCCCCCCTGTCCCCGCTACCCCCCTCCAGCTATTTGCGCAAATTGTTAAAATATAATGTCTGCAGCAAGCGGGGAAGATTACCTTCTTCCCACTTCCGGCACTCGCCTCTATACTTCAGAGGGCAGCATTGCAGGAAGTGACGCGGCGAGTGGAGGAAGTGGAGAAAAGGTAATCTTCCCTGCTCGCTGCAGACATTATATTTTAACAATTTGCGCAAATTGCTGGAGCTGTAGTGGGGATGGGGGACCCAGGTGAGGGAAGGGGTGAACAACCCCGCTGCCACCCCCCGTGATGGCTGCTTTCCCCTCCAGCATGGCGGCCCCCTCTCCCCCCACAGGCTGTGACACAGAAACGGATCAGTTTCTGTGTCCAAATCTGCCTGTGTAGAGGGGGATCCATTTTTCTATTGCCTACCACTATGCCTCCGTGTATCCATATCCATGTGCGGCCCGGGAAAATGCAGAAAATCCGGACCTTCTGTTCAGGTTTTGACAAATCCGGACCTTCCGTTCAGCTTTTGACACATCCGGACCTTCCGTTCAAGTTTTGACAAATCCGGACCTTCCGTTCAAGTTTTGACAACGCAGACGGATCCGTTTTTTGTTTGCGTAAAGACGGCTGCTATTTTTAACATTGCTATCCGTGGCTCCGGTTTTCATCAGGTTTTAAAAACGGAGCCACAGATACGTTCCCGGACCTAGTGTGAACCAGCTCTAAAAACAGAAAATCCAATCCGATTTCTTGCTCGAATAAAAAAAATTTCTTTGGGAAATCCGATCGTTTTTATCGATTTGCAGTAAAATCTGATTATTTTGTTGTGTGGCCACCTTAAGGCCTTGAACCCACTAGCAGCGCTTTTTTAGGCGCTTGTGATTTGAAAAGCACTGGTAATGCTATGAGGGTGATCCCACTTGAGGGATGTGATGATTTTAAAAAAATCACCCATAGCATTGCATTAGCAAATGGTTTTCAAATCACTAGCGTTTAGAAAAGTGATGCTAATGGATTCCAGTCTCTCTGATGGGCTCACAATCTTATCCCTACCTAGTCATGTCCATTGTAGTCTAGGGCCAATTTAGGCGGAAGCCAAGTAACTTATCTGTATGGTTTGGGATGTGGGAGGAAACCGGAATGCTGGAGGAAACCCACGCAGACACGGAGGGAATGTACAAACTCCATGCAGATAGTGTCTTGGCTGGGATTCCAACCGGGGACCCAGTGAGAGTGTTATCCACTATGCCACCATGTTCAGTGGGTAGCACAGAATCCTTTGGTGTAACAGCAGCTGCCTGATTACCAGTAGAAAGCAGCAGATTCTAGCGCCAGTGTGTAATACTCTGCTAAATCCCTCTTGTAGTCACACTACTCCGTTTTTCTCCTTTGGTTTTATATACGCATATAGTGGGCTCGGGAGAACTAATATTGCTGCTAAGGGTGTTGTGCCAAAATCCACAAGAGACATATTAAATGTAGCTGCAGCCTCAGCAGTATAAATTATTGCCACTAATAAGACGCGTAAACCTATATATTTGGATGTTTTCCACCTCTGTACCTTTGCGGAGTATTTTCTACTGAATTCATTTCTTCCAGTTATTTTTTAATTTGGAGCCGTGAAAGTGAAATCTGATGGATGCAGTTTTGGTGCTTTCCAACGCGCCGCACTGCTGAGCCCTAGATGTATGTGCAAAGTCTGGCTCTATGTTTTACTGGCTAGCCAATAAAATGGAATAGATAGCTCTGGCGGGGGCTGCAACGGTTTCATGGCCAATTGCCGCCCACTAGAGGAAAAGTGCCGGTAATAAAGAGGGGAAAAAAACACTGCACAAAGATTAATAAAAGAAATGCAGTTTACAGATCACAATTTGGTGGTTATAGGGCTTCCATTCCTGGTAGTCTGTGTGCTTTCCATTGCACTGATGAGCCAAACAGATGCGCCCCCCTCTTCAGGATGGAGGGGAGGGGGAAAGCATTACACTCATTAGTGCCAGACGGTGCTATTTGGGGCTGGCATTAACGCTTGTGTCTGGAACAATTATTTAAATCCGTTAAAGTGGAACTGAAAAAAAAGACTTCTGTTTGCAAAATCCAGGCTTGGGGGTCTCACTGAGGTGGACCTCCACCATGTTTCACAGTGGTCTGGCCTCCTACACCATCTTCTGGGAGAGGAAATGCTTACACACTGCTCATTGCCCTTCCTCCTGCTGTTCTGCCACTTACCCACCATGCGCCCACTTTTTCCATTGTAAGGACACTTACATATGGCTGCCATCTACTATCGTGGGCGGGGAGTTAGAGACCAGATTGGTCCTTGGCCACGCCCCCTCCACGCAGACAGCATATACAGCACTCGGAGCGACAGAGGTCTGTGACATACTGATTGGTATGTTACCATTATGGATAGGTCTATGAGCCAGTAAAGTTTGAATGCATTGTGATGCTATGCACATTTTCTTCATGATGACTGTCAGCATCATTTGCTGGTGGTGTAACCAGTAAGCAAGTTTTGGGGTAATTCAACAATGGTGTTATAATTGGGTTTGTTGCACTGGTGGGGTTGTATGTATTGTCTGCCCTAGCCTCGACAAAGGGGACCGGATAGGCCCCAAAACGATTGTTGGTATCAGCGCTGCGTAATATGTTGGTGCTTTATAAATGCAATAAATAAATATGGTCAGATGTCTGTATATGCATGATGGGACAATAAATTCACACTGTTCCTGAAATGAGCCTGTGTGCGGATGCCTTTTTCAATTGTGTGGATTTACATTGCCTTGGGGACCCAGCACCAGCAATCACTCCATACAGTTGTGAGATTCTTCTCAAATTAATCATGAAACAAGTCTGGTCTAAGAACCTGTTAAGCCAGGATTACTCCTAAAGAAGTGAACAATACCCCCATTTAGGTTCACGAAACACGTCAAGCTCCTTTCTCAACCTCAGCTATAAGCAATAACTTAATCTATCCCAGCAATTTGTTCATTATTATTATTATGGGCTACAGGGGGGACTGTTGCAATGTGTGCTGATGGCCCCTAATTCTAGGAGTATTTGCCTTTTTTTCTGCACCAAAATGGTAACAGAAATGCATTGATATGAATTAATAGTGCTTTATGTACATGTATTTTTGTTTAATGGCTATGTGCGTTGTTTTGCCATTTTAATATGTCTTTATGTGATTTTTTGTAATAAACTGTATTTTTTATGAACAAATCAATGACCTGATTCATATAGTGATAGTCATGTCTAGGAGAACTCATGGAGAGGTATGTGATGTTTTTGATTAGCTGATAGATTTGCAAAGCTCTGATTTGCTGTGATCCCACCCTGCTTTGGCACATGATCATGACAAGCAAATCAGAGACTTGCATATCTATCACCTGACCACACTGATCACATGCTTCTCCATGAGTTCTCTTAGAAATGGCCATCATTAATGATTTACCCCACCCTACCAACTTTTGTTCTATTACACTCTAGCCCCTGGAAAAACCCTATTGTGCAGAATTCTGTAAAAATATGGTGCTTTATTTAGGACTATTTCTGTAGAAACAATATTTTATCTCATTGGTTTACTTTCACTTCCGGTTTACCTGAAGTTCTCATGAGTAAGGTGAGGTAACTGGCTGCCCGGGATTCGTAAATTCTAGAACCAGCTAGACTGAATTACAAATTTGTCAGGACAAGATTTAATGTGATGCCATTTATTGGGCAACACAAATTAAAATTCAAGCTTTTCAAAACACGTTAGGACACGGTATAAAAACTGGATCTGGGAAATATTTCCTGATGACAATCACATAATATTTTCTACATCAGGGCTTGGGAACGTACGGTAAGTGATGGTAAAAGTGTGTGCACTGTGTGAAGAAACAAAAAGGAGCCAGGTGAGCCCATGGTCTCATTTCCCCAAGTTTAGTAAATCAACCCCGGTGTTCCATCAGCTGCTAGACTGAAAGAGATAAAACATGAAAATAGGACACGCTTGGTATCCTTCTGATATTCCACAGGAAGCTGGAAAAATGGGCGCAGGAGCTGTCTTGGAAAAAAGGGCGCCACCATAAGCACCTATTATACAAGCCACAACCTGTGGCAAAGGAGGGAAATTTTGGCGCATGGAGGCACAGGATATAATTGCGGGTGCCGAGGTTTCCTGCTGTGTAATTGCGTAGTCTGCATAGTGGGAAGCCTCGGCACCCTCAATTGTTTCCCTTCATTGTCACAAATTCCGGCTTTGTGGCAAGGGGGGTAGATTAAGGATTAGCGACGGGGGTGGGTGGTTAATGTTAGGTGACACAGAGAGGTTGGGTTGTTAAGTGGTAGACACCACCTGGGGGGATTAAGGGTTAGGCATAGGTAGAGGGGGGGGGGGGTTAAGGGTTAGGCATCAGTAGAGAAAGGTCTTAGGGTTATGCATCAGTAGAGGAAGGTCTTAGGGTTAGGGATCGGTAGAGGGAGGTCTTAGGGATCGGTAGAAGGACGTCTTAGGGTTAGGCATTGGTAGAGGGAGGTCTTAGGGTTAGGCATCGGTAGAGGGAGGTCTTAGGGTTAGGCATCGGTAGAAGGAGGTCTTAGGGTTAGGCATTGGTAGAAGGTGGTCTTAGGGTTAGGCATCGGTAGAAGGTGGTCTTAGGGTTAGGCATCGGTAGAGGGAGGGTTCTGTGTGAGTGTAGGGTTAGGTTAAGTCATAGTAAAATATCGGTAAAGATTACCAATATTTTACTATCGGAATTAGGTAGTAGAATATTGGTAATTGTACCGATATTCTACTATCAGCAATATCCAGTGCCCTTTTTTCCAGGTGCCTTACATAGTTACATAGTTATTTTGGTTGAAAAAAGACATACGTCCATCGAGTTCAACCAGTATAAAGTACAACACCAGCCTGCTCCCTCACATATCCCTGTTGATCCAGAGGAAGGCGAAAAAACCCTTACAAGGCATGGTCCAATTAGCCCCTAAAGGGAAAAATTCCTTCCCGACTCCAGATGGCAATCAGATAAAATCCCTGGATCAACATCATTAGGCAATTACATGAATGCAATACACAGCCATGCTAGAGCAATAGAGCAATGTGTTATATCACACAGTATAAAATGATGCATGATGCTGATATAGAATGATCACAATTACGGTATCAGATTAAATCTGTGATGCATTCACTATTATTTCCTAATCAAAATACTAGTTATGCCTTCATTATTTTGTGCCAGCATAAAAAAGGATTGTACACGTCACGCAAAGGTACCATTCAAGAGGAGCCTCAACAGTATAAAGCCAGGTACACACATCCAATTATGATTGGCTAATCACTGACCAATTCTACCACCTCCATGTAGTATGAGGGTCAACAGATTTTGAATGCTATGAACAGTTTGTGTAGATAAGCTCTCATATTACTTGAAAGAGGGAACATTGGCCAATGATCGACCACTCAGAATCTGATGTGTGTACCAGGCTTTAGAGCCTGGGGAAAAACATGTTTATATACTGTGATAGGTCTCTTAACTAGTGCAGCTAATTTGTAACACACATCTAACTATGTGGTCACGTGTTCACCCCCTTAAAAACAAATGAAAAACAGTTAAAGTGTAACTGTCGGGCATAAAATAAAAAATCAATTCTTTATTTTTATCCGGTAAACAAGTAATAAGGATGCTAACCAGGCAATCCAACAGTTAAAATCACTATTACTTTTCTTGTTGATAAATGATCATTCCCCAGTTTTACCTGACTCTTATTTGGTAAACACAAAATTTGGTACACAAAAAGGAAGTTGCAGGGCATGCTGGGTTGTTCTTTTTTGCTTCTATACTTCCCCTCAGACTTAACTAATGCAGCTGAAGCCTCTTTCCCTCCCATTTCCCCTCCCACACCTCTGTTCCTCTCTGATTGGCCAATATTTCTCATGCTGAGACAATGCACTTTATATAGTGAAGGGCGGGCAAATCAGGCAGAGGAGAGTAGGGCAGGAAATGACAACAGAATTGACTTCAAAATAGATATACTTAAAATGGGGAATGCTAAGGATTTTCTCTTTTTTTACTGTAGAAAAATCACTAAAATCAAAACGCGGACAGCGCAATACATACGTTATGTAAGTAGAGCAAGTATTTATCTACTTATATATGTGTTGTTGTTTTTTGCTGAGATAGTATGGCTGACAACTCCTCTTTAAGCAAGAAGCATGTCCTTTTAGTAACGTAATTAGGCAGCTTGTTGACTAAATAACAAAATCAGGAATCTTGTCCTTCACATAGCTGGGGGCCTGCAGCTGAGGGGGGGGGGGGGGGGGGAGGGGTGATATGTGCTAGCTTCCTCAAGCTCAAGGCCTCAAGCATGCCCGGGCCAGGTACAGCAGAACCTCCTATTTGTCCTCCCCACCCCATAGTGGACCCTGAATCCTCATTCTAATGTCATCAAGTAGGAGGGAATGTGTGTGCAATCAAAAGGTAGGCAGGTAGGCCCTGCTCCAGCTTCACAATCACTGATTTTTGGGTGGGTTTGCTGAGCACGGGCTTGTAGGGAATAGCCAACTTCTCTCTACATACCCGGCTCCCATAAAGTTTAGAGTCAGTTAAACATTTTTCTGTAGAAAAATTACATATTAACACAAATCTGTACATTTGTCTTGAAAGAGGGACAAATACGGTAGAAAGAGCAACAGAGCATACCTCCCAACTTTTTGAGATGAGAAAGAAGGACACTTAAGCCACACCCCAGATAATGCCCCCAGCACACCCCTAGTCACACATACCATAAAGTTTTATAATTCAAACCACACTGGTCCTTTCTATCTTTATTTATTTTTCATCATATTAACATTTTAAAATTAGTAATATATCAATTTAAAGAATGTGAATAAAGTCAATCAAACACTTTTTTTTAGTGTAGAAATATATATATTTACATAGATAGAGAAACAAAGTCCTGAAAGAGGGACAAATGAGGATGAAAGAGGGACAGAGGGGCAGGGCTCCAAAAGAGGGACAGTTGGGAGCTATGACAGAGATTTAGTTCCTAAAAAGGGAGTTGGGAGCTAAGACAATGGGGAACATTTATTTCACTTGTAGAACTTTATAATGCTGACGACAGTTATACCTTTTATGTATTATATTCTGTGACTGCCTGGCTTTGGGCCTTTTTTTTCTCAGGTAGGATATACTGTACATGTACTGTAGTTCTATGAAAAATACATCATAATAAAAAGTATATCAAGTGCTCCCTCTGCTGGCTAAATATAAACAAACAGAAGTCCTAACAACATTGCCATCAGAATTCAGAAAGTTTAGTTTTTAGGCTATGTACAGTATATGAGTTTTTCTGAGCATTTATATACGTTTAAGTGCATATTCCAGGCGCTGCATGCATGGCATACAAAAACATGCACTATCCAGAAAAATTCACAAAAAACCCCAAGAAAAAGCGGATATGGGGCTTGATTCACAAAGCGGTGCTAACTGTTAGCACGCCTGTAAAAAACCCCCTTAGCACGTCTAAACAAGCTTTTCGCGCATAAAACTTTACGCGTGTACTGCACAGAGCGCAGGGCGCTCCGCGCAAAGTGCCCATTAAAGCCTATGGGACTTAGCGCGCGTAAAACGCTGCACGCGTAAAAGTTAGCGCGCGATCTGATTGAGAAATACGGTGCTAACATACTTTGCACCCTGGTTAGCGCGTCTAAAGACTTTAGACGTGCTAAGTAGGTTAGCACCGCTTTGTGAATCAAGCCCATAGTGTGAACTAAGCCTTCAGGTGTAACTCTAGTCACAGTAAACTTGCAGGCTAGCTTCACAGTGAAAGCTGCATTGTGTTCCCTGTAACAGCAGGAACGCAACATAATGGAACAGGAAAGCGCGTTGCATGCAGTGAAACATACAGTTAAATGAAAAGTATGCTTCACTGTACTGTAGTGGCTGGATAGTGTACTGGTTAAGGGCTCTACCTCTAACACAGGAGATCAGGGTTTGAATCTTGGCTCTTCTTATTCAGTAGGAGACCTTGTGCCAGACTCCCTAACACTGCTACAGCCTATAGAGTGTGTCCTAGTGGTTGCAGGTCTGGCGCTTTGAGTCCACCAGGAGAAAAGCGCAATATAAATGTTGTGTGTCTTGTCTAATGTTAACACCAGCATTATGTGGGCGTTAGGAAACTGCACTCTGTCAGAACACGCATCACTGTGACCGTTGCATTGCTTTTGTATTGCAATGCGATGTTCTGTGTTATAATGCAGCCATTACAACACTCCAGTGTGAACTTAGCCTTAGTGTTCCAGCCTGTTATGAAATGTGTTCACCTTCATTAGTTCCTGCAACTCTTCCCTGCAAACTGTTGTTCACAAGTTTCGTGTTATGCTCTCTGACTCTTACTACTCCTGAATGAGGTCAGCAGGATGCATTATAACCCTATCTTATCCACTTGGGTTGTTTTGTAGTCCCCTTGTAAAGATCCACTCTGTAACAGTCAAACAGATGGACTTACACAGCAGCTGGGGAGGGCATTGTACCACACAATCAGAAGTTTATATCCAGGCCCGTTTCTAGGGCCGTGTGGCCGCCCTGAGTGCTGAGGGAGGGGGGGGGGGGCGCTGTAATGGAGGGGGGAGTCAGCCGCAGGGAGGGCAGCCCGACCTCTCCCTCCCTTCCTCTCCTGGGACGCCCTCCGTGCTTCCCCCTCTGACTGCAGAGATAGTGCAGGGAAGCGCTGTATACAGACAGCAACTCGCTTGCCTGCGTTCCAATTGCCGCTCACTTGCCAACCGGTCTCCTCTTCTGCATAGACGCTGATACACACGCTGCTTCCTGCTAAACATTAGGAAGGGGGAGGGGGGTACCTACCTACCTAACCCCCTGCCCTGGGGGGCAGCTACCTAATCTAACCTATACTGGGGGCAGCTACCTATCTAACCTATACTGGGGGGCACCTACCTAATCTAACCTAAACTGGGGGGCACCTACCAAATCTAACCTATACTGGGGCACCTACCTATCTAACCTATACTGGGGGCACCTACCTAATCTAACCTATACTGGGAGGCAGCTACCTATCTAACGTATACTGGGGGCAGCTACCTATCTAACGTATACTGGGGGGCAGCTACCAATCTAACCTATACTGGGGGCAGCTACCTATCTAATCTATACTGGGGGCACCTACTTATTTAACCTGTACTGGGGGCACCTACCTAGCTAGCCTATACTGGTTACAACTATACTGGCTACCTATATTGGAGGCACCTACCTAAATAACCTATACTGGGGGCACCTACCTATCTAACCTATGCTAGAGGCATCTATTCTGGCTACCTATATTAGAGGCATCCACCTAGCTAACCTGTACTGGGGGCACCTACCTATCTAACCTATACCGGGGGCACCTGCCTATTTAACCCATACTGTGGGCAACTATACCGGCTACCTATACTGTAGGCACCTACCTGGCTAACCTATACTGGGGGCAACTACACTGGGGCACTCATGCCTGGCTACCTATACTGGGGGGACCTATAGCTGGCTACCTATACTGAGTGCAACTAGACCTGGCTAACCTATACTGCAGGCGCCTGCCTATACCTGTCTCCGCGGGGGGGGGGGGGCAATTTTTACACCCTCACCCTGGGTGCATTTTAGCCTACAAACTGCATGCAGAAAAAAAGGTGGTAAAATTGGCTAATCTTTAGCCAATCAAAATTGGATGTGTGTACGCACCCTTAACCACTTGAGGACCCACCCTTTACCCCCCCTTAAGGACCAGCGCTGTTTTAGGTGATCTGTGCTGGGTGGGCTGTGCAGCCCCCAGCACAGATCAAAGGGCACTCAGAGCGATCAGATCGCCCCCCCTTTTTTCCCCACTAGGGGGATGATGTGCAGGGGGGGTCTGATCGCTCCTCCTGGCTGGCATTTTGCGGGGGGGGCACCTCAAAGCCCCCCTCCGCGGCGAAATCCTCCCCCTCCCTCTCCTACCTGCTCCCCCGGGAGATCTGGGCTGCACAGGACGCTATCCGTCCTGTGCAGCCAGTGACAGGATGTCCCCTGTCACATGGAGGCGATCCCCGGCCGCTGATTGGCCGGGGATCGCCGATCTGCCTTACGGCGCTGCTGCGCAGCAGCGCCGTACAAATGTAAACAAAGCGGATTATTTCCGCTTGTGTTTACATCTAGCCTGCGAGCCGCCATCGGCGGCCCGCAGGCTATTCACGGAGCCCCCCGCCGTGAATTGACAGGAAGCAGCCGCTCGTACGAGCGGCTGCTTCCTGATTAATTAGGCTGCAGCTGGCGACGCAGTACTGCGTCGCTGGTCCTGCAGCTGCCACTTTGCCGACGCACGTTATGAGTGTGCGGTCGGCAAGTGGTTAATTTCCTTGCAGCTTCAAGCATTTTTGAATGGGTGTTGCTGGGCCATATGACTGACTTTTCCTGAGGGAATGTTTTTGGGAACAAAAGGCATCAAAAAAGAAAATTGTGCGGCACTACTTTAGTTTAGTCTAGTTTAGGAGTCCCAGAAGGAAACCTCATAGGAAAATTCCACTAACATGATTGGGTGGACAGCACCCTCTCGGACTGCTAGGTGTCAGATAGGTTGTAGTATTCAGCCAATCACAATGCTTCTTGGTGTAGCGGGTGCTGTGATTGCTCCACTGCAGCAGGGACACCTCTGGTTCAGCCCCTCCATGATGGCAGCCACTAAACCAGTGAGTAAGGGCCGCCACAGCCAGACACTTCAGTGACAGCCAGATTATCTTGACCAGTCCTGCTGAATGCTGCAACAGAAAGAAATTTACGGCACTCCACTGGCTGCAAAAACGGTGCTGTGTATTGTGGAACAGAAGCACTACATGTTACGGACCGTAGTCCTTCATCAGGTGCATGCACCAGGCACTGACATTTTTTGCAACTTTATCAGATTTTGCAACCGGTTGCACTTGTTTATAGGTATAGCTATCAGAAAGTGCAACCTAACCATTGACTTCAACCTATCTGTATGCAACCCAACCAAACCCTATTCTCACACAGAACCCTCCCCTCTTGCTCAACTAATAACCCCCCCTGGAAGGAACAGTCCCCCCTTTTGCTCAACTAATAACCCCCCCCCCCCCCCTGGAGGGAACAATCCCGCCCCTTCTCAACTAATAACTCCCTCTTGGAGGGAACAATCCCCCCTCTTGCTCAACTAAAAAACCCCCTGGAGGGAACAATCCCCCCTCTTGCTCAACTAATAACCCTCCCCCCCGAGGGAACAATCCCCCCTCTTGCTCAACTAATAACCCCCCTGGAGGGACCAATCCCCCCCCTCTTGCTCAACTAATACCCCCCTTCCCCCCCCGAGGGAACAATCCCCCCTCTTGCTCAACTAATAACCCCCCCTGGAGGGAACAATCCTCCCTCTTGCTCAACTAATAACCCCCCCGAGGGAACAATCTCCCCCTCTTGCTCAACTAATAACCCCCCCTGGAGGGAACAATCCTCCCTCTTGCTCAACTAATAACCCCCCCCCCCCCCCCCCCGAGGGAACAATCCCCCCTCTTGCTCAACTAATAACCCCCCCTGGAGGGAACAATCCCCCTTCTAGCTCAATGGGATCTGTGGTTGCAAAAAATTACAGGCGTGTTAACATACAGGAGCCACGCCTACACAGTCTTACACTGTCCTCTATGGCAAGATGCAAAATATGATGGGTTGCAAATTTTTTCATTTCACCGGCTAAGTGTACAGGCTTCATATACCGGTTTTGCTGCTTCCTAAGCACTCCACATACAATCAGTGACTACTGAATGCTGCCCAGGAGTCGGGACCCACCACAGAAATGAACACAAGTGTACCTTTTGAACTGGAACACCTTGTCCAGCACTGCTACATGTCAGCAAGTGGGATCTTCAGCAGCGTCAGCCATCACTGCTGGTTTCTTTCATGAAGAACTAGGTAATCACTGCTGAACCTTCACCTCCCTCTGACCCCCTCTCCTTAGGGATGACAGATGATTGCCAAGTGTGACTGCTGGCACCATAGTATGGCAGCCTCGGCTCTTGGCCATTTACCACCACCCACCAATAGTACAGGCCCAAAAGTAATGAAAACCTAATTGAAAAGAAATAAAAACAAACCCTGTTGTTTTGTTATAACGCCTTTAGAAAGTGAAACTTGACATTCAAGTTATCGGAACACTTTTTTTTTTAAATTTAGCAAACATTTGTTGCAATTTTTTATTTTTAAGTAAATACAATGTATTTATTCTTAAAAATGCGAACACAATCGCTGCACAAATCGATTTTGTGAGCGTTTTGCATTTCTGCTATTCCGTTCTTTAAGGCGGAATTGCCTCGAAAATGGTCCACGCATCGCTTTACTGAACGAACAGCGCACGACCCGCACTGCTATGAACGTTCGCATAGACGTTAACCTCCCTAGCGTACAATTTCCCCAGGATTTCTGTGCAAAAAGTGATCAAATCAATTTTTATAACTTTTTCCTGTAACTTGCCAAAATGTGTCAAGCAAGGGTCTAGTATACAGTGCAGGAGAGTATTGATGTGTATGCACCTCAATACTGTTCACAGCATGTTTTGAATGGACGGATATATCTGTCAATACCGCTAGGGAGATTAATTGCACAAGTGTTTGGCACGCGATGTTTAAAATCGCCTGCGTGTGAAAAAAGAATGAAAATGCTACTGTGTGAACGAGCCCTCACAGCCCCCACCCTTCAACATAAGCCCCTCTAATGTACAATAATACTCGTCCATGGCCTTGCTAACCCCCCCCCAACCCCCCCCCCAAACACACACACACACAACTTTACTAATATACTAATAATAGATGATCAATGGGATGCATATACAGTATGCTGCAGCTGCTGCATGTGTTGCATATAATTTGCATCTCATTGGCCATCACTAACATTACAACTATTTCCCCTTTATGCCTTAGTAATCCCTTTGTAACAAACCCCTCAATTCTAGCTAAAAAGAGCAAATACCCTCCTGTCCATCCCTGGCAGATGCATATACTGCATGTAATTAAGGTGACGGGAGATTTGGGCACAGGGGAAAGCTGAAAAACTGCTCACCCTGCTCCTCCAAACGTCCCGGCAGCGTTAATTACTATTCCTCCTCCAGGCTGCCATTGACACTGGGGAAAGATGCGATTCTGCTTCCAGCTATTGCTGGAAGCAGAACTGTTCGTTCAATCCCGGCGTTCAACAGCGAGGAAATTCAAAGAATCCTGTTAGACTGTCAATGCAACCCGGTGTCATATCCCTCCGCTAACCCCCAATACATTGCGGGGAGGGGGTGTGGCCATAGATAGCAATGGGAGGGTGAGTGGCTGGTACACAGGCTTAAGGGGAGGGGAGATGTGGGACAAGGTGGCTTCTCCCATCATCAGCTGCCTGCGCACAGCAATATTACCGGCAAAACGGGAATTGGGCCTGTAGAGAGATAGGAATGCAGGGTGAGTAGCCGCAGGAGGCCCTCCCCTTCAGTGGCGTAACTACAATTCATGGGGCCCCCAGAAAAACTTTGATGGGTCCCCGCAATGTTCACACCCCTTCCCTTACCTCCCATTGGTGCCCTTCATGGCCTTAGGGCCCGTCTCACAAGGGTCATAAAACAAGTGTGGCCACCATGATCCTCACACCCATAACAAGTGTAGCCACAAAACACCTGATCTGAAGTATAGCGTCCTGTATCGGAGGAAGGTTAGTAGTTGGGGCCCCAACAGCTCTGGGTACCCCTTGCGATTGCAATGGCTGCTCCCCTCTAGTTACACCCCTGTTCCCCTTCTACAAGACCATGTAAAAAGGTAGAGCTGTTGTGTTAACGCAGTGTTCAAATTCTAGAAGCCATTGAGGAGCTGCGAGCGCCTACATGATGTCACCAAAGGACACCCAAAGGGGGCATATGGAATGTGAGGAGTTGTGAGAGGGCCATGCTTAACCCAGGCATGGGCACACTCGGCCCTCCAGCTGTTACAGAACTACAAGTCCCACAATGCATTGCAGGAGTCTGACGGCCACAGTCATGACTCATAAAGGCAAATGCATTGTGGGACTTGTAGTTCCGTAACAGCTGGAGGGCCGAGTTTGCCCATGCCTGGCTTAACCACTTAAGGACCACTGGCTTAAACCTCCATAGTGACCAGGCCAATTTTTACTAATTAGGCCACTGCAGCTTTAAGGCCTAGCTGCAGGGCCGCACAACTCAGCATACAAGTGATTCCACCCCCCTTTTTATGCCCACCAACAGGCGCTTAAAAAAAAAAAAAAAAAACGCCTCCAGTGTGAACGAGTCCTTAATGTTTATTTATTTTTTTAGAAATATTTATTTCTTTATTTTTGCAATAAATATCGGCATTTTTTAAAAATGTATTTTGTTATCCCTCCCTCCACCTGCCAGCCAATTACAGCGACCGGCTGTGACAGGCATCGCTGTACACAGTAAATAGATGGCCGTCTAACAGTTTCCTAGCGGTGATTGCCACTGGGAGACTGATGACAGAACGGAGCTCCGTCATTCAAGTGGAGATGAGCGCGATCTCCTGCAAAACCCTGCCCCAGGACTTAACGCTAATTGGCGTGGAGTGGTCCTGGGGCTGCCGCCACGTTCACACCAATCGGCGTGGAGCGTGTGGGCGGCAAGGGGTTAAAGCATATGTGAATTCATTTTTTATAAAGTGAAATGACCATCCAGGTATGTGCCTTTACAGTGTACATACCTCTCTGGCCAGTCTGCTCTATGCAGCACTGCACTGCCACTTCTGGTCCCCGAAATCGGCCATTGAAATATTTGGCAAAATGTTGACTATCCAGCTACAGGAGGCGGCTGAACTCCACTGTTTGTTCCTCCCTCTTCCTGCCCATCGCCTGAAAATCCCACCTCCTCCCCCATGTGCGCTCACATTTCTTCTCAGCTCAGGAGTGCAGCTCTTCTCAGTAGAGATGGGAAGTCCGGATCTTTTCAAGGATTCGGATGATTTGAATCCGATCATTGAAAAGATCCGGATCTTTGAACCGAATCGTTGAATCATTTTACTAGAGAAGCAGACTGGGGGTGAAATGACTAGCAGGACAGGACTTTCTTCCAGACATCCACTGTGAACCGAATTGTTCATTGTGATGATCTTGATGATTCGACTCACAAAAAAGATCCGGATCAAAGATCCGAATCGTTCATGATCTGGACAACACTACTTCTCAGCTCAGAGTGTAGAGGGAAAGTTGGGACTTGCAGTAGTAGAGATGGGAAGTTCGGATCTTTTCAATGATCCGGATAATTCGAATCGGATCATTGAAAAGATCCGGATCTTTGATCCGAATCTCGGATCATTTTACTACCGAAGCATTCGGGGGTGAAATGAATAGCAGGACAGGTCTTTCCCTGCTGTGGACAGGAGAAGGGGAAGGGGTGGACACACAGAGAAGGGGAGAAGATTGACAGAGGGCAGGGAGTGGACAAAGAAGGGAGGAGGGACGAGCAGCGAGCAGAAATGTTTGCTTGCACACAATACCCACATGCTGCAACCATATGCTTTACATGTATTTCACCTATATGCTCATCTGTGTACTTTGAATGCAAACGTCGCACAGTGAAAAAGCATTCCCCAAAGCATTTCCAGAAGTAAAGTGCAGCTGTTTAGAGCAGTGCAGGAGGATCATATTGCGCTGCAATCACAGTGCCTGCAAAGTTACTGAGCTGTGCTGAGCCAAAAGCTTCCAATGTGTTCACTGTGCACAACTACGGAACAGACAGCCTATAATCAGCAGCACGTTATAGCCAGTATGTGTGCTCTACACATATCTGGCAGTGGCACCCATGTGTCCCCTCTCTCTCATCTACCTGTGGCTGTGCAAGGCTGGCTCCCATCCAACTCATTTTGATGATTCGGATGATTCGACTCACAAAATAGATTCGGATCAAAGATCCGAATCGTTCATGATCCGGACAACAATATGCAGTAGGAGGCAGAGCCAGGAGCAGCCAGGTAACAGCCAGGGGTTACCGTGTGCCGACCCAGAAGCAGTTCTGAAGCTGTCACCATTTTGAAAATGTAGGACCCAGAATTTTGGAACACCTAGCGACCGAACCAGACACTGGAAGGGGAAAGGAAGATGCTGCTTGGAATCTGCAGGAGGTAAGTACTTGATTCCTGTGGTTGTCGTTTGTGTTTTATGACACTTAAGGTTTTCTGTAATAGCTAGGAGACAGCCCTGGATAAGGCCTTTTTTATACAAGCAGCTAAAGGCAGCAAATTCACTGCCTGTTAGCTGCTCTCTTGCACCATCTGGGCGCTGGTACCGGCGGTGGACAGGCGCTCTCCCATGGAGTCACATCTGAGCGCTGTCAAAGCCGTGCTCAGACGCTACATGTTGAGGTGCACTGCAGCAGGTAATGCATCTGTGTGTCAAGCACTAACATGCATAGTGTGTTACAAATGCTGCCATTCAGCTGCATTTTAATTTCATGTGAATGTCGCTCATGGGCAGTAGAGACAAGCACACAGTTTAGCCTTCCATCTCAGGCCCAGTGCACACCGAGCGGATTTGGATGCGATCTGCCGGCCGCATCCGCCGGTAAATCCGCTTGGGTAATGTATTTCAATGGGCTGGTGCACACCAGAACAGGTCGGTTTTAGCTGAAACGCAAACTCCCGGGCTGCAGCATTTTTTTGGAGATTTCGGAGGCGTTTCTGCTTCCAATGTTAAGTATAGAAAAAACGCAAAACGCTTGATAAAACGCCAGATCAGAGCAGTTTTCCAGGTGTTTTTGTTACAGTAGCTGTTCAGTAGCAGCTTTACTGTAACAATATCTGTAATCTGCTACACAAAAAAATGCTACGCAAAACGCTTCATAATAAGAAAATCCGCTTCAAAATCCGCTAGCGTTTTGCGGATCTGCTAGCGGTTTTTGGTGTGCACTAGGCCTCAAAGAGGCCTTAGATTGCCAGGAAAACAAAATCTTGCCCATCTGCTTTAAAGGGACTCCGAGCTCACGAAAAAAAGAAAAGTTGTACTCACCAGGGGCTTTCTCCAGCCCAGTGCTGGTCGGGAGGTCCCACGCCGGCGTCCTGGCTCCTCTCCTTCTCCCCGCTCCGGTATAGCTGACAGGCCGCAGCCCGGGCGACACTCGGTGGAGTGTCGGGCTGCAGCTTCCGCGTATGACGCGGATTACGTCACACGCCGGCCGCCTCGCGTCATCACGGCGGCCGGCGTGAAAGTACTGCGCATGCGCGATTAAAGCGCGCATGCGCAGTACTTTCACGCCGGCCGCCGTGATGACGCGAGGCGGCCGGCGTGTGACGTAATCCGCGTCATACGCGGAAGCTGCAGCCCGACACTCCACCGAGTGTCACCCGGGCTGCGGCCTGTCAGCTATACCGGAGCGGGGAGAAGGAGAGGAGCCAGGACGCCGGCGTGGGACCTCCCGACCAGCACTGGGCTGGAGAAAGCCCCTGGTGAGTACAACTTTTCTTTTTTTCGTGAGCTCGGAGTCCCTTTAAGCTTTACAAATAGGTTCCCCTTCTTGCAAAAATAAAAAAGCGAGAGAGGTTTATAGGAGGGGGAATCAATTTACAAGTTAGTTTATGAGAAGACAAAGATCTTTTTTAATAAATTACACCGAATAAAAACTAGAACAGAACGTATGTCCAGATTGCTGCAAGGGATTGGAAATTGCAAATTTGATGCTAGACGGAAAACTGTTTAGCACAAACCGGGGAGGAGAGGGAGTGAAAAAAAACAAAAAAAAAGCAAAAGCAAAACACACACACAAGAACGCTGAGTCTTATAAAACGTTCCT
Organism: Hyperolius riggenbachi; assembly: GCF_040937935.1. Classification (NCBI taxonomy): domain Eukaryota; kingdom Metazoa; phylum Chordata; class Amphibia; order Anura; family Hyperoliidae; genus Hyperolius; species Hyperolius riggenbachi. The sequence continues at coordinate 51,650,245 of NC_090657.1, read as the reverse complement.
AATGCGAAAACCACCTGGAAGTTAAATGAGAAAAGAGAAAATAAAATAACAAACACCAGCAAGGAAACATTACCTCACGGTATTGTCTTTCATTAGTTTCCAATCAGTGGCGCACGTTACCTTCCAGGAAAAACGGATTAAGTGCGTATATTTGCATTGGCCCTGTAAGAAGCCCCCACAAGGCATCCAAAATAATACACATTTCTCTCTCAGTGCCAGCAGGATAATGCATCACACATATGGGCTGTACACCTAAACCCATCGCTACCAATACACTGCCGCCGCTTACATCAATTTGTTAAAGAAGGCCAATATTGTACGCTATGTGAGAGCATTACACAATGTGGTCCAAAACAAGCAGCCCAGGGCTGGCACTGTAAACGCTTCTCTTCAGTGCAGTAAGAGATCGTCTGGAAATTTGACTAATATGCAAATTCTGGTTCAACGGGTATAACAATTTGCAGGAGGAACTTTGCAAGAGGCTGATTATAGTTGGGAGCCGATTAGAGCTAACATAAAAAATTGCTAATCACATCGCAATCGCTATTACATATACACCAAGTGTTTTCACTGTGGTTTTCATAGGGCTTTTCGGTCTCTTTTAGTCCCTTATACTTTCCTAGTGGTTTTGGGTCACCCAGTGCTGCTTGGTTTCTGTGTTGTTCTGGTCCAAGACCCTATCACATAGAGCCACATCAACAGGGTCGGACTGGGACACTGGGGGCCCACCAAAGAAATTTCAACCTGGGGCCCACACATCCCATGATTGCGGTGAAAAAAGGCCGTGACCATGCACCGGAAGGTGGGCGTGGTCATGATGTATTATGGACAGGGCCAAATGTACATGATCTTAGCAGCATTGTAATTCAAAGACACTGCTGCCCAGCAAAACTTTGCATAGAGTCCCCTCCTTCAATATAAAGTAATGTCCTACTTTGCAGAGGTTGCGACCGCAGAAGTTGCAGAGGTTGCGACCGCATCGGAGCCCTTGGGCCAAAGGGGCCCCCGAATGGCCCTCCCTCAACTACAGTATTACTGTAATAGATAGCGAAGATACCGCCGCAGAGGCAAGTGGCATGGCGGCTATCTCCGCGTATCAGCCGGCGGCCTCTGCCGCGCAGTTACATGCTGCTGCTCTGTCTGGTCCTTCTATTGCACATAGATTGAGAGCTACACGCGCGCGCGCCAGGCGACAGAACCTTTATACGAATAGAAGGGGAGTCAGCTGATCTGCCAAGTCAGCTGACTCCAACGGTACTTTGGATTGGCTGTATATATAGTACTAGTCTGTCAGTTGCTCCGTGTCTGCTGTTGCAGTTGCTCCGTGTCTGCTGTTGCGAATGCTAACGTGTCCTAACCTAAAGGTCCTGTCGCCTGGCGCACGCGCACGCAGCCCTCAATCTATGTGCAATAGAAGGACCAGGCAGAGCAGCAGCATGTAACTGCGTGGCAGAGGCAGCCGGCTGATACGCGGAGATAGCCGCCATGCCGCTTGCCTCTGCGGCGGTATCTCCGCTATCTATTACAATTACCTCTCTATTGGTCCTGTGCTCATAATAATCACTTCTATAGATACTTTGAACAGTGGTAATCATTAACAAGCTATTTCCTATCCCCTTCTTGCACCTCTGACACTGTAGTTGCCATTAGCAGGTTTTGGTGCGTCGTATCAATTGTTATGTATAGAGTGCTGGGGGGGGCATTGTAAAACTTGCATCGAGGCCCACAGCTCCTTAGCTATGCCACTGCTCTCAGCATGAGTGATTACAGCACTGAGAAGAGAATTGTTGTGCTGCAGGCAGCAATTGGAGCTCTGTCAGACAAGGAGGGGGGGAGGGGGGCCACCAGAGACCTGGAGGTGGGGCCCACCGAGGGAAAAAACTGTACTACTGTGGCCCAGTGCGACCCTGCACATCAATCCCTGTCATGTACTGATGTGGACCAACAGTCCGAAACAGGCTGTCTGAATGTGGGGTTGATGTGGTTCTGTAAAATGTATGAGCTATACTAGGCTTTCTATACACCAGTGGTTCTGAATGTAAGCTTGGCTTCAAGGGCATAAAGAAATAATTGGCATATTTCACAGTGATGCATTATGGGAAACACAGTTGCTCACTTAAAAGGACCCTGAGCTATGTCTCCAGCCCACCGTAGTCCGCGAGATCCCCAGCATCCTCCTGGCCTTTTCTGTGGTCCTGCTGGCGGCTCTGGTAATGTGCCGACTCTGGTGAAATGGCGCATGCTCACCCCTGCTGCCTACCCGACGCATCATCACGCTGGCCGCCGTAAGAGTCCTGCGCATGCGCGCTTCAGTTTTTAGAGAACAGTGCATGTGCATGACTCTTATGGCGGCTGGTGTGATTACGCAGCGAGTACGAGCATGTGCAATTTTACCCGAAGTTGGTGCATTATCAGACCGCCAGCGGGACTGCAGAGAGAGCCAGGAGGATGCCGGGAACCTCGCTGTCTATGGTGGGCTGGAGGAAACCCCAGGTAAGTCCATTTCTCTTTTTTAAGACACAGCTCAGGGTCCTTTTAAGTGAGCAACTGTGTTTCCGTGGAAGGAGGTTGGAGAAAGGGTCACCTACTGAGATTGTGGACTATCAATTAATTTGAGTTGGACAATCCGCTGAGCGGATCTGCCAAAACCAGCCTTATCAGCCTGCCGACAGACTGTACACACAGGGAAACTGTCGCTAGAATGGCCGCCCAGCAGGCGGATCTGAGGACCCATCGTTTGCGGGAATCCGGCGTGTGTACGCGCCTTTACACAAAGGATGTGCTGATAACATCTTGCTCCCGGATACCACAGTACTCCTTCATGTGTCTTGACAGGTCAGAACCACTTTGGTGGCACAAGGGGGATCTCCACAATTGGACACACTACACAATTACAACGTTTTGGCTCTTCAGTGGAGCTCTGAACATGCTGATCTGTTCTAGGCCTGTAAGATTATATGAAGCTCTGAGCTCTGCCGCTTGCACAGAAATGCAATCAGCGGATAACTTTATGGCGGCTGATTCCCTTTAAATCCCCCCTCTGTTATTACTAGTCCTTGTTCTGTGTTTTGCTTCACATCAATCACTAATCATCGCACCGCAGTATCTTATTACCTCCAAAGACAGACTGATCTCCAACTGCTTAAACAATTACTCTCTGGAAAATCTGACAGCCTTTTACTCCGGAAAAAAATAAAGATCGCAGTTGCTGGTGATGTCTTGGGGAAGATGTTTCCAGACTTCCTTGGAAGAGATAACACTAACTGTGAGATAAAGAAATAAGCTAAACGTATTTAATTCTCTAAAGGGACTCATAAAACCATGGCGTTAGCAGGCAGAGTTTTCAAGTGGACCTGTCGCTGATCGCAAACTCAACAGGCCATTTTAGAGATGCATGCATTATTTTTTAACGAGTTAACCCCTTCCAATCCCATGTTTGACTATGTCTGACACAGCGTCAGCCCCTTCAGATCTAACCATGTCCGACATTTTAATCGCCATTGGCCCCATCCTCCACACTGCTTATTTCAATATTATATGGGTATATTTGGGTTTGTCACCTGGGGCACCGTTGCCAGATCTAGTCCAGCATGGCGTCACAACATGTGGATCTCCTCCCGCACCATGATGCGCCACATAATTGTGACGCGTGTAAGGGGGGCAGAGCTACAGCAAGCGAGCTGGCGCCAGCCCAGCCCCCCTCCCCCTGATTTGCCTCCTTGCAGAGAACTTCCCATTGCAGCAATTTCTGGATCCCCCTTGTGATCATTCCCCTGCACACAGGGGGACATGGGACCTAAGTAGTGGAAAGCCTCTGAATGTTCCAGAAGCTTTTCCAGATCCTCCTTGACCCAACCCTTCTGCCTGGGACCCGTTTCCTCTTTGTGGATGCACTCCCAGACGTCTACGAGCGTGACCGTACTGTGCATGCATGAGTATGGTCTGTACATGCCCAGTACCACAAAGCCACTGAAGCTCCCCTAGGATTGCAAAGAGGCACAATCTTGACCTGAAGAAGTGAGCTTTGTGGTCACGAAACGCATTGTCTTATATGCAAATAAAGCTATTTTTAGCCAACACACACCGCACTGCACAGAAAAGGCACAGAGTAACACACTACACATATTGAAGGTGACGTGTCAGTATTATAACATGGGCCCCCCCAAAAAACAATCATGCAAGCATCCTGCATTATTAATAGATCATGGCCTTATTTTGTGCATCTTGAAGAAACATACACAAACAAATGCTTTAAAGGATAACTGACCTGACAGAGACCTGGAGGCTGCCATATTTCTTTAAACAACGCAGAGTCCCCGGCTTTCCTGGTGATCCTCTGCCTTTACCACTTTTAGTCATAGACAATAAACAACAGGGGTGTATCTGGGTAATATAGAGCTTATGGCAAACACTGAAATTGCGCCCCCCACATCGGGTCAGAGCACCCTTCCCCTCTAAAAACAGCATCCTTCCTCGCATTCATTTGTTAGGTGGTCTTACTTTTTAGTAAATATCTCTTCTTATTCCCTCTCTGTCCTCTTTTTCTTATGCTGGGAATACACGGTTCGTTTTTTAGTCGATTAGATGGTTCGATAGATAATTTCCGACATGTCCAATCTCCCTTTCGATTCTTTGGCCGCTCGTTTTCTGATAGAAGTGAATAGAAAAAGATAAGAAAAACGAGCGGAAGATAAGAAAATCGACTGCAGAATAGAGCGGCAAAAACGATTGAGAGCAGAAACGCATCGTGTATTCCCAGCATAACATGAAGCCAAGTGCATCCTACTTACATGAATTATGTTTACTTGATAACAGAATTAATCTGATCTGAGGTCTGAGTGACAGGGAGGCACAGGGGCAGGCATGGGAGTGCAGCACAGGGGCAGGCATAATACCCATGGTGCTGTGGCGCCCATGGCATGAGCCATTCCTGCACCCCTCTAGATACGCCTTTGCTGAACAAGCATGCTGATCAGATGGTTGACTTATGTTTGACTACATTTGCCTAATGCATGTTTCAGGTGTGTGATCCAGACACTACTGTTCCATGAAAGATCAGCAGGATAGCCAGGGAACTGGTATTGTTTAAAAGGAAATAAATATGGCAGCCACCATATCCCTCTTACTTAAGCTGTCCTTCAAAGGACTATTATTGCAGAAATCGTAAAATTGTATGCATGCACTTACAAACAAGAAGTAGGTTTTTCTAGAGTAAAATGAGCCATGAATTACTTTTCTACTGTGTTGCTGTCACTTACAGTAGGTAGTAGAAATCTGATGGAACTAACAGGTTTTGGACTAGCCCATCTCCTCGTGGGGGGTTCTCTGGGTTTTCTTTCTTTTCAAAAGCACTTAGTAAATGGCAGTTGCTCTGTCCAACTACCAAAAAGTGTACGGTGAGCAGGGAGGCTGGCCAGCATCTTTGTATAAATACTTTTCAGGGAGTGTCTTAATAAAGAATAAAGGCCATGCTAAGAATCCCCCATGAAGAGATGGACTAGCCCAAAACCTCTCGGTTCTGTCAGATTTCTACTACTTACTGTAAGTGACAGCAACATAGGAGAAAAGTCATTTATGGCTCATTTTTCTGTGAAAAAAGACGACTTCTTATTGTATGTGTTTACATGATTTTTGTTTTGTTTGTGATAGTGGTCCTTTAAGTAAAAAAGGATTCCTTTCTAATGCTGGGAATACACAATGAGATTTTTCAGTCGATTTACTGTTCGATCTTATTTCCGATCCTTTTTCCAATCAATTTTCTTATCTTTTCTTATCAATTTCCGTTCACTTCTATGAGAAATCGATCAGAAAAACGATCGTAAATAAGATCGGACATGTCGGAAATTATCTATTGAACCATCTATCTGCTGAAAAATACTTATGGTGTATTCCCAGCATTACAGATGAAATATAATGCTCTTAAGCTTTTACCTCCTGTGTGTGTTGAGCCAATACAGGAAGTTACATAAGAAAGCTTAGGTGGGACGGCAGAGTTATGACACATTCATGACATTGACATCTGCAGGGCTCCATTTATCTGGAGGGTGCAACAACTGATACTGGAACCAGTTGTCTAAGCAGTACAGCAGATCATATGGTTAATTAATCAAGTCCAAAATCTGATTGGCTTTAGGCAACGTTCCTATTCACTCCCAGTGATTTCATTTCCAGCCAACAGATGAATAAATATAGCATTATGTCAAACTTTAAGCTCAACTTTACAGAACAGAACTTTTTCTCCTCCACTGGTGTTGCTGCAGCCAGGTGGACATATGAACTGCAGCAGAATCTTTTCTTCATAGGTAAAGCACAGACCACAATGCCTGCAGCTCATGTTTCTAACCCCCACCACCACCACCACCTACTTATTGATAAACGCCCTTGGGGTTACAGTCAGCACTTCCACATGAACTGTAACCTCTTCGGTGAGTTGCCCAGCGGGGACTGGTGAGCAGCAATAGGACTGTGTTCTCAGTAACAGGACACCACTGTACAAAAGCCAGATGACAAGACTGCTAAGGTTCCTGACAAATTGCTCAACCTGAAACATCAGCAAGTTTTTCTTTTTAGATTTGGAGAGTGCTGGAACTCGTTTCTATAGCTCTGTTACGAACCTGAAATAAGTAGTTGGTGAATCTCTATCACACTACCAAATGTTCTTATTGCCACATGTGAAGGATTATCTCACTTCTTTTTGCAAGTAAGTTTTGCGGTGGCACTGCTTGAGTTGGGCGCCAGGTGGTGCCTCTAGTAGTAAAATATTGGTAATTTACATTACCAATGCCAGGGGATAGCCTAATGCCTGTTCTTGTTCTCTGGGCCTAAAGTTCACGCTAACTCCCCCACATATGAAATGCAGGGCTGCGGAATCTACTTACAAAATCTCTTTACTTTCTGCAGCTCCTTTGCTGTATCCGCTCTGTATGGCTCCAATGCATGCATGTGTCCCGATGCAAGTCAGGTGACATGCCAGGAGCTGTACGAGGATGCAGCAAAGCAGCAGGCACTGCTAGGCCGCTGCAGGAGTTAAGAACACGCCAGAGCTTTTGTAATTAGTTTCCCCTACACACTTAGAGAGTAACGTCTCCATCACCCAATTTCTCCACCACTGGTTTGGATGCTGCTCTTCTGCAAAGCAGACAAAGGCTCATAATACACGTATTTGTTGCTTGATGTAGCCTCAGGCCATTGGATGAGGCACCAATTGTCTAGCAAGAGTGGACAAAATAATGTGGGGCTGAGGAGTCTCCTTTCCAGGAGCCAACAGGACACTTGTAGGAGCCAGTTCCACTGACGGCACACAGAGCAAACCCAAAGCAGGCCAAAGCCGTGACTTCTAAGGCACATTGGCTAACTTCTCCTGGGAATCTGACTAGCTTTGGACTGTACACAGGAGTTTTGCAAAGCCAATCCAGGCCAGCATGTCTGCACGATAAACACTGGGGCAGTGGCGTATCTAGGAATTATGGGGCCCCATAGCAAAATTTTCATGGGGCCCTCAGAAGTAGGTACTCTTGAGCAATGCCACCTGCCCCTATCCTATGCATATGAGTTGATTGGACAATTTACATTCCCGTGCAATGCACACTGTGTATAGTCCTTGGGCTTAGAGACAAAGTCAGAGGGTGGATAAACAAGGAAAAGCGGAAAATTGTATACTTACCTGACGGTCATTTTCCTTTCCCCGGGCATCCATGGCAGCACTACGGGTATTAGCCCCGCCCCTAATACCCCATAGGACATGATATCTATAAATGTTTAGCCAGCCCCCTTCCAGGTGTCTTTTATAACTAGTAACTCACCGAAATGGGTGGGAACCCTATGCTGCCATGAATGCCAGGAAAATTACAGTCAGGTAAGTATACATTTTTCCGCTTTCCCCAAGCCTCCATGGCAGCACTACGGGAATTAACTAGCCAAAGAAAAGATGGGAGGGAGCCTGTTGCAGGTGAATCAACAAAATAAACTTTTATTTTCTCTGTGAATCCAAACTAGAGACGAAAGCAGAAGACAGTACTGCTTCCCAAACTCTACAGCTGTAGAAGAATGAGTATCAACATGGTAATGTGAAATAAAAGTATTAAATTTTAGACCATGGACCAACCAAATGTCACTGAAAAGGAAAAACGGGCCCTTAATTGGTTGAAAACCCGCAAGGACTTGGTTTACAAGCCTGCGGATAAGGGGGGGGGGGGGGGGGGGGACATCGTGGTTATACCCTCTACTATGTATGTGAATGAAGCCAACAGCCAGCTTGGGGACTCTTCCACATATGAAAAGTTAAGGGGGAACCCTATTGAGAAGGACAAGGCCGAACTCCGCACTCTGTTGAAGAGAGGAGTGGGTCTTGTTTTTTTGTCGAAAAAAATGGGTGAAGACCTATTTGTGGAGTTCCCCAGGCTGCCCGTATGGTATTATCTGCCGAAGGTTCATAAGACGTTGGTGAACCCCCCCGGACAACCAATTGTCTCCGGGGCGGGTTCACTGAGGGAGACACTTTCTAAGTTTTTGGATTTGAAGTTGAGACCTTGTTTGCGATCAGTTGCTTTTGCAGGACACGGTTGATGTCTTGCAGGTGATAGAGTCCCTTGGGTGGCGGAGTGGTCTCCACCTTGCGACTATTGATATAGTTAGCCTGTACAGTAGGATCCCCCACGGGAAGGGGCTGGATGCAATGAACCACATACTGGACAATTTTGGTAAAAGGGAGGATTATAAAGAGTTCATATGTGAATGTTTGAACATGTTCTCGAACATAACACATTTAAATTTATTCTAATCTGTTCTTATCAGTATGGGAGGATAATGTCATCTGGGCCCCTACAAATCCCTTTAGGCACTCTTTAAAATTGTGGCGGCGGTATGTGGATGACATCCTGATTGTCTGGGGTGGTAGCAGAGGAGAATTTGAAGAATGTATTAAATAGATAAACTCCAATGACATTAATATGGAGTTTACGGCCAATTTTGGAGATAATAAAGAGGAATTCTTAGACCTCATGATTGAAGTGAAGGAGGGTTGTCTCACCACTAGGGGTTATAGAAAGACCACTGCTACAAATAGCCTTCCCCATTATGATAGCTACCACCCCAGACATGTAAAGGATGCCATCCCATACGGCCAGTTTCTTAGACTCAAAAGAAATAATTCTGATGTGGAGACATTTGAGGCTCAGGCGTCTGATTTAGTTATACATCTTTTACAAAGGGGATATCAGATGAAATCCATCGAACAAGCTTTGGAAAAAGCAAGATCGATACCTCCGGCGCAACTATTAAGTAGGCGGCCAAAGAGGAAACAAGAAGACAGGAGATTTAATTTTGCATTTGATTTCACCCCTATGTCTAACCAGATTCATCAGGTGATACGTAGCCATTGGCATTTATTGTCACTGGACGATCACCTGAGGGAAGTTGCTAGCAGGCCCCCGATAGTTAGCTTTAGGAGGGGTTGTACAATTAAGGTGTTGGTTCATAGTGAATTTAAACCTATGCAGGAAAGACAGGGAAACTGGCTAACGGATAAAAAATGGGAAGGAAACTTTCCATGTGGCCACTGTTCAGCATGTAAATTTATAAGGAAAGGTAAAGTGGCTCAGGTAGAGGGCGTCACATGGCATATTAAAGAATTTATCAATTGTAGGTCCAGGTATGTGGTGTATTGCATTTGGTGCCCCTGTGGCAGAATCTACATAGGGGAGACCACTCAGCCACTCAAGGACAGATTTTTGCAACATAAAAGGTCGATCAGGAATGGGGTGGGTTCACGCCGTATGATCGACCATGAAAATTCTTGCCATGGAGGAGACGCAGACTGCTAAAGAGTGGCTGGCTTGTGGAAAATCTCGGGTATGGCTAGAGGGGGGTCTAAAGAGGAACTTTTACTACATAAGGTGGTTTCCTTGATATCTATGACCAATGCATTGGGGAATCTGAGTTTTAATGATAGAAACAAAATTTCAGCTTTTTTAAGATAATTGAATGAAGTGTACACACGAGTTTTACTGCATAGGATTGTATGTATGTATAATGTTCCCTCCCTGAAGGGTTAATACTCAGACTGAGTCTGAGGTAGATGTAACCGCCCCCACAGACAGGTATATAGGTGGGACTTGGGGAGGAAGGGGTAAGCCTTGGTGTCCTGAGGAGGCGTGAGGTTACGTGAAACAGCTGTCGACACTGGCACATTTGTAACCTGTTGTAAGCCTGTCACCGTGCTTAAAGTATCTCTGCATTTGGAGTTCAGGAATCCGTCTTCTTCTTTCCACTAAATTTTAGACCAGTTAGCAGCTTGACATACAGTGGTGTGAAAAACTATTTGACCCCTTCCTGATTTCTTATTCTTTTGCATGTTTGTCACACTTAAATGTTTCTGCTCTTCAAAAACCGTTAACTATTAGTCAAAGATAATATAATTGAACACAAAATGCAGTTTTAAATGATGGTTTTTATTATTTAGTGAGAAAAAAAACTCCAAATCTACATGGCCCTGTGTGAAAAAGTGATTGCCCCCCCTTGTTAAAAAATAACTTAACTGTGGTTTATCACACCTGAGTTCAATTTCTGTAGTCACCCCCAGGCCTGATTACTGCCACACCTGTTTCAATAAAGAAATCACTTAAATAGGAGCTATCTGACACAGAGAAGTAGACCAAAAGCACCTCAAAAGCTAGACATCATGCCAAGATCCAAAGAAATTCAGGAACAAATGAGAACAAAAGTACTGTAACTGAGATCTATCAGTCTGGTAAAGGTTATAAAGCCATTTCTAAAGCTTTGGGACTCCAGCGAACCACAGTAAGAGCCATTATCCACAAATGGCAAAAACATGGAACAGTGATGAACCTTCCCAGGAGTGGCCGGCCGACCAAAATTACCCCAAGAGCGCAGAGAAAACTCATCCGAGAGGTCACAAAAGACCCCAGGACAACAGCTAAAGAACTGCAGGCCTCACTTGCCTCAATTAAGGTCAGTGTTCGCAACTCCACCATAAGAAAGAGACTGGGCAAAAACGGCCTGCATGGCAGATATCCAAGGCGCAAACCACTTTTAAGCAAAAAGAACATTAAGACTCGTCTCAATTTTGCTAAAAAACATCTCAATGATTGCCAAGACTTTTGGGAAAATACCTTGTGGACTGACGAGACAAAAGTTGAACTTTTTGGAAGGTGTGTGTCCCGTTACATCTGGCGTAGAATTAATACAGCATTTCAGCAAAAGAACATCATACCAACAGTAAAATATGGTGGTGATAGTGTGATGGTCTGAGGTTGTTTTGCTGCTCCAGGACCTGCAAGGCTTGCTGTGATAGATGGAACCATGAATTCTACTGTCTACCAAAAAATCCTGAAGGAGAATGTCTGGCCATCTGTTCGTCAACTCAAGTTGAAGCGATCTTGGGTGCTGCAGCAGGACAATGACCCAAAACACACCGGCAAATCCACCTCTGAATGGCTGAAGAAAAACAAAATAAAGACTTTGGAGTGGCCTAGTCAAAGTCCTGGCCTGAATCCTATTGAGATGTTGTGGCATGACCTTAAAAAGGCGGTTCATGCTTGAAAACCCTCAAATAAAGCTGAATTACAACAATTCTGCAAAGATGAGTGTGCCAAAATTCCTCCAGAGCGCTGTAAAAGACTCGTTGCAAGTTATCGCAAACACTTGATTGCAGTTATTGCTGCTAAGGGTGGCCCAACCAGTTATTAGGTTCAGGGGGCAATTTCTTTTTCACACAGGGCCATGTAGGTTTTGAGGTTTTTTTCTCACTAAATAATAAAAGCCATCATTTAAAACTGCATTTTGTGTTCAATTATGTTATCTTTGACTAATAGTTAATGGTTTTTCATGAGCAGAAACATTTAAGTGTGACAAACATGCAAAAGAATAAGAAATCAGGAAGGGGGCAAATAGTTTTTCACACCACTGTACTTTGTCTGGAGCCACTTTCGCTTGCCCATGAAGCAGCTACACTTCTTGTTGAGTGTGCCTTGATTTCTTTAGGAAGTACCTCCTTAATAGAGGTGTAAGCCTTTTGAATAATACGGACCAGCCAGGCCGCAATGGTTCTTGTAGATGCTGTTTCACCTTTTCTGTATCCAGAATATATGATGAACAGTCTGTCAGATTTCCTGAAAGTTTCAGTTGCCTGTACATATGTTTTAAGAGCTGTAGCCACATCAAGTGAATGAAGGTTCAAAGTATCCTGTTCTCTGAAAACAGGCAAAAACCCCTCTTGGTTGAGATGATACGATGTTGACACTTTAGGCAGGAAACCTTGAACCGGACAGAGTACTAGTTTTTCTGGAAAAAAAATTGTAAGTGTGGTTCACGACAACTCAATGCTTGGATTTCTGACACCCTTCTAGCAGAGGTGATTGCTATCAGAAAGATAGTCTTTAAGGTTAAGTTCTCAACTGTGCAGTCTTTAACAAGAGGAAAAGGAGGAGCTGAGAGAAAATTAAGGACTAGGGGTAGGTCCCACTGAGCAAAGATTGGTTTAATAGGTGGTCGTATTTTCATAATGGCCGTAACAAAACTGTTTAAAGGGGAACTTCAGCCTAAACAAACATACTGTCATTAAGTTACATTAGTTATGTTAATTAGAATAGATAGGTAATATAATTTTTTTCCCTCCCTGTTTTAAAACAACAGGCAAATGTTTGTGATTCATGGGGGCTGCCATCTTTGTCATGGGGGCAGCCATCTTTTTGGTTGAAAGGAGGTGACAAGGAGCAGGAGACAGTTCCAACTGTCCTGAGTCCTGATAACTCCTCCCAGCTGCACACGCTAGGCTTTAAATGTCAAATTCAAAATGTAAAAAAAAAAAAATTGCACCAAAACAGCAGAACGAGAGCAACAACATCAGAAATCCCATCATGCTTTGCACAGCATCAGGGGAAAAAAGCCCGGGCAGTTTTCTTCTGTGCAGCTTAAAATGAGGCTTGGATAAGAGAAACAAAGTTCTGATGCTGTGAAACTGTTAAAGAAACACCAGGCCTTTTCAGTGCTGCTGAGTCGTTTTTTAGTCCGGAGGTTCACTTTAATTAACGGGTGTAGAGCCCATCTTTCTCCAGTTAATGCTGAAAATGCTGAGATTTGTACTTTGATTGAGTAGGAGGACAAACTTTTATCCACTCCTGTTTGGAGGAAAGACAGGACCTGGTGCACTAGCGGTTGTAAAAGATTTAAGTTATGTACCGCTGCATGAGCTGTATACACTTTCCAAATTATTTGGTAGGACAAGTTCGTGGAAGGTTTCCTAGCCTTAAGTAGGGTAGTCATGAGTCATTACATCCCAATTTTTCTAATTTCCGCCTCTCAACCTCCAGGCCATCAGCTTCAAGCGAGCAGGGTTGGGATGACACACTGGGCCTTGGGTAAGGAGATATTTGCTGATCTTACAGATCTGACTGTAGACTATCTGATTCAACGACCACTCGTTCGAAATCCGAACCCAACTGAGATAATCCGGAACTATATTTGAAGAGCCCAGAATATGCACTGCTGTGAGGGCTTGCAGATTGTGAACTGCTAATTTGAAGATTTTCTCCGCTTCTGTTAGCAAGGTAAAACTGCGTGTACCCCCTTGATTGCGGATATAGGCCACAGCCATTACATTGTCCATTTTCAACGTTACTGCATTGTGCTTCATAAGATGGAGAAAATGACAAGGAGCGCAATAGGCTGCTCGTAGTTCTAGTCTGTTTGCCAGCCAGGTTGTCATGTAGGGCGGCCACAGGCCCTGGACTTTGTGTCTGCCACATGTCGCCCCCCATCCCATCGTGCTGGAATCTGTTGAAATCAGAATTGGGCGAGGCGGACTTAGAGGAACATTCTTTTTGAGATTCTCGTCCGACAACCACCATCTCAGATCTTTTTTTAGAAGACGAGTCAGAAGAATGGTCTGATTCAGAGTGATTCCATCCCACTGTCTTAGGATCCCTTGTTGTAAATTCCTCAGATGCCAGTGTGACCAAGTGACCATGGGTATTTTTGCGGACATTGTCCCCAAAACTCTCATAACGATCTCTCGCTTGTAAATGGTGGGATAGACAGACAGGAATTATCTGCTTTATGAGAGGAATCTTTTCTTCTGAGAGACCAACTGCGTTCCAGTCTGTTCGAAATCTCTCCCCCAGATAAACTAAGTCCTTTGTAGGTTCCAGATGAATTTTTCGAAAGATTATTAGCCACCCAAATTCTGTTAACGTTTGGATAAGACTCTCTCTTTGAAGAATTATCCGATCCCTTGAGTCTCCTAACAGGAGAATGTCGTTGAGGTAATGGAATGTACGTATGCCTTGTAGTCGAAGGATGGCGATAACCGTATTTTTCAGACTATAAGATAGGGCGGAGCTTAGGAGTCATGCGGGACGGAAGGAGGAAGTAATCCAAGCGGGGACTGTGGCGTGCAGCGGAGAGCCGACCGCGGCGGTGCTGGCACACATAGATAAGCGCTTGTGAACTGGAATCGGGTACGCATATTTTATGCAGTGTTTTAGTAATAAATACAAAAGGTTTTTTATGCTATGCGAGTCCCGCTTTTTATACTTTTAAGGTTTAAACCGTTGCTGCCCAGGTTGGAGGGCTTTTATGTTGGAATACAAGAAAAAATCTGGTGAGTGAGACTCACGAAGGGGGTGAAAAGTATCCCCCCGTGTTCCCTCTGTATGTCAGTGGAGGTCACCTTTTACACAACTGTGTGAAGTGAATCACCGGGTGGTTCTGTAACGATTGTGGAATTCTCTCCATGATCAGCGCACAAGACGTGCGCTGACACTGCGGAAATCCTCCACAAGCGTGTAATTTAAAGGAACCCAGCAAAAGGTGCACTGCACCTGTAGAGGGAAATTCCTGTCGGCAGGTGGAGCTGTGGAGTGCAGAGGAACAGCTCCTCTGCCCTGCCACAGATGCAAGACAGGAATTGCACGAAGGGAAGAAACGCAGGGCAAGATAGCCCTGAAGGAGAGAGAGCAAAGCGACAGAGGGTATGTGTGTGCACCAATCTAGTCGCCAACCCGCGACAGTGCATACACAACCATGAAGAACAGGAGAGAAGGCAATCGCCAGTGATGGCGATTGCTAACAGCGACACAAGACTGAATAAGCACAGATGAGGAATGTATGTATGTCCACCAATCTAGACGCCACCCTGCGACGGCGGACACACAACAAAGGAAACCAAGTGAGAACGCAATCGCAAGAGAAGCGATTGCGAAAGAGAATGAGCACAGGGACAGATTGTATGTGTGTGCACCAAACTAGTCACCAACCCGCGACGGTGCATACACAACAGTAGATATGAAGTAGGAACGCAATCGCGAGAGAGGCGATTGCCAGAGGTGACACAAGGCTACAGCAAGGCAGAGCACGAGAGTAGCAAAGGCACAGCAAATCATACAATGAGAAGATAAGACAAATAACAAACGCTAGCTAAACGCGAACACCGCACTCATTCGCAACAGTGCACGCTTTTATGCGCGGTCTCCGCGTGATAAGCACAACAGAGACAAGCACGCCTAACTAACCACCGACAGACAAACATGAAACAGAGGACGTGAGCGCTTGCTTAACGGTTAACAATACCACACCAGCTAAGGGGAGGGGACATAGAGGCCAATTAAGGGCACAGTATATGATGGGGAGGAGATACACAGCATTCTCACTCAGTAGGCGGGTGCCAATGGAGGCACTGCAGCATGTAAACTGAGGAGGTGTTGATATTGGGGCTTAAAGGAATCTTTTATGTGACTGTTGTCTGTAATTAGAGGGCAAGGTATTGCAGCCCAGGAATAAACAGCTATTGCCCAATTAAACAACAAGGTGCCTCAAGTAGAAGATCCTTAATGGAAACATGTAAGTAATAGAAGCAAAGATATTGAGCTCCTTGTGCAAAGCCCCCTTTCATCTGGGCTTTGTCGACCCCTTGAGTATCATAGGGATGGTGATAGTGGCCACCTTTAACCAGTCCCCCATGTTGAAATTAATAGGCAGGATGGAGGAGTTGATTTCTATTAAATCTTAAATGTGTCCTTTTTAGTTTTTAGTTTTTGGTTTTTATTAACAAGATTTTTTATTCCGAATGAAAAAGATAATGAAAATCATTGAACCAGAAAAAACAAGAAAAAACTGGAACATTGGGACTTTTTAAAATATAAAATATATTCTTAAACAAGGGTGTTCCACCCTTATGTTCAATCATGAGTTGATATACTGGCAAACCTAGCTTTAATAAGTTAGCTAAATGGCCACAAGATGGCACTGTTTTAGACTGTAAGATTTTCTTCAGCCAAAAGGGTGGAAGTTAGTAATCTGGCCACAAGATGGCATTAACCCTCATCACAGGTTTTAGTCATCAGATAGGGCCGGGACATCAGTGTTCCAGACGGCCACTGATGACGTCATAATAAGGAAGTAGTGGATGCCTAGGCACCCATAGACTACACAATAGAGCTAGCCCTCAGTATAAAAGACGTCAGCGCCCTAGTGACGTCAGCCCCTGATGAGTCCATTGGACGAAACGCGTCGGGTGTGACCAGGAGCGCTGACGTCACTGGGATCTGGAAGGTCAGGAGACAGGCTGCCACAAGGAGCGGGGAAATTCGGGACGCCGACACCGCCAGCAGAGAAGCTTTATTGCTAGGCTGCAATGCCTGAAATGCCTGTTACCTTCCTACACAAGTGAGTGCGCTGATATTGCGCAGGCCATAACTTTTAGCCCAACGGTTTTATGCTATGTGTGTTCTTATATGTTTTTCATGTGGAACTTGTCATTAAATATGGATCATCCAATTGTGAACTAAACTATCGTGGAAGTGTCATTGGAGTTGGCCGCTCTATAGGCTAAGCGCTAGACCCACCTGGACTGTGAGGTGGTGTCAATCTGGTGAGCTGCTAGTGTGGAGGGGCTGTAGAGACCACGAGTGATGCACAATTGAGCACTTATGCACGTGTGGGGAACTGTACTTTGCGATTCACAGTAATGCACTATGTGCGATTGTTTTTTCTATGTTTAAATTGTAGAAAAGAAGAGGAGCGCTGTCACAGCACTATAGACTGATATTCAAGGACTTGTGATAGCGAACACTCGATTGAAGCATATGCTATTGCACCCGTTTGTACTTTGGCAGGCGCAGTTTGTGTTTATTATAGGTGAAGTGTGGATGGTATCCGCCATCCTTTTAATTGCTGCCGCCGCATTTATATAAAACTACACTAAAAGACAAAATGCTTAGAGAAATCCACATATAAACTGTCTTTAGAGTGATAGGTGAGGTCTGATCAGTTTGGATTTCATGTGCAGCTTTTATTATCAGCATTTCTCCAGCTTTTTTTCAGCATTTTCTTGGCATTTTTTTCATTTATTTAAAACTATACAAAAATTAAAAATGCTTAGAGGGATCCACATATAAACTGCCCTTAGAGTGATAGGTGAGGTCTGATCAGTTTGGATTGTATGTGTAACTTTTTATCAGCATTTCTCTAGCCTTTTCTCAGCATTTTCTGGGCATTTTTCTAGCATTTTCATAGCGTTTTGGCAATTAGTAGCCTCTACTGGCATTTTCATAGTTAGGTGAAGTGTGGATGGTATCCGCCATCCTTCTAATTGCTGTCGCCGCATTTATTTAAAACTATACAAAAGGGATTCACATATAAACTGCCCTTAGAGCAGGGGTGCCCACACTTTTTCGGCTCGCGAGCTACTTTAAAATTTGCCGAGGCCAGGAGATCTACCAACGTCCCAAATGCTAAGCACGCCCCCCCCCCCCCCCCCCCGACGTAGGTTAGCCAGATGTATGTGCCTGCAGCATAGGTTACGTGCCCTCAGTGTAGGTTAGCCAGGTATATGGGCCCTCAGTATAGGTTAGCCAGGTATATGGGCCCTCAGTGTAGGTTAGCCAGGTATATGGGCCCTCAGTATAGGTTAGCCAGGCATATGGGCCCCCAGTGTAGGTTAGCCAGGCATATGGGCCCCCAGTGTAGGTTAGCCAGGCATATGGGCCCCCAGTGTAGGTTAGCCTGGCATTTGGGCCCCCCAGTGTAGCTTAGCCAGGTATAGGGCCCCCCAGTGTAGCTTAGCCAGGTATAGGGCCCCCCAGTGTAGCTTAGCCAGGTATAGGGCCCCCCAGTGTAGCTTAGCCAGGTATAGGGGCCCTCAGTGTAGCTTAGCCATGTATAGGGGCCCCTAGTGTAGGTTAGCCAGGTATAGGGGCCCTCAGTGTAGCTTAGCCAAGTATAGGAGCCCTCAGTGTAGCTTAGCCAGGTATAGGGGCCC
Source organism: Hyperolius riggenbachi (assembly GCF_040937935.1). Taxonomy (NCBI): domain Eukaryota; kingdom Metazoa; phylum Chordata; class Amphibia; order Anura; family Hyperoliidae; genus Hyperolius; species Hyperolius riggenbachi. Next base: position 51,631,971 of record NC_090657.1, on the reverse strand, counting down.
TCAGTGTAGCTTAGCCAGGTATAGGGGCCCTCAGTGTAGCTTAGCCAGGTATAGGGGCCCTCAGTGTAGCTTAGCCAGGTATAGGAGCCCTCAGTGTAGCTTAGCCAGGTATATGGGCCCTCAGTGTAGCTTAGCCAAGTATAGGAGCCCTCAGTGTAGCTGAGCCAGGTATAGGAGCCCTCAGTGTAGCTTAGCCAGGTATTGGTGCCCCCAGTGTAGCTTAGCCAGGTATTGGTGCCCCCAGTGTAGCTTAGCCAGGTATTGGTGCCCTCAGTGTAGCTTAGCCAGGTATTGGTGCCCTCAGTGTAGCTTAGCCAGGTATTGGTGCCCCCAGTGTAGCTTAGCCAGGTATTGGTGCCCCCAGTGTAGCTTAGCCAGGTATTGGTGCCCCCAGTGTAGCTTAGCCAGGTATTGGTACCCTCAGTGTAGCGTAGCCAGGTATTGGTGCCCCCAGTGTAGCTTAGCCAGGTATTGGTGCCCCCAGTGTAGGTTAGCCAGGTATTGGTGCCCCCAGTGTAGCTTAGCCAGGTATTGGTGCCCTCAGTGTAGCTTAGCCAGGTATAGGTGTCCCCAGTATAGCTTAGTCAGGTATTGGTACCCTCAGTGTAGCGTAGCCAGGTATTGGTGCCCCCAGTGTAGGTTAGCCAGGTATTGGTGCCCCCAGTGGAGCTTAGCCAAGTATAGGGGCCCTCAGTGTAGCTTAGCCAAGTATAGGAGCCCCCAGTGTAGCTTAGCCAAGTATAGGAGTCCCCAGTGTAGCTTAGCCAGGTCTATGTACCTGCAGCGTTGGCCAGGGTCCTCTGGACTCCTGGGACCTCCGGCAGGCAGTCCGCTGGCCAATAAGAATGTCGTCGGGGAGAAGATGGCAAGACGCGGCGAGGAGAGAGAGAGGAGAGAGGTGGCGCAGCCGCTACGTCATGGCTGGGGGCGGCGCCGGGCATGTTACAAGCACGCACGTTGCAGGCTGCCCGGCGCCGCCCCCAGCCATGACGTGGCGGCCGCGCCGCCTCTCTCCTCCCTCTCTGCTCGCCGCGTCTTCTCCCCTGCATTCTTATTGGCCGGCAGCTAAACATGCTGCTGGCCGCAAAATTTAATGAGACGCGGCCAAGAGGCCGCGATCTACCAAGTAGGCGGTCGCGATCTACCGGTAGATCGCGATCGACCTATTGGGCAGCCCTGCCTTAGAGTGATAGGTGAGGTCTGATCAGTTTGGATTTTATGTGCAACTTTTTATCAGCATTTCTCTAGCTTTTTCTCAGCATTATCTGGGCATTTTTCTAGCATTTTCATAGCGATTTGGCAATTATTAGCCTCTACTGGCATTTTCATAGTTATCATCACCATGGATGCATTTGCACTCAGGGAACGGGGAGAAATAAACCTAATAGGGATTTTTTCTAAAGAACCCAGCAATGTCAGGGGGGAAACACTGGAGAGCAACTTCAAGAGGTTACACAATCTTATATATATATATATATATATATATATATATATATATATATATATATATATATATATATATATATATATATATATATATATATATATCTATCAAAATTCATATGAGGCCCATTGCAAACGACAATGGGCCCCATATATGTAGTGACAACAGGGCGCCCCAAAACAACTGTACAGGGTAAATTAAAGTGTCACAACGAGCCCCAGCATACAGCAAGCACCGGACCCTGTATATGCAACAACGATGTCCTGTCCCCCTTCCTATGACCGTCTCTGTCCATGTCTGCCTCCCTGTATCTTCTGTCCCTGTGTGTTGTGTCATGTCCCTCCTGTCCTTGATGTCCTGTCTCCCTCCCTATGCTGTCTCTTTACCGATGCGCATACATGCCTAGCAGCCGGGCGCTCACCTCTGATGCGTCCCACTGTGTCTTCAGTCCTCCCATTTCCATGTCCCTCCTGACCGTGTCCCCCTTTCTATGCCAACTCTTTCCCTAAGCCATACGCATCCAGCAGCCGCGTGCGTGTGTCCAATGTAATGACGAAAGCTTTCAGAGCAAATGACCAATCAGGTGGGGGGGGGGGGGGCAGTGCCCCAGACGGCCAATCACAGCCATCACTGATCCCTGCTTTGTTCCGCCGTCAAGACTATAGCATCCTATTAAATAGCGAGCAATTAAATAGCGAGCAGGGAGGGCATGTATGTGCATTGGTAAAGAGATAGAATAGGAAGGGCGACCGGACACAACACACAGGGAGGGATGGCACAGGGACAGAGATGGGTATAGAAAGGGGGACACGGACATCAGAGGAATGGAGGGATGAGGGCATGGGGCCTGAAGACCCCAAGAAGTGAGGCAGACATGGAGGAGCACACGGGGACAGGCGCTGATGGAGGACACGGGGGAACAGACACGGGACATTCGGACTATAAGACGCACTGACTTTTTCGCCCAATTTTTAGCTGAGAAAAAGTGCGTCTTATAGTCCGAGAAATACGGTACTTCTGCTAGCACTTTGGAAAAGGTCCTCGGAGCTGTGCATATGCCAAATAGGAGGCATACAAACTGATAGTGATCGTCTTTGATCGCGAAGCGCATACATTTTTGAAAGGATTGTTGAATAAGGACGTGCAAGTAAGCGTCCTCCAAATCGATGGAAAGTAAATAATCGTTTGGGTTCACTACTGAAATAATTGAGTTTAGCGATTCCATCTTGAATTTTTCTAGGAAAATGTAGGAATTGAGATCTTTGAGGTCCAAAACTGGTCTCCAATCCCCCGTTTTTTTCTGTTAAAAAAATAGGGTTGATTAAAAACCTTTGCCTCGTTCCTGCACCGGTACTGGAATTATTGCCTTCTTTTCCAGAAGCCCTTGAAGACACTGATGAAGTATTTGTCTTTTCTGTGCTGAGATTGGTACTCTTGTTTTTTTGAAGTGATTCAGAGTTGGATTCTTCTTGAATGTCCAGTCATTACGGTTCTCAAAATCCAAGGGGAAGTTATGTTCTGTTTCCACACCTGAACGAAGTGCTGAAGTCTTGCACCTAATGGACAGATCTGGACTATACCACAGTCAAAAAGATTTTTTGTTCAAAGAAGTAGACTGAGTAGTTTTCTGCTTTTGGGCTCTGTCCAGACTGCCAGTTTCTTTTGAGGTTTTTCCCCGGCTTATAAGAACTAGCATTGCGATACCTGGAAGATTGTGATTGCCCTGGTTGATTTTTTTTCTCCGAATAATGATTTTCCATCATATGGAATTTTGCACCAAAGTAATTTGTGACTCTTCCCACTGAATGGCTTCCCATACTGCCTTGACAAAGGGTTCTACTAATGCGAAGTAATCGGAGGTTCCCTCAGATAATTTTCCCCATACCTGTAACACAGGCTGAAGCAACTTGTCCCAGGAAATAAACTAAGAATAAAGGAAGGATGCCCGCCCAGCCAAGCATTTAGCCTGGGTAAAGTAGAATTATTGTCACTGTACCTGTAAGCACTATTAGTGTTTTTAATAGGTAGGGACAAGCGAGAGATATCCAGAGACCCCAAGAACCAGCAGAATGGGGTTGCAGCCGTTAAACTCTATTAGAGCTTGTGAGGCTATCAACAGGTATAGGGCAGTGTTTCTCAACATTTTATTGGTATGTACCCCATTTAAAACCCTGTATTTACCAAGTACCCCCTAGCATAGTAAACATTACCACAAGTACCCCTTGACAAATATAATTTAATCGTAGTACATGATAATTGGTTCTAAACAATTTCCAAGTATCTACTATTACTTTTACTTAGCTAAAATACTAATTTGGTGTTGTTTAAATAAGATTTATCATATTCTAAAACTCTAAATTTGCTATGCTTGGTTAAGTATATCAAGCCTGAGTACCCCCCTGGAACCATCCAAAGTACCCCCTGAGGTACGCGTACCACAAGTTGAGAACCTAGGGTACAGGGAACCTGTGATTAATCCACAAAAAGATGTGGTCGGTAAGGGGGGGAAAGGAAGGTTTAAAAAAAAAAAAAAAAAGTTTATGCAGGATGAAACTGCCAGTCGTATGAGGTGAGGGACGAAGAAAAAAAGACACCTGGAAGGGGGCTGGCTAAACATTTATAGATATCATGTACTATGGCGAACCTATGGCACGTGGGCCAGAACCGGCACGCGTAGCCGAATCTGCTGGCACGCCATCGCTGCTGCGCTATGTCCTGCATGAACTGGCCGCGACGCCGAGCCAGTTCATAGCCCACAGCCCCGCTCCAGCCTCTATAGTCTTCCGGCAGGCAGAGCAGGGCTACGGGAAGATGGCGTTCAAAGCCCTGTACTGGAGACTATTTGTCCTGCTCTCTGTTTGTCAGAGCTTGAGACTGCAGGAGGATTGTTCGAGGAGCTGCGTGCCAGAGGCCGGCCGGGAGAGGAGACTTCTGTCAGGTGAGTAAATTCCTTTTTTTGCAGGTGAAATATTGCCCACATTGCGTTATTTTCTGGTGAAATGTGGCCCACATTGCGTTATTTTCTGGTGAAATGTGGCCCACATTGCGTTATTTTCTGGTGAAATGTGGCTGACTGCGTTTATTTTCTGGTGAAATGTTGCCCACATTGTGTTATTTTCTGGTGAAATGTGGCCCACTGCATTTATTTTCTGGTGAAATGTTGCCCACTGCGTTTATTTTCTGGTGAAATGTGGCCCACATTGCGTTATTTTCTGGTGAAATGTGGCCCACATTGCATTATTTTCTGGTGAAATGTGGCCCACATTGCATTATTTTCTGGTGAAATGTGGCCCACATTGCGTTATTTTCTGGTGAAATGTGGCCCACTGCATTATTTTCTGCTGAAATGTTGCCCACATTGCATTTATTTTCTGGTGTCTGAGGTTACTGTTGCTGTATTTATTATTTAATGGTCATAGTTGGCTATATTTGCTGCTTTGGGGTTACGGCGGGTATACTAATAAATAGCATCACACTCACAACAATCCTCGGTTCACCACATCATGGCGGAAACACTGCTTTCTTATGCCTTGCTGTTACATCATTACGTTAGCTCCACCCATACAATGTCATGGCCACGCCCATTTTGGGGAGATTGGCACTCAGTGATAAATAAGTCGATGTTGGGTCGCAGTTTGGGCACTCGGCCTCTGAAAAGTTCACCATCACTGTCCTATGCGGTGTTAAGGGTGGGGCTAATACCCGTAGTGCTGCCATGGAGACTTGGGGAAATTAACAGTGAACACATCAAGTATAACCTGAGCCCCCTCTGCTCCAGGGACCTATATCAGTTGCTATGGCTATTGCTATGCCCCTGCACTGGGAGAAAGGACAATTTTGCAACATGTATTTACTCTACTACTGCTACATGTATTTAGAAGCATGTGTTGATTAGTTTCCTTAGAGTGGTGAAATGCTGCCATCTTCAGGCTAATTCTGGTAAATGCAAGCCCTCTGAATTAAGATCCTGATTCCTGAGTTTTCTATGCCTTGTCATTTGTATAACGCTGACATTTTCCTAAGTACTGTACAGAGGACACTGAATAATTCATGTCACTAAAGTTCTTTTTCCACTATAAACATTTTTGCTATCGTAATCCGATCGCTTGCGGATTGCAAGTTGCTAGATACAGTCAAAATGATGGAATCCGCGGTGAACATTTCAATTAGTGTGATGCATTTGAGACTTGTTTTTTTTTTTCTCCCCAATGGTAATTGCCTACCTGATGAATTTTGTGTGTGACTGAGTTCCTACAGGAAGGATAATCACATGGCAATCACACTGCTATGCGATGTTCCGCAATTCAACAATTGAAAAAATATTTTCTGCTAATATTTCCAGTTAATTTTTTCTCCCACTGCAAATGCAATGCAATTACTTTGTGCTTTGTGCGCCCAACAGATTGTGGCAAAACCATGGGGCAATCGCAGTAGTGAAAAATACAAAAAGTGGCAAAGGGGCCTAAGGCCTAGTTCACATTATAAATCGTCAGCGCTATCACAAGGGCTGAGCGATTTATAGAGTGATTTTTAAAGCGCTTTTACAGCGTTTTCTGGGCATTTTTGGTTTTGAAAAGCACTTTTATAAGCGCTTTTGTGGAGCAATGCTTTATTTCACTTCCTGACCTCATTCAGGAAGTGAACTCTTTGAACCGGAAATGAATAAATACAATGTATTTATTCGTTTAAGCGCTCGGGAAATCGCTTTTCAATGCGATTTTCCTATACTTTCTACTGAATCGCAAAAGCTCAGAAAATGGTGCAGGAGCCGCGTTTGCGATCAGATAGAAAGTTCATCGTTTATGTGAGAACACTTACATAACCGAACACTGCACAAGCGCTTTTAAGGCGATTTTTAAAATTGTGTGAACAAGCCCTCACTCAAACCCACTGGTCAGAGTGAGACAAACAAAGCAAAAGGATTCATACTTACCTAGGGCTTCCTTCAACCCTCTGTAGTCCATTTGCTCTAAAAATGTCCTCCCGGTACCCTCTGTCGTGTTGCAGACAGCCCCAGAATATCCAAGGCTCGGCTGAGTCATGCGCTACTGTGCATGCAGTCCCAGCGCGCACCACCTGATCGCGTTCCCATGGCTGGAAGTGTTCTGTACATGAGCAGTTTGTTAAAGTGAACTTGAGGTGAGAGGGATATGGAGGCTGCCATATTTATTTCCTTTTAAGCAATACCAGTTGCCTGGCTATCCTGCTGATCCTCTGCCTCTACTACTTTCAGCTATAGACCCTGCATGCAGCAGATCAGGCATTTCTGACATTATTGTCAGATCTGACAAGATTAGCTGCATGCTTGTTTCTGCTGTGATTCCGTAAGCAAGGCTGCCAGGCAACTGGAATTGTTTAAAATGAGATGAATAAGGCAGCCTCCATACACCGCTCACCTCGGGTTCACTTTAAGACTTGTAACTGCGCCTGCACAGAACGCTCTCAGACACAGGTGAGCGGTGGAAAAGACAGCCCAGCTGGATTGCGGACTTCACAGTGGTACAACGAAGGGGAAGGACACTGAGGGAGCAGATGGACTTCAGGGGGCTGAAGGAAGCCCCAAGTAAGTATAAATCCTTTTCTACCATTAATCTCAGGTTTACTATAAAGAGAACATGTAATGAGAAAAAGGAGGGGTACTTACCTCGGGAGGGGGAAGCCTCTGGATCCTATTGAGGCTTCTCCCGTCCTCCTCAGTCCCACGGTGGTCTCGCTGTGCCCCTTGTAAGCCACAGCCAAAAATTTGTCAGGCTGTGGCGCAGTAGCGCCTGCAATATTTACCTTCCCCAGCTCCAGCGCAGACGCAGTAACGACTCTCAGCTCGGATCTGGTGGAAATAGCCGATCCCACACGTGTCTTCTCTACTGCGCAGGCGACTTATGCCTGCGCAGTAGAGTGGACCTGACTGGAATCGGCTATTTCCACCAGACCCGAGCTGAGAGTCGTTACTGCGTCTGCGCTGGAGCTGGGGAAGGTAAATATTGCAGGCGCTACTGCGCCACAGCCTGACACTCCCCACTGTTCCAGTCTTGTAGGAGACAGTTCCATTGAAAGCAAACAGAGCAAGCCCAAAGGTCAGGCCCCAGCGGTAAATTCTAGGGAACATTTGCTAACTGCTTCAGGGAATTTCACAAGCTTTGGACTGTACACAAAAGTATTGGAAAGCCGAAACAGACCAACATATGTCTTCATGAAAAACATTGGGGAGATGAGACAATCACTAACCCCTTCAGTAACAGTGGTCTCTGCCCCCTAAGGATAAAAAACTGCTGTCACCAAAACCCACTTCACTGAATCGGCTCACCAGTTGCCTCAGCCCACTTGCTCTGCCGTCTCTATGACAGCAGAGCTCTGTGAGCCAGTCAGGAGACGATTGACCCTGTGATCAATGTAAGCCAATGGGATTTGCTCAAAGTGATGACAGGGTGGCTCACAGAACTCTGCTGTCATACCGACAGCAGGGCGAGTAGGCTGCAGCGGGCAGAGAGCTAAACAATCTGCAAGAGCGCGTGGTGAGGTGAAATCTACACCCTGGAAGGAATAACAGCCTCCAAACAGGGCGTAGATTTTAATCACTGCAATCCGGAGGTGGTTAAAGGATACCAGAGCCCAAACACAGATGAGAAACCGGGAGGGGGGGGGGGGGGGGGGGGGAGGGGAGAGCAGGCATGTATGGTGAGCTGTTCTGATGCTCACCGCTCCCTCCTTTCTGCCCCCTCCTGTAGCTGCAATTGCGGCTTTCCACGCATACATCAGTACGGAACTCCCGTCCAGGAGCACTCTGTGCATGCATGTGACGTCACACGCAAGCGCAGTGCGCTCCCAGCCAGGGGTTTTGTACTGATGTACGCATGCCGGCACAGATTGCATGCTATAGCACGCATGCAGCCCGTCCAGAAAGCTGAAATGCTCCCGACGGGCCACGGGCAATTGCAGCTACAGAAGGCGGCAGAAAGCAGAACAGGGGGAGTGGTGAGCATCAGGACAGCTCACCATACATGCCTGCTCCGTTGCTCATCTGTGTTTGGGCTCTGGTATCCTTTAACCTCCCTGGTGGTATGGACGAGCTGAGTTCGTCCAGCAAAAACTTGCAAAAAGCGTTAATGACGAGTTGAGCTCGTCCATGCCGACAGGGAGATTTCCTGTTTCTCTGCCCCACCGGCTGCATTTTTTTCTCATCAGAGGGATTCCCCAGGATGGCTGGAAGCCTGACTGCATGCTGTGGGCAGCGATCTGTGCTACCCACAGCGTGCAGAACAAGCATCCAGCCACCCTAGGGAATCCCTGGGCAGCCAGCGGGGCAGGGAATGTGCGGGTTTCCCCTTGAATGCGGAGGCTATGTGGGCGGGGGGGGGATCCCCTTCAATGGTGGCTATGTGGGCAGGGGGATCCCCTCTGTGCAGGTGGGGGGATCCCCCTTCAATGGAGGTTATTTGGGTGGCCTATCCCCCTTCTCCCCCCCTCCCTCCCGATTTCCCCCCCCCCCCCCCCATCTCAGCCCGTTGAGTAAATAGGTGTACTCACCCGAGGGCTTTCTCCAGCGACGGCTGCGGCGTACACCCTCCTCCATCTCCAAAGTCTTGTTCTCCGTACAGTTCATTACGAGACTTGGTGACATCACGAGGGAGGGGGGAGGGAGGGGGAGAAGAGGGATAGGCCACCCAAATAGCCACCATTGAAGGGGGATCCCCCCGCCCGCACAGAGGGGGATCCCCCCGCCCACATAGCCACCATTGAAGGGGGATCCCCTGTCCGCACAGAGGGGGATCCCCCCGCCCACATAGCCTCCGCATACAAGGGGGAACCCCACACATTCCCTGCCCCGCTGGCTGCCCAGGGAGGCTGGATGCTTGTTCTGCATGCTCTGAGTAGCACAGATCACTACCCACAGCTTGCTAGGATGGGGGGGGGGGAGCGACATCTGGCAACCTATAAATCTGGCTAAACACCTGGCTCACTATATATCTGGCTGCACATCCGGCTCACTATATACCTGGCTGCACATCTGGCTCACTATATACCTGGCTGCACATCTGGCTACCCATACATCTGGCTCACTATATATAAAGCTGCACATCTGGCTCACTATATATATATAGCTGCACATCTGGCTCACTATATACCTGGCTGCACATCTGGCTACCCATACATCTGGCTATACATCTGGCTAACTATACCTGGCTGCACATCTGGCTACCCATACATCTGGCTATACATCTGGCTAACTATATCTGGCTGCACATCTTGCTACGTATACATCTGGGTCTTATACTCACCATTGGCGTGCTGATCTCTCGTTGCGTACCTCTGATAGCTTCCCCAGTGTCTTCTTCCATGTCCCTTGGCGGATTTTGCTTCTACCTCGGCGATCACATGTCCCCCGTTGATCGGCGTTGATGACACCAAGGTCATCGGCGTTGATGACAACAGCGTCATTAACATCTTGCAGAAAACACTTTTTTTTTAAATTAAATTCAATACAATAACCTATATTGAATTCAATTTAAAAAAAAAAAATATTGCAAAAAAAAAAAATGGTTGAAAATTATTGGAATTTAATTGAAACACTTTTTGCACAAAAATCCTGGGGAAATAGAACGCCAGGGTGGTTAAGCTCATTCAGTCTAGAAAAATATGCAATCCTTGTTCTTTACTGAGACAGAAAAATAATCCCTCACCCATAGCAAAAAACTGTGCAAGAGGAGTAGACACTTATTTTGGTGGAAAAATATATTCAAGGTGAGATTTGCACATCACTCCAGTAAAATATTTTTTTTTTTACTCACCTGGGGCTTCTATCAGCCCTTTGCAGTCGTTCCGTGCCCTCACAATCACTGTCGGATCCTCCTGTCCCGCACCAGCTATGTTTGATTCACTGACAGGCTCGGCGACGCGTAGTCTTTTTTGTGTTCCCGTCCATAATAGCGCTATTGCACATCTGTGCTAACAGCTCTATAAACGATCCAATAATGCTTTCATTACAACAAGGATTTTATTTATGTATTTATATAGCACCAACATATTATGCAGCACTTTACAGAGTATATAGTCTTGTCACTAACTGTCCATCGAAGGGGAGACCCGCCGGCGCCATTTTTTGTCGCTGTGATAGGCTGACTGGGGGAGGGAGTAAAAAATGGCCTGGTCACTAGGGTGGGTTTAACACCGTGGTCCTCAAGTGGTTAAAGTGATTGGACCCCCAGGGGCTCAGGGCAGGACGAGTGGAGCTCTTGTCATTGCCAATTAGCAGGCATAAGTTTGTAGCGCTCGGTATGCTACTCTGATAAGGCGTGTTAACTCTGTTAAGGTGTGTTAGCTCTGATAAGGCATGTCAACTCTGATAAGACATGCTATTTGTCTTAGTGAATCAAGCCCCAGATGTCCAGAAATAAAATCAGCAAGCTGTCAGGTTCTAAAGCACGAAAAGAACAACTGTGCGGACTGGTTTCGCCTTGTGTAAAAATGCTTGCTAACTGCAAGTATAACCCCCGCCTAAATCAATGGGCTTACTCACATCTAATGCGATTTAAGAGGTAGTAATCAGAACTACAGCCAGGCAAGTAGCCTGTTTTTTAAGGGATTAGGCCAAGTTCACCCTATAACGCAACACACACTGTGCATGTTTAAAATATGCACATTATTTTTCATAAGATAAAGAATTACTATGGAAAGAAGGCATTATCACACACGTTACTGTTTCGGCAATGCGTTTACATGCGGCATTCTGGGCAGCATGGTGGAGTAGTGGTTGGCATTCTCGCCCTGCAGTGCTGGGTCTCTGGTTTGAACCCCAGCTAGGTCAACATCTGCAACAAGTTTGTATGTTCTCCCCTTGTCTGCGTGGGCTTCCTCCAGGCACTTCGGTTTCCTCCCACATCCCAAAAACATATAGATAAGTTAATTGGCTTCCCCCTAAATTGGCCCTAGACTATGATAAATACATAGACCTATGACTATGGTAGGGACTAGATTGTGAGCCCCTTTGAAGGACAGTTAGTGACAAGACTATATACTCTGTAAAGTGCTGCATAATATGTTGGTGCTATATAAATACATAAATAAAATCCTTATTGTAATGAAAGCATTATTGGATCGTTTATAGAGCTGTTAGCATGGTAATATTTGCATTCACGCGATAACACGAATGTACCACGCGAACGTGACTGTTAACACGTGAAAAATTTGTGTTAATGTGCGAACGCGAATTTTTGTGCGCGATAACCGTTATCACGCGAATTTTTACACTAAACACTTTTCACAGCGTGCTAACAGCACTGTTTTGTGAATCAAGCCCATAGTTTTTTGTTCAATACCAGAAACTAGCACAAGAGGGCGTTGAACACCAGCAAACGTCTCCCAGCTTAATCTAATGCTGGGAATACACCATACAATTTTCTGTTAGATTTTTCTGTTAAGCCAGGTCTACACGGCATGATGTGTGTGGATTATAATGGTGATAAGGGGATACAACTTTAAAAAAAAAATCAAAAAGAACTTTTCGTTTTTGAGAAAATGGATTTTTAAAGTGAAATCAACACTTGAAATGCGGCTATTAATTGGTAATAATTGTTTTTAAACATGGAAATACACTTTAAGCAATCGCAGAGGTAATGGCGAGTCTCAATGGCACCTGGTGGTGGTACCACTGGAGGGAGGAGGATGAGACAAGTGAGCGACGCCACAAAAAAAAAAAACAGAGAGGTTTTTGTCAATGTTTTATCTTTTTTTCCTTGCAGCGATAGCAATGACATAGCAACAAAGTTGTCTGTCCGATTAATCGGCCCAAAAATTGTAGCATCCCTGGACCCTGGTAGTGGTTACATAGACTGCTCTTGTCGTTTAATAGTACCACATGAGAGACGGCAGCAGAAGGGCTAAGCCCCTCACTGGCACCACAGCATGAGAATTGTACCCAAAAATTGTAAGCATCCGTGGACCCTGGCAGTGGGAACACAGAATTTAGCACATTATCAGCAGCAGGAGGAGGACTAAGGACTCAACAGCAGCAGCACAGAAGGGCATGGAGCCTCATTGATGGCACCACAGCATGAGAATTGTGCCCAAAAATTGTAAGCATCCATGGACCCTGGCAGTGGGAACACAGACTAAGAGCCAGTCCACACTAGGTCCGGAAACGTATCCGTGGCTGCGTTTTTCAAACCTGATGAAAAACGGAGTCCCGGATACTAATGTTGAAAACAGCAGCCAGCCTCACCCAAGTAAAAAACGGATACGTCTGCGTTTGCGGGGATCCGTTTTCAAAACCTGAACGGAAGGTCCGGATCTGCTGCATTTTCACGCAACGGATCAGGACCACGGATACACGCAGGGGTAGTGAAAGTAATGAGAAAACGCATCTCCAGCTCCACAGGCAAAAAACTGATGTTAAAACGGATAGCCTGAGCTTTATGATTGGCCCAAAAAAATCCTCCCACTCCTTCCTAATGATGGAGACGTTTTCTGTCAGGGAAAAACCTGAACGGAAACTGATGCAAAACTGATGCACTTTCATCAGTTTGCAGTACGGTGGGTACTTCCCCTGATCCGGACTGCAGTGTCCGTCCTGCAACCGGGTCTAGTGTGGACCCACTCTTAAAGAGAATCTGTACTCTAATATTCTTACAATAAAAAGCATACCATTCTATTCCTTATTTTCTCCTGTGCCCCTCTGTGCTGTTTCTGCCATTCCCTGCTGCAATCCTGGCTTGTAATTAACAGTTTTAGGCAGTATTTACAAACAAATGACATGGCTTCTAACCAGAGTATCATAGGCTGTGAACAGCTATCTGGTGTGACTCATGCAGAGCTTGGAGGGGGTGTGTAAAGCTTCTGCCAATGACAAGCAGTGCTGCACATTCCACACATTCCAGCCTTAGCCCGACAGACACGACAGAGGAAAGGAGATAAGATTTATTACAGAGACAGTGCAACTAGGAAAGGCTGCAGTAAGACGGGCCAAATTAGAACAGGTATAGGAACTTATAGGATAGAAGAAATAAGGCTTAAAATTTTGTTACAGAGTCTCTTTAAGTATTACATTCCAACATCAGCTGCAGCAGGAGGAGGACTACTAAGGACTCAGCAGCAGCACAGAAAGGCATGGCCCCTCATTGATGGCACCACAGCACGAGAATTGTGCCCGGAAATTGAAAGTATCCGTGGACCCTGGCAGTGGGAACACAGACTTTAAGATACAACATGTTTTCCAGGGTCTGAGGCACATACAGACAGTCCCGATCATCATCATCATCATAATAATAGAACTCTTCTCCTGACCCCCCCCCCCCCCCACCACCTCTGCCGTCCCAACATCCCCAGACACAGACCCCTCATTGTCCTCAACATAAACTTGGGATGCTGGCCCGAGCCCAACCTTTTCCTCCACATCAGGCCCCAGCATCTCCTCAATGGAGCCATAACTACTCACCCAGACACTGGACTGAGGGGCACAACGCTCTCGTCCGGGGAGGGCTGTTGACCACTGGCTGCTGGGGTGGATGTCACAACTTGCGTGGGGCGTTGGCTGCTGCTGCCGGGATTGCTGCTCTCCTGCCACACCCACGACCCCTGCTAGACATGTTGCATACTATGCACAAGATTTCAAGGTGGAGAAAGTGTGCTTCTTTTTACAGTCAATACATGTGTGGGCATGGGGACAGACGGAATATAACAGGGGGCTTTTATTTACTTTTTTTTTTTTCAGTGACTGTAAGTAACTGAAGTTGATCACTGGCTATGAGCTGAATACCACTAATACAGTAAAATAATATAGAACACAAAAAGTTATGGACAGTGGTCTGCCTGCAGTGCACTAATAGAACAGTACAATATAACTCACTGACTAAACGTACTAGTGACTGACAAGTGACAGTAACTGAAGTTGATCACCGGCTGGCTGGCTCAGCTAGATCAGGGGTCCCCAACCACCGGGCCTCGGCCCACTGCCGGTCCGTAGGCAGTTTTCCACTGGGCCACGGCGGGTCTGTCATCTCGCCCCTCTCCCCCCGCGGCCGCCGCTCCTGTTACCTTATGAGCGGGCGGCCGCTTGTTCTCTTATATTCCCCCGTAGCCTCTGTCTTCCTAGCAGCATCTCGTATTACAGCCAGGGCTGTGGAGTCGGTCCAAAAATCCACCGACTCCGACTCCTCAGTTTAGGATTCCACCGACTCCGACTCCACGACTCCGACTCCTCTAATTTGCATATTACAATTTTGTTGATTAAAAGTATGTAACATGAAATTCGTCTCTTAACTGCCAACGCTTAGGAATTTTACAAGACAACTGAAGTGAGAAGGATATGTAGAGTACTATATTTATTCCCTTTAGACTAAAACTAGTCCTTGGTAAGAGTACTTGTAAAAGGTACAAACCGGAACAAAGAACATCTATCAGGCCCTAGGCAATGTAAGTGTGGGTGCATGTAAGAGTGATGTGCAGGTACTCTGCAGGGGAATGAGGAGATTGTAAACAGACAACACCTCTGTGTTCAATGTGCACAGCATTCTCAGTGGATTCCCTGCAGCTCTGTGGGGAGTGCATATGTAGAGTATAGTACTACTGTGTAACAAAGTAAACCTGAGACAGATGAAATTAAAGTTTTATACATACCTGGGGCTTCTTCCAGGCGCCTTCAGGATAATCAGTCCCTCGTTGTCCTCCTCCGCCACCTGGATCTTCTGCTATGAGTCCAGGTACTTGAGCCAGTCAGGCGTAGTGCACATGCACACACTCCGCCGCCAGGAGCATACTACACCTGTGCAGCACTATTGCGCAGGTGCAGAATGTTCCTGGCTGTGGGAGCGGCATGCGGCCGGACAGCGCTGACTGGCTGAATTACCAGGACTCATAGCAGAAGATCCGGGTGGTGGAGGACAGCGAGGGACTGATTAGCCTGAAGGGGGCTGGAGGAAGCCCCAGGTATGTATAAAACTTTACTTTTGATCCGTCTCAGGTACCCTTTAATTTGTAGTCACCAAACCAAATTTTAACAACATATCAAATTATTTGATTTCATCAGCAAAGGGAGTGCATACATTTGCATAAATCAGCATCAATGCAGAATTATTTCCATCTCGTTGACCATCTCTATTAGTGACACAGCTACACATCAGGCTTTATTCTTACAGCATAGATGTTATTTAGTATATATAAGAGATTCCTGTGTACACACCATATATACAGTCACAATCATATATGTATATCTGACCTTAAAAATACGGGGACTGCTTTATTGAAGCAGCACAAGTAACTAATTTTGATTGGTTTATTTCATTTTTGTGGACTAAGCACAGCTATTACTGTATATATACTGTATATATACATTATTTTTTAATGACTATTATCTGAGAAATAGAACATTTTATCATATTTTCTATTTTAATTACAGTTACAAATTCATTAGGAGTCGGAGTCGGTGCATTTTTTCCTGACTCCAGGCACCCACAATTGCCCGACTCCAGGACTCCGACTCCACGACTCTGACTCCACAGCCCTGATTACAGCAGCGCGTATTGCGGCTGCTGTAAGGAGGGAAGGAAGAGGCTACGGGGGAATATAAGAAAGGAAGCAGTCACCCGCTCATAAGGTAACAGGAGCGGCGGCCGCGGGGGGGGATGCCCTATACTAGCTATATACTGGGCACTATACTAGCTATATACTGGGCACTATACTCGCTATACTGGGCAGTATACTAGCTATATACTGGGCACTATACTAGCTACTATACTAGCTATATACTGGGCACTATACTATCTATATACTGGGCACTATACTAGCTATATACTGGGAACTATACTAGCTATATACTGGGCACTATACTAGCTATACTGGGCAGTATACTAGCTATATACTGGGCACTATACTAGCTATATACTGGGCAGTATACTAGCTATATACAGGGTACTATACTAGCTATATACTGGGCACTATACTAGCTATATACTGGGCACTTTACTAGCTATACTGGGCACTATACTAGCTATACTGGGGCACTACCTACCTATACTGGGGCACTATACTAGCTATACTGGGGCACTACCTACCCATACTGGGCATTATACTAGCTATACTGGGCACTATACTAGCTATACTGGGACACTATACTAGCTATACTGGGGCACTATACTAGCAATACTGGGACACTATACTAGCAATACTGGGGCACTATGCTAGCTATACTGGGGCACTATGCTAGCTATACTGGGGCACTATACTAGCTATACTGGGGTAACTATACTAGCCATACTGGGGCAACTAAACTCCCTATACTGGGGCAACTACGTTAGCAAGCACCGACTAAATCATTTATACATAATTATTGTAAAAATGAAGCACTTTTTTTATTACATTATTTTCACTGGAGTTCCTCTTTAATACACTCAGACCAGTTGTTGTTGAAATATGATTTTTATTGTGACAATCTCACTTAAAAGCATACCTGAAGTAAAAGTGAGTCTGAGGTTTGTGATGTTAAGCTGTGTATTTTAGCATCTTGTTTATATTCAGGAACTAAGTCTGAAGAAGGCTTATTATCTGAAAGCTTACTTTTTATTTACCTCTAAGTTAGCCAATAAATGGTATCCTCCTGATTCAAACCTTCTTGCTTTTAATATGTATTGTCAGACAAATATAGCTACTGTAACTATTTTATTTATCAGCAGACTTTTATCCACCCACTACAGTAATTGTCATTTCTCTCAAGCCAGTGTACAGCCCCGTCTACACGGGGAGAGATTGTGGCGATCCGGCGGCTCGATTAGCCGCCGGATCGCCTCTTCCGCGTGCCCGCCGCGTCCCCGCTCGGCGCGCGTGCGTGGGAATCAATACCCGCTCGATTCCCGCTCGTCCCCGCGCCACTTATCTGCTGCTCGATTCCCTGCCATTGTCCCCTCGCGGGGAGCGAGCAGGGAATCGGCGGTGCTAAGATCCGTCCTGTCGGATCTTATCAATCGAGCCGCATCAGCGGCTCGATTGATAAGGAGCATCGCGGCCGCATCTACGTGTGTAGATGCGGCTTAAAGCCACATGAGTCATCAGTCACACTGCAGCAGTTATCTTTCCTATCTATATAGAGTTAAGACTGATGATTCTTTTGCAGAAGGCTAGGTCCACACTTGTCCATAGCAGATTGGATCCGTTTCAAACGTATGCGATTTGCTACATTTTTCCCCCCTCCGATTTTCATTTTTAATCTATTTACAGCATACGTTTTCAGTCCATGGAAACGTATGCCCTGGGGGAGGGGACGACGACACTGAACTGGAGGGGAAAGCAGCCAGGACGGGGGTGGCAGCGGTCGGCGGGTCACCCCCCCCCCCCCCCCATCCTGGGTACTCCGTCTCCTCCACCTATTTGCGCAAAAAGTTGTTAAAATGTGTAGGCAGCAAGCAGGGATGCTAATCTTCTCTCCTTGCATTCCACTGCTCACCGCTTCACTTCCTGCAAGGTCGCCCTCTATACTTTGGAGGGTGGCATTGCAGGAAGCGACGCGGCGGAGGAAGTAAGGAGAGAAAGTAGGCTTCCTCGCTTGCTGCATACATTATATTATAACAACTTTTTTACGCTAATAGCTGGAAGGGGAGGAGGGACGGGGACCCAGGTGGGGGGGCGACCCCCCTCCCCGCCGACCACTGCCACCCCCCGTCCTGGCTGCTACCCCCTCCAGCATGGTGGCCCCCTTCCCACCCACAGGCTGGGACACAGAAACGGATAAATTTCTGTGTACAAAAATGCCTATGTAGGGGGGATCCATTTCACTATTGATTTTCACTACCCCTCCGTGTATCCGGGGTCTGTAAGAATCATGCAAATCCGGACTGTCCGTTCAAACTGAGTCAAGACTGCTATTATTTTTAACATTGGTATCCATAACTCCATTTTTGTTCCGGGACAAAAAAACTGAGGCACGGATATTTTTTAAAAATAAGTATGTACCTACTCGACCTCTAGAATGAAGACGGATGGGAGCATGTTTTGCTTTAACCACCTGACCACCAGCATGCAGGGTGTAATGATCCGCTCAGCTGGCTGCACAGGCAGGCAGCTGTTTGACCATTCCTCAAGTCTGTGGGCTGCAGGTCTCTGGAAGAGAGACCTGTCTTCACTTTGCAAGTTTCAGACCTGCTCTGCTGCTGAGGAATTTGCATACATTTGTCATGCAAATTATCTAGCCGCGTCCTTTGAAGGCTTGCAGCATAAATACCATCTGATCCCACAATCCTTTGCTGGTCATGATGGTTTGTTAATACACTCCTGGAGTGTCAGCCTTGCTATTGTTTGCTAAAGATTATCTTAGAGTATTCCTGGGGACTGCACTAGGCAATCCTTCTAGTGCAGTCAGGTTGTATTATCTGTATTGCCTGTTTGTCTTGTCCTTGCGATTGCACTGTCGCCAGCGGTAGGCGATGGTGAATCGTTTGGTCCAGTGCCTGGATTGCACTTGCCCTAGCGGTAGTGGCAGTGGATCGCTCTAATCTATGTCTTGGAGTTTTACCGTAGCTGCGGGTGCTGCTGGTTACTCCTTCTGTCTGTCTTGCCGTGTGGATTGCACTCGCTCTGGCGGAAAGAGCAGTGGATCCTGCTAGGCCTATTCCTGTACTCGGATCACACTTGCTCTGGTGGAAAAGAGCAATTGATCCTGCTAACTTTGTTTCTGTACTTGGATCACACTTGCTCTGGTGGAAAAGAGCAGTGGATCCTGCTAACTCTGTTTCTGTGCTCGGATCACACTTGCTCTAGTGGAAAAGAGCAGTGGATACTGCTAACTCTGTTTCTGTACTTGGATCACACTTGCTCTGGTGGAAAAGAGCAGTGGATCCTGCTAGCTTGGTTTTCTTTACTTGGTTCACACTCGCTCTGGCGGAAAGAGCAGTGGATCCTTCCTGTCCTATTCCTGAACCCGGATCGCACTCGCTCTGGCGGAAGAGTGGTGGATCTTATCTGACCTATTCCTGTTTTCCGTTCGTTTGTCTGTCTGGTGCAAACGCTTGCGGTTGTCTGTGGTGGGGCAGCTGTTTAGCAAGTGTTCCAGTTATTTGTTCATTTGTGTTGATTTGTTAGTCACTGTGGCTTTCTTGTCTCTGTTGCGCTTAACGTGCGGAGACCGCGTCGTAAACGCGTTCGCTCTTGCGAATGAGTGCGGTGTGCGCATTTAGCTAGCGCTTGTTATTTTCTTCACCTTCTGATCATTCCTTGCTGTGCCTTTGCTATTCTCGTGCTTTGTTCTGTTCTGCCTTGTGTCACTTCTGGCAATCGCCTTTCTCCTACGATTGCGTTCCCGCTTTGCTTCTGCGGATGTGTGTTCACCGTCGCCGAGTGGCGACTAGATTGGGGAACACGCATTTGGTCTAACTCTGTGCTCTCTCTCTCTTTAAGGGCTATCTTGCCCTGCCTTGCTTCTTATCGTACAATTCCTAACTGGCATCTGTGGCTGTGCAGAGGATCTGTTCCTCTGCACTCCACGGCTCCATCTGCCGGCAGGAATTCCCCTCTACAGGTGCATAGCACCCTTGCTGGGTTCCCTCAGATTATACGCTTGTGGAGGATTTCCGCAGTGTCAGCGCGCATCCTGTGCTCTGACCACGGAATAATTCCACAATCGTTACACAGGGTAAATAAGACTCAATTTACAGATTAAAAGCTGTAGTAAGCAATGTTTGGAATTATTCCTACAGTGAAAGTCCAGCCAAGTTGTTTCAAATGATTTTGTATGGCAAGGGAATGGTCAAAACGGCTGGGTCCTCCGCTGCTGCTGGGCTCAGGAACGAACTTTGCAATCCAATTGGAGCCGTATGTGTTTGCCAGGGCTCTGAACTACATACCGGCGCTTGTCCCCAATGCGGGCTCCCTCCCTGGCACCTTGTAGTTTTCCTGCGTGTATATTCCCATCTTCTTCGCAGCAATCCTCTGTGGCGATCTCCTCTTCTTCCTCCTTTCGTTGCTTCCTGTCACTTCACGATCACGTCCCCTGGTGTTTCCCTCTGATGTCAGGTGTATGCAGAGTCATCAAATCAGTGGCAAATTCAAATTTATTGTATTGGATCCAATACAAACATTTGTACTGGATGCAATATAAAAAATGGTAAGTGAAAAAAAAAAGCTATGGGCAGCTGTAATGATCCGCTCAGCTGCCTGCGCAGGCAGGCAGCTTTTTGACCACTGTTCAGGTCTGCATTCTGCAGGTCTCTGGAAGAGAGACCTTTTGTCAGTTTTGCAGCTTGCTGCTGCTGGGGAATTTGCATACGTTTGTCATGCAAATTTCCTAGCCACATCCTCTGGAGGTTTGTACTATAAATACCATGTGATATCACAGACCTTCGCTGGTCATAAGGGTTAGTCCTGTGAAACACTCCTGGAGTGGCAGCCTTAGCTCATTGTTTAAAGATTAGCTTAGAGTAATTCTTGGGACTGCACTAGGCAGATTCCCTAGTGCAGTTAGGATTGCATATCTGTTTTGTTTATCTGTTGCGATTGTTCTGTCCCAGCGGTGGTCGACAGGAAGTCGTTCTGATCTGTTGTTCTTGGAGTATAGCTGGAGCAGCGGTTGCTACCAGCTATCTCATCTAATCTGTCTTGCCTGGATCGCACTCGCCTTGCGCTAGTGCTGTGGATCCGTCTCTCTCACTTATTCCTGTTTTCGTGTATCTGTCTTGTCTGCTACGAACGCTTGCTGGAGGCTCGGTGAGGTAACCGTTAAGCAAGCGCTCGCGTCCTCTGTTTCATGTTTGTCTGTCGGTGGTTAGTTAGGCATGCTTGTCTCTGTTGTGCTTAACACGCGGAGACCGCGCATAAACGCGTGCACTGTTGCGAATGAGTGCGGTGTTCACGTTTAGTTAGCGTTTGTTATTTTCCTTATCTTCTCATTGTATATTTGCTGTGCCTTTGCTACTCTCGTGCTCTGCCTTGCTGTAGCCTTGTGTCACCTCTGGCAATCGCCTCTCTCGCGATTGCGTTCCTACTTCATATCTGCTGTTGTGTATGCACCGTCGCGGGTTGGCGACTAGTTTGGTGCACACACATACAATCTGTCCCTTTGCTCAATCTCATTCGCAATCGCTTCTCAGGCGATTGCGTTCTCACTCAGTTTCCTTTGTTGTGTGTCCGCCGTCGCAGGTTGGTGGCTAGATTGGTGGACATACATACATTCCTCATCTGTGCTTATTCGGTCTTGTGTCGCTGTTAGCAACCGCCATCTCCGGCGATTGCCTTCTCACTTTATCTTTCTGGTTGTGTGTTCATCGTCGCAGGGTGGCGACTGGATTGGTGAACACACATACCCTCTGTCGCTTTGATCTCTCTCTTTCAGGGCTATCTTGCCCTGCGTTTCTTCCCTTTGTGCAATTCCTGTCTTGCATCTGTGGCAGGGAAGAGGAGCTGTTCCTCTGCACTCCACAGCTCCACCTGCCGACAGGAATTTCCCTCTACAGGTGCATTGCACCTTTTGCTGGGTTCCCTCAAATTATACACTTGTGGAGGATTTCCGCAGTGTCAGCGCACGTCTTGTGCGCTGATCACGGAGAGAATTCCACAATCGTTACAGCAGCATTACTGCTTATAGCAGCAAATTATAAAGTAAAAAAAAATGTTTTTATAGAAATTTTTAAAAAAAATTATTAAAAAAAGTTATTTTTTATATTGTATGCATGCTTGTGGACAGCTTGAAAGACTGCAACTTGCAAACGGTCCACGCCGTGGAGGTTTCACATTGGAAATTGACATTATGGGAGCGTTGCGGTGCAACGCTTACAAAAAGCCATCAGGGATTCCTGCTGCAATCTCCTTCCTGGCATCAGACCAAGCTGAAAGTGAGGCTCTCTAGCACTCAGCTGTGGTCAAAATACGAATTGCACAGAAGTGTATTGAAAAAATACACTTCTGCGCATGAGTACCGCAATGCTAACGCCAAAATTAAAAAAAAAAAAAAAAACCTGCGTCGCCATATACTTATATGACTTCCAGTCACCGTTCAAATTGCATGACAACGCACTGTTGCCTTTGCAGTAGTGTGTGTGGTAATGTGTATGTTTAAGGGAGTCTGTTTGAATGAGTTGAAGGTGGGGGCAGAGCTGGGACAAGGTCCTCCAGCACCCATGACTGAGACACTAAAGTGCGCCCCTCCATTTCTCCCACCCCAGCCGGCACACACTGATTACTATGAGACTAAAGGCCCATACACACGTCGGATTTTTGCGAACGACCCGTCGTTTGAACGTTCCATCGTTCGCACGTCAAATCCGGCGTGTGTACAGACTATCGTTCGGGTGATAAGACTGGTTTTCAGCTATCAAAATCCGATGTGTGTATGGGCCTTAAGAGGCGCCCCAGGGCCCCTAACACCTTAATCTCTGGTTATCTGGCCTGCAGCCACTGCCATGTATCCCCTTTTCTGATTTCTCTCTGCTTCAAACACAATAGGGGAATGATAGCTGAGTGAGTTGTGCGCCCCCCCACACTGCGCTGAGTCTGGAGCCTCTCTCATCTCTGCCTCGGCCCAGTCCTGGGTGGAAGGGATTTCCATAGAGTAGAGGCTGCTCTTGAGCCTCGCACGTGATGGACATCCGTAGAGTGTTGGAGGCACGGAAACAGCTGGTCGGGGAGTATCTCTTTTTAAATGTAATTCTAAGGAGCCAGAGAGGCAGTGAAGGGGCAGCTAAAGAGGAGAGACAGGAGAGAATGAGCTCGGCAGCTGTGTTCATAATGGATTTCAGGGGTCGGAGTCTGGAATCACATTGCAATCACCCCTAAAATGCTGCATGCAGCACGTTTGTAATTTATGCAAATTGCAAATGCTGCAGTGAGAATGATCCCATAGGAATACATTAGTAACAGCGTTTGCTGATCGCCGGTAATCAGCAAAGTGCTGAAAAGCGCCCAAGTGTGAACCAGTCCTTAGCAGTAACCCTCATTTGTGAATATTATATAATACGAACTACTCCTTTAGATAATCCTAATATACTACACTATCTAGAGCTCTTGATTTCTCTTTTTGTCTTCCCCCATTGTTCTAAAGTAAAGTCTTCTCAAGAAAGCCTGTACAAATAAGAAGTCTAATAATCTAGTACATGAAAATAATTATTGGTGCTTACAAAAACAAAGAAATGTCCCATATGTAATGTTTATAGAAAATATTAGACTGTGCTTAGTAAATGCAAAATCCTATATATAGTGTGTATATGCATACAGTATGTGTGTTCGTGAGCAGGGCCGGTTCTCTCATGAAGCAACGTGAAACACTTGCATCAGGCGCAGAGATTACAGGGGCAGCATGTTTGTCCTGTGTTTACACTTACAGCATGCAGTAAGAGTAGGAGGAGAAGCGAGAGGAGAGCAAGGTGAAGAGGTCATCATTGGGAGAGAGGTGAAGAGGTCATCATTGGGGAAAAGCAGCTTGTTGTGCTGTGTGAGGAGTCGGACAGTGAGTGAGGAGGGGGGAGGCAGGAGACCAGCAGTGTTTCATTTGACTTGCACCGCAGAAGGGAGGAGGTGGCACTGCTGTCCTGACTGAGGAGGAATGGTGGGCTGAGGGGGAGCAGTTTGTTTGTCACAGACTCACAGCCAGGCAGTGTGCTACTGTGTTGAGCTGCAGCATGTCATGTGAGTAAATTGTCAGGTGCTTTGTGATCATTCCAAATTGGAGTGGGTGCGCATCCTCACAATTTTGCCTCAGGCAGCAAAAAGTCTAGAACCGGCCCTGGTGGTGAGGGGAATGCATGGGTGATTTTTTTTTTTTCTTGAGGATCTTTCTTTTACAGTGTCTAACATTTTTTTTTTTTACTTTTTCTTTGTCCAGGGACGGAGGCTGGCATAGCCCATATGTGTCAGCAATATATTCCGATCTTCTTAGGTGGTTACACATGATTCCACCAAAAAGTTTGGTGATTTTTTATTTCCTGATAAAACCGATCAACTGTATATGAAATATATGGTTTGACTTTATAAACAATGCAACCAAACAAGAGAACTGATTAAATTAAAAAAAGCTATAAAAGAAAAAAATTGCATCCTCTCAGGTGTGCCACAACACCTACATAGACTTTATACTAGTAAAAGGATATCTATAGTGAAAAACTGAAGAAACGTCAAGTTTATTCAGTTTTTTGCTATATATATACTTTTACTAGTATAAACACCTGTAGCTAGCCTACAGGCTAGTGACGTGTTCTGTTGCTATGCAGGGTGGAGACAGGGTAGGATGTGGAGCGCTGACAGATCAGCACAGGAGTGACATCATGCAGGGGGCAGAGTGAGTGAGAAGGACAATGCTCTTGGCCGGCGATTGGAAAATCAATCTTCCAGGCTGATCACCGGAAGAGGTGCTGTATACATGTTAGATGAAACTTGTCGAAGGCGGTCATTATCGAGTTTCATCTAGTATGTGTACGAGGCTTCAGAGCAATCGGAGATCAAACCTCCTCCTACTTCAGCCATCTTAATTCCTACTCTAATCTAGAAAAACACTGAACTGGGGGTAAGGAGAGTGGTGAGCCACAGTAGCATGATTGTGGGTAGTGCCTGAGGTCAGTGATCTTTGGAGGAGGAACCGCCTCTCCCACATATGGCACCTGTAGGCACTTGCCTTCAGTGCCTTATGGAAAATCCAGTCCAGATAGTAGCTGTTTATGACAGGTACAGTAGTGCTGAGGAGAGTCTCATCTACGGAAGTCAAAGTTACTATCATTAAAACGGGCTCTGATCAATAAACTTGTATTACTGATTGTGCGCTAAAACACAAGCTTTTCTGCCATTTACAAAAATGATCTCAGATTTGCTGTACAATATTTGTAGCATCTGTCAGCATTTCAGTAACTATATATTAAAGGACGACTCTAGCAAAAAAAGTACTCAGTTAAAATCTGACAGAACCGACGGGTTTTGCACCAGTCCAACTCTTCATGGGTGATTCACAGGGCTTTCAAAAAGATTTCCTGAACGGCAGCTTAACCTCCTTGCCGGTTATCCCGAGCTGAGCTCGGGGTAACTCGCGCAGGAGGATTAGAGCCAGAGCGGCCCTGCTGGGCCGATTTGCACAATTTTTTTCCCCACACGTAGCTAGCACTTTGCTAGCTGCGTGTGGTGCATGATCGCCGCTGCTACCCGCCGATTCGCCATGGCGACCGGGGAAGCATTCCACAAAATAGTCAACGGCTCCTTACAAGAAGGGTGGTTTCCCTCTACTCTGAAAGAAGCAATCGTCAGGCCTCTACTCAAGAAACCATCCTTAGACCCAGATGCTCTAAACAGCTACAGACCTGTCTCAAACCTCCCCTTTCTGGGAAAAGTTATTGGAAAGGCTGTCTACCTCCAACTTGAAGCCAGGCTCTCCAGAAACAACATCCTTGACCCTCTTCAATCTGGCTTCAGGAAATATCACAGCTGTGAAACAGCCCTCACCCAGATTTGCAATGATCTGCTCATTGCAAGAGACAAGGGTCAATGTTCCATCCTGATTTTGCTCGACCTCTCAGCGGCTTTTGACACAGTCGATCATGAAATCTTGCTCAACAGGCTACAAGAGTACTGTGGCATAGATGGCATTGTTCTCCGGTGGTTCAACTCCTTCCTGGCTGGCAGAACACAAAGGGTAGCCTTAGGGCCCTTCCTCTCCAACCCTGTACCACTAAAATACGGTGTACCTCAGGGCGCAATATTATCTCCTTTACTGTTCACCATATACATGCTGCCACTTGGAGAAATCATACAAAAACATGGCCTGACATATCATTGCTATGCTGATGACACCCAGCTATATTTGTCATTCAAACCTGACGTCACAGACCCTACTCCACAAATAAACGCATGCTTAGCTGAGCTTCAGGAGTGGATGAATAATAATTGGCTAAAACTTAATGCTGACAAAACTGAGGTTCTTGTTATCGAGGGCCAGGGCTCAACAGCAAAGCAGCCCCAGTCTCAACCAACACCGCTAAGGATAGGGAGCTCAGACCTGAACAACTCAGACTGTGTGCGCAGCCTGGGAGTACTGATTGATGGGAAATTAAGCTTCAGGAGTCAAATCGCAGCTGTTGTGAAACATTCCTTCTTTCACCTAAGGAATATTGCAAGGATTAAACACCTAATTCCTTCAGAGGATCTTCCAACCCTAGTTCATGCCTTCGTCACATCAAGGTTAGACTACTGCAACGTCCTCTACACAGGCCTGCATAAGAAAGACTTACGCCGCCTGCAATTAGCACAGAATGCCGCCGCAAGGCTGTTAACGAGCCAACCCCGCCATTGCCAAATAACACCAACCCTGAGCTCACTCCACTGG
Source organism: Hyperolius riggenbachi (assembly GCF_040937935.1). Classification (NCBI taxonomy): domain Eukaryota; kingdom Metazoa; phylum Chordata; class Amphibia; order Anura; family Hyperoliidae; genus Hyperolius; species Hyperolius riggenbachi. Next base: position 51,605,260 of record NC_090657.1, on the reverse strand, counting down.
CTACCGATAAAATGGAGAATTCTGTTTAAGATTGGCTTACTGACATTCAAATCCTTGCACAATCTGGGCCCTGTATACCTGAAGGACTTGTTGCAACTACATTCCACCCCCCCACAATCTTAGATCAAAAGGACGTAACACCTTGGTCACCCCCAGAGTCCACCTCAAAACCTTTGGAGACAGAGCCTTTTGTCATGCTGCCCCTACACTTTGGAACTCCCTGCCACACCCAATCAGGACAGCTCCATCCCTGGAAGCATTTAAGTCTAAACTGAAAACCTACCTCTTCAGTCTGGCATTCATGAACATCTGACTATCTCCTCTGTAACACAACCCAGCCGGCAACCCTGTATTAATCTGAGACACAGCTATGCGCTTTGAGTCCTATGGGAGAAAAGCACTTTACAAATTGTATTGTATGTCACCATCAGGGATACATTTCAGAACGTAAATCAAAGAGGAAAGATTTTACAATGGGCAAACACTGACTAAATAATCTATAAGTTAAAATTGTAAACAATAAGCAATTTTTTTTTCAATACAGTTCCTTTTTCTAACTGCAAGAACAGTACGATTCCAGCCAGTCTCTCTACTCCCTTCCCTTGCAAAATATTTTGGCAGTTAGATTGTACAACTGCTTTTCAGGAAATGTCAATTCTATCAGATTTCCATCAGATTTTAACTGCCTTCTTCCACCCCTTTTTAGTAAGTTTATAGACATATTTGTTGTATTGTAAGTATTTTTGCATTTCTCAAGCAGGAGGCAGTACAACTTAGTACTTACAGCTTGTTTACTGTCAGTATAACAGACCTTTTACCTTGTTTAGCATCTATTTTTCTTTCTGTAGCGATATTTTTATAACAGCCCTTCATTTATCACATAGCCACAATGGGCAAGGATAGGGCCGTCTCCTATACACAGTATAGTATACTCGTACCATGACTCAGCAGCAGCTACAGCCGCCTCACACACATCTACGCCACCACAGGACAGAGCACTAAGTTGTAAGAAAAAGGCGCGCCAAATCACTGGTCACGTGACCTCTCCCTCCTCCACAGTGTAGGCGGGAAAGCTCGACGGAGCACGCGCTCCAATCTCCTCGTCCGGAGCACGCGCTCCAATCTGCCGCGAAGCCTTTAGGGCCACGCCCCCTCGCTGACTAGCCACGTGCACGCGCTCCCAGTAAGAGCGCGTGCCCGCGTTCCCCTCGCCGAAGCTCTCTTCGCTTCGTGAGCGCGCCCCGGCCATGCCGCGCAGTGTTAAAAAGAAGGAGGCGCCGGATGGTGTGAAGTGAGGGCAACGGAGCACGGACTGGTGACTGGGGGGCGCACGAACTGCAGCCTGGAAGGAGAGGAAGAGAAGAAAGCGGCGAGGTGATCGGCCTGGACAGCCCAGGTAACGATCTGCAGAGCCCCACACGTATCGCCCATGACGTTGACACGCGTAGCCGCGGCTGGCAGGGTGAGGAGGTGGCGGGCGGGTCTCTGGCCGGTGGGAAGCAGCCTTGCACGAGCTCAGCTTGCCCTCCTCCGTAGTGTGAGTCACGGATGCCGCTTAACGAGGAGGACATGGAGCCTAATGGGGTGGCGGAGGGGGGAATCGGCCGGCCTTGCGCTGCCAGGTAGTGATGGAGACGCCGGGCAACCAATCAGAGCGCGTTGCGGCTAGACTGCCAGGGAGAGGAGCCAATCGGGAAAGGGGAGGGACTCGCATTTTAGCTCTGTCCCTTTAAAGCTGAACTCCAGGGTCCCGATTAATACGAATTGCTGTGCTGCACTCCAGCTCTCGTTTGTGTGTAGTTTGTATGTAGTGCTGACGTTTAGTGTAGTGCTTTACAGAGTACATATACAACTAGTTCTTAGTCCTTACAATGACAGTCCAGTGTTCTTGCAGAAAGCACTCATAAGGGGTACCTATGAGAAGCACAAATTATCCTATCAGTATCTGTTGGCGTACCAGGATGACTATGCAAGTGCTGGGAGAGAAGGTGCACCGTGCTAACCTGACTGATTTTTAAGGGGAGCTCAATGCTAGACAGTAAATCTACAAATTATTCATTGCTATGGTAAAGGCGACTCAAATTAGCATTCCTTGAACCTGTGCATGAAGGGTGTCGAGGTACTTCAAAGTTCACTATAACAGGACTAATGCTAGTAAAACATGGTGCGTTTCCGTGGCTTGATTCTGCTGCCCGATTGATTCCCCTGCTTGACCCCGCGGGTGATTCTCATATCTTCTGCTTGTTTTTCTTATCTTTTTCCATTGTCCCAATGGGGTATAGAAGCATGGAATTGATCGGGTGGGTGATCGGACATTTTGGAAATTATTAATCGAGCCATCTGAATGGCTCAATCGAGCGGTACAAACTGGTACCGTGTATTACCAGCATTAGACTAAAGGCCCATACACATGTCAGATTTTTCTGAGCGACGGGTCGTTTGAACGTTCAGTCGTTCGCACGTCAAATCCGACGTATGTACAGACGTCGGGCGGATCGCTGGAAACCAGTCTTATCACGCGAACGATGGTCTGTACACACGTCGGATTCCGTGTGCGAACGACTGGACGTTCAAACGACCCGTCGTTCAGAAAAATCCGACGTGTGTATGGGCCTTAAGGGCCTATTTCCACAACACGTGGATTCTGGATGCGGAAAACTGACTCCAATAAATGCCTATGGGAAATATGCATCAGAAAAATCGTTTTTAGTGGAAACAGGTCCATAGGCATTAATTGGAGTCAGTTTTTCTGCATCCAGAATCTGTGTGTAGTGGAAACAGGCCCTATATTGATACCTTGGAGAACTGTCACCTCTCCTGATTGTTCTTGATGACCAGTTAGGTTGTCTCTGTGCAGACACAGTGCTTGGCAGTCTGCTGAGAACCCTGTTTTTTTTTCTCTGGATGAGATTGGGTAGGACTGGCAGGAGGACATTTGCTGTGGGTACAACAGCGCTGGCCAAAGGTTTTGTTTTAGTTACCCTTTGATATAATGTAAAGAGACTCTGAAACCACTTTAAAAAAGCAGTTTATCTCTTTTGTACCTAAACTTTTGCTCAGGTACACTTTTTAAATGACAGTGATGAACCAGTGCATTGTGCTCCTCCCTACTCCTGCCTAACACATGCCACTCTATAGATACAGGATGGTGTTGTCTCTCCTCCCCTCTCCATAGGAACAGTAGGCTAAGCTGTAGATGAGTGAGGAGCTTTTTTTTTTTTTTCTCTCTCTGATGTCCTGGGGATTGGGTCCTTCTACAGGTACAGTTGTGCATGTGTACGCACATCTACTCTTAAAGGGAGACTGAAGTCTCCCAAAATGCCTGTTTTTCTTTTAAAATCATCTTTAATATCCATGCTCTAACTGAAACCTGCATCACTGCGGCTGCACACTATCTAAATCACCCCAAACTCCCCGGGGCACTTTGCGTGGAGTGCTACAGTGAATCAGAATCTTTATTTTCGCCAAGTATGACTGGGTCGTGCCTGGAATTGGTCTTGGCACGTACAGGGTACTGATACAGGGTACAGATACCGGACAAGTCAAGCAGTCAGAAAGGAACAGAACATAGTTACAACACACAACGCCCCCCAAAAAATAAGAAAATAAAACGCCCAAAAAGTCAGCTTGAGCTAGGGCGCCGTCTATCCACCTGCAGAGTGCCTCAGTGCGGACATGGTGTTGTGGTGTGGGGATGGGCAGTTACGTGGAGAGAGTTCAGAAGGTTGACAGCTGAGGGAAAGAAACTGTTTTTATGCCTTGAGGTCTTGGTGAAGATGAACCGGAGCCTCCGGCTCGAGGGGAGCTGACTAAAGAAGCGTTGGCCTGGGTGTGAGGGGTCGCTGGTGATCTTTAATGCTCTGGAGTACAGCCTGGAGTGGTAAAGGAGGTCCAGTGGGGGAAGGGCTCTCCCGATGATCCTATCTGCTGATCTGATGACCCTCTGCAGTTTGAGTCTGTCGCTGGCAGAGGAGCTGGCGTACCAAACCAGGATGGAAGAGCATAGGACAGATTCTATTGTAGCGGAGTAGAAGTTTGTCAGAAGTTTTTGGGCCATACCAAACTTTTTTTTTTTTTTTTAGTTGGCGGAGAAAGAAAAGTCCTCTATTGGGCTTTCCTCTGTGTGGAGGCAGTGTTGGCCTTCCACCTCAGGTCATTGGAGATGGTTGTGCCCAGAAGGCGGATGCTGGGGACTCTCTCCACCTCCTTGCCATCGATGCAGATTGGAAGCGGGGTGGAGGCGCGTCTCCTGAAATCAACAATCATCTCCACAGTTTTCGCTGTGTTTAGGACCAATCCGTTCTCTCTGCACCAGTGACAGACATCTTCGACCTGGTGACGGTACTCCTTATCGTTATTGGTGATGAGACCGACAATGGTCGTGTCGTCAGCTAATTTGATTACTTTTACAGAGTCTGGCGTGGATTTGCAGATGTTCGTATGTAGAGAGAACAGAAACGGCGACAGGACGCAGCCTTGTGGGGCTCCTGTGTTGGTGATCCTAGGTTGTGAGGAGATAGGGCCCAGCCTAACAACCTGGGACCTGTTGGAGAGGAAGTCCGTGATCCACAGTCGTAGGGTGAGGCAGAGCTTTCAGCTGCAGCTCTGCCTCTACACGCGTCTATCAATGCAGATCGCCGCCTCTCCCTGCCCCTCTGTCTTTTTTTTCATTGAGGGGTGGGGGAAGAGGCAGAGATACGCGCGAGTTTGATGCGCATGGAGGCAGAGCTACAGTCTAAAGCTCTGCCTCCTTAGGGCAGCAAAATCCATGATCCAGAAAGTCATGGAGTTTTGCCTGGTAGTTTGGGGTGATATAGTTAGGGTGCAGCCTTTGGGGATGTGGCCTTTTAGTTAGGGCAATGGTATTAAAGATGATTTTACAAGAAAAACATGTATTTTAAGAGACTTCAGAGTCTCTTTAACCTCCCCGCCGCAGGGGATCACATGGCCCTGAGAGGATTTTTTTTTTTTTTTAATAAAAAGTGTTTTATGTTAAGCTAGCAATTCGCTAGCTAAGCATGTGGCCCAAGTCCCTCCGGTCCCCATCGATCGCCGCCGTTATACGTACCCCCCCCCCCCCCCCAGGGATCCCGCGATGATGCAGCCTCGCAATCAGCTCCAGGCTTCGCTATGGGGAGGATCGGGCCTGCGCATGATGTCATGTCCGATCGTCGACATAGCGACAAGTGAAGCTGAACGGAGCAGCTGCAGGGTAAATAAAGCCGGTGGCAATCGGGGGGCTCAGAGAGGTGCCGGGGGGCTTGGGACACATAGTTAGCTAAAAAAAAAATCCCTGCAACTGCGTACCGCCAGGGAGGTTAAGCAAGATACTGATTTGGAAAATTCCTGGCTTTCTGCTATTGTAGTGTCTTGCAGTGCCCCCTACTTGTTCTTTCCCTATAGCTCACTCTTGGACAGATCGGTACGTCTGTATGAGGATTGTTGTAAACCTGTTACAAAACCTTGTTTGAGGCTACAGGCATCTCGTGTATGATTCTTCCTAAATACCATGAGGAATGTTGTACATCAAGGGAGGCTCGAGAATATGTCCTCCAGCAGACTTTCAATTGGCATGCTGCCCTCTGTTCTGGGATGTGGCTGTATGTGTCACTCGTAATTTAGTGGCAGCACATTTTTGCTGTTCTAGGCTAGGCGCACATAGCAGAAACGCTTAGGTTGCGGAAAACGCAGCTGCCGCTAATGGAAGTCTGTGGGTTGCAGGAGAAAACCGCGTTTTGTATGTGCGTTGCATAATATTAAAAAATGCACATAATGAAAGGCAATGGAATGCGTTTTTCGTGTGGTTGTGTTTTATTTTATTTATTTTTTTTTTTATTTTTTTTTGTGTTGTAATTCTGCTTCCTATTTTCTTCATAGTGATTTGTATAAATCAAAATATTAAAAAAAAAAACTATATCTCTCGCATTAAAATTGTTTGAAAAACGCATCTGCAGTAAAAATTCAGCACAAAATAAGTATGCACATGAAATTAAAACACAGCCTTTCATGTTATGTGTGCACCCAGCCTCAATCTTAAGTCGGGTGATTTTTTTTTTTTTTTTTACTTCTATGCAAATTTTAAAGGAGAAACCCTTTAAAGTCAAAATTGGTCCAATTTCAAGTTGCACGCGCTTTGCATCAGCTTAAATTAAATGGCGTGTCATTGGCCACCTAGTTGCATCACTAAAAGCTTGTCAATCTTCCTTAAGTTCCTGTCTTCAGGAACTTTTAACTACACCATGGCTGTGAGCTATCTGCCAGCACCAAGCCTTGAAGCAGCTGGTGCTTAACTACTTGCTGACTGCTCCACGCCAATTGGCGTGAGCAGTGCGGTAGCCCCAGGACCACTCCATGCCCATTGGCGTGAACTGTCTTCTATGGGGCTAGCAGGAGATCGTGAGAGCGCATCTCCTGCTCGGGGGGTGGAGCTCCACCCCGCCTTCAGTCTCCGTGCGGCGATCGCCGCTCGGAGACTGTTAGATGGCGAAACTGTCTATTAGGGCAATACAGTGCTGCGATCTAAGGCAGCGCTGTACTGGGGACAGCCATGTGACACGGCTGTCCCCTCCAGAGTGTCGGCGGTGATCCACTGTCATAGGCTGAAGCCTACGATAGCCGATCACAATGATTGGCCAGCGGGGGGAGGTTGGGCGGGTTTATTCAAAAAGAGAAAAAATGCACATTTTAATAATAATAATAAAAATAATATAAAAAAAATAAACACTAGAGGGGATGATCAGACCCCACCAATAGGAAGCTCTGTTGGTCGGTGGAAAAGAGGGGGTGGATCACTTCTGTGCTGTGCGACCCTGCAGCTTGGGCTTAAAGCGGCAGTGGCACTATTAACAAAAAATGGCCTTGTCTCTAGAGGGATTTAATACTGCGGTCCTCAATGGGCTTTTTTTTTTTTTTTTTTTTTTTTTTTTTTGTTGGCTCCAGGATTTGACAGACTAGCTGCTCAAGTGAATATTTACGGTACTTGTGTACATAGTAGTACAGCGGCGCCAACAGGGTAAAAACAATATTTCTTTAAAAAGGATAAAATTAAGTAGGTAGCTGTGGACTTACCCCTCTAAAACAGACACACAAAATCAGTTTATTTACATACTCCAAACAAGGTGCAACGCCTTTCGCGGGTTTATCCCACTTCCTCAGGCAATAAATAGGAGCATATCGCCAGTGCGGTTCGGTACCAGGCTCTTAGTCAGTGTTTGCCCATTGTAAAATCTTTCCTCTCCCTGATTTACATTCTGACACTTATCACATGGTGACATTGTTACTGCTGGCAGGTGATGTCACTGGAAGGAGTTGCTGCTTGCTTTTTTTTGGCAGTTGGAAACAGCTGTATTTCCCACAATGCATTCCCACCACTATATCAGCCATACAGGGCCCTCTTATGCGCGTACGAGAGGAATCTCCGCCGGTAGACTTGGGTGCAAGATACAACTGGTATGGCTTATCCTGCTCCTGCACAAGTTCCCGGCGACGTTAAATACTATACCCCCCCCCCCCCTCCAGGTCGTCATGGATGGTGGGGAATGAAATAATTTGGCTTCCAGCAATTGCTGGAGGCCGAATTAGGCTCCCTGCACACTGCAAATCTGTTTTGCAATTCCGATTTTTCCCTGAATACATTCAACAGAAAAACGGATCAAAAAATACAGCATGCAGTAAGGATTAAAAATCAGAATCTGATGTAAAAAGCAGAATCTGTATCACAATCACATGCAGTGTGCAGGGAGCCTTATAGTGTTTTATAAGTAACTTTAACTCCTTCTTCTGGCGGTGCTGAAGTTACTCACTGTGCGCCGCTATAGCTGTAACTCATATTACGGCCTATGGTGGCGCCGGCTGTGCCCAAATCTCCTGCGCTGGAATAAAAGTGTTTGCCCTGATGAACCGTTTGTGAAAAGGAAAGATTTCTTATGGGAAAGGGGATATCTGCTACTGACTGGAAGGGCTGTGGAGTCGGAGCAATTTTGGGTACCTGTCTGAGTCAATGGTTTCAATAAACTGAGGAGTCGGATGATTTTTGAACCAAGTCCATAGCCTTTGTTAAAAATTAGGCTAAGGTGTTGGGAGTCTAGGAGCCAGAGCAATTTTGGGTACCTGGAGTCGAATGAGGTTGTGTGTTTTGTTTTTTGGGCTGTTAACAATGACAGGTGTTGTGTTGCATGTTACAGTGGCTGTGCTAACAGAATATAAGTGAATTAGAATCCCTGCCTGCAGAAATGTTGCATAAAGCATTTCTTAAAACTTGGCATGCGTTTTGCACTATGTTTTTTAAAAGTGCTGGATGCCTGGTCCACACTGGACCAGGCAAAACTGTTGCAGTGAAGCATACTTTGTATGTACTGTAGGTGCGGCACTACATGCATAATGTGCAATGCAACTTTCCCCTCTGCTGCAATCCTGTGTTTATTTTTTTTATTTTATTTTTTTGTATATTTATTATTCCTGGCTACGCACAGCAACTTGACTCTGTGAATCTAGCCTAAGGCCTAATACACACATGCAAAAAAATAGAAAATGTCCACAGGAACTATGGTCCACCATTTCTATAAATAGTACCCGATGGATGCATTCATTCAGCTATTGTCATGTCACACCCCATACTGATTGACCCTCCCCCCCTCACAAAAAAAATGTAGGGGGGGGGGTGTTGTGTTTTCCTTGTGTCCTGAACGGGAGTTCAGGTCCACTTTAAAATTTGTGGCTGCTAGAGCTTGGGTTCAAAATAAGATACTGACTTGAGGAGAGGTAAGCTTCTTCCAGTGCTCCAATTGCCCCTGTTACTGAGCGCAGGTCCCCTACACATCCCGGAACGTGCAGCATGGTCGTGCAATAAATCGGGGCTTCAGAGCTGCGTGTTCCCGATATGATTAGCAACAATGATGGGAGACCTCAAAGCAGGGAGGGAAGCTTCAATAGGATCCTGAAGCTTCCCTCTCTTTAGGGAAGTATCTCATTTTGTACCCAAGCTTTGACTCGGGTACACTTTGACTTCAAAGGTGGGGAAATGGTTTAGGGTGTCTGTAAAGAAAAATAGACGGTCTGAAACTTGAATGTAAATGCAAGATGGCAATGACCCATAATGCTGTTCTAAAATGTAACTCTGCTTTTTAATCTGCCTGAAATGCTTGTGAAACTCGGATCAAATGAGGGGGGGGGGGGGTGAGTTGTCTGTGGACACAGGCCCCAGTATTGTCCTCCCCTCTCAACCCACCTATACGCTTAGGGCTCGTTTTCATATTTTTATTTTTTTTGCGTTAGCTATGTAACGCTAACAAATTTTATTGTTGGACCGCAAAAATTTGTTAGCGTAGCATCACCTAACGCAAAAATGTGTGCGTTAATGTTCCTGCACCAGTGGGAATGCAAAAAAAAGTAAGCAATGCTTACCGACCCTGAGGTTGGCAAAAATGAAACTAGCTGGCGGCGGGGGACTGGAGCAGCAGTGAGTGACTACAAGGGCACAGGATGGCTGCATGGGGCTGGTAGAAGCCCCAGGTAAGTGAAACTCATAATATTTATTTATTTTTTTTCCCTGGTAATTCCTTTAAAGCTTTGTGAATCAGGCCCAAAATCTGTATAGTGCATACCCATCTTAAAGGGACTCCGAGCACCTCCTCAGGGGTATGCCTTTAAAGAGACTCCAACCAGTACTGCCAAATACTTAGGGTTCTGTGGGGATTTTTGAGGAGAAAAACTGCCACTTACCTGGGGCTTCTATCAGCCCCCTGCAGCGGTAATGTCCCACGCCGTCCTGCTCCCATCCGCCGTTCCCCCGCAGCCGGCACCGGGCTATTATTCGTCTGTCACACAGCTCGAGTCATCTGAGGCTTACTGCGCAGTACAACGTTTTCTTGTACTGCGCTTGCGCAGTAAGCTTCCAATCACGCAGGCGGGTGCGCAGCCACTGTAGCGCAGCCGCAGTTGGATCCCAGGCCGCGCTAGACCGGGGTCGGCGGCGGAGGATGACATGGGACATTACCGCTGCAGGGGGCTGATAGAAGCCCAAGGTAAGTGTCTGTTTTTCTCCTCAGAAACCCCCCAGAGAACTCCTTTGAAGATGCATACCTTTCTGCAGCTTGTGCTCTCCTGTTTCATTTGCCTGAACAGTCTTCTACACCAAATAGTTTTTGTTCGCTTTCAATTTAAAAATCGCGGCTGCCATCTTGGCTATGTTATAACTTACGGGTCACCGCTTTCTTCTCTGTTAGAGAAGTGCATCACTGAATGAAGAAGGAAGAGGAAGTGACACGCATGGCCATTGCAAGAGGCTTCTCCAGAGGGGTCATAGCACGGCTTTGTTGGCAGTTGTCTGGCTTAAAGGGATACCAATGAGGTGCTTGGAGTCCCTTTTAAATGCTGGCAGGGCAGGAGCTGTAACTTTGCTGTAATATCCTGCCTGTTTTTTGAGGACTGAGATTATTGCAAATCAAATGCTGCAGAGTGGGTCTTGTATAGATGAGTTATTGTGTGAAGTGGAGTTGTGGTGATAACTGGGTGTTTGGAATTGCAGTTCTGTAATCACCACTGAGGGCAGACTTGTGAGAACTGAAGTAATGTAATAGCTCTCTGCTGCCCGTAGTGACCTTTTGGCCTTTTTGTTTCAAGGAAATAGTTACTGGTTTTTAAGGTATCTGTGGAGACTTTTTTTTGTTTGACAATGGGAAGTTTCTTGTGATATACTTGTTTCAGGTGTATGATCCAGATACTACTGCAGAAGAAGAGTTCAGTAAGAATGCCGGCAAACTTGAAAGTGTGGAACACCCTTTTATTTAATAGTTTTCCCTTTTTAAAGGGGGTTCTGTGGCTATAAATAAACAGTCACTTGCCTAGGCCTTCTAACAGCCCCCTGCAGATGACCTGTCTCACGCCGTCACTGAAGAATTCTCCGTTCCCTGCCGTGGGTCATCTTCCAATTATTCGGCTAACTAGATGAATGTTGCTGCGCAGCCTTGGCTGTGCCCGTCCTCTATTCTGCTTATGTCTCCGGGAACTTGCTGTGCATGCGCAGTATGGAGGGTTTTTTTTTTTTGTTTTTTTTTGTACCTTACAGCATTCAGTTCTGGTGAGGAACATCAATATGATGTAACCTGCTTTCATGGCCAGCTCAGTCCCCTTCAAATAAAAAATAATAGGCACATGCTGCCGCTCAGGACTTAGAAATATATGAAACCTTTTATTAAGCAAAAGTACAAAACACTAACCCGCCCTAAAAACAACTAAAGTCGTCCCCTGACCTCAATCCTAAAGGGCATTTGTGGGATGAAGTCAAAGGATCACTTCACTTTAACTACTTGCCGACCGCCCACAGCCGATGGGCGGCAAGGGCTGGGCCCAAACGACCGCAATACGCCCATCGGCGGCGGGTGTGGTTATGCGCCGATCGCGTGACGTGATCAGGCGTCGGCGACAGGCTCCGATTCCCCCCCCCCCCCGCAGTAACCGGCCGTTCGGAAGCGCCGGCGGGTTACTAGCCTTCAGATCGCCGCATGCAAAGCATGTAATACGGTTTGTAATGTATAAAAATCGTATTATACAGGCTGCCTCCTGCCCTGGTGGTCCCAGTGATCAAGGGACCACCAGGGCAGGCTGCAGCCCCCCAGGTAAGCACCCAAGCACACTGATCTGCCCCCCCTCCCTTCCCTCTGATCGCCCACAGCACCCCTCAGACCCCTGTTTACACCCAATCACTCCCCTAATCACCCATCAATCACTCTGTCAACACTATATTTTTTTTCTATTCTGTCCTAAACTGCCCCCTGGGGGCTCCTGATCACCCCCCCCCCTGTGTACTGTATACATCTATCCTCCCCTGTAATCACCCGTCAATCACCCCCTGTCACTGCCACCCATCAGATCAGACCCCTATCTGCCCCTGGGGCACCCAATCACCCGCCCTCAGACCCCAGCCCTGATCACTTCGCCAGTGCATTACTTGCATCTATTCCCCCTTCTAATCACACCTTGAGACACCCATCAATCACCTCCTGTCACTCCCTAGCACACCTACCCATCAGATCAGGCCCTAATTTGCCCCGTGTGGGCTACTGATCACTCGGCCAAACCCTCAGATCCCTCTCAGACCCCCTTTCGATCACCTCCCCAGTGCATTGATTGCATCTATTTTCCCCTCTAACCACCCCCTGAGACACCCATCAATCCCCTCCTGCCACCCCCCCTAGCACTCTTATCCATCAGATTAGGCCCAATACAACCTGTCATCTAAGAGGCCACCCTGCTTATGACCGGTTCCACAAAATTCGCCCCCTCATAGACCACCTTGTCACGGGAGCCCTGGTGGCCAGACCGCAAATTGCCTTCCAATCGATTTCAGCACACAGACCATGCAAACTGTGGTCGCAATCGGTGCACAGAAGTCGACTGAATTTGGGCAGCAGCCCGACCAGAAGGGAGCCTGTGAGGTACGGTAATTACAACTTTACACACTATTTCAGGGTATCTGCCACCACCACTGGTATGGGCCAGTGGACCCTACTGACTGACTGATCCTGCAAATAAACAGTTAAACACACTCTATTCTGTCTAGCTAGCAACAACAGTAGCGTCTCTTCAGAAGTCTGGGTTCAGTTTGTGCGGCTGAGTAGCAGGGTAGTGGAACAGTGAATGACTTGGATAAAGTCTTTATTCACGGGCAATATAAATAATTAATATATACATACAATCATTAAAATCAACAATTATTGAAACATTAATAGCCAGTATGAAATAATAAAAAAAAAAGGAGACAATAGGGTTTGTGGAAATCTGTCCGTTCTGGGAAAAACTTGTAGAGTTCCTTTTTGTTCAGTTTCAGCAGAGTCCAAACAAAATGGCTACCACTTGTTCCTCAAAATGGTAGCAGCTTTCAAGAAGGTGGAAAAATGGAGGAATGAGGGAAGAGCCCCTTGCAGATACTTTTGATGAAGCTGGTTTAGGGGTGTGGTAATCCCGGCCCCCTCTGAATTACAAACCAATGACAGTTCATTCCCTCTGAGAGATTTTAGGTTTAAACTTATAAAATGCCGTAACTCACAAACGATACAAGTCATATTTAGGTGGATAACAGATTCATACTTGTCGGAAAATACACAGTAATTTGACATCAGACATGGCTACTGCAGCGGACCCAGTTCTTGAGAAGGGTCATACCTCAATAACCGGACGGGCTATCGCGATGAATTTCATATCAGCATGATGGCCAGATTTTACCGAATAAGACTATATGAATTTCATAGCTGTGCGATGTACAGTTGCCATATAATCGACAAGAAACCATACATCATATGCATTCAGATGGCCCGTGGTCTGTGCCGGATAGTCTGGGTGAAAGCAGGTTTTGAATAGGCTTCCTGCTGGGAGTAGCTTCCTTGCTCTCCCTGTATGAAAAGGCTCACCAAATGGAGGTAATTAACAATAAACATTCTCCTGAACACAGGCCTGGCCCAAGCTAATTAACACATCAAAAGACATCCTGCATCTAAGTACTGCTAGCCCAGATTGACTGCAGATGCTCCTACACAACCAATCTAGATTCTAGCGCATCACTGGCAATCGGTGTAACAAACCGATTGCGTTCTTGTTTCTCACGGCTGTTCCGTGACACACCTGTCATCAAAATTTGCAGATGCTCATACCCCTGAACAGTCATTTTGAGGCATTTGGTTTCCAGACTACTCCTCACGGTTTTGGGCCCCTAAAATGCCAGGGCAGTATAGGAACCCCACAAATGACCCCATTTTAGAAAGAAGACACCCCAAGGTATTCCGTTAGTAGTATGGTGAGTTCATAGAAGATTTTTTTTTTTGTCACATGACTGTCCAATCCACCCTTTTCAAAACATGGTTACTGCGTTTTTATATCGCTACAACTTACTGAATGCCCTCTCCCCTGAGCCAGTGTGTTGTCCCCCTCCGGGGCCTGGCAGACAGCAGTATGATTCTAATAGATTTCATGATGAAATCTTAGATATCTGTACAGTGTGTGTGTGGCCAGGCAATAAACCCTTTCTGATCAGATTCAATCAGAGGGATCTGTCTAATGCCTAGTACAACAATAGTAGTAATACAATTTTCTGTTAGAGTTTTTTTTTTTTTTTTGTAAGATTTTCTGTAATTAGATTATTTTTTGTAAAGTACTGGTAGAGACTGGTCATTATCTTTGGTGCATTGTCTTCTGGTTATCTCTTGCTGAGTAGAACAATGACTAATTGCTCGGCAGATAGTTAGATAATTTCCAACATGTTGGAAATTATCTATCTGGCAGGTAAATCTGACGGAAAATCTTACAGAAAATTGTATGGTGTGTACTAGGCATAATGGACAATCTGGCCATACATCGAGTGATGTATGGCCACCTTCAGTAAAGCAGGCCATACACTCATTGATTTTTCTTCTGATCAAATCTGTGCAGCATTTGGCCTGCTCAGTCAGCGATGCGAACTCCATCAAAAATCGCTTGATTGGGTTTATCAACAGAACATCGTTGGCAGTGACCGACGAGGGTCGTTAATCTGTGTGCTATAATGCTCAATCTGTGCTTCTCCCTGGCACCTTATTCACTGCCTGTGTGATGTAATGCAGAGGATAGACACTAGGGACCTCTAGTGGTCACAGCGCCCCTAGTGCCTGTCTCCTGCATTACACTATAACTGTGCTCTGGGACAGGAAGTGAGGCGGAGCAGCCAGCAGCGACCATCACCATGGGGGCGCAGTGGACAGGAGAAACTGCAGGGGGCAGGCACACAGATTTCAAAAAATGTCATGCTGAAATTGATTGAAACTCTGTGTGCAGAGATCTGCTGGCTATGTCCACCAGTGTATGGCCACCTTAAAGACTGCCATATTCTGCAGCCTTACATGGACAAATGAATAAGAAAATTAGCAGTTTTATAGGGCATTCTTAGGAGCCAGATCCATCAATTACTAGCCCTGGCTTCTGAGTTATGTCCAGCCTTTACTGGAGGGTTACCTGGTCAGAGCCTTCATGTTGTCAAACTTCCAGACAGCTGGTTGGCATGTGAAGTTACTTTGTGTGATCATTATTTTTATGCATTAGTTATTGACGGTGAGAATCATAAGGCATCATTATTTTCAAACTGTGCTAAATTGCAGGTATTGTTGCCATACAAAAAAAAACCCGAGCTGAATGTTTTTGCGTATAACCATTAATGTTGATCTGTGCCTGAGTGAGAATTTATTTAGAGCATGTTGGATTAACACATACATATATATTCAGTATCTGTTGCTTGATGAAAGTGCTCCTTGGGGGTCCTTGCCTCTGGATCCTAATGAGGCTTCCTCCTGTGTAGCCCTGTTCCAGCAATGGCTCCCTTGAAAAGGCTTGTCAGCGCAGACGCTTTTGCGCCTGCCACATTGACCTTAGGGATCGCAGCCCCCTCCTTGTGGTGTGATACAGACATTACTGCAGCCAAATAGGTCAGCAGGGCTGCTAGGCAACTGGTATTGCTTAAAAGGAAATAAATATGTCAGCGTCTATATTTTCATCACTGTAGTTGTCCTTTCTAAAGGCCCATACTCACGGGGGACGGCCGTCGCCGCAACCGCGTGGCACGCGCATGTTGCGGCGACAGTTCCCCCGTGTGTATGATGCGCGCGCCCCGAACCGTCGCCCGTCGGAGCTGTCGCCAGGCGATTGACCTGTTCAATCGCCGGCTACAGTCGTCGCCGCAACCTCGCCGGAACTGTCGCTAGCCCCGCATGTGTATGCGGGCTAGCGACAGCTACCCACACACACCACACGGAGCTTCCGGCGGGGGGGAGGAAACTCGGCGACAGCTTCCGCCGCATCGCTAATCCCTCTGCTGCCGTGTGGATGCAGAGAGATTTGGCAACGAGCTGTCGCCGAACTGCCGCCGAACTGTCGCGCACACGCTCCCGTGTGCGGCGACAGCTACAATTGTACCCCCGTGGGTACTTAGCTTAAGGTGTGTGCTCTGACCATCCAGGGCTGCCTCTGCCAAGAATCTAGTATGTGTACAGTGCCCCCTGACCCTCGCCGATGTGTGTACGAGAGATTTAGCCGAATGCTGCCAGACACTGTTGTCCCTCCTGCTCCATTGTGCAATGCATGCTGTTAGTAGGGGCAATGTGCATCGCTAGCCTGGAGGATAGTGACACATCTGTGTAGCATTGTGCCCTCTAGCTAGCCTCACGCTTCAGGTTTGGATAAAACAATCAAAAAATGTTTTCCAACGATAAAAATCGACCCGTGTACATAGTGTCAAGGTTGTCATTCCCTATGAGAGCTGGGAGGGTTACTGCAATTGTGATGTGATTTGTGGGTAAGGATTGACCACTGGTGTTGCAACACACTGAAATTGAAGTACTGTATAATGTGTGGGAGGTCTGATTACAGCCAGTGTCACTGGTATGTTTTATGAATAGTGATATTTCAGGCGGTGTTGCTGAGTCCTCCTGACTCCTCTGTGATGGTTGCAACAAGTTACAACATCCACCTTCATATGTCACATGCATGGCTTTAATCTTCCCTAATTCCCGTCTATATGTATCATTAAGTCAGTTATTACAGGAGTCATGTTTTTGAACATCAGCTCCCCACCCTTTGTCTCCTTTATGTTGGTGGGGTAAATTTCAGAGGCCTCATCGGCACAGCACTGAGGAATGCATACAGCCTGTGTTATATACACCTCAAATCACAAAGTCTGGGTCTTTAAGATTTCAGTGAGAGGAATAACTAGCTGACATTTGGAGGCTACTGAGTGATAAAAGCACAGAAGGAAGCCTCATGCTGACATCTGTCACTGGCAGGTAGAGCTCTCATCAGTGGCGTAGCTTCAAAACCACAGGCCGCACTGTGAAATCTACACTGAGCCTCAGTGTGATGGAGATGTGGGTTAATGATCATTACTGCAACACAACCAATTGGGAGAAAATACAGTGGTTGAAGGAGAGACGTAGGTCTGGTCTAGAGAGCCAAGTATTGAGGCAACCTCCTGCATCATATATTCTACTAACTAAATAATTAAAGGAGTACTGTAGGGGGCAAGGGGGGGGGGAGGAGTTTACCTTACCCGGGGCTTCTAATGGTCCCCCGCAGATGTCCTGTGTCTGCGCAGCTACTCAACGATGCTCTGGTCCCAATCTCCGGTTCACTTCCAGAATTTCGACTTTAAAGTCGCAAAACCACTGCCTTACTGTGACTGCGCGCCCTTTCTTCGCTCCCGGGGTGAGAAGGCTGCGCAGTGGCAAATTTCGGAAGTGAACCAGCGGCGGATCAGAGCATCGGTGAGTGGTTACGTGGGCACGGAACGTCTGCAGGGGGGCATGAGCATCCCCAGGTAAATCCAACTCCCTTTTCCCTTTACCCCCTGCAGTAGTCCTTTTAAATGACAAATGAGCCAATTATACTTGTAGTTACCTGGATGCTGTTTACTTGTGTGCCACCCTGTGGTTCTTCTTGACACTTCTTCTAACTGCCGGGCTCGGCAGTTAGACAGGCTGGAAAAGTGTGCACTGTGCTTCTTGAGCAGCTGATTCACCACAGATCAGCTGCTCCGTTCCATTCAGCTTTCCTCACTGCGCAGTGTTGGCTTTTCCGTCAGCGATCAGACCGCAGAATAGAGCGCAATAATGAGAGGCATGAAGCCTTGCAGCCTGGAGGAGGGGATTACAAGTGATTCTAGTGGCATACCAACTCTGCCTAATCACATTACAGGGAAGAGGACTTGCTGAGCACCAGCACAAGGTGATCCACCTCACACCCCCCTGCTATGTACAGCGCTGTGCCCTGCAGCAATCTGCCCGCTATTATACAGCCTGTCTATAAAATAGTCTCGCCCCTAATCACTGCCCACCAGGGGAGAGCTTACATTTTAACTGTGGCTATTTTGAAGCCAATCCCAATGTCCTTTCCTCCCTTACTTGCCTGATTATGTGTACCAAATAAGTCAGGTAAACTGGGGAATGATCATTTTATATTATTATATTTAGAAAAGTAAGTGATTTTTAACTTTTGGATTGCCTGGTTAGCAGCCAGATACTTGTTTACCAGATAAAATAAAGCATTGATTTTTTTTATTTTATGCCCGACAGTTACACTTCAGGTGAAGTTGGGATTCTTGGGCAGTGGTGGTGGGAGCAGGCCCTAGAGTTGGCTTTATTTATATCTACCTCTACCTGCTTCTTTTAAAACCGTAGTGAGAAGTGTTATCACGACAAATGAACTGAAAGTTTCCTAAATGGGACTTCCTGCTTTTTGTGCCTAGGTATTCGTTATGAAAGAAGGTGATGAAAATAGAGTATTTTGGAGTTCTGCTAGATCTCCTTCCCTCTACAAAATGCAGAGTGCACAGGAAGGGTTTTTGTTTGTTTTCCCAACCCTGTGTTCAGGGCTACCAACCATGCATGTGTTGTGGCGATACACAGGTAGATATTCAGCACTGCTGAGACATGAGATACCCCACCTGTGAATTTTTTGACTGCCTGCAAATCATGTACTGTTGGTGAACCTTGAGGACAGGGTTGAAAAGCCCTGTTTAGTGTGAGGACCCCCCTATTCATTTAAACTGAAAGAGACAAACACAAATGCACTGAAAATGCGGCATGTGAGTGCGTTTCCCAGTCGTACTGGGAATGGCATGATATGTTTTCTTATGATCGTGCATGTTGTTGCCATTCCCAACTGGCTTCTGTTCCTGAACTCTCTCTGGGTCGCATGTACTGAGGACCAGGGCTGTGGAGTCGGAGCAAATTTGGGTACCTGGAGTCGGATGATTTTTGTACCAAATCCACAGCCCTGGTAAGGGCTAAGGAGTTGGAATCCACTTGACCCCCCCCCTCCCCCCTCCCAAGAGTTATCCTATACCAAAACCAAGAGTGCTGTTAAGCTTACTAATTGTATTAAACCGTGAATCCTAACTGTGCATACACACATGCAGTTTTGGTTGGACAATTTTACCAATGTCCTATAGCATTAGAGCTTAATTATGCAATCTGTTCATAGCATTGTAAATCTGTTGGTCCTCCTACTACATGGAGGTGATATAATTGGTGAGTGATAGGCCAATCAAAATTTAATGTGTGTATCAGGCTTTTGTTCGCTTTACAGCAACACATTAGTGTACAGATGCTGAAAAGCAGACGCAACTGTTAGTGGGCTCAGGCCCTTAGTCCCTAAGGTTTTATAACATTAAAGAGGACCTGTGTAGCGAACAAAATGGGGCGCTAGTCTAGTTGAGGGGATCCAACGAGAATTCCCATAGTCCAGCATCGTTCAACTGTACTAAACTACAGAAAACTTACCGCAGCTGTACCCAAAATGCATTAAAGCTAAATACACACATAGCTGACTAGCTTCACTAAAGAATTATGAAGGTTCATATGCTGCTGCCTATCTTTTAGAGCAGAGAGGAAGTTCTGAGTTCAGGACCCCTTTAATAAGTGCTGCTTGTGCCACCTCCAGCTCCTGATAGGTTGAATGGGTAGGAGGCATGATGCCAAATATTGAAATGAAGAATAATAAAAAAAAGCCCTAATCTTTGATTAAAGGAAATGGGGATATTAGAGAGACTGTCTCAGAACTAAAAAAAAAAAGTTTCTTTTAAAAATAAAAAGCATAAGATGGCTGCCAGCCAAAGCAGGACCCGCATTCCAGAGTCAGTTTATTTTCATTTATAAATGATTTAGTCAGTGTTTGCCCATTGTAAAATCTTTCCTCTCCCTGATTTACATTCTAAAGTGTATCACAGGTGGTGACCTCTTTAGTTCTGTCAGGTGCAACTCTGTGGAATGTTTACTGAGCGTTCCAGGCACTAGTCTACTTCCGGCGACACAGCAAGAATTCTCATAGGGAAATTCAGCGAACGTGATTGGGTGGACGGCACCCTGTCAAACTGCTAGTTTCCAATAGGTTGTAGTAAACCACGCCCACACTATTTAACCAATCGCAACGCTTTGTGCTATAAGAGGGTGCAGTGATTGAAGAACTGTTCTGACGTCTCCTTCTGGGTCCCCTTAAGTAGACTAGCACCAAGTTCCAAATTCAGTACAAAATATAACTGGTCTCCCAGAATTTTTTTTTGGGGGGGGGGGGGGGGGGGGATTACACATAGCTTAACATTGGGAGGGCAGGGCTACATTCAAAATATAGATCTAGAAAGTGTTTCTGATGCGGAAACCAGGAACATTACCGTAAACGTGGGTATCCTGAGTAATTTACTGCGTTCTATTAGGTGTCACTACAGTGCCTCTTTAATCATTCACAAGCCAAAAAAAGTTTACGCACCAAAAAAAAAAACCATGTAAGTTCACATGTGCAGGGCTCTCACCCTTTTGTGTCTTGGAATTGTTATTCATGTTGTATCTTGCAATCTGTTATTCATTTTTATTCATCTTGTTACGTTCGCTGTAATTACCAGTGTCCATATTTGATGTATACAGTTGTCTGTATCATGTACCCTTTGTTTGTTGTTTTTTTTCCTTAGTTTGCACAGCGCCGCAGAATTAAATAAATTGTGTAGCCAATGACAACTATTGGGGCAGATATTGTGTGGTCAGAGCATGCATGCTCACACATGCAGTATTCAAACATAATCATTTAAATTATCAGGGTGTGTGAACATTTTATATGTATATGTTATTAAAGAGAACCCGAGGTGGGTTTGAAGATTATCTGCATACAGAGGCTGGATCTGCATATACAGCCCAGCCTCTGTTGCTATCCCAAACCCCCCTAAGGTCCCCCTGCACTCTCCAATCCCTCATAAATCACAGCCATGCTGCTGACAAACAGCTTGTCAGAGCTGGCTGTGTTTATCTCTATAGTGTCAGTCTGCTGCTCTCCCCGCCTCCTGCAGAATTCCAGTCCCCGCCTGCATCCCTTCCCTCCCTGCTGATTGGAGGGAGGGAAGGAAGGGGGCAGGGACCGGAGCTATGCAGGAGGTGGGGGAGCAGCTGAGACTGACACTACAGATGTAAACACAGCCTCACAGCATGGCTGTGATTTATGAGGGATTGCAGAGTGCAGGGGGACCTTAGTAGGGTTTGGGATAGCAACAGAGGCTGGGCTGTATAGGCAGATCAAGCCTCTGTATGCAGATAACATTCTTTAAACACACCTCGGGTTCTCTTTAACCCTAAAAGCAAAAAAAAAATCATCCCTGGAGCAGCCCCTGCACTTACCTCCCTGGTCTTCAGTGCTGCAGTTCTCCCTCCGGGTGGCGCTGTAACCCTATAGTGAGATTGCTGGCTGTTGTCATGACAGTAGGCAATCTCACCTGGGGGGTGTAGAGCCTCCGTGGACAGTGAAATCGCCCGCTGCACGCAATGCTCTGCATGTACCTCCGGGCGGCTACCAAGAGTGTAGCTTGAGATTACTGCTCTGAGCTGCGGTTTTCAACCCAGAGTCTAGATTGTGGGTACCGCTAAGGAGGTTAAGACACCTGAAGTGAGAGGGATATGGGGGCTGCCATAGTTCTTTCCCTTTAAACATTACGAGTTGCCTAGCAGTTCTCATGCTCTTTCATGCATCAGTAGTGCCTGACTAGATGTGCTGCATGCTGGTTTCAGGTGGGTGATTCAAACATCTGATCTGCATGCTTGTTCTGAGTCTATGGCTAAAAGTATTAGCAGCAGAAGTTCAGCAGGACAGCCAGGCAATGTGCATTGTTTCAAAGGAAATAAACAAGGCAGTCTCCATATTCCCCTCACTTCCAAGTGTGCTGTAATTTGGCGTGTGTACTGACCATTTTCACATACCAACTTCATGGTTGGAAAGTAGTTGCTCTGAGCATTGTAGCATTAACCCCCGTTACATTGAGGTCCCCTGTAGGATCATGGGTTGTATAGTATTTAAAGTACCCCTTGAACCAGGGAAAAAGCCTT
Organism: Hyperolius riggenbachi; assembly: GCF_040937935.1. Classification (NCBI taxonomy): domain Eukaryota; kingdom Metazoa; phylum Chordata; class Amphibia; order Anura; family Hyperoliidae; genus Hyperolius; species Hyperolius riggenbachi. Next base: position 51,583,388 of record NC_090657.1, on the reverse strand, counting down.
TACATAAAGGCCAACCTCCATGTCTACTGGCCACCTTACTCCCTTATGAAGTTCCTTGGTGTCTAATGGGTCCCCCCCCCCCCCCCCCCCCCCCTCTCCAACTCCTATACAGTTCTCCAGTGTCTAGTGATCCTCCCTCCCCTATAAAGTTCCCTGGTGTGTAGTGGCCCCCACCCTCCTCTATACAGTTCCCTGGTGTCTAGTACTTTATCTCCCCCATATGGCTTCCCTGGTGTTTTAGGGCTTCACCTCCAATATAGATTCCCTGGTGGTCTACAGTGGGCCAAACCCAATGCAAAGTGGGGAAACCACTTGGGGGGCGAAATGTAATAGCTCTAAGAGCTAGATTTGGCCCGCGGGCTGGAGTTTGACATCTATGCTCTAGAGGCACAGAGCTATTCTGAAGTGTGGAGGCATGAGTTTTGAGCTATGGCATGAAAGACCTTGTTATGAATGAGTGCTTCCTTTCTCTGTGCTAGCACAGTTTGGAACTTGCCCCTGCGCAGCTCTGATTCACATGCTGTCACTAAGGGAAGCTTTCTGGTTTTTGACTGGCTTATTTTGTTGAATATGAAGACCACCATATTCGACAAAAAGGCACTGCCAGGATACTTCCTAAAGTGAACCGGAGATGAGGGGGTTAAAAGAATTGATACTTGGGGCTTCCTCCAGCCCCATGACCAGTTTCCTCCCTCGCTGTCTTCCTGGGTGGCTCAGATCGGCCCTGGTTATCCTAAAGCTGGCCACTAACGGTCCAGTTTCTAGCGAAAACTATCAGAAATTCTGATCGGAAGTGAAATATTGTAATTGTTCACTACACCATCAACGAACCAATCTTTGCTTCCTTTCTATCACAACCAACAAGAAAATCTAAATTTTGGTTTGATGAAAATTCATTCGGACTACTTTTTTTTTTTTTTCACTCGTTTATAATCGATTGTGTCCACCAACGGAGAATTACAACCAATCCGATCAGAATTTCTGATCGCTCAAACGATTTTTCGTTAGAAATTGGACCGTTAGTGGCCACCTTTATCCTGTGTCAGTTGGCGGCAGTGTTCTGCGCATAAGCAGGTAACTGCACAGGCACCGAGCGCAGCTGGGCTGTGCATGTGCAGTTGGGCCGAATTGAGCCACCCGGGAAGACAGTGAGGTGGGCAACAGTGGCCATAGGGCTCCAGGTAAGTATCAAGTCTTGTACAACCAACCAACCAACCAACCAAACACCAATCCCCCCCCCCCTTCTGCGTCTAGGTTGTTGTAGTTGGTCATTAGGCTTCTATTGAAGAAACAAAGCATATGGCTCACTGTAAATGCACTTAGGTGTTTTGTGCTGACAGCTGACCCGTCTCCCAGGGGTAAACTCTGAAGACGGGTCATTTAGGCCATCTATGAGCTGCTCCCTGGCTTTCCGTGGAAGTCACATGGAGAGCGGCGCCTTGCTGTGTGCCACCCCCTTTGTGCGCTGCACCGTGCTCCCGGCTCATCTGGGCTGTCACCAGCAGGGGGCGGCGCTAGCAGCGCACTGTCTGCGTCAGCGTTATGTGTGTGCTGACCCTAGCCGGGTGATGCCCACCTCCACCACCCCCGGCTTGCTGATGCCTTCTGCCCGGGGCCGCCGTGGTCTGTCTACTCGCTGATCTGCAGCGTTCGCCGGAGCCGCGCACCATTCTGGCGCTGTCACCGATCCAGACGCTAATCGTCTAATCCGCTCGGGGGTGATTGGCCTGGGGCGGGCTGGAGGGGGTTACACGCCCTGGCTTCTAGCTGCGCTCCACGTGGGTCGCAGTGCAGGGATCGGAAGAGGAGAGGCGACCAGACCCTGCCCTGCTGTGATCGGGTGTCTGAAACGAGACACAACAAAACCCCCCTGGATTCCTCTGCTGTGCTGGACCCCCCCTACAGCCTCAATCAACTTCCATCAGCCTAACCACACATTTCCCTATTGGGTATATCGCATTGGTGACTTTCGGCACGGTATGATTTTTGTATTTGTATAAAGGCAACATCTTCCTTAGTGCTGTATGTAGTAGAAAATAATGTTGGAGGAACATAGATACATGAGGCTCAAAACTCTATGCTATCAGCAATACAATGTAGATGAGTGGTTTATGACCTCAGCAATACTGGTGCATGTTTATATGCTAAATTGCATCACAATAAGAAACACTAGGAGGAGGTCCCTGCCCTTGCGAGTTTACAATCTAGAGGGGTTGAATGTCTTTTTGATACATGCTTTTCTTTACTCTTTCCTGCCCACTACAGCAGATGTATAGCTGACTTGTTGGCTACTGAAAGCCCGCATTGCATTTCCATTGAATTGTACCGCCCCTTTGACAGCCAAAAAGGAAGCTTTTCCTTCCCCTCCTGTTTGAGTTTTTTTTTTTCTTCCCTCTGTGATTTTTGTGGCTTGATCTTTCACACGCTGCAATAAAACAAAGGCTGCATTATGCTTTTGGTTTGGTTGTTGGTAGAGAGAATTTTGTTAACCCTGCTGGTAGTATAGGAGCAGCAATGTGGAGGGAATGGTGCAGTTTATTACGCAGCAGACTTGAGCTTTTCTTGCTATAGAAGGTTATTCCTGGTAGTGTCCTTTTTTGTGTGATCACGGTGGAGACGCAGTAGACTGAGTGTCACAGGGAAAGTGATGTTCACTTGCTGCATTTCAGCAAATGTTTGACGTTTCTGGATTCCCTGTGGTGAGGGTTTTGTATTTCGAGGTGGGATTGTTGGATGTTTTATTTCCAGGGTCAGTCGACTGGGGAGGGCTCACACTCTCTCCTGCTTTTTAGATGTTTAGTTTGTATGGCGGAGGATTGAAACGCAACAGGGCAGAGAGGTGAGCTACTGGTGTCTCCAAGCTAGACCTGAAGTCATCAAGCATCAGCCTACTGGAGCCTAACCAGAACTGGAATATTTTTTTCTTCTCCTTGAAGATCTCTACTCTGGAGATGGATAGATGGGTATAGGAGAGAATTTTCCAACACTGTCATTGCAGAGCCAGTTCTCTTTTTTCTGATTCAGTAAAAATTGCCAAATCAGGTCAGTCAGGCTGCAATTTCAAGTGATGTATGGGCACTTTAAGGGCTTGTTTACACTAGGGGCGTTTTCGCCTTTTTTCAAGCTATCGCCCATAAAATGCTTGTGCAATGAATCTCTATGAGAAGGTTAATATTGGCGCTTTGTGGTCAGCAAAGCTCTTCCTGTGCCATTCTTGGGCCGTTTTTGCTATAATGGAATGTATAGGAAGAACGCAAAACGCTCACAAAATCTTGTACAGCGATTGCATGATCGTTTTTAAGAATAAATACGTTGTATTCTTTTCTGGGTCAAAGAGTTAACTTCCTGACTTGCGTTAGGGAGTGAATTCCAAACCGCTCTGGCAAAAGGCTTAAGGTGGCCACACACCATACAATAAAATGATCCGATTTTCCAGCAATTCGATAAAAACGATCGTATCTCCCGAAAATATCGAAGGCTTTTTTTTTTTCCATTCGACTGAAAAATGCGATCGGATTTCCCGTTTTCTCGATTTAAATCGATCCAGAATGCCAGATATTTCTCCAATTTTTTTTTTTAAAGATTGTATGGTGTGTTTGTCAATTTATTAATATACACATCCTAGCAATTTTGTTAGTTTCCAATCAGTTTTATCATAATTGGGGAAACATTGAACATACGTGTGTGGTACATTGGTCATATTTTTGAAATGTTACAATCAGTCAGAAAAATTGATTACAATTTTTTAAATATCTGTTCAATTTAAGAATTGCATAGTGTGGCCACCTTTAGAAAAGCGCCTTTACTAGAAACACAGCGTGCAGTGGGTGCGTTTTCGGTGTGAATTTGGGTGTGAATGAGGCCTTAGTGTTCCTTCTAAATGGCTGTCTAGCTGCAGCATTCCAAGAGTGGCTAAATCAAGTATGCTTACCTCACAGATCTGCAGCCTGGTACACGCTTTCAGTTATGATTGGCCAATCACTGAACCAATTTTACCACCTTCATATATGAAGGTTTTTACCCACACAATCTGCTCATAGTATTCCATTTTGTTGACCCTCCTACATGGAGGTGGTACAATTGGTCAGCGATTTGTCGGTCATGGAAAGTGTGTACGAGGCTTAGGGCTGGAACCCACTACAGTGCTTTTTTTTAGGGTGCGCTTTAAATCCATAGCGATTTTTCCCTAAACACTCTGTCAATGTAAGTAAATGTAACCAATTCCACAGTAGCGATTGCGATTAGCAAAATCGCAGGACATTCAGAATTTTGGGAGCGTTTACCCTTCGATGTAAAGTATTGAAATGTTGTTTTTTTTTGTTTTTTGTTTTTTTCTGCAAACTATAACATTTTTGGTACTTTTTCATTAGCCGGGTGCATCCACTAGGTGGCGATAATTACTATTTCCCCTCCAGGCCGCCATGGATAGTAGGGAAAGATGTAATTCTGGTGGAGTTTTATCGCCACCTAGTGGATGCGCCCGGCTAATGGAAAAGTGCCAAATTTTTTCTTTTTTTTTTCTTTTACAATAAGTTGAAAGGACCAGTCAATCCCTATCACAATCGCTGGCAAAAAGCTAACGCTTATGAAATGGCTTACAGAACGCTAGTTCAAAATGCTAGCGATTTGCACTGAGTTCCAGGCCTTAAACTAGATGGTTTCAGTTGATTCTGTTTGCAGGTGTTGCTCATTGTCAGCTTGTTCCTCTTCCAGCATCTAAGTCAGAGAATCATTGCCGGACTTTTATTCTAGTTCCTGCTACAGCTTCTCCTCCTGTCTTCCTTCTACAGCTGGTATAGGGGCAGGACAACAGTCCTTATTAAAGGGGTTCTGTGGGGGTTTCCTACGGTTAAAAACTGACACTTACCTGGGGCTTCTATCAGCCCCTGCAGCGGTAATGTCCCACACCGCCGGCACCGGGTTATTATTCGTCTATTACACAGGCGAATAATGCGTGCTGCCGCGCTCCCTCTCGCGTCATCTAAAGCGTACTGCGCAGGAGCAGTTCAAAGTTTTCTTGTACTGCGCCTGCGCAGTAAGCTTCCGATGCCGCGAGCAGGTGCGCGGCCACTGCAGCCGCAGTTGGATTTCATGCCACGCTAGACTGGGGCTGGCGGACGGCGTGGGACCGCTGCAGGGGGCTGATAGAAGCCCCAGGTAAGTGTCCATTTTTATCTGTTTGAATCCCCCACAGAACTCCTTTAAACTGTCATCTGGAGTTCTGTAAGATTCTTTAGGTGATGACACGATAGATAATTTCCAACATGTCCGTTCTCCCGCCCATCGTTTCCGCGCTTGATTCTGCATGGAGGACAATGGGAAAAGATAAGAAAAATGAGCGGAAGATGAGAGAATCGCCTGCAGAATCGAGCGGCAAAATTTAAACATGTATGCCCAGCATAATGCTAGGTACACACCATACAATTTTTTTTTCTGTAAGATTTACCTGCCAAATTATCTAAAACTGTCTAGCAATTTGTCATTGTTCTACTCAGCAGGAGATGACCAGAAGACAATGCACCAGAGATAATGACCAGTCTCTACAGAAAATAATCTATTGCAGAAAATCTTATGCCTAGTACACATCATACAATTTATCTGTTAAGGTGCCTCTACACTAGAACGAATATGTGCAGATTCGACCAAGAGACAAATTTTATCTCTAATCTGATAAGAGATAAATGTCTCTAATCGAATCTGTCCATACACTACAGGCCAATTCCCGTCTGATTTCAGCATGAAATCATCCGGGAATCGGCTGAGCCGCTGCTGTCCACCCCGCCGCTGCCCCAAAATGTATAAATGTATGTAAATTATGTAGTGTATTTATAAATTACCTGTCCTGAAGCAGCTCACCGGGCCCATCCGTCCATCTCGCCGGGTAAGCCGCATACACGCTAGCGGCGCATAGCGTCTGACGTCAGCTGCTATGCGCCTTCGTGACGTCAGAGCGCTGCCGGGGTGTATGCGGAACCCGGCGAGATGAACGGAAAACGCGTGGAGGCTGACACCGGACAGGTAATGTATAAATTCACTACACACTGCATACATTTATACATTGCAGCGGTGGGAGTTTCGTCGCTCGTTCGCAAATCGGCCGCCGCGCACCCGACCAACCAACCTCTGCCCAAATTTTCCAGCATGCACGATCAACCGTGCGGCCAATTTCTGTCCCAAAATTGGTCGCTTTGTCGGGCATGCACTTGGCAGCACCAATTTTCATCCAATTCGATTATAATAATCGAATTGGATGGTCGATTGCTTGGTTGGTCGCCTAGTGTATGGCCCCCTTTAAGGTGCGTACACATGCACACTACTATAAGGAATGACTGGTCCGTTGGACCCTCCCGCTGCGCGGGCGTTCCAGCGATAGTAAAGCGTGTGTACAGTCTGTCGGCAGACTGATAACGCTGTTTCTGAATGTTCCGCTCAGTGGATCGCTCAGAAACAGCCTTAACAGTCTGCACACACGCTATGCAGACTGATTCTATCGCTGGAACGCCCGCCCAGCGGGAGGGTCCGACGGACCCATCGTTCCTTATAGTAGTGCGTGTGTACGCACCTTTTAGATTTTTCTGTAATGCTGGGCATACACTGGTCGATTCAGCGGCTCAGTTAGCCGCCGGATTGACTCCCGCCTCATCCCCGCACGCGCCTGGATTGATTCCTGCTCGTCTCCGCAGGCGCTTCCTTATCTTCCACTCATTTTCCACTATTGTCCACCCACGGGTATCGAGGGGGAGGGGGGGGGGGGGGATCGGGCAATCAGACCTGTTATTTGAGCCATCAGCGGCTCGATTGATAAGGAAGTATCGACCCGTGCATGCCCAGCATTAGATTTTCTGTAATTAGATTATTTTTTCCATTAACCCTCCAGGACAGGTATACATCGAGATTTGGCCCCTCCCAGGAAACAGGAAACATCCACAAGCCTCTCTATAAATAAAAAAAGTTTGTCAGGTATCCGGCAGTATGGATGTTTCCTGTTCCAGGGACAGGTCTCTCTATACCTTGCGCTGCTATCCTGGAGAGCCTGGGGGGCTAGGGATGGTTGGTGCTGCGGAGACAGAGGTGTTCATTAGGCAGTGTTATCCGTGTCTGGCCGCTTACCTCTTTCTATAGCCTCTGTGGATGGTCTGGGGAGAGAGATGGCTGCGGAGGCTTCTAAATGGCAGGCGCCGCCGGCTGGAATGGCGTTCGCACGCTGCGGGGAAAGCGGAGGCTGAGAGGGCGCAGCGTGCCAGAATCCAACATGGCGGTATCAGGACTTCCGCTTCCGGTATAGACGTCACTTCCGCCTGCCGGATTGAAGAGCGCGCAGCTTCCTCCGCGTCCTGGCACTCGTGCAGGACGCAAGATGGAGGCACAACCAGCGTCTGGGGAGAGCACGGACCAGCAGGCGGCTCACAAAGAACCTAAGACACAGGAGTCAAAGCCGGATGCGAAGGTATCTTTGATACTCACATGTAAAACAGTTGTTTGTGTGATGGCTTTGTTTTGGAGACTCACTGGCTGGTTGTGCTGCTGGAGGATTACTAGGTGTATGGCTTCTAGGTGGAAGGTCTATCACTGGGTGTTATACTGAGGCAAGCTGGCAGGGCATTTTGACAAGTGTCTGTATTTTGTTTGTTGTATTTCAGACCTCGACAGCGTCAGCCTCTGCCTCATCTGCAACTGCAGAAGCATCAGACACTGCTAAGCCCAAAAAACGCTGTCCTTCTTGTAATTTGAAGCTGCCAGTGTCATGGAATAAGCTGTTATGTCAGCAATGTGCAACTCGTGTTTTAAATGAGGAATCTGCTGTGGCTTACAAGGATTTTCTCAAAATGGTCCGCAAAGAAATGTCTGAATCAATGAAGGTTTTCAGAGAATCAATGGCAGCTCAGTCTGTTGTTAATCCTAAACCTGTTGTCATTACACAAGTGCCGGCTGCTTCTGCATCAGTTCCCTCAGTTGATAATGTGTCACAACCTATTATAAAACCGCCAGGGATCATTGCTCGATCACCTACTATTGGTGCTGATTTGCCAAAGGATCAAATGGCTGTGTCTGCAATGTCCGACAATCTTATGGAGGTTCCATTACCATCAGCATCGGTGCATAAAAAGGCAACCTCTAAGTCAGATAGGCCTGTATTGTCAGATTCTGAGCCGGATGAATACTCAGATGAGATTTCTGAATGTGATTCAGATGAGGAATTATCTGATAAAGATCAGGATAGGCCATCTAAATTCAGATTTTCTGCTAATGAAACGGAGGAATTATTAAAAGCAATTTATGATTCTCTAGGTTTAAAAGACGATGTTCCTTCTTCTCTGTCCGCACACGATGCTTTATATGCAGGCATGGAAGGAGAGAAACCGATGGTATTTCCAGTACATGCTTCAACTAAACAATTGATTAACAGTAAATGGAAGAACCCTGATAAGAAGGTCTTTTTATCTAGGGGTTTTAAGCGTAGATTCCCTTTTGCAGAAGAGGACTGTAAACAGTGGGATAAATGTCCTAAACTGGATGCAGCTTTTTCGCAAGTGCATAAAGAGAATGAATTATCCTTTGAAGATCTAGGTTTTCTGAAAGAACAGTCAGACAAGAAAGCTGAATTTGCCTTAAAGAAAACCTGGTCAGCCATATGTGCGAACTTTCGCCCGGCCGCTGCTACCACTTGTGTAGGGCGTACCCTAGACTTATGGATGCATCAAGTAATGCGTCACATTAAGATGGGGTCAAGTAAAGAAACTATTTTAAATTCATTTACGGTAATGTTCAAGGCTATCAATTTCATTATTGATGCAGCAACAGAATCTATCCGTCTGACTGCAAGGGCGGCTGCCTTGTCTAATGTGGCCAGGAGAAATATCTGGATTAAAACCTGGGAAGGTAGTAATGTCTCCAAAAACAAGTTATGTACTATTCCTTTCTCAGGTGACTTATTGTTCGGGCCACAGTTAGATGAGGTGCTAGAGAGGACATCAGATAAAAAGAAAGGGTTTCCTAAGAAAAGGCAATTTAGACAGGGGAAACGGTTTTTTCGCAAAAACCGGCAAGAAAATAAAACAAAACCCCAAAATAGACGTAAACCCTGGTCTTTTTCTCGGGAGCAGAACAGGCCAAACGCCCTGTTTGGCAGTTCAGACTCCGCTACAAAGAAACAGCTGTGACAGCGAACAGGCTGTGGGGGGAAGGTTGGGCTCTTTTTTCCCACAGTGGCAAAAGTTTGCGACCAGCCCATTCATTCTAAATTTGATCGAGTTGGGGTATCATATTGTATTCCAACAGAAACCTCCAACAAAGTTCATTATAACAAAGGAACTGAGATCAAGCGAGGAACAAAAAGCCATATCTTGCATTCTACAAGATATGTTAGAAAGAAAGGTAGTCACTGTGGTACCAATCCTGGAGCAGGGAAGGGGTTTTTATTCAAAGATCTTCCTAGTGAAAAAACCGTCGGGGAAATTTCGTCTAATCCTAAACCTCAAACCATTGAATCCCTTCATAAAACATCAAAAATTCAAAATGGAATCGATTTATTCCTTGAGGAATCTGTTGACAACCAATTGTTTCATGCTCAGTATCGATCTCAAGGACGCCTATTGGCATGTTCCGATCGAACTGAAATCCCAAAAATTTCTAAGGTTTGCGGTAAAAGAAGGCTCCATAGTAACTCATTACCAGTTCCGTTGCCTCCCCTTTGGCATAAAGTCCGCTCCAAGGATTTTTACCAAGGTGATTGCCGAATTAGTCTCACATCTGCACAAGAAAGGAATTATGATTGTGCCTTATCTGGACGATCTGCTGGTCATGGCAGAAACAAGACAAATGTTATTACACCACAGGGAAATTGTTGTGAAGGAGCTTCAACAAGCAGGATGGATTCTGAGCTTAGAGAAATCTCAATTAGAACCCACTCAAAACATTCTCTTTCTGGGGTTTGATAGACTCAATAGAACAGAGGATGTTTCTACCAGAACAAAAAATTGTAAAGGTAGTTCAGCAGGTAGAAGATTTCAGAAGATTGTCGGTCATCTCGATTCGAGATGCCATGAGACTTCTGGGGCTTCTAAATTCAGTAGCACCAGCGGTACAGTGGGCAATGAAGCATTCACGAATATTACAGAATTGGGTCTTGAAAGATTGGTGCAAGACGATGGAATCGCTAGATCACTTAGTACAGATTCCAGAGACAGTAAAAGAGAGTCTAGATTGGTGGACGAGTCCACACATATTATCTCAGGGCAGGCCTTGGCATTTCCCAACACAAGTAATCTTAACTACAGATGCAAGTCTGTTGGGTTGGGGAGCCCATGTGCAGGGATTCAAGACACAGGGTCTTTGGCAACAGCATATGAAAGGTCAGTCCTCAAATTTCAGAGAGTTGATGGCGGTAAAATTGGCTCTGATAGCATCCCAACATGTGGTAGCAAACAAACATTTACAAATAAGAACGGACAATTCCACGGTAGTGGCGTATATAAATCGCCAGGGAGGAACGAGATCTCAGAAACTATTAACTCTAGCCCTAGAGATACTGGACATAGCGGAACGGACTCTGTTATCCATTACAGCAATTCATTTGAAGGGATCCATGAATGTGCTAGCAGATCTACTGAGCCGAAAACAACTATCGAACGCAGAATGGCAATTGAACCCAAAAGTATATCAATGGTTAACATCAGTGTGGGGTACTCCGGTCATAGATCTGTTTGCCAACAGAGAAAATACGAAATGCAGTCAATTTTTCTCCCTAAACGTCAGAGACAATCCAACAGCGGTGGATGCTCTCGCACAGATATGGGACTTCAGTCTAGCTTTTGCATTCCCTCCGCTGAATCTCTTACCATTGGTATTGAGGAAAATTGCAGTATCCAAAACAACAGTAATTCTTATTGCTCCAGATTGGCCACGAAGGTCATGGTATCCTCTGCTACTGAAATTGAAAATAACAGAGCCGATATTACTTCCTGTTCAAGACAATTTAGTATTGATTCAGAAACAGATGGTGCCAGACATCAACAAATGGAAGTTGACAGCTTGGTTACTGAACAGCATATACTAAAGAGTTATGGATTATCAGATAAGGTAGTTGATACTTTGATTAAAAGTCGGAAAAAGAACACTAGAGCAATATACCTGAAATATTGGAAAACTTATAATTTGTGGAAACAAGAATCGGGTTTTAAGTCAAATGAGGTAGCTACAGTCCTAGAATTTCTCCAAAGTGGAGTAGATAAGAAACTGGCCTTAAGCACGATTAGGGTACAGATTTCAGCACTTTCTGTTTTTCTAGACAAACAGTTGGCTGTTCATCCTCTGATTGCTCGATTTGTGAAATCAGTCGAAAGGAATAGACCAATTGCTATTAAACCTTTTCCCAAATGGGATTTATCCTTGGTTTTGAAGGCCTTGACAAAGGCTCCGTTCAATTGCAATACCAGTATGAATTTACGTTTATTAACTTTCAAAACAGTTTTTTTAGTAGCTATCACCTCGGCAAGGAGAGTGAGTGAACTTGAAGCCTTGTCCTGTAGGGAACCCTATTGTATTTTTTATAATGATAGAGTGGTTCTTAGAACAAGTTCTGAGTTTATCCCAAAAGTGGGAGATATATTTTACCGATCTCAGGAGATTGTACTACCGACTTTTTTTCCTAATCCTACAAACGATATGGAAAGACAACGACACTTACTGGATGTAAGACAGGTACTTAAGGACTATCTGGAAAGAGTAGAAAGTGTAAGAAAGACCGAAGCCCTGTTTGTAAATTTCACTGGAAAGTTGGTAGGGCAGAGAGCATCTAAGAGAACGATTGCAAACTGGATTAAGCTGTGCATTATTGAGGCTTATAAAATTATGGAAACGACTCCGCCAAAGGAGCTTAAAGCTCATTCTACGAGAGGGACAGCAACGACTTGGGCTTTCAGAGCTGGTGCTTCCCCTCTGGAAATCTGTAAGGCAGCAACGTGGAAGAATCTGGGGACGTTCATGCGGCATTACAGATTGGATCGGATCTCTTCATCAGACCAGGACTTTGGAAGGAAAGTCTTGGAGGCGGTCAGCCCACCCTAAGGTTAGTTATTACTTGAGTATCATCTCGATGTATACCTGTCCTGGAGGGTTAATGGAAAAAACTAAACATTAGCTTACCTGGTAATTTAATTTTAAGTAACCCTCCAGGACAGGTGGGGTAACCCACCCCGTTTTTACTCATTATATATGTAGTGTTAAAATATGTATATGTATATATATATATATATATATATATATATAGAATTCACTATTATGTATGGTTAGGTGTCAGGTGGTTGAGACCTTTTGGAATATTTCTTTATTTAATACTGCCGGATACCTGACAAACTTTTTTTATTTATAGAGAGGCTTGTGGATGTTTCCTGTTTCCTGGGAGGGGCCAAATCTCGATGTATACCTGTCCTGGAGGGTTACTTAAAATTAAATTACCAGGTAAGCTAATGTTTAGTTTTCTGTAAAGTACTGGTGGACTGGTCATTCTCTGGTGCATTGTCTTCTGGTTCTCTCCTGCTGAGTAGAACAATGACAAATTGCTAGACAAATAGTTATAGATAATTTCCAACATGTTGGAAATTGTCTGTCAGGTAAATCTAAAGGCTTGTAAAGCACGTCTGATCAAAGGCAACGACTGGTCCGTCGTCTCCTCCCACTGGGCGGGTTTTCAGCAGACAGTACAGCGAGTGTACAGTCTGCCCGGCGGATCGCTCAGAAACAGCCTTATCAGTCCCTCGACAGACTGTACACACGCTGTACTATCTGCTGAAAACCCGCCCAGCGGGAGGTGACAACGGACCTTTCGTTGCCTTTGATCAGACGTGTGTACGAGCCTTAACAGAAAATCTTAAAGAGACTCCGTAACAAAAATTGCATCCTGTTTTTTATCATCCTACAAGTTCCAAAAGCTATACTAATGTGTTCTGGCTAACTGCAGCACTTTCTACTATAACAGTCTCTGTAATAAATCAACTTATCTCTCTCTTGTCAGACTTGTCAGCCTGTGTCTGGAAGGCTGCCAAGTTCTTCAGTGTTGTTGTTCTGCTATGAACTCCCCCTTTCAGGCCCCTCTCTGCACACTGCCTGTGTGATATTTAGATTAATGCAGCTTCTCTCTGCTCTCGTATCTTTTACAAGCTGGATAAAGTGTCCTCTGAGATGGCTGGGCTTTCACATACTGAGGAAATTCAGACAAGGGCAAAGCTGTTTGCAGGAAGAAAAGAGCAGCCTGAAACTTCAGTGCATGGGGGAAAGAAACACACAAATGATCTCTTGAGATTCAAAAGGAAGGGTGTATACAGCCTGCTTATGTATGGATGTATTTTCTATGTGTGGACATACTGTACATCAACCTACTTCCTGTTTTGGTGGCCATTTTGTTTGTTTATAAACAAACTTTTAAAAACTGTTTTTAACCACTTTTAATGCGGCGGGGAGCGGCGAAATTGTGACAGAGGGTAATAGGAGATGTCCCCTAACGCACTGGTATGTTTACTTTTGTGCGATTTTAACAATACAGATTCTCTTTAAGGTGGCCATACACTCCTTAAAGGTACATACACACATCGGATGTGCGCAAACGACCCGTCGTTTGGACATCCAAACAACCACTCCTTCAGACGTCAAATCGGGCGTGTGGCGTTAAGCTGATAAGAGCAGACTTGAGCGATCTGCTTGTCCTTATCAGCTGAACGACACTGTACACACGCCCGATTTGACGTCTGCAGGACTGGTCGTTTGGACGTCCAAACGACGGGTCGTTTGCGCAAATCCGACGTGTGTATGTACCTTTAGGCTGCCATACACTGGTCGATTGCCACCAGATTGACCAGCAGAAAAGATCCCTCTGTGATCAAATCTGTTGGCTGCCTACACTGCAAACAGATTTTGAATCGATTTCACTGTGGATCTGCCGCTATAGCTGCCCCCTCCCCCGGCATACATTACCTGATCCGGCTGGCGCAAGTCCGCGGTCTCCGCTGTCTTCTCTGGGCTCCAGCTTCACTTTACTTCCTGTCCGGGGAAGTTTAAACCAGGGCTGTGGAGTCGGAGTCGTGGAGTCGGAGTCGTGGAGTCGGGCAATTTTGGGTGCCTGGAGTCGGAGTCGGGAAAAAATGCACCGACTCCGACTCCTAATGAATTTGTAACTGTAATTAAAATAGAAAATATGATAAAATGTTCTATTTCTCAGATAATAGTCATTAAAAATAATGTATATATACAGTATATATACAGTAATAGCTGTGCTTAGTCCACAAAAATGAAATAAACCAGTCAAAATTAGTTACTTGTGCTGCTTCAATAAAGCAGTCCCCGTATTTTTAAGGTCAGATATACATATCTGATTGTGACTGTATATATGATGTGTACACAGGAATCTCTTATATATACTAAATAACATCTATGCTGTAAGAATAAAGCCTGATGTGTAGCTGTGTCACTAATAGAGATGGTCAACGAGATGGAAATAATTCTGCATTGATGCTGATTTATGCAAATGTATGCACTCCCTTTGCTGATGAAATCAAATAATGTGATATGTTATTAACATTTGGTTTGGTGACTACAAATTAAAGGGTAACTGAAATGGATGAAAAGTAAAGTTTTATACATACCTGGGGCTTCCTCCAGCCCCCTTCAGGCTAATCAGTCCCTCGCTGTCCTCCACCACCCGGATCTTCTGCTATGAGTCCTGGTAATTCAGCCAGTCAGCGCTGTCCGTCCGCATGCCGCTCCCACAGCCAGGAACATTCTGCACCTGCGCAATAGTGCTGCACAGGTGTAGTATGCTCCTGGCGGCGGAGTGTGTGCATGCGCACTACGCCTGACTGGCTCAAGTACCTGGACTCATAGCAGAAGATCCAGGTGGTGGAGGAGGACATACAGGGACTGATTATCCTGAAGGCGGCTGGAGGAAGCCCCAGGTATGTATAGTACTATACTCTACATATGCACTCCCCACAGAGCTGCAGGAATCCACTGAGAATGCTGTCCACATTGAACACAGAGGTGTTGTCTGTTTACAATCTCCTCATTCCCCTGCAGAGTACCTGCACATCATTCTTACATGTACCCACACTTACATTGCCTAGGGCCTGATAGATGTTCTTTGTTCCGGTTTGTACCTTTTACAAGTACTCTTACCAAGGACTAGTTTTAGTCTAAAGGAAATAAATATAGTAGTCTACATATCCTTCTCACTTCAGTTGTCTTGCGTTGGCAGTTAAGAGACGAATTTCATGTTACATACTTTTAATCAACAAAATTGTAATATGCAAATTAGAGGAGTCGGAGTCGTGGAGTCGGAGTCGGTGGAATCCTAAACTGAGGAGTCGGAGTCGGTGGATTTTTGGACCGACTCCACAGCCCTGGTTTAAACAGAGGGCGCTCTACTGTTTAAACTTCTTGTCGGTACGGGAAGAAGTGAAGCCCGCCGGAGCCCAGCAGAGAGGGGACAGTGGGAATACGCGCCGGCCGGATCAGGTAATGTATTGCTAATAGCGTCGGTTGTCGGACATTCGACCGCCGCTATCGACGCACTCCCGACCCGTCGGCGATCGAGCGAAATCTTCGCGTGGACAGATCGACTGGATTGATTTCGGCCGGAAAGCGATCATTTGGTCAGCGTTTGCGCAACGATTTCACAGCAGATTCGATCAGTGATCGAATCTGCTGTATATCGTCGGGAAATGGTATAAGTGTATGGGCCCCTTTAGATTAGCAGCAGATAGATCATCACATAGATTTCTGATCTATCTAATGTTTAGGAACAGATTTCCAATAGATTTCAGTATGAAATCTATTAAAAATCGATCTGATGGCATTTTTTTTTTTCCATCAGATTTCCATTAGGTCCAATGCAAAATGATAAGCAATCTCAACAGATCGACCTAGATTTTCCAGCATGTCGGATCGATTGAAATCGGCTGGTCAATCGATTTTGCTATTGATCGGCCGCTGATCGGCTCAGTGTATGGGCCCCTTTATGCTGGGAATACACGGTACGTTTCTGAGCCATTAAGATGGCTCGATAATTTCCGACATGTCCATTCTCCAGCCGGATTGATCCTGTGCTCTATTTTTGCATAGGGAACAATGGGAAAAGATAAGGCAAACAAATGGAAGATAAGAGACTCGGCGTGAAATCGAGCGCGGAAAACATACTGTGTATTCCCAGCATTACAGAAAATGTGTATGGTGTGTACGAGGCATTACACTTTTTTTTAAGGGGGCCATACACTAGGCGACCAACCAATCGACCATCCAATTCAATTATAATCAAATTGGATAAAAATTGGTGATGCCAAGTGCATGCCCGACTGACAAAGCGACCAATTTCAGGACAGAAATTGGCAGCACAGTCGATCGCGAATGTTGGAAAATTTCGGGCCGAGGTTGGTTGGTCCGGTGTGCGGCGGTACGGAGGCCGATTTGCGAACGAGACGATGAAACCCCTGCCGCTGCAATGTATAAATGTATGCAGTGTGTCTAGTGCATTTATACATTACCTGTCCGGTGTTGGCCTCCACGCGGTTTCCGTCCATCTCCAGGTTCCGCATACACGCCGGCGGTGCTCTGACGTCACGAAGGTGCATAGCTGCTGACGTCAGACGCTATGTGCCGCTAGCGTGTATGCGGCTTACCCGGCTGGATGGATGGACCCGGCGAGCTGCTACAGGTCAGGTAATGTATAAATGCACTACACAACATACATTTTGGGGGCAGGGGCGGACAGCGGCGGCTCAGCCGATTCCCTGATAATTTCATGCTGAAATCGGACGGGAATTGGCCTGTAGTGTATGGGCAGATTCGATTTGGAGACAAATTTGTCTCTTGGTGGAATCTGCCCATACTCGTTCTAATGTATGGGCACCTTTACGATTCTCTGTCAGGCCAACCATTCGTAAAGCAGACAATAAGAATATTTGGAGGGGGGTAAAAATGTGTATTGTGGCCACCTGATGTGTGCTTAAAATGGACCTGAACTCTTTCACAATAAAGAAAGAAAACCTATAGAAATGCACCCTGTATGTATTTAGAGAGTTTAGCCTGTTTTAATTCAGGTACGCTTTAAGATCCAGCATGCTGGAATTTTTAGCAACCCCCTTGACATGGAAGCACCACCCAGTTGCATTGTACTCCCCCTGCCCGCTGTAAACTGTTCTGTTGCTCGCCGGTCTTCCCTCTCCCACCTCCATACTAACTGACGTGTCCAGGGCTAGTGACGCATCTGCACAGTATTGGTACTGCACTGTCGCCCAAGGGATTCAGTACTCATTCTTGCCTAGTGACAGAAATGCCTGTGTGTAGGAGGCTTAAAGAGAACCTTAGGTGGGTTTGAAGAATATTATCTGCATACAGAGCCTGGATCTGCCTATACAGCCCAGCCTCTGTTGCTATCCCAAACCCCCCTAAGGTCCCCCTGCACTCTGCAATCCCTCATAAATCACAGCCACGCTGCTGACAAACAGCTTGTCAGAGCTGACTGTGTTTATCTCTATAGTGTCAGTCTGCTGCTCTCCCCGCCTCCTGCAGAACTCCAATCCCCGCCTGCATCCCTTCCCTCCCTGCTGATTGGAGGGAAGGGACGGGGGCAGGGACCGGAGCTATGCAGGAGGCGGGGGAGCAGCTGAGACTGACACTACAGATGTAAACACAGCCTCACAGCACGGCTGTGATTTATGAGGGATTGCAGAGTGCAGGGGGACCTTAGTGGGGTTTGGGATAGCAACAGAGGCTGGGCTGTATAGGCAGATCCAGCCTCTGTATGCAGATAACATTCTTTAAACACACCTCGGGTTCTCTTTAATACCATTTGGAGGGGGCTTATGGGCTTTGCAGGGGCTGTGTATTTATTTTATTTATATAGCGCAGAAATATTACGCAGCGCTGTACAGAGCATATTGTCGTGTCACGAATTGTCCATATATCAGTCTAGGGCCAATTTTTTCGGGAAACCAGTTAACTTCTCTGTATGTCTTTGGGATGTGAGAGGAAATCTGAGTGTTGGAGGAAACCCACGCAGACACGAGGAGAGCAAACTCCTTGCAGATGTTGACCAGGCTGGTATTCGAACCGGGTACCCAGCGCTGCAAGGCGAGAGTGCTAACCACTACACCGTGCTACCCTGTGTATGGGCAGATCTACCAAGAGAAAGATCTTTCTGATCGTCTATGATCAGAGAGAGATCTGTTGGCTGTCCATACACTGCAGGCTGTCCATACACTGCCCCCCAAAGACCAGGTCGGCAGTTTTCTGCAGTGCTGGTCTGTGCAGGCTTTTCAACCACCAACACAGCCCAGCTTAAGAGCCCAGCGATCACTCGCCTACTCCTGTTCCGTCTCTTATGGGCATCGGCTCTCGGCAGCGCTGTACGCTTGTAAGCAATGTGGATTTCTTTCCCCTTACGTTTACAAGCAGCCTGATAGCCGTGATCAGCGGCTAGCAGACTATTCACGGAACTCCGTTCCGTGAAGCGGCAGGGAACGATCGTGCATGCGCACGGCCGTTCCCTGGGAAACTGCAGCCCCAGGACTTGACGCCAATTGGCTTTAGGCGGTCCTGGGGCTGCCGCCGCGTTGACGCCCATTGGCGTGAGGTCTTTAAGTAGTTAAAATACTTTACTTGTCCTTTGTCCCCATACTTCGCCATTAACCCCCTCGTTCGAACCATGTCCTCAGCCAGGGTTTGATTGAGTGGGTATGCCAAGCTAACTGGCTGGGACATCAGGGGCCACTGTACACATGCTAGATTGTCGTCAGATCGGTGATTATCAGCAGAGGCTAATCTTTGTGTATGAGGCTGTTTAGTTGAAGGGCGTTTCTGTGAGCGCCCTAATCAACAAATCACATGAGCTGTATGGCTCTAGAAAGACTTCAGTGATTTATTAACCCCCCTGGCGGTATAATTCCTGCGGCTGCGCGGGAATTTTTTTGTTTTTGCATGTAGCTAGCCACATGCTCCCCCCCCCCTCCCCACGGCGTCCGCCCGTCCCCTCCGATCGCCGCCGGTGCCGCTTGCCTATAAGGAAATCCCGTTCTGAACGGGAATTCCTTGAGGGCTTCCCCCGTTGCCATTGCGACGAACGGAGTGACGTCACAGGGAGTCCCGATCCACCCCATAGCGCAGCCTGGCGGTGATTGGCCAGGCTGCGCAAGGGGTATGCGGGGGGGGCTGTATCCGCAGCGGGTAGCAGCGCATCGGCGGCCAGGCTGCGCAAGGGGTATGCGGGGGGGGCTGTATCCGCGGCGGGTAGCGGCGCATCGGCGGCGGCGATCAGACCAAACACGCAGCTAGCAAAGTGCTAGCTGCGTGTTTGAATTGCTAGCTGCGTGTTTGAAGAGAAAAATTATGTAAATTGGCCCAGCAGGGCCTGAGCGGCACCCTCCGACGGCTTACCCCGTGTCACACACGGGGTTACCGCCAAGGAGGTTAAAGGATAACCGAGGTGCCATGTGACATGAGATGGCCATGTGTATGTACAGTGCCTAGCACACAAACGACTGTTACATATTTATTTATTTTTTTTTCTCTGAGCCTGGAAGAGTTAAATATCAGGAATGTAAGTGGCTGACTCGGTCCTGACTCAGACAGGAAGTGACCAGGTTTGCTTTCATGAGTTATTCCGAGTGATTACCTGTGATTTCAAATTATTTGCCACATTCATACCCCTTTCCTGCTCTCTAAAAACATTTTCCTAGCAGAAAATGGCTTCTTAGTTGGAATTTATCAGTGAGGGTCACACACTAGTCACTTTCAGGGTTGCTCTCACGAGCAATCAAGAGTAATTACTTGTGATTCAAATGAGGCTTAATTGGCGCAGGTGTTCGGCGGGGATACAAGAAGTTATATACCCATAATTCTGCCACCCACCCTGTGTTCCAAACAGCTTGCACGTATCCTATTGGTAGCGTTGCAAGCCTCACCATGGCGCACTTCCTCCTTTGAGCGGAAGGAGGAAGTGTGCCAGGGTGAGGCTTGCGACCGCGTCAGGCGTTCTCTGGGGTCACCTCCTGGATGTTCATTTGGGTAAGTGGTGCCTTTTCACGCCCACTATGCGATCCTTGCTTAGCATCCTACATTATAGCACATAGCACTTTATTTTTTCAAACGCTGGTCAGAGTTGTTGCCTTTAGCACAAATTGGCTTTTGTTTTTGTTTCTGTTTTCACACATTAGTGGACGCTTTGAGATTGGCAGCGTCCATCTGTTTACAGTCATGTAATTTTGTTGTTTTTTGCACTCACTGTGTATATGCGTGCGCCCACGCTGTTGGGTGGGTGCGCAGGCATGTACAGAGCACCGATTGTTGGACTTGTTTGATTTGAGAATTGTTTTTTGGTCTCAACCATACTTGTATGCACAGCAGCACTTTATTTTCGACAGGGCTGTGGAGTCGGTCCAAAAATCCACCGACTCCGACTCCTCGACTCCGACTCCTCTAATTTGCATATTACAATTTTGTTGATTAAAAGTATGTAACATGAAATTCGTCTCATAACTGCCAACGCTTAGGAATTTTACAAGACAACTGAAGTGAGAAGGATATGTAGACTACTATATTTATTCCCTTTAGACTAAAACTAGTCCTTGGTAAGAGTACTTGTAAAAGGTACAAACCGGAACAAAGCACATCTATCAGGCCCTAGGCAATGTAAGTGTGGGTACATGTAAGAATGATGTGCAGGTACTCTGCAGGGGAATGAGGAGATTCTTCCTCTATTACACATTCTTCATGCACAATCTGAACAAGGTTTATGGGTGACAGACAACACCTCTGTGTTCAATGTGCACAGCATTCTCAGTGGATTCCCTGCAGCTCTGTGTGGAGTGCATATGTAGAGTATAGTACTACTGTGTAACAAAGTAAACCTGAGACAGATGAAATTAAAGTTTTATACATACCTGGGACTTCCTCCAGCCGCCTTCAGGATAATCAGTCCCTCGTTGTCCTCCTCCACCACCTGGATCTTCTGCTATGAGTCCAGGTACTTGAGCCAGTCAGGCGTAGTGCGCATGCACACACTCCGCCGCCAGGAGCATACTACACCTGTGCAGCACTATTGCGCATGTGCAGAATGTTCCTGGCTGTGGGAGCGGCATGCGGCCGGACAGCACTGACTGGCTGAATTACCAGGACTCATAGCAGAAGATCCGGGTGGTGGAGGACAGCGAGGGACTGATTAGCCTGAAGGGGGCTGGAGGAAGCCCCAGGTATGTATAAAACTTTACTTTTCATCCGTCTCAGGTACCCTTTAATTTGTAGTCACCAAACCAAATTTTAACATATCAAATTATTTGATTTCATCAGCAAAGGGAGTGCGTACATTTGCATAAATCAGCATCAGTGCAGAATTATTTCCATCTCATTGACCATCTCTATTTGTGACACAGCTACACATCAGGCTTTATTCTTACAGCATAGATGTTAGTTAGTGTATATATAAGAGATTCCTGTGTACACATCATATATACAGTCACAATCAGATATATATATCTGACCTTAAAAATACGGGGACTTGTGAAGCAGCATAAGTTACTAATTTTGATTGGTTTATTTCATTTTTGTGGACTAAGCACAGCTATTACTGTATATATACATTATTTTTAATGACTATTATCTGAGAAATAGAACATTTTATCATATTTTCTATTTTAATTACAATTACAAATTCATTAGGAGTCGGTGCATTTTTTCCCGACTCCAGGCACCCAAAATTACCCGACTCTACGACTCCGACTCCACAGCCCTGATTTTCGATGAGGTTTAATTATTTGCACAATTATGCACTATTGATAGCACCCTGCCCTATGAACTATATGTTATACTATTGTAGCATGATCTGATTAAACTGTATTCCGGAGGTGGAGATTGTCAATAACTTTTGACACACACCATGAGACTGATTTTAATTGTTTTTATGAATTTGTTCTGTTTGTACATTAAATAAAGATTATAAATTTGAACTATTGAAATTCAGATTGTTCTGGATATATTATTTATGGCCCAAAAAGGTTTTCCTTTTCTTGTGGTGGTCGAAATTAAAGTTTTATACATACCTGCGGCTTCTTCCAGCCCCCTTCAGGCTAATCCATGCCTCGCCACCTGGATCGTCTGCTATGGGTCCAGGTACTTGAGCCAGTCTGGTGTAGTGCGCATGCACACACTCCGCCGCCAGGAGCATACTACACCTGCGTAGCACTATTGCGCAGGTGCAGAGCGCTCCTGGCTGTGGGAGCGGCATGCGGCCGGACTGCGCTGACTGGCTGAATTACCAGGATTCATAACAGAAGATCCAGGTGGTGGAGGTAGACAGCGAGGGACTGATTCGCCTGAAGGGGGCTGGAAGATGCCCCAGGTATGTATAAAACTTTTCTTTTCATCCTTCTCAGGTACCATTTAATTCGTAGTCCCCAAACCAAATTTTAACATATCAAATTATTTGATTTCATGAGCAAAGAGAGCATACATTTGCATAAATCAGAATCAACGCAGAATTATTTCCATCTCATTGACCATCTCTATTAGTGACACGGCTACACATCAGGCTTTATACTTACAGCATAGATGTTATTTAGTATATATAAGAGATTCCTGTGTACACATCATATATATACAGTCACAATCAGATGTGCATATCTGACTTTAAAAATACTGGGACTGCTTTATTGAAGCAGCACAAGTAACTAATTTTGATTGGTTGATTTCATTTTTGTGGACTAAGCACAGCTATTACTGTATGTATAAATTATTTATGACTATCTGAGAAATAGAACATTTTTCTCATATTTTCTATTTTAATTACAATTTAAATTCATTCGGAGTCGGTGCATTTTTTTTCCCGACTCCGACTCAGACTCCAGGCACCCAAAATTACTCCGACTCCACAGCCCTGAATCGAGCGGAAGATAAGCGGGGACGCGGCGTGTACGCACGGGGATGTGGAAGAGGCAATCTGGCGGCTAATCGAGCCGCTGGATCGCTATGTGTAGACCTAGCTTTAGACAACGGAATGCGATGCAGCATATGTGGACTTGGCCGTGGCTGTAGTTGACATCTGTGGAGTGCTTTCCTGCTAGAAGCCTGTCCGATACTGGTGGAATGCCACTGACAGATGTGCAGCTTGCATCCACAGGCCCATGGGAATTGGCCCTTAATAGTTGAACTACAAATAAGGATGCTGTTTTCTAAAGCGGAATACTCACCTCGAGGCTGGAAGATGAATCACAGTGACGTCACCCGGCGACGAGCATTCTGCGATCCACCTTCCATTCCACAGGAACACGTGAACAATTATGGCACTTTGTGTGGGAGTCGTTGGATCTTAAAGGAGTTATCATGCAAATTGTGTAAAATTAGCTTTACTCACCTGGGGCTTTCTCCGGCCCCTTGCTGCCGACTGTCCCACGCCGACCGCTCTGCTCCCCGCCGCTGTCCCGGTCTCCGTGGTCGGTATTCAGGCTGACCGCTGGGTCGGCCTTACTGCGGCTGCGTGAAGCACCGCTGTCAATCATGGCCATGTGGGCCGCGTTGAACTGTGCAGGCGCAGTAGGTCTGCGCAGTTTACGTGGCCATGATTGACAGCGGCGCTTCGCGCAGCTGCACATGAGGTCGACCCTGCGGTCAGCCTGAATACCGACCACGGAGACCGGGACAGCGGCGGGGAGCAGAGCGGTCGGCGTGGAACAGTCTGCAGCAAGGGGCTGGAGAAAGCCCCAGGTGAGTACAGCTAATTTTACACAATTTGCCTAATAACTCCTTTAAAGATGCACCATGACTGTCATTATTACTGCACGTCACAAAGTATAGTTCACCTAATCGCACATTTGTACCCACGTCACAAGATTGTGAAAGCACTACCTTGTTGCTCAAATCGCTAGTCATCAGAAGAATGCTGCTCAGAATTGTGACGTGGGCACGAGCCTTTAGAGCGACTTAAAAATCTGTTCAGCCTCCCATCTGAAATAAGATAAAGAGGTAGGTGCCATGCATGCTGCTTGCATTGTTCAGCATGGTCAGGACCTTCCGGGGCTGTTAGCACCATCTGTTAGTGTGGCTATTTTTACTGCCTATACTAGCTTATTCACTATATGGCATTTTAGTAAGGAGGTTGTTGTCGATCGGGCTGGAAATAACCACATGTGTACCCAGCATTACACACTTCTAGGAGTTTTGGTTCACTATGAGCTTACTGGGTAATCTGTAACTTTGGGTGTTTTTAAGTCCTACCCTTCTGTAATATTAACAAGCTGACACATCATTGCATTCCAGCAGTTCTGAAGGTGTTTTTAGCTTTAAGGGACAACAAAGGGATGATGTGCATATTCAGCAGTGATGTATTGTGGGACACCTCAAATGCTCATGCCAACCTGGATATTTGCAAATGCCTTCTGTTTTTTAGAAGGCAAAATTCTGTTTCGCATAGCATTTTAGTAAGGAGGCTTTTTGGTCTTTCAGCCCCTTAAACACTCTTGAGGGCCTGTTCTCACTGGGGCAATTCCTGGTAATCGCCAGCAAGCGCTAGTGCAATACTAGCTATATGGCAGTGATCTCACTGCCGCGATTGCCACCGATCGTAGGCAATTTCCGGCAATCGCAAAATGCGCCACATGTAGCATTTTACTGCAATTCTAGAGCAATCACTATTATAATGCTGAAAAGCGCTGATTGCGAGCGTGTACAGTGATTTTAACCACATTAATCGCTGTAAAACACTTGTGCAAGCTAGCGTTTTGCGCTTCCAAGTAAGGATGGGCCCCAAGTTCTGGTTCACTATGAATTTATTAGGTTTATTTATTGCACCTGTAATGCGTACAAAGATATGTTGACACCCGCTGTAGCGTCCTGTAACCACACGTGCAATGATACGCGTGGCGGCCCGCCGATTCCAGGTTGGCAAAAACAAATCTAGCTGGCGGCGGGGGACCAGAGGATGTGTGAGTGACGTTGAGGGCACATGATGGCTGCAGGGGGCTGGTAGAAGCCCCAGGTAAGTTAAACTTTTTTTTTTTTTTATTGGGTTAAGGTTACCTTTTTTGAATAAAACGCATTTCTTTGTTCGAGCTGATACAAAGCCTGCAATAAATCTGGAGTTTGCTTACTTCCTGCTTCCATGGAAGCAGGCATATTGTTAACATCCTGTGCTTTCAAGCAGCTTCTCTGTCGTGGCAGTCAGCTGACACTGGGAGAGATCAATTTACAACTTGTAATTAGACACAAATGAGGGGGAATCAGACAGGCTAAACTCTCTAAATACGTACATGGTGGATTTCTCTGTTTTCCTTCTGTCTTGTGCAGTTCAGGTCCAGTTTAACTACTTTGTGACTGCCTAACACCAATTGGCAGCCGCAGAGTGGCTCCCCAGGGCCGATTGCCGTCGGGGTCTGGAGACTGGGATTAGCAGGGAATGCATGCGCACGTGTTCCTTGCCAAGACAGAGTAGCGTACAGTAAACAGCCTGCCAGCTGTGATCAGAGCTGGCAGGCTGTAGTTATTTTATTTAGTACAACGCTGCGATTTAGCCCAAAGCTGTACAGGGGACAGCTTTGTCACTTAGCTGTCCCCTGGAGTGGCTCACAATCTAATCCTCACAAGAGGTGATTGAAGTGTACAGATTTTGGGGGGAGGGAGGGATCGTAATAAAATAAACAAATGCACCCCAGAAACCACCAAAAGGTTCCTCTAT
Organism: Hyperolius riggenbachi; assembly: GCF_040937935.1. NCBI lineage: Eukaryota > Metazoa > Chordata > Amphibia > Anura > Hyperoliidae > Hyperolius > Hyperolius riggenbachi. Next base: position 51,557,683 of record NC_090657.1, on the reverse strand, counting down.
TGGTGGCAAGAAAAGGAGGTAAGTTGTATGGCCGAGCAATACATCGTGAAATCGGTGAAGTGCGATTGTAAAAAATCGCCTAATCACTAGGGGGTATAAACCTATGGTCCTCAAGTGGTTAAACCATGATGAGTAATGATATGCACTGGTCCTGAATCGCTCTCGCCCCATATATCACTGAACAAAAATGCCAATGTACCTGCATAGTAAAGTATTTCTCATTTTTGAATGTTTAAAGATAAACCATAACCAAGAATTGAACTTCATCCCAATCTGTAGCTGATGCCCCCTTTCCCACGAGAAATCTATTTTTTCTCAAACTAATCATCAGAGGGCTCTGCATGGCTTTTTGTGGTGAAACCCCTCCCACATTGTGATGTCAGCACACACAGCTCTGAGGTACTGACATCACACTGTGGGAGCCTTGTTGCATTGTGGGAAATGACAGACGTTTCCAACTGCCAAAAAAGCAAGCAGCATCTCCTCCTTCCAGTGACATCACCTGCCAGCAGTAAAAATTTCACCATGTGATAAATGTTTGAATGTAAATCAGGGAGAGGAAAGATTTTACAATGATCAAAAACTGACTAAACCATTTATACATAATTATTGTAAAAATTAAGCACTTTTTTTTTTTTTTTTTTTTTTTTGAACATTTTACTGGAGTTCCTGTTTAACCTGAGCGTTATACCGCTCAGGAGGTTTTGCTAGCCTTGAGTCCCCCCGCTATAAAACTATTAGTTTCTATGGATGAATAATATGTTGGCTAGTAGAAGTGTGCTCAACCCCCTGATTGCCCAGAATCCACCCGATCCAGCCACTTTTACATTACCCAGCCTGGTTTCAGCGATAGCCGCAGCCTCCCCGCACAGCTTCGTTCTTCTCTATGGGGAGGATCGTATATGACGTCATGTGCAGACCCAATCCTCCCCATAGAGAAGAGCGGAGCTGTGCAGGGAGGCTGCGCCGAGTGCTGAAACCAGGCTAGGTAATGTATACGTGGCTGGATCGGGGGGATCCTGGGCAATCTGGGAGTTGTGCACGCTTATACTAGCTAGCCTAGTGCTAGCTAACATATTATTCATCCATAGAAACGAATAGTTTTATACCGGTGTACTCCTGAGGCCAGCAAAACCTCTGAAGCCGCATGCTGGACACAGTGTCTGGCGTACCGCTCAGGAGGTTAATGAAGATGTTGATCTTAAAGTGTACCAGAGCTCCTGAAAAAGGTATATGTATATTACATACCTGAGGCTTCCTCCAGCCCCATAAGCTCGGATCGCTGCCGTCCTCCGCAGCTTCGGGAACTGGGTCCTGTCACTTCTGTCAGTTGGGGACAGCCTACGCAGGAGAAGTGCGCTCTCTAAGTATCTCTCCAGCAGCTTCTGCCAGTCTCCTGCAGCCGCCCTGTGCCCATGCCATCCTGGAACGATCCTCCTGTCCCTCGACTAGGGTCAGTTTCGCTTACTGAGCCTGTCACCTTCCACTGCGCCTGCATGTTCGCACTCCTGTCCCTGGAAGCGCCCTGCGCAGGTGTAGTGCGAGAATAGCTCGCAGGACGCTCCTGGCGACAGGAGTGTGGCTGAGGATTCCGTCTAGCCCAAATTTTCAGTGTGTAATCGTCAGTGGAGCATGCTCTTGAATTTGGGTTGATTTGTCCAAACATGTAAGATTGTGTGTTTTAAAAAAAAAAAAAAAAAAAAAGTTTCAGAAACAGACTGGGATACAAACATAAGAAGAGAACACTTAGAAGAGGCCTACAAACGGACACTATACATAAATATTTTTATACATGTGGATTAACGTCAAACTTGAGAGATTAGGTCTCGATGAGAGAAAAATTGTTGCAGTACCTGTGACGTTAGCAGATTATACGTCATGCACTGTATTCAGACTCCTTTTTTTTTTTTTTTTTTTTTTATAATTCCCTCCACCTCCAAGCCACACCCATTAAGGTGCAAAAGCACCGAGTTCCCAACTGGGGTTTGGGCCTGCTAAGAATGGTGTATTTGAGTGTATCTCTAGAATGTACATGAAATAAAGGGATCTATTCCCTCTTAACCACCTGTAATACTGCTAGTTTTATTCTGCGGACAGCGTATCCCGGTTCTTGGTCCAAACACCCCAAACTTTTTGGAATTTATTAGCACAACCCCTAGCGATGTATGCTGCCTTGATAAGAGTGCAGAGGTGAGTTAATAAAATTTTCCAGAATGAAATTGTTGGGGGTCCTGTTTCCATTGTATACCTGTAAGATTGTTAAAAGCAAAATCTTCAATGGTCTGTCATGGTGTTCTGTTTTAAACGAAGTATCTTGTGTTTTTGTTTATTCCTTCAGGCTTGAATGGCTTGTGGTAAAGGTCGGCATATAGAATGACTAAGCACCCACCAAACCGAAGAGGGATCTCTTTTGAAGTCGGAGCTCAGTTAGAAGCACGGGATAGACTAAAGAAATGGTACACTGCATGACAACCCTGCATATACATAAACAGTATATTGTCTCAGGGATTTAGTTCGATTATTTTATTTTTATTCACTTCTTAGGTATGCTGCACATATAGAAGAAATAGACTATGAAGAAGGCAAAGTCCTGATCCATTTTAGGCGATGGAATCACAGATATGATGAGTGGTTTTGCTGGGACAGTCCTTACCTTCGCCCTTTAGAGAAGATACAACTGAGGAGAGAAGGCTTAGTAGATGATGAGCCCCCTGTGGTAAGTAATGGTCTAGGAACCTCTCATATGTATGTAAGTTGTACTGCATAACAAGCCTGTAGGCTGGGGCTGTGCAAATCCTGGTTGCACATCCTGTTTGTTTTTGTAGATTTTAATTAGTCAATATTGCCAACATAATGGCCTAACCTTATTCTTCTGTGACTGAAAGATGCTGTCTAGCACAGGGCTGATTCATGTGAGCAGCCAGTGGAAATACTGATGGGGAAGGGATAGTTTAAGTTTGTTTGGTTCTCAGAATGACCTTGTGGGCAGATCACTTGGCTACCAAAATCTACATGCTGATATCAGAATAGGTAGCACATAGATAGGTATGTTTTAACCACTTAAGTACCAGCGGCCTCTGCCCCCTTAAAGAGAATCTGTATTGTTAAAATCGCACAAAAGTAAACATACCAGTGTGTTCGGGGACATCTCCTATTCCCCTCTGTCACAATTTCGCCGCTCCCCGCCACATTAAAAGTAGTCAAAAACAGTTTTAAAAAGTTTGTTTGTAAACAAACAAACAAAATGGCCACCAAAAACAGGAAGTAGGTTGATGTACAGTGTGTCCACACATAGAAAATACATCCATACACAAGCAGGCTGTATACAACCTTCCTTTTGTATCTCAAGAGATCACTTGTGTGTTTTTACCTTCTGTCCCCTTCAGCTCTCCTGCACTGAATACTAGTGACAGGCTGTGAGGCTGATCCTTTCTTCCTGTGTAATTCCTCAGTATGTGTCAGACCAGCTCCTTTCACAGCCTAAAGGTGCCCATACACTCGTCAGATTGGCAGCAGATAGATAAGAAATGCATCTGATGATCTATCTGATGCGTTTTTAGAACATTTTTTACCAGGATAGAATTCCAATAGATTTCAGTTTGAAATCTATTGAAATTCGATCTGATGGCATTTTTTTGCCATCAGATTTCCATTAAGGCCAATGCAAAATGATAAGCAATCTCATCAGATCGACCTAAATTTTCCATCCTGCCAGTTCGACAGAAATCCATCGAAATCGGCCATCGATCGGTCGATTGGCCAACCGATTTTCGATCGATCGATCTGTCGGCCAGAAAATCGGCTCAGTGTATGGGCCCCTTAACAGAGGAGGATTTTTATCCAGCTCTCTTCTATCACTGATAAGAGAGCAGAGACACTGCTGGCTTATGTAAATAACACACACTGGAGTGTGCAGAGAGGGGCCTGGAGGGGTGTGCATAAACAGACCAGCACGGAAGAGTTGGCAGCCTTCTAGACACAGGGCGAAAAGTCTGACAGGGGAACGATACATTGATTTATTACAGAGACAGTGATAGTACAAAGTGCTGCGGTAAGCCAGAGCACATTAGAATAGGTTTAGGAACTTGTAGGATGGTAGAAAAAATGTTGTAATTTTTGTTACGGAGTCTCTTTAAGGACCAGACCGCTGGTACAAGACCGGAATCCCAACGAATCGCCGCGCTAACCCGCCACCATCGCCGCACGCCGGGATCCTCTTGACATAGGCAGTCATGTGAGCCAGTCAGGAGCCGCTTTCATTGGCTCCTGACCATGTCTATCAATGTAAGCGGCTTACATTGATGGACATGGCCAGGAGCCAAAGAAAGCGGCTCCAGAACGACTCTCATTGCTCTGCGGTCATAGACAGGCAGAGCCAGTGAGCTGCGGCCAGAGATGTTGGGTTTGAGCGGCGGGGAGCAACGGGAACGACGGATGTGGGCGGTGATTGAAATCTATGCCCTGCCTGCCAGGAGCCCACCAAGATTTCAGTCACCTCGGTCTTAAAGTAGTTAAAGTGAAACTGAGCTCTTGCACAACACACCATAAAATATATATTATTATTATTATTTATTATTATGTTTCTTCCACATGTAGTTGCTGAAGAAATCCCCTGCAGTGTTTGTGTTCAGTTTGAAGGTTACCTTAGCACTCATAAACGTTAAAAACAGGCATGTGTAGCAGGCAGTCCTCAAGTCCAATGCTTCCCCTTCCTCCCCCTCAGTTACCTTGTAAAGGCCGCCTGAAGCTACTTCCAGGTCGGTGTGCAGGTGCTGCACGGTGATGCGCATCCTGGATGCAGCCCCGATGGCCAGGGCACTCTGAGCTTGTGCATTACGTAATAGTGATGTTACAACTGCATAGTGTGCAGAGTGCCCTGGTTTCGGGCACGTGATCCAGGGTGCACACTGCTTGCCAACCTTGGCCGACCCGGAAGTAGCTTCAAGCAGCCGTTACAAGGTAACTGAGGTGGGTGCAGAAGAATGGGAGGAGCTGTGGGCATGAGGACTGCCTGCTACACATGCCCATTTTTAAAGTTTGAGTGCTAAGGTATCCTTAACCTCTTGACGACCAGCTAACGCCGATTGGCGTAAACTGGTCGTCTGCGGGTTACCATGGAAACGGCCGCTCGATCGAGTGGCCTTTCCATGTCAGTTCACGGAGGTTGTCTCTGTGAACAGCCGGAGAGCCACCGATCGCGGCTCGCCGGCAAAATGTAAACAGGCGGAGAAGAAATCCCCGCGGTTTACATCATACGGCGCTGCTGCGCAGCAGCGCCGTAAGGCGGATCGGCGATCCCCGGCCTCTGGCCGGGGATCGCCGGCATATGATAGGCTGAAGCCTATCCTTCAATGCACAGGACGGAAATCCGTCCTGCGCAGCTCACAGGGGGAGGGAGAGGGAGGCAGCGGCGAGACGGCGGAGAACGCTGCGGAGGGGGGCTTTGAAGAGTCCCCCCCCCCCCCCCCCCCCCCCGCTAAGCAAATGCAGCCGGCGGCGATCAGACTCCCCCAGCAGGACATCCCCCTAGTGGGGAAAAAAGGGGGGTAGTCTGATCGCCCTGCTGCACTCCTGATCGGTGCTGCTGGCTGTAGAACCCACGCTGCACCGATCATTGAAAAATCCCCTGGTCGGCAAGTGGTTAAATGTCAGTGCCAACTACCATAGAACTAGTTGGTGTAGTTATTATGCCGACCTCCTTTTTAATTTGTGGCTAGAGTTGGGGTATGTACACTCATCCAATTTTGATTGGCCAATTTTACCCCTTCCATGTATTATGAGGGTTTACCTACACATTCTGTTCATCGTATTCAGAATCTGACCCTCATACTAAATGGAGGTGGAAAAATTGGCCCCCGAGTGCAGTGAAACAAGGTCATGATCCCCAAGTTCATTCCCAGTCTTCAGCCTTGGATCAGTAATGCTTATGTGCTATTTTGCCTTGTAGGTATTCCGTGTGAATGAACAAGTCTTGGCTTGTTGGTCTGACTGCCGATTTTATCCAGCGAAAATAACCTCTGTCAACAAGGATGGTAAGGACCGCATTTCCCATGTCCTGGACAACTAGTTCTCTTGAGAATGCAACAATGAAAACTTGTACCCACCTGTGCAATAATCTTGTACCAGGCCTGTGCAATAATCTTCCCCCATTCTGTGGAATTCAGAAGTGGCATGCTGCATTATTTCCTGATGCAGAACCATCATTCTACTGATCCATACAATCCGTTTAATCTGCTGTTCCCAGTTGTGTGCGAATTATGCCCTTTAAAAAAAAAAAAAAAAAAAAAAACCTCAATTAGTGATCTGAGACCTGAGGCAGCACAAAGTGTGTTTTAGTTTTTTTGTTTTTCATCCAGGCAGATTTGATTGATTTAAAGGACTTCCGAGGCCAAATCAAAAAAAAAAGTTTAATACTGGATCATTTTTGAAGGCACGGAGGAGCCCTCTGTGCCATTCCTCCGGGTCCCCGCCGCTCAATAGCCCCGGCCCGGGTCGGGCTCTCCTGCCTCTACAAACATGGCCGCATGAGCTGGCCGCGGCTGCGCAGTCCGCATAGCCGCGAGTGCGGCTGCGCAGCTCTAGGACCAAGCCACGCTACAGTACCGCGGATCGGGGGGGGGTGGGTTGGCCCTAGGAGCTGCGCAGCCGCACTCGCGGCTATGTGGACTGCGCAGCCACGGCCATGTTTGTAGAGGCAGGAGAGCCCGACCTGGGTCGGGAGCCGGCACGGGGGGCTATTGAGCGGCGCGGACGGCGTCCTCAGTGCCTTCAAATATGATGCAGGTATTTAATTTTTTTTTTTTTTTTTTTTTGATTTGGCCTCCAAGTCCTTTAACCACTTCAGCACCACAGGGTTTTTTGCTTAAAAACCAGAGCAATTTTCACATTTCAGCGCTCCTCCCATTCATTCACCAATAACTTTATTGCTACTCATCAGATGTAAATGATCTATATCTTGTTTTTTTTTTTTTTTTTTTTGCCACAAATTATGCTTTGTGAGGGTAATATTTGCTTTTAGTAATTATGTTATTATCTGTGCATTTTAAAGTGAAAAATGAGGAAAAAAAAGAAAAACACTATTTCTCCATTTCCATCCACTATAGTTTTCAAATAAACAATGTTACCATAGGTAAAACACACACATTGTATTTGCTAATTTGTCCTGGTTATCTCAACATTTAAATAATGTTCCTAGTACAATGTATGGCGATAATATATTAGTTTCTGGTTTGTGATTTTTGATTTCTCGTTGTACTCTATCAGTAATTAAAAGCCCTTCTCTTCATGATTAACAGTAATACACTCTCATGGCATACATATTTTAAAAGCTAAGTCCCTAGGGTAACTATGTATTCTCTTTTCAATGCTGTCACTTTTGTTGTTTTTACAAGTATTTATTTGGGGGTATAGAGTACATGAAAATAACAGGGTTTTTTTTATTGCTTTTTATTCAGTTTTCTGGGGAAAAAAAATCACATGACTTATCCCTCAGTTGTCAAACACCACAAAATCTATTCTCTCACTTGTCACGGTTAAAATGATACCCCATATACATAATCAGATAGCTTATTGGGCATATAGCACACTGTTTACCACAAGTACGCCTATCTACTCCCCTGAGCTTCAGATGAAGTTTTGTGGGGAGTAGATAAGTGTAGCAAGGGTTTCAAAGTGGTTAAAGCACACCTGAAGTGAGAGGGTTATGGAGGGTGACATATTTCCACTTGCCTAGCTGTCCTGCTGAGCCTTTGCCTCTAAAGGTGCGTACACACATGCGACTATAGTCGTTTGAAACGATCGTTCCCCGATCGTTTTAAAAAAAAAAAGCAGCCAACGACTATTAAGTCTAACGACGGACGAGCTAGATCGTTAAAAACGAACGATCTAGCTTGGTGGATTTTTTCCAACGACGATCGTTTGCAAAAGTAGTACATCGTTGGAAATTGTCGTTCGTACTAGGCTTGACATGCGCATTTCACTATTTCTCCATGGAACTTTTCATTTATATGTGCAGGCGCAATAGTTGCTTTTACGTGATGTAACGTTCGTTCTAACGATCTGATCGTTACACACCTTTTTAAAACTAACTTTACTTAGGTCGTTCTTTCATCAATTAAAAGTTCGTTCGTCGTTGACAACAAACGATCGTTGTCGCATGTGTGTACGTAGCATTAGGCTGAGTGCAAACATAACATGAAAGGCTGCATTTTATGTTCCACACCACAGAGAGGAAATGCATCACAACTTGCGTGCGTGTTTGCTGCGTTTTTCAAGATTATGCCACAAAACCTGCGTTTTTGAAACCGCTCGCATCAAAAGCGCATGTGTGTTTTTGTTTTGTGTTTTTTTTTGTTTTGTTTTTTTTTTTTTCCCTGTGGCCCATAGACTTAGCAACAAAAATGCAGCGTTTTCCGCAACGCTAACGTTTCTGCTAAGTGTGCACCTAGCCGCATACTCTTAACCATAGACCGTGAACAAGCATGCAGATCAGGTGCGTCTGAAGACTGACTGGATTAGCTGCATGCTTGTTTCATGTGTCTGATTCACACTACTGCAGCCAAAGGATCAGCGGGACTGCCAGGCAGCCTCCATATTCCTGTCACTTCAGGCGTACTTTTAAAGTGTACCTGAAATGAGAAGAAAAGAATTCATACATACCTGGGGCTTCCCACGGCCCCCTCCAGCCTGATCACTCCCTTGGCACCGTCCTCCGCCTCCTGGACTGTAAGGGCTCTTGGTATCCTGCCCGTCTCGCTCCCACGGCCAGGAGAGTTCTGCGCAGACGCTGAGAGCTTGCACAACTAGCCGAAGATACCAGGAGCCCTTACAGAAGATCCAGGAGGCAGACGACGGTGCTGAGGGAGCAATCAGGCAGGAGGGGACTGGAGGAAGCCCCAAATATGTATGGGGTTTTTTTTTTTTTCCCTCCCTCCTTTTCTCATCTCAGGTTCCCTTTAAGGGACATTCTGGCATATGTGAAAGCCCCTCCCTGATCTTTTTTACTAATCACATTTCAAGCTAGTCTGAAGTGGGGGAAAAAAGATGCTTACTAAGGAGATGGAAGGCTCTGGATTCTATAAAGCCTTTCCGTTCCTCTCCTGGTCCCGTCATTGCTGCACTGGCTCCCCCCTTATCAGTCTGACCGATGGGTCGGAGACTGCTCTCTGCTGCAGCGGCGGGAACTTCGGGAGCCAGAGCGCTCCCAAAGACGGGCCACTCCGTACTGGGCATCTTTTCACTTTGACTCCCTTTTTAATTTCTTAAATGCCTGCTTATTATAAACTGAGTTAATATGAACTTGTCTTAACACCCCCCACCACTCCTGACGTGTTGACAAGAATTAAATGCTCTCCGGTATATCCCAGCAACAGTGTTTCAAGATAAATCTGCTATCCTTGAAGCCAATCTTGTAGATTTGGGCTAGTCAGCAAAAGAATATTTCTATGTGTATTTGAACTTTTATCTGCATATATCAGGCTGTTTTTAGAACTTAGAGGAAAAAAATAACCCTGTAGCGTCTGAAAAAATGCTAAAAGGTTAACGCTACAAATCTTCTTTCTTCTATTGGATACCCAATCTAGTGACACCTCCGTTACTTGTGGAAGCCACTGCATCATATGAGTTATTAGTAAAAGTTTGTGGAACATTGTGCAGGAAAAAGTATGTGCTGTGTATTTTAAGATACAGAAGAAAAATAAAAAAACTTTATTAGCTCTAATCCTGTAGTATTTTCCATCTTTCATTGGAGGTCTAGCAGTGTCAGTGGTGTTGTACAGCCCACAATAGAACTGTTCTATCCACTTTTTTTGCTTCTCTTGTTCAGGTGTTGGTTTCAGTACTTCTCTGCATGTCATGTTTAACGGTTCATAAAAATCTGGTAACTCTGGCTTAATTTTTTTTTTCTTTGTTTACATTTAGGCTCTTACACTGTAAAATTTTTTGATGGCGTCATTCAAACAGTAAAAAATATTCACGTAAAGGCCTTTCCTAAAGATCAGGTAAGTGTGTGTTTTTTTTTTTTTATACATTCGCTTGTTGGAATGCCCATTTTTCTACATGTTAATAGTTGTGCCATCAGATACACTTCTGTTACTTTTTATACTATGCAATGTGTGTGACAGTGAATGGTCACGTGTATTTATTAATTTTAAAATGACCTTGAAACCAGAGCAAATAGCCAGGGGGTTAATTTCTGCATCACATTGGGCTCTATTCACAAAGAGCAGTTCGGTAAAATTATTTAGGTCTGTAAATTACCGCATTTTACACTTGGAAACAGCGAGTTATCAGCTGGTAAAAGGTGACGAAAAACCAGGGCTTTGGAGTCGGTACAAAAATCTTCCTACTCCAACTCCGACTCCTCAGTTTCTGAAACCACAACTCCGACTCCGGGTACCCAAAATTGCTCAGACTCCGACTCCTCGACTCCGACTCCTTAGCCTAATACTTAAAAGGGCTGTGGATTTTGTACAAAAATCATGCGACTCCGACTCCTCAGTTTATGAAATCACGAAACTCCAACTCCGGGTGCCCAAATTTCCCCCGACTCCGAAGCCCTGCGAAAAACGAGCATTTTTGCCCTATTTACAGAATGCGTAAATCTTTGTGCATTTCAATTTCTTGACATTTCCTGAGGCCTTTACCTCACAAGTTGGTAATTTACCTTGCTAGTCGGTAATTCTAATTTTCTGTGCGGTAATAGGTTTGGTGAATTGTAATATGGGAAAGGGATCGGTAAAATCATCTGTTTTCAGCCTTGCCGAATGTGGTAATGCTTTGGAAATAGAGCCCATTGGGGCAAGGGAGTATGTAAAACATTTAGCCTACAAAACCATACAGTGGTCTGTAAAACATAATTTACACAGCAACAGTATACTGTTCGTGGTTTTACTAACCCATCAAAGTTCTGCCTTTTATAATTCTTGTGTGCATTGAAAAAAGGGTACCTGAGCTGATGTGACATGAAATAAACATGGATAAATATTTGTACCAAAAACCTACTCAAAATTATTATTTTTTTTTTTTTTTTCTTCCTATGCACATTTCAGTGTCAAAACTTACAGTAAGGGGAACCTGAAGTGAGTAGTGTATGGAGGCTGCCCTATTTATTTCCTTAAACAATACCAGTTGCATGGCAGCTTTGCTGGTCTGTTTGGCTGCAATAGTGTCTGAAGCATGCAGCTAATCTTGTCAGATTTTGATCGAAGAGTCAGAAATGCCTGATCTGCTGCATGCTTGTTCAGGGTCTGAGGCTAAAAGTATTAGATCTAGATTATAATCAGGGATATACTGAAGACACAGGACACCAAAAAATTTGCAAAAATACTTTTTTTTCATTTTCAAAAAAAGTGCAGAATTTTGTATACAAAAACTTTAATCACATAAAGTGCATATAACTGGTTGACAAAGGCAACAACATAGATTTGTTTCGGGTTGATGACTCTTCACGCTTTTTATATATACACAATGAGCATCTGCACAATTGAATTACACAGTAGAATCTCATCTGGACAAGTACAAAGCCAGGATAGACCACCACAAGAGGATTCAAACGAAGAGCCGCATGGGAGCAGGACACCCAAGCAACCCAAATTTTTGGTTTCCTGTGTCTTCAGTATATCCCTGATTATTATCTAGATCTTCTTGTGGTGTCTGTGGTGCACCTACAGGGATTTATTTAGTTTTTTGGCTTCTCCCAAATACGTTAACTGCTAAAAGTATTAGAGGCAGAGGATCATCAGGCTAGCTAGGCAACTAGTATTGCTTATAAGGAAATAAATATGGCAGCCTTCATAAACCTCTTGTTTCAGGTTCCCTTTAAAATAAGAATGTTAGACTCCAGGAAAGTACTACTGTATATACCATAGCTAATACACTTACAATTACCTCTTGTACCAAGCCTACTTATAACTTGTCAAAGTTCACTTTTTCATTGTTAATAAGCCAGAGCTTTTATGCATGCAAATGAAGCCGTCAGATTGCAGTACAATGCAGCCACAGCCCTACTGAAAAGATAAAAATGTTGTGGATTCTAATATTGCTAATATTTCTGATACCAGGGTAGGGAAGTAGGAGCGATATGGAGGCTGCCATATTAGTTTCCTTTTAAACGACACTTGTTGCCTGGCATCCTGCTGATCCTCTGCCTCATACATTTTAGCCATAGACTCTGAACAAGCATGCAGCAGATCAGGTGGTTCTGACATTGGCCTCAATTCACTAAGCAGTTTAGATTAGTCTACTGATGGTTTGGTCAGTTGCATCAAAGGGGACTTCACTAATACCAAATGTTTTAGACCTGGTCTAAACCATTTGGTAATTAGGTGGGTAAAGCAGGGGAAGTGATCAAAAGATGTAATTCACAAACAAGTAGCTATGACTGACATCCTTCTCCTTTGATGAACTCTCCTCTGCATACAATAAAACTCCTGCATTAGTTCAAAAGGTTCCATCCTCACATCTAAAATACCTCACAGAATTACTTTACCGACAGAAATCAGCTGGTCTAATCTGCCAGAAAAAGTGGGCGTGGTTACGCCTTGTTTACCTTTGTGAATTGTGTAATTACTGAATGTTGGACCAGGTCTAAAACCTTACACCAAACCATCAGTATACTAAAAACCATCTGTAGACTAGTCTAAACGGCTTAGTTAATTGAGGCCATTGTCCGATCTGACAAGATTACCTGCATGCTTGTTTCAGGTGTCTGATGCAGACATTATTGCATCCAAATAGACCAGCAGGGCTTCCAGGCAACCAATGGTTTTTTAAAAGGAAATAAATATGGCAGCATACATATTGTTCTTACTTCAGTTGTCCTTTGAAGTGCCAAGAGCTGAATGAAACTGATTTTATGTTACACTGACCTTGCTTATGTTTTTACTCTTTATGCCATAACTACTAGACATAACATTGTCTCCAGTTGTTTTTTAGTTTAGGGTTGCTCTGACACCTGAATTGTGCTAGAGTAGACTATGAGTTTGTGCAATCATTGGCATTTGGAGGACTCTGACATAACTGCTTCCTTTCAGGCTTCTGTTACTCGTCAAAAGCCAAAGGAGAAACCCATAGAAAGTACTTCACCACCAGAAAAGCACAAGAGTAATTTCAGAGAGCAGAAGAAAACTTCGGAGAACACTGTTGAAAAAGAGAAATCTAACAGCACAGAGAAGAAGCCTAGTCAGCCAGAGAAGGATAAGATCTCCTCCTCCTCCTCCTCCTCCTCTGGGAAGAGCAAGCTCCCTGAGAAGAGCAAGCTCCCTGAGAAGAACCTTGTGAAAAATGAGAAGAGCAAGCTCCCTGAGAAGAACCTCGTGAAAAATGAGAAAGAGGACAAAGAAAACATCTCTGAGAATGAGAGAGATTCCTCTGCAGATGCCCGGGGAGAGGAGAAGGCTGGACAGAATGACGGCCACAAGACCCCACGGGAAAATGGAGAAAGGAGGAGGAAACGTGAGCGCTCTTCTTCCCTGCCGTCTTCTGGTACGTGTCCTCTTGTCTATTGTCCCAGAATCTGTCCTATTAATACTAGGATCTCTTGGGCCCCATTCACAATCCTTTTTTTCTGGCGTTTTGCAGGAGTGATTTTTCCGCGATTTCACGCGGAAAAAGCACTGAACAGTGCGGCGATTTTGCCGCGTTATCGCCGCGTTCGCTGGGAATTCGCCTGAAATTGGTGCAGGCGATGCGTGCGTTTCGTGTTTTTGGGCGATTAGCGCAAATCGCCTAAGTAAGAACGGGCCCATAGGGTTTCATTACGCTAGCGCTTTTTTTAGTTTTTTGTATCTTTGCACTATGTTTGTAAATTTTGCACTATGTTCAATGCCGGTGTGTACCACAAATTATGCAAAAGAGCTTCTCTGAGTTCTCCGACTAGATCAGGGGTCCCCAAACATTTTGGGTCGAGGGCCGGGTCAACATACTTCAGACTGCTGGGGGGCCAGAATATACATAAAATTATGTCCTTGCGGGCCAGGCAGTGAAGCATACCCAGGTGACAACCTGATGTCCAATTGGACAGCAGTTTCACCTGATGTGGAATTTGATTGGAAACCAGCGAATTACTGCTTTCTGGCTTCCATGTGGATGGGTGGTGCCAGCACTGCTAGTCTATATGCGGACCACCAATATTTAAAGATGTAGCTGATCGCATCTACAGTGGAGGAAATAATTATTTGACCCCTCACTGATTTTGTAAGTTTGTCCAATGACAAAAAAATGAAGTCTCAAAATAAACCTACCATTGAAATGATACTGTTCTAACAGTGGCAGATAGCACATCAAAAGGAAAATCGAAAAAATAACCTTAAATAAAAGATAGCAACTGATTTGCATTTCATTGAGTGAAATAAGTTTTTTTTGAACCCTCTAACAATAAAAGACTTAATACTTAGTGGAAAACCCCTTGTTTGCAAGCACAGAGGTCAAACGTTTCTTGTAATTGATGACCAAGTTTGCACACATTTTAGGAGGAATGTTGGTCCACTCCTCTTTGCAGATCATCTCTAAATCCCTAATGTTTCGAGGCTGTCTCTGTGCAACTCTGAGCTTGAGCTCCCTCCATAGGTTTTCTATTGGATTAAGGTCCGGAGACTGAATGGGCCACTTCATGACCTTAATGTGCTTCTTCTTGAGCCACTCCTTTGTTGCCTTTGCTGTATGTTTTGGGTCATTGTCGTGCTGGAACACCCATCCATGACCTATTTTCAGTTTCCTGGCAGAGGGAAGGAGGTTGTCGTTCAAGATTTCATGATACATGGCTCCGTCCATTTTCCCGTTAATGCGATTAAGTTGTCCTGTGCCCTTAGCAGAAAAACACCCCCAAAGCAAAATGTTTCCACCCCATGCTTGACGGTGGGGACGGTGTTTTGGGGGCCATTGGCAGCATTTTTCTTCCTCCAAACACAGCGAGTTGAGTTAATGCCAAAGAGCTCTATTTTGGTCTCATCAGACCACAGCACCTTCTCCCAGTCACTCACAGAATGATTCAGGTGTTCATTGGCAAACTTCAGACGGGCCTGCACATGTGCCTTCTTGAGCAGGGGGACCTTGCGAGCCCTGCAGGATTTTAATCCATTGCGGTGTAATGTGTTTCCAATGGTTTTCTTGGTGACTGTGGTCCCTGCTAATTTGAGGTCATTCACTAACTCCTCCCATGTAGTTCTAGGATGCTTTTTCACCTTTCTCAGAACCATTGACACCCCACGAGGTGAGATCTTGCGTGGAGCCCCAGAGCGAGGTCGATTGATGGTCATTTTGTGCTCCTTCCATTTTCGAACAATCGCACCAACAGTTGTCACCTTCTCTCCCAGCTTCTTGCTAATGGTTTTGTAGCCCATTCCAGCCTTGTGCAGGTCTACAATTTTGTCTCTGACATCCTTGGACAGCTCTTTGGTCTTTCCCATGTTGGAGAGTTTGGAGTCTGCTTGATTGATTGATTCTGTGGACAGGTGTCTTTTATACAGGTGACTAGTTAAGACAGGTGTCCTTAATGAGGGTGACTAATTGAGTAGAAGTGTCTAACCACACTGTGGGAGCCAGAACTCTTAATGGTTGGTAGGGGTTCAAAAACTTATTTTACTCAATGAAATGCAAATCAGTTGCTATCTTTTATTTAAGGTTATGTTTTCGATTTTCCATTTGATGTGCTATCTGCCACTGTTAAAATTAAACCTACCATTGAAATGATACTGTTCTGAGACTTTTCATTTCTTTGTCATTGGACAAACTTACAAAATCAGTGAGGGGTCAAATAATTATTTCCTCCACTGTAAGTAATACATTGTGTGGGGGGCTGGTAAAAAAGCCTCAGGGGGCGGCATTCGGCCCGCGGGCCTTAGTTTGAGGACCACTGGACTAGATAGTTGAAGTTTCTTCACTCTTCCTGTACTGGAAACATAATGAGACTCATATCTGTGCTACGGATGTTCAATTTCGTTAGCTGTACTACGCATACAAGTCATTATATCATACGTTTATTTTCACTCAAGATTCCTTTTGACCTATCCATTTTGGAATCACCAATGATTCTACAAATGCACAAATTGCGTCCAAAAAAATCACTCTGGTGGGCCTCCGGGCCTCAAACCGTACAGGTGGGAAATGTACTTATCAGAATAAGAAAAGGTGTGCATAAAAAGCATATTTTCTGTACAAATACATGTGACCCACTCACTTAGTGTACCTGAGAGGATTAAAACAAAGCATTAATACTTACCTGGGGCTTCCTCCAGCCTCATGCAGGCGGTGTGTTCCCTCGCCGCTGTCCCACAGCCGGCTTTGGTAAATTGACCAGTTGTGCGGAATGGCTGCCCACACACTCTGCATTGTGCAGACGCATTCTTCCCGTGCATGGTGCCTGACCAATTTACCGGAGCTGACTATCGGAACAACCCAGGAGGATGACGAGGGAGCCCATGGCCTGCATGGGGCTGGAGGAAGCCCCAGGTAAGTATAAATGCGTCTGCTTTCATCCTTCCAGGTTTTTCTTTTATGCCACGTACGCAAATGCGATAACAGTTGGCTGAATCAGCCAGTAAAGACTGTTACAGCCAACGATCGTTCTGTGTGTAGAGCAGACACCAATCAGTCCTGCTCCGTTATCATTTAGGATTCGTCCTGCCGGCTCTTTCACAACCCCCAATGCCTCAGCACGATCAAACCATATGCCATTTTCAAACACTTTTGAAAATGGAACAGTTTCATGACCCCTGATTGTGTGTGTGTGTGTGTGTGTGTGTGTGTGTGTGTGTGTATATAGATATACACTTTTGAACACCTACCTCCAGTAACCATGAATCTGTATCTTGTCCACCTTTTTGTAATCTGTGGCCCGTTTGATTACCTTGTATATGTATGTTTGGGTACTTAGCTGTAGTGAATACACAGACTTTATACTATGCATTATTTATCTCTGCTAGATTCTTCTTCACAAACCCTTCAGCCGGTAACATTGGAACTGAGGAGGAGGAAAATCTCTATAGGGTCTGAAATTCGACCAAAGCGACCGCGTCTAGAGAAAAGTAAGTAAATCTGAAATGTATTGCTTTAATTTACTTTTTAGCAGATGCCTTTTATTTTTGAAGTTCCAGTTCCGGCACAGTGATGACGCATTCTCTAAATTTGCCAGTGCCAAATCTCACCGGTTTCCTTTAAGCTTTGTAGACGCCCATGAGAGCTGCCGCCCAAAGGATCAATCCCAATTCGGGGACAATGCTGCACAGACATGTTGCTAGCCTAGAGGCTAACGATGCATTCTGTTGCTGTGGAGGGGTTTTAGGGATGACTGGCGCACAATGGAGCTGGAGTGTTTAGCAGAAAATTGGCCTCTGCATGTGTTCGGACAAGATGATCTGCCAAGCCGGCTCTGTTGCCAATGCATCAGGGTCAGTGTACACATGCTAGATTATCAGCAGAGGTGGCTCCAACTGGCTGCCTTAGCCAAGAACGATCTAGCGTGTGTGCAAAGCCTTACACTGCTGTGACTGCAGAGAATTGGCAATATAGAGCCCTAGATTCTTAAAGAGAATCTGTAACGACAAGACGTCCCCTGGGGGGTACTCACCTCCGATGGGGGAAGCCTCAGGATCCTAATGAGGCTTCCCACGCCGTCTGCCGTCCCTCGGGGGTCTCGCTGTAGCCCTCCGTACAGCGGTGACGTAATATTTACCTTCCTGGCTCCTGCGCATGCGCTCTGGCGGCTGTCGGCTCCGAAGGAGGCGGAAATACCCGATCGCCGTCGGGTCCGCTCTACTGCGCAGGCGCAAGTCTCCGGCGCCTGCGCAGTAGAGCGGACCCGACTGAGATCGGGTATTTCTGCCTCCTTCGGAGCGAAAGCAGCCACAGCGCCCCCGCTGGAGCCTGCAAAGGTAAATATTGAATTGAACAGTCGGGCCTGTCGCCGGCTGTTCGGAGGGCTGCAGCGAGACCTCTGTGGGACAGAGTCCAGCGTGGGAAGGCTTATTAGGATCCTGAGGCTTCCCCCACCCGAGGTGAGTACCCCCCAGGGGACATTTTTGATGTTACAGAGTCTCTTTAAACCTTACAGTGAGAAAAAAGAAAAATGTAGTACTATGTAGGATTAGGACTGTGCATACACATCGTATCTCATGTCACTTCAGGTTCCCTTTAACCACCCTGGCGTTCTATTAAGATCGCCAGGGCGGCTGCGGGAGGGTTTTTTTTAAATAAAAAAAAAAACTATTTCATGCAGCCAACTGAAAGTTGGCTGCATGAAAGCCCACTAGATGGCGCTCCGGAGGCGTTCTTCCGATCGCCTCCGGCAGCCAGAAGTAACACGGAAGGCCGCAATGAGCAGCCTTCCGTGTTTGGCTTCTCCTGTCGCCATGGCGACGAGCGGAGTGACGTCCTGACGTCAGACGCCTCCGATCCAGCCCTTAGCGCTGGCCGGAACTATTTGTTCCGGCTGCGCAGGGCTCAGGCGGCTGGGGGGACCCTCTTTCGCCGCTGCTCGCGGCGGATCGCCGCAGAGCGGCGGCAATCGGGCAGCACACGCGGCTGGCAAAGTGCCGGCTGCGTGTGCTGCTCTTTATTTCAGCAAAATCGGCCCAGCAGGGCCTGAGCGGCAGCCATCGGCGGTAATGGACGAGCTGAGCTCGTCCATACCGCTAAGATGGTTAAGAAAAGAGCATGGCTGTACTTAATGGGGGGGGGGGGGGGTGCTTGTACATGATTAATACTTATTGATAGGGAGCATACATGACTGTGTTATTAGAGGGGGAATGGCTATACTTATTTTATTGATTGGGGCTTCATAGCATTTACTTGCTGAGTGGTGGGGGCTTCATTGCTTTTACTTGCTGAGTGGTGAAGTGGCAATGACTAAGACTTTACATAGCTTAGACTTTAATTTTATTCCAGCACTGTACAGATGCTCTGTTCTGAATTTTTTTTTTTTTTTTTTTAGTGAGAACCTGGCAACTGTGGTAAAGGGCTGTAATTCATCTCAAGGGCCCCCCAAAAAGGACAATCTTTTAAATGCAAAACTAAAAGCACTAAACCTCTCAGCAGCTCACAGTTTTTTAGCTATGTCTTCTTTCATAATCTTGAAATTCTCTGAATGCCAACCACTCTGTAACGGTTGATAGTAGAAAGTATGCTGATGGTGCTGAGGACATTTATGCTGAAAATACAAGATAAACATCCTGGGCGGGTGCTGCGGGTGCATTGCACCTAGGCGCCTCTCTCTGACAGGCGACGCCCGGCTGCCGCTCACCCCCTCTAGCCACCGCTCCCTCTAGCCGCGTCAGACCTCGATCAGGCGGCGACCAATAGTGTGGGTGCTAGGACCTAACACACCGCACTGATATGCGGAAGTGACATCCCTTCCACATATAGAGCGGGTGCATCCGGCGCCCGCTCTTACTGGTCGGGTCGCCTGCTGTTTGAGGTCTGACTAATTGCAAGGTGAGGGGGGAGTGGCGGCTAGAGGGGGGTTCCTGTCACTCACTGCCTAAAGGTGGAAGGTGTGGGTGTGATTAGGCAGGACATGGGTGTGGTTATGTGGCTGGGTGCAGTTAATTTAACCACTCCCATAGGCACCAGAGAAAATCTTGCACCCAGGTGCCAGGCACCCCAGGCTCACCCCTGAAGATAAATGTCACAGTTTGAAGACCGTAACTATGCTGCAGAGATGTCATTGTATTGGGAAAATGTCTCAGAATGATACATTGGAATGCTGATTGAAAATACTTATTTTTAGAAAAGAATGCTGCCTTGGATTCACCGGAGAAGAAGGAAAATGCGTCAGAAGGCGAAGCGCGGCCGTGTGCAGAGGAAGCTGAAGAGGAAACGGAGAGCAAGCCCTCACAAAACGATAGTCCGGAAGACCTTGGGGACATGGAGGTGACCCCACTGGCTCCTGCAGAAGAAGAGGCACAGGAGTGTAGTCCACCAGAAGAGCCAATGGAAGGTAAAACTCCTCCTCCCCACCTCCTGCAATTTCTTGTAACCAATGATGTCACTTCCTGAGTGTGTCTCTTTCCATAATAATTAGTGAACAGGAGAAATGTTGAACTATTCTGCACAGCTTCCCTGCATCTGAGTTCCCAAGGTCTTCTTGTATGCAGAAACCTAGTTCACTGCGCTTTGCTGCTTGATTAGCTCTTTCCAATCCTATGTCCTATTGGTTCTTTTCAGTTTACCATGGATGACCGACGTAGAAAAACATGGGTGCCATTTCCTGATTTAATCTGGTACAGCGTTGGCTTCTTTAAGTCCGCCATTTGATTGCTACTGTCGCATTATTTAAATATTACATGGGCACATTTGGGCTTACCACTAGGGGCGTTGTTGCTGGATGCATTCACAAACCCCACCACTCCCCACCCCCATCCTTTTGCACAGCAGCAAAAAGGTAGGGGGTTGGTGATCCGTAAAATGGATTGAAAAGTGTTAAGTCCAAGTGTCTAGGGGTGATGGTAAGGGAGCAGGTTGGGGACAAACTGGGCTCCTACTACACAACTACCAGTTCAAGAAGTTATTGCTAAGCCTCTGGGAATACAGTAATATTGTAGTTAAAACTTTTCATTTTTCCCTTAAAGTGAAGGCAGATGAGGCTGCAACTGAAGGACCAAAGCCTGAGCTTGCTGTAGTTGAGGAGCTGCCACCATCAGAAGATGTAACTGAGCCAGCTGAAGCCAGTGTTGTCAACGGGCTCCCAGAAGTCAAAGCCGATGAGCCAGATAAAGATGTCCAAACACAGAATGAGGTCCAGGAAGCCCCTACAGTAACAGGTGAGTTTAAAGAACTCCTCCTTCATTTTGTTTTCTATACTAAGTGGTGCTCAGTATAATCTACTTTTACCTCCTTATATTAGATGCTTGTTTCTGATAAACTTCATCACTGATGTCCTGTATTGCTTGATATATTGCCCTCTCTAATGATCCCTCATGTAGCTTCATTCAGTCTTGGTCATTCAGCTGATGCACCATGTGCTTTTTTTCCTTCTAGCAGTCCAAGCTTCTTTCATTTCTGTTGGCTAAAAAACTCATACAAAATACGCATACCAGGGCTCAACCTGGGATCATCTTACCAATGTCTATGAAGGTAATGGAACACATCTAGGCTGGCACACAAGGAAGGGTGGCGAGCTGAAAACATTGTGCCATTCTAGTTGTATATTCTAGCATTATCCCATTTTATTGCTCTAATTGGAGCAGTAGTACTGGTATATGTATGTTTTGTATGATGCCTTCCTGAGGGTAATGGACAAAATTAACCACTTTGGGACCAGACAGTTCTGGCCCCTTAAAGGATTACTGTTAAGGTTTTTAAAAAAAAAAAGTTTCTTTACCTGGGGCTTCTAACAGCCCCCCGCAGACATCCTGTGCCCGCGCCGAGACAAAACAATCCTCCGATCCCCGCCGCAGGCTCATTTCCGTAATTTGCAACTTCGCAAGCCACTGCGTCGTCAGGTGTCCTCTCCTGCTGACATGACCTGGAGCATACTGCCCATCGTATGTTTTGTACTTTTGAGGGGGACCCTTATCCCCCCTCCCCCCCCCTGCTGCTGTCTGAATAGACATGGCCTACAAAGGTGTTTTGTGTACTTCTTTGTCTGTCTGGAGTTTATTTACGTAGCTCAGTTAACTTTGGCAGCGAGGTTCCCTTTCTGGCTTCTGAAATGTGCTGTAGCAGAACTGCATGCAGTCGGTTTTTCCTCTGTGCAAAAGTGACTTTGTACTACTGGCAATGTTCTCACCAAGCCCTATCAGCTGTGCGCTCTGCCCGGCTAACTTTGCTGAGCGCCCGGTTGTCTTCCTCTCTCTCCTCACTCTCAGATGTGAACTGCCAGACAGTGCTGCAAACTGGAATCATGTAGTTCAGGCAGCATCCTCTAGGAGGCACACAGTGCTGTACACTGGTACAGCAGAGGATCTTATTCCACTCTGCTATAGACACAGGATGAGAGCTGCTAGTGTGCCTCTCATCTTCATTAATTTTCACTGCAGTCCTAGTTGGCCCCGCCTCCCTCACGTGGTACAATGCAGGGAAGCGTTTCCTAGGTCTTTGAAAAGCCGTGTGTGTGTGTGTGTGGTGTGTGTGTGTGTGTGTGTGTGTGTGTGTGTGTGTGTGTGTGTGTGTGTGGTGTGTCTCTATAGTGTGTACTGTGTGATTTGTGTCCCCTGTTAGATTGTTCTGGGGCCCTTGGCAATTGCCCAGGTCGCCCTTATGGAAACGCCAGCCCTACATTTCCCTGTCCTGCGCGTATGTATTGGTTCACTGCCCGGTCAGTTTTGCACAGGGTGTGCCGAATGACTGCTCACCCTGCTGCTGAATCGCCGGGTGGCATTAACCTCCCTGGCAGTATGATTACGTTCAGATTTTGTCTAAAAGCATAGCAATTTTTTTGAAGCTTTTAGACCCGAAAAATCCATGCTGCTAGATGCATCTGCAGCCGCTCTGCACACTACACACCTCCCATGGATCCAGCTCGGGGTTACCGCTCTGAGCTGCGGCTTTCTGTCCCGAGCCTGAATCTGGGTTACCGCTAAGGAGGTTAAATACCATTTTCCCCCTCCGAATCATAGCAACTCAGAGAGAGAAGTAATTTGGAGTCTGGCAATCGCCCGACCCGAAATGACCCTTTCACGCATGGAGGTGCTTAGCACCAGTTGACAGTGCGGCTACAGCTGCAGTGCAGTAGTCTGCACCGTCAACTGGTGCTACGCATCTCAATGTGTACTCCCCAGATGACCTACTTCACTGTCCCGCTCCACCCGGTTACATTTTCCTGCCATGCGGCTGAAAACGAATTCTGGGGAGAACACCGTACTGGGAAAATGTGGATTGCGCATGCCCAGTACGGATTAACTCATATACAGAGGGCTATGTGGCAATGAGAGCATATTTGCCACAGTCTTGTTGAATATGTTCAGAGGGTTCGAGTCCTGGAACGGAGGGCTTGAGGAGCTCTGGGAGGGCTTTAGACAGTCCAGACACTTCCTGCTATTGAGGAAAGTTTCTGATTTTATCATTAAAGGTACGCTTTCAGTGTGTAGTTTGGAGACTTGTATTGCCTGTGCGTTTCCTAAATAACTTTGTCTGGGTTTTCCCTCTAGCTCCTGTGAAGCGGAATCAGCGGACTGACAGTTCTGCTAAATACAGTAGAGAACCTTGTAAGAGACTGTGTATTGTTTATGCTTTGCTCACCCCTGTCTTCGTCATCAGGAGTCTGCCTAGTTCTGATATTGCAGCCTTGCAATATCAAATTAGTGCTCTTGGCTGTGTTTGTAATAGTCCCTTGTCTCTTTGAATCTATTTCCTGCTAAGAGAGTCTTTACACTCTGCAGTAGTTGGCTCATTTTTTAATACCTCACAGCTGCTTTCTACACAAGACTCGCTGATGCAAAGCTTTTCCTCTCCTCTATCTGGAAATCTACATCAGTGACTGCAATGTTTGTTGCAGTCTGCGTGTTTTTTTAGATGCCAGAGAATATGTGTTTTAGGTATTCCCTTGATGTTTAAAGCTAAGTGTTTAGCTTTGTGTTGTCTTTGTTACAGCCACGTTGGTGTCTATGGGGGTAATTTACAAAAGGAGAAATGCAACAAGGTTGCACTGTACTCACTTTCAACATGCAATCGTGTGACAAGTTTGTTCTGTTTAAAGTAAATCTGTAAGGAAAAGATGCCCCTGGGGGTTACTTGCCTTTGTAAGGGAGAGAAGCCAGCTTCCCCCGCCCTTCTCCATTCCAGCGCTGTCAGCCGCTTAAAATCCTGCCAGGATCATAACAATCCTGTAAGAACCCTGCACAGTCCATAGAGCGGATCCGATCAGGCTCAGTTATTTCTGCCTGAGCCCGAACGAAAACCGCTACTAAGCCTGCGCAAGGCTCACACAGGATCATGATCCTGGAGCACAGCACAGCCAACAAGATTTTTGGCGGCTGACAGCATTGGGATGGGGGAAGCCTCATTGGGATCCAGAGGCTTCCACACCCTGACGTAAAAACTCCCCCAGGGGCTTTTTTTTCCTCCTCTTTTACTTCTGTAAACCTAACCCTTAACCCTTCTTTGTGGGTACCTAACCCGAACACCCTACCACCGCCACCTAATTCCTGACCCAAACCTCAAGTGCCCAAACCACCGATAGTTGTAGATGATCTGCTACACCCAAATGCATAGCCTCATCATACGCCCAAATGACCGCTTGGACGTCCGATAGCTGAAATGAACACAGGCCTCTATTTGACACCTGCCGATCGTGGCACCTACGGGACCTGATTCACAAATGGGTACTTGTTTAGAATCTGTACTACGCATTCTGTAGTTTTGTGACAGTTGGCATGCATTGGTGTTTCTCCTTTCTAACATTGTCTCCAGGATTTAGACCAAAGACCCGTAAATTGTTGCAACATGGATCGCCCAAAATGGTCATTGGTGATCCTTTCAGAAGCCATTGCACAGTGTGTGGGAATGCCCTGACACCTGCCGACTGCTTGTTGCAGATTGGACGTGTTGGGATCCCTTAACTGTTGGCCATTGTTATCTGGTGGATGGGCTAGCGAATAACTGAATACCACACTACATCACCATTTAAGTACCGAACAAGCGGTTGGGGGGCAGTTCACTTACTTGCGCTTCACGATGGGAAAGCGTGGTGCTCAAATAATTGAACTGACCCTGACTGCGGTGGCTTGTTCATATTGAAATGGTGCTGAAGTGATATGCTGAATTCAAATCCCAACACGAGTGCTGGAAGCACATGATTGTCATCATCATCGCCATCGCACACCACCTGACAGACCAAAGCAGGCACCC